>NC_035434.2:66748231-67397592 GCF_002127325.2 Helianthus annuus | reverse complement strand
AGAGTTGGGTTATGATCTGTGCAAAATGTAACATATAAATTACATCAAATGAGGCATAAAACTAACCCTTTTTAGTAGTAATGTTGGAAAACGTGTGTTTTTGTCTTCCTTTTGAATTTACAGGACCAAATGAGCTTAAACGAACAAAAGGAACAAATATACAGCCAAAACCAACATAAATGTAAAGAAAAGGAATAAACGTGACATGCCCGACCCCTCGGTAGCATCTCCAAAGCAAAAACAAGACAACAGAAGACTGACCACGGGGCCGTGCCCAGCCGAACACGGGTGCGTGGTCAGGGTCCTGCAGAAAAGATAAACCTGTAGAAGCTTCTACGCCCACCATGGGGGCGTGCCCAGCTCAGCATGAGGCATGGTCAATGCAAAGATACGCAGAATCTTGCAAAATCTTGATAGTATAGATACGATGCTGACCACGGGGTTGTGCCCGCTGAACACGGGGCCGTGTGGGGCCCTCTGCTAACACTTGCATTTAATGAAGGAAGAGAAAAGGCTGGCCACGGGGGCGTTGTGACAACCCTCAAAATCCCATGTATTCCGTACAATTTATTAATAATAATTAATGTGCTTGACGACTGTGTGGAATTACGTAACTGCTTTCTGATATCTGTGTTATATTTACATGTGCATGTTGACACACTAATAGTGTACAGAAAAGTAATTAAATAGTCTGTTATGACTTCCTAAGTGTTAGAAATTAAAAGGGTTACAAAAATATATATAAAAGACACTTTACGGATTAATTAAGCACTCTAACGGAACAGTATCAAACTGAACAACCGGACATTACCCGGAACACTAAAATATTACCAGAGGCATTGTTTTATTTTTCTGAATTACTTATGATCCCCGAACATCATAACACCTCCTAAAAATATCTACTAACTAGATCATGTAACTAATACTTAGATTAGAACTAGTAAGTAATCAAACTAGTTAACACCTAACCTACTACCCCCTCCCCCATGTTGGATGATTAGGGGACATGGGTCCCACCCTTGATTACTTTGTTATATTTTATAAAAATCTTGTAGGAATATACCAAACTTAGATGCCATATGCCATCCTAATCTCTATATAAACCACTAGTCCATCATCACATTCATCACTTATCTTCATCAACACACTCAAACTCTCTCCTCCCTTCTCTTGTTCGGCCGCCCCCTAGTACCACCACCACCACCATCACTTGATCACCTTCAAGCATTCTACAAGCCTACAAAGGTGCTACGGGTCATACAACGGAGCTTGGTGCTCTCGGAAGTAGAAGGACCTTCTCTATTTGCTATTAACCACCACATTTCTTCACTCGAACTTCCCTAGCCTTGAGCTAGTGGTAAGAACTCAGATCCGTTCGTTCTTCATATTATTTAAGTGGTTAATAGGTGATTTGATGATTAAACTTATGAAACACTAAAGAACTTGCACTAAAGTCTTGAACATGTTGGTTAAAGAGTAACTAGTGGTGTAAATCATGTAGATCTGGTGTGGATATGATTATTGCTGATTTCCTTGATAATTTACTGGTTAATATTAATGTTTGATGTTGTTGTGATCACTAAACTTGTTAACGGTATCGATCGAACACGATTTAGAAGGTTAAACACTGAAAATCAGAATCTGTCCATGTTTTACAGCCAACTTCAGTTGGCTGTAAACAGGTCATAAACTCAACAAAAAACTGATATTTGGAGTCTAAAATGTGATATTATGAAATACGGTTCTAATGGCACCGGAATCGTAATTTTTGGACTTCGTTTACTATTTTTAAAGTGTTAATTTGTAACAGCAACTTAAGCTGAATTTTGACAGCAATAAATGGGTGTTGTACTTTCAGTCATAACCTGAGTTTTGTGACGAATCGGACCATGAAATTTGTACAGTAGATGACAACCGATGCATGTGTAATTACCCCACTGGAATTTCGTAAATCGGACACTCGATGAATTTTTAATAAATTGTTCGGTGGACTGTGGTCAGAAATTCATAAATCTGAGTTCAGTCCGGAATATGATTTTTTATAAAATATTGGTAGTGAACCGGATCCCGATATTTTTACACAACAAAATATGGAAAGTTTAAGACATCTTGTAAAAATTTGGGAATTTTTGGAATAATTTAACTATTTTATTAAAACGTCCGAAAACAGCCGGTTTTGAATATTAATGCTGAATTGATATAAGTTGTGACTTGCGTGTCTACATGTTGAGTGTGCTATCCGTGAATGATCTAACATGGTATATATGTTATGTGCATTATCGTATGTTTGATTTTCAGTGGGGAATGGATGGGAAACTTAGAGGGGCATAAACCGTTAAAACGATGCATGTTGTGTGATAGATACGTGTAGGAACTTTGTGTTCTATTTGAAAGCCACTAAATGACTAACTGGTAAATTATATTAGGACGTGATTGACCGACCTTGACTGTTAGCTATATTGAGAAGCTAACCGAGCAAACCGAGGTGAGTTCACACTCTATCTAAGGCATGGGATTCCCAGGAGTTTGGGAATGGGATTGATTAACTACTTGTACTATCATTACTATTAAACTACTTTTTACTGTCCTCGGATTGAAGGGCACGTACGTAAAACCTACGTACACGATCATAAGACCATCAACTCTATCACTTTAAGTCCCTCATTTATCGACTTAATCGCCGAGGCCTATGGCGAGCGGGTCATTAGTTAATAGCGCTATTAGGTTTAACAAACCTCACACCGTGCCAGTCGGACGGGCGTGTACTAATGGACTATGGGCAAAGGGTCAATGCTGATAGACATTGACTTAGGGCACCTCTTATATTTTCGTAGCAGTCGATACGCGTGGTCTAGTAACACATGGGAAACCCCCACTAACCTTCGCAAACATGTCAGAAAGACCGCGATGCAAACTCATACGATACATGGTTTTCAAAACGAACAAATGATTTACGAAACGAATGCTATAACTAAACAACCAACTGTGAATTCACTCAACTTTGTTGTTGACTCGTTGTTACATGCCTTACAGGTCGCTAAATGCTTGGAGCTTGCACGAGGAAGGAGTCATTGTGGTGTACGGACGGTTATGTCCCGTGTTTAGTATATAATCCTTATGAACTTATTAAACTTGCGTTTGAAACTTTAACTTATAAACTATGGACTCATATTTTGGACTTTACGTTTATGCTTCCGCTGTTTAAATTAAAACTTGGTTAACTAGCTTTCGGTCACCAATCGTATTGTGGTTGGCTTTAATTACTTAAATACATAGTTCAGTATGATTGGTGGCTCGATCCTGGTCATGTCACGCCTCCAAGCGGTAGTACTCCGCATGGTGAATTTTGGGGGTGTGACAGATTGGTATCAGAGCCATTGGTTATAGTGAACTTGGTTTTAGAAAGGGAAAAGATTTTTGATAAAACCAGACTATAACCTGTACAGTGCTCAACGATCCACAACGACGCTTCGCTCCACATGCAAGACTCGATACAATAGGTGGTATGATTTATGTTATATTGTCGGTTAGATAGCTCGCACTGTGCATTAGTTAACGTGATAACTGCTACTTGAACCTTGTGTGCTTACTCTCTACTGTCGTCCCACACTTACGCACTTTCACGACACTTTTCTCACTTACGTTGCTTCGTGATGAAGATCATGAGCGGACGCGGAGGACGTATCAACCTTACTCAAGCCCAGTTGACGGCTCTGATCAACGAATGAGTTGCTGAGGCACTCGCAGCTGTTCCCACAGGAGGTATAACCTGCTACTTCAACCCATCTTAGAACGTTTAGATCCCACCTTCGCAAATCAACCCTCGTGCTTAACCTTGTCTTTTATTCTCGCGCCACAGGTCAACATGCTCAGCCTCCTGTGTGCACATTCAAAACCTTCATGGATTGCCGACCCAGCACTTTCAGCGGCACAGAAGGTGCTGTAGGCCTTCTTCACTGGTTCGAGAAGCTCGAGTCTGTTTTCGAGATGTGTGATTGCCCGGAAGATCGTAAGGTGAAGTATGCTACTGGAACACACGAAGGAGCTGCGTTAACCTGGTGGAAAGCACAGGTCCAATTGCTTGGGTTGGCGGTTGCTAACGCCACCCCATGGAACGGCTTCAAAGAACTGATTAGAGAAGAGTATTGCAGTCGTGACGACATCCACAAGCTAGAGGTGGAATTTTTCAACCTGAAGATGACGGGGTCTGAGATTGAGGCGTACTCTAAGAGGTCAAACGAACTGGCCATCCTGTGTCCTACTATGGTGGACCCTCCTTACAAACGCATTGAGCTGTACCTTAAGGGCTTGGTGCCAGAAATTCAAAGCCACGTAACCTCAGCTAACCTTGGCACTATACAGCAAATCGTCAAGTTGGCTCACCGTCTCACTGATCAGGCAGTTGAATAGAACAAACTGCCCAAACGTATTAGCGCCACTACTTCTGATGCTCCCAACGACAACAAGCGAAAATGGGATGAAAACTCCAGTAAGGGTTCTACTTCGGTTCAGTCTCAGCAGAGAAAGACTGATGGCTACCAGAGTCCTGGCCAGCAATCCTCCGGTAATCAAGGACAGGGTGGGTATCGAGGAAACCACCCGAAGTGCAACAAATGTAACAGACACCATAGTGGTCAATGCAACAAAGGACGTTGTCAGAGGTGTCTCAAGATGGGTCACGAAGCCAAGGATTGCAGGAGCTCACGGCCTGCAAATCAGAATCGCCAGCAGCAACAGCAAGCACCGCAAAATCAACAACAGCAACGGGGCAACAGGGGATGCTTTCAGTGTGGCGCTGAAGGCCACTTTAAGAAGAACTGTCCCCAGCTTAACCAAAATCAGAACAACAACAACAACCAGGGAAACGGGAACAACAATGGAGGTAATAACGGGGGTAACAACAATGGTAATGGAGCAAGAGGTCGTGCTTTCGTGATTGGTCAGGGTGATGCAAGGAATGATCCCAACGTTGTGATGGGTAAGTTTCTTCTGGATGATTTCTTTGTTACTGTTTTATTTGATTCGGGTGCCGATACTAGCTACGTGTCCTTAAAAGTTAGCCAAATGCTTAAGCGCACTCCAACACTTTTGAACACCAAGCACACGGTAGAAATAGCAAATGGCAAAAGTTTAGAGGCTACACATATAGTTAAAGGTTGCAAGCTTGTCCTTGCCGATCAGCCCTTTTCTATCAACCTCATTCCTATCGTTCTGGGTAGTTTTGACGTTGTCATTGGGATGGATTGGTTATCTCAACACCAAGCGGAGATTATTTGCAAGGAGAAAATCGTCCGCATCCCTCGCCCTGGTAAAGAACCCCTCGTGATTCGTGGCGACAAGAGTGGTGCTGTTGTAGGCATCATCTCTTTCCTTAAAGCCCAGAAGTGTTTACGGAAGGGCCACACCGCTATCCTAGCCCTCGTTACTGAGGCACCCGCGGAAGAAAGGAAGATAGAAGACATTCCTATTGTACGCGACTTTCCCGAGGTATTTCCTGAGGAATTACCTTGATTACTTTGTTATATTTTATAAAAATCTTGTAGGGAATATACCAAACTTAGATGCCATATGCCATCCTAATCTCTATATAAACCACTAGTCCATCATCACATTTATCACTTATCTTCATCAACACACTCAAACTCTCTCCTCCCTTCTCTTGTTCGGCCGCCCCCTAGTACCACCACCACCACCATCACTTGATCACCTTCAAGCATTCTACAAGCCTACAAAGGTGCTACGGGTCATACAACGGAGCTTGGTGCTCTCGGAAGTGGAAGGACCTTCTCTATTTGCTATTAACCACCACATTTCTTCACTCGAACTTTCCTAGCCTTGAGCTAGTGGTAAGAACTCAGATCCGTTCGTTCTTCATGTTATTTCCTGAGGAATTACCTTGATTACTTTGTTATATTTTATAAAAATCTTGTAGGGAATATACCAAACTTAGATGCCATATGCCATCCTAATCTCTATATAAACCACTAGTCCATCATCACATTCATCAGTTATTTTCATCAACACACTCAAACTCTCTCCTCCCTTCTCTTGTTCGGCCGCCCCCTAGTAACACCACCACCACCATCACTTGATCACCTTCAAGCATTCTACAAGCCTACAATGGTGCTACGAGTCATACAACGGAGCTTGGTGCTCTCGGAAGTGGAAGGACCTTCTCATTGACTCGTTGTTACATGCCTTACAGGTCGCTAAATGCTTGGAGCTTGCACGAGGAAGGAGTCGTTGTGGTGTACGGACGGTTATGTCCCGTGTTTAGTATATAATCCTTATGAACTTATTAAACTTGCGTTTGAAACTTTAACTTATAAACTATGGACTCATATTTTGGACTTTACATTTATGCTTCCGCTGTTTAAATTAAAACTTGGTTAACTAGCTTTCGGTCACCAATCGTATTGTGGTTGGCTTTAATTACTTAAATACATAGTTCAGTATGATTGGTGGCTCGATCCTGATCATGTCACGCCTCCAAGCGGTAGTACTCCGCATGGTGAATTTTGGGGGTGTGACAGGCGTGCCCCTAGACACGGGGCCGTGGCCAGAGCACTGTGTAGGCTATAAGTAGGGGTGCTTGGCTTACTTCAAAGGCATCCCTTGGCAAACCACTACTCTCCCACTTTGCCACCACTCCACCACCACTACAACACCATCACCCACCACCATCATCCATCATCCATCTTTAGAGTGTGTAGTAGTCTCGGAATCCAAGATTGATTGTAAGGGTTCTTGCTAATCAAAGGCCGTGTTTGGTTAAGTCTCTTACATCACTTGGTGAAGAAAAGTCTTTATTGTATTATTTCTGATTTTTAATCTTTTGGCACTTTTTATTTGGTTTTGTATTAATGACTTTAACAACTAGTTTCTTATGTTGAAGGTTATGACAACTCGAGTTTTCCAAGATTCCATCTTCGCGTTAATTGCACGTTAATTTTTTAAGTTGGTTGCTTACACGACTTGTTTGCCTTGTAATTGTACACACTGGATTATATGTTGTGATGCTTGTTTGATATGTTGTCTATTTAATATGATTAAGGTGTTTATCATGTATTCTGCTTGAAAAATTCAAACTACTTAAACCTTGAATAGGTCCGACGAAACACAAGTGTTTCGCCATAACCCACAACGACAAACGGAAAGCGTTTCGCCATAACCCATATCGACGAAACAAGGTTGTTTCGTCACAAACATCACGACGAAACAAGCCGTTTCGCCAGCCCAATGATTCGCCGAAGCCCAGTAAAGGCCCAGTCCGTTACACGGATATTTATCGACTATTCTGGTTCATTCGTTACACTTTTTGGCAATTAGAAACCCTACTCTTCTCTCTCAAAACAACTTGACGGCAACCATCCTCTCCATCTCCAGAAGTCCTTGCATAACCCATCTCATCTCCGGTTAGTTCTGTGATAACCCGACTCGATCAGGTTTTAGATTGTTTGTGTAAATGATTGTTACCACAACTTAATTTCATTGACTGATTTATGATAATTTTCACGATGTGTGTGTATAATGGGATTTAGTTATTTGATTGGAAGGATACTTGTAATGATGGATTCGATAACCGGCTAGGGGATGCTTAGATGATGAAATGATAAACATTAGGGTTGATGTTCGGTTGTTAATCCGTAAGACTAGATCAGATGTTTGAGATTCGTGCTTGTTTATGTTCATAGTTCATAACCTGTTGGTGCTTGTGTATCCTGATGTTATTTGTTTAGATTGGTATGATAAATGGTATCAATAATTACTGTATGATTGTATGATTGTTGTGGACTGTTGATCGGTGATTAGGGTTTCTGTGTGTAACCGATAACACGACGTAACTGACATATTGGACGAAACGCCAATCACGACGAAACTGGCACGATGAAACAATTATGTTTCGCCGAGGGTATGCACGGCGAAACAAATGTGTTTTGCCGAGGGAAATCATGACGAAACGGAGGGTGTTTCGTCGAAGGGAATTCATGACGAAACAAGGGTGTTTCGTCGGGTGGGTAAACTGCACAGTAACTAAGTTTAATTCTGTTAAGGGTTAACTGGGTTAGCTAACTATTGTTAAATGATAAGCATGACTTGCATAAGTTTGAATACGTGCTATGTGTATTTTGGTGATCACTGATTCAATACCCACTGTGATTATACTTGTGCGTAAACTTCGTGAATATAAACTAATTATGTACAGGTGCATACCATAGGCCTTGACTGATTAATTGGAACCAAGTAATTAATCAAACCGAGCAAACCAAGGTGAGTTTACACTCTTACCACGGCATGGGATTCCTGGTGGGTTAGGAATGGGATTTGTATGACTACCTGTACTTTCATCACTACTAGACTACCTACTACCGTCCTCGAGTTGGGAAGGACGCCAGTGCTAAAACCTACGTAAAACCTATGTACTATTGTCCTCGGTTTGGGAAGGACACCAGTGTTAAAACCTACGTAAAACCTACGTACCACTGTCCTCGGTTTAGGAAGGACACCAGCGCTAAACCTACGTACTCGCTACGTACTACTGTCCTCGGTTAGGGAAGGGCACTTACGTAAAACCTACGTAAACTCAAACTTGCCACTATCCTCGGATTGGGAAAGACACCTATAGATACAACTAGTCTAGTACATACAACATGGGAAGCCCCCACTTACTATGGTAAAGGTTTGGGAAACAAGGGTACTGGGTAACGTATGGTTACGAAACGAACTTACGATTTCTGAAGCGAACTCATTAACTGAACAATCAACTGTGAACTCACTCAACTTTGTTGTTGACACTCTGTTATATGCCTTGCAGGTCGATAGGTACTCATGGAGCTTGCACGGGGAGGCGCGGTTGTTGTGGGACATGGACAATGGATGCCATGTTAAAAACATTATAACATTTTCGAATTTAATACTTATGTTTGGGTTTTCACATTTATGCTTCCACTAAACACTTAACTATGTTTTGTTTTGAACACCTTTTGTATTAATGGGTTGAACTTTATTTATTACTTACAATGTTCAATATGATTGGTGGCTTGATCCTGGTCAGTCACGCCTCCATGCGGTGATACTCCGCGTGTGGATTTTGGGGGTGTGATAGATTGGTATCAGAGCCATTGGTTATAGTGAACTTGGTTTTAAAAAGGGGAAAAATTTTGGATAAAACCAGACTATAACCAGAACAGTGTTCAACGATCCACAACGACGCTTCACTCCACGTGCAAGACTCAACACTATAGGTGATATGGTTTATGTTTTATTGCCTACTTGCTAGTTACATAGAAATTTTGCTCATGATATGCTTAGATGAATGTAACAACTACTGTTTGAAAACACATGTGTGCTTACTCTCTTCTGTCATCGCACTTTCGCGAACCTCTCTCACTCATGTTTCCCTTTTGTTATGAAGACCATGAGTGGACGTGTCAACATGACTCAAGCCCAGTTGACGGATTTGATTAACCAACAAGTTGTTGCGGCACTTGCAGCCGCCCAAGTAGGAGGTATATCCTGTAGTCGCAACTCACTCTAGGATCTTTAGATCCTACCTTCATAGACCAACTCTTGTGTTTAACCTTGCCCTGTTCTTGTACACAACAGGTAAGCACGCTCAGCCACCTGTATGCACATTCAAGACTTTTATGGATTATCGTCCCAGCACTTTCAGTGGCACTGAAGGGGCCGTTGGACTCCTCCACTGGTTCGAGAAGCTCGAATCGGTCTTCGAGATGTGTGAATGCCCTGAGGCTCGTAGGGTGAAGTATGCCACTGGTACTCTCGAAGGCATTGCGCTGACTTGGTGGAATGCACAAGTTCAGATGCTGGGGTTGGCGGCTGCTAATGCCACCCCATGGAACGACTTTAAGGAACTGATCAAGCGGGAATACTGCACTCGTGATGACATCCACAAGTTGGAAGTGGAATTCTTTAACCTGAAGATGACAGGGTCAGAGATAGAGGCGTATACGAAAAGGTCAAACAAGCTGGCCATCTTGTGTCCAACTATGGTGGATCCTCCCATCATGCGTATCGAGCTGTACCTCAAAGGTTTAGTACCAGAGATTCAAAGCCATGTGACCTCTGCTAATGTTGCTACCATCCAGGATGTTACTCGTCTTGCTCATCGTCTCACAGACCAGGCAGTGGAACAGAACAAGCTGCCTAAGCGTATCGGTGCTACTACCACTACTACTACTTCTGCTATCCCTAGTGACAACAAGCGAAAATGGGATGGAGATTCCAGCAAGGGTTCAACTACAGTTCAGTCCCAGGCTCAGCAGCGAAAGACTGATGACTACCAGAGTCCTGGTCAGCAATCTTCTCTTAGTCAGGGGCAGGGTTGATATTGAGGAAATCACCCAAAGTGTAATAGATGCAACAGACACCACACTGGTCAATGCAACAAGGGACGTTGTCAGAGGTGTCTCAAGGTGGGTCATGAAGCTAAGGATTGTAGGAGCTCACGGCCTGCAAATCAGAATCGTCAGCAGCAACAGCAAGCACCACGGAATCAGCAACAGGGAAACAAAGGATGTTTTCAGTGTGGCGCTGAAGGTTGTAGTGCATCAAATGCTGAAGGTTGGATTATTGTATGTAATTCCGCTTGAAATGACTTATTTGTCATTTCAAGCGAAATCATGTGTCTTGTAATTCCGCGCGAACCAAACTGGTTATTCCGCTCGAGTGAACATTGGTGATTCCACTTGGACAGTTCAAGCGAAATCAGATTTCTCTTGGGATTGTTATGTCAGTTCAAGCGGAATCATGAGTCCTATAAATAGGTGAGTGTTCAAGTCAGTTGTAACGGTTCGAGCGAAATCAGAGTCGAGGTGCTGTTTGATTTTTGTCAGAATTCATTTAATAGACTCAGAAAAGCAGTAATAGAAAGAAATTGAAAGTGTAGGATCGTTTTCGGCCCTGATTGAGTCGATCAGAAGAATTCCAATCCAAAACAAGAGGCGGAAACTAATGTTTTGGTGCGATTTCAGCCAGATTCACTATTAATTGCTGTTGTATTGATCTTGATAACGTATACAGACTCCGACAACACTTCGGCAACACTTCGTGGCTCACCGGAAGACAACACTTACAACTCTTACTTAGTTTCGATTCTACAGCCTATTTATAGGATACATGGTTTCGCTTATTCAGACATGTACTAAAGAGCGGAACCTATCACTTGACATATAAGCGAAACCATCCTAAGACATATGAGCGAAACTACTCTTTGACACATAAGCGGAACTAGACTATGACACATAAGAGAAACCTATTATAACACATGTTTCTAGGATTTCGTGCCATGTCTAATCTTTAAAACACTAGACTCGATATAAGACGTAGTCGACAGACGTAGTGCACCAACAAACTCCCCCTCGGATGTTGACGGAGTCTCCAATGTCGAGTCTTCGATTGTCAATCTACAGTCTTTATCAGTCTTCAATCTTCCTCTGAAGTATTTGTCAATTCAAGAATCCTCAATCCTCTCTTCATCATCAACAAACTCCACTCTCTCGGATGTTTACACGATGTCTTCAGACTCCCCCTCACAATCTGCTGGGATCGTAGTCTGGAATTCACTGCTTCGAGATTCATACCAAGATCGTTACTTGGCTCTATTCCAGCACAGGATAGACACCTGGCACACATTTACCTGCACAATCTCTACCTACACATAAGTTTCTTTAAAGATTAAATCTTCAAACTTTTAGAAACTTTTGCCAGAAACTATATTAATGATTTTATATACAGGATCTTTTACTGGCTCTTATCAAGCAATCTTAAAAATTTCACAAACTCTCTCCCAATCCTGTTCTTCATGTTTAGCACTTGGAACTTTGAAAATCAGCTTCACAACATCAGTTGTCGAAAATTTTTTTGAATTTTACAAAATTTATGCTAAAACACACTAAAATCTTTTTAGATTTTCTGAAAGAAAGTAAATGACACCACTTGTAAAAAAAATAATGCAGAAATAGAGTATTTACAGACAATATTTTTGTGAGTTCGTACAAGAGGATCATATCGGTTACTGAGACATATCACCAACACCGTTAAGCTAGACTTCATTTTAAGTTCTAAACAATTTACCTAGATTGTCAGTATGTTGATCCACTTAAATTTTCACACAAAGTTCAACTGTTTCGAGATATGCAATTAGTGTCTTAATTACTTGAACTTATCCGTGTGTCCCACTACTTGAATATGCTCCCGTATCCAGATCCCAATATTCAGTCTTACAGGTGAGTATACCACAGATGATATCTGTAAAGGGGTTATGTGCGACGGCCGTGAGAGCTCAGGTCGATACTTCCGTATACGCAGAGAGATGACGGCTTCGACTTTTGGTGTGTCCCCTTTAGAGGATCTTTTAATTACAACAGCAGCGACTATCAATTTTATTGTTTCATCAGCTTGCTAAGGGCGATGCTGTATTTCAAGCATTTGCGGAAAGCATTATCCGGGGACTAGGTCAGTATTTCCATACAGCAGAAGTCCCGGGATAATACCCCAGATATCACTGAGCATAAAGACCTAGTATCTCAGAATAAGGGACCTTTCAAACAAGATTTCAGGGGTTACCTATATATTCAAGAAGTTGTTAACCCATGGAATAAGCAAGTTTGAATTTAGGTTTATATCTCGTTACAGTTTACTAAATGTGCGAAAACCTACTGACACATCCACAGTAAGATTGTTTATCACATTTTTGCATTACATTTCTTTAGCATGTTGTGATAGTCCACTGATGTACTATCATTTCCTCTTATATGCAACCAAAACTCATTTTTTAGTTTTCTCATGTTTTTGGTTTTTTTCAAATTTTCTAATGTTTTTGGATTTTCTAAATTTTTTTACTCCCCCTAAAATTCAAATACATTTAATGAAAATTGAAAACAAACTATACAGAACATGACAACTGATATCGAATTGCTTCAATTCTCCATCCGCTTGGCATAAACAATCAGAACTCCCCCTCACAACAAACTATTTTCCCATAATGATTTCAAAACACTGAAGTTTGTTTTAATCAGAATGGTTTTTCCGGAAAATAAGTTTGGTTGATTTTACCACTTGTAAAACTGGGGATCAAATCATCGCATTGTTCGTCAATTTTAATGAATGATAGTTAATTCAAGTTCAATTTAATGACCTTGATTAACCACTTGTAGGATCACTTGTAGGATCAATATGGTTCGGAAACTTGAACCACTTGTAAAAACCACAAACATACAACCACTTGAAGAATTAACAATCAAGCATTTCAAACCTGTTTTTCAAACAATTACCATCTGTTGGTTGAATTCTCAATATGCCGATTCCTACTCCTCGCATACAAACCTGGGAGTTCCGGCAAGTCCTGCAAAACTTCTCAAACACATTATACAAACATGCTAAAGAATGATGCCGATTCATGATCCACGATTACCAACTTGGGATCTCCGGCAAGTCAGGTTTTTACTCTTTGAAAAATATATCCACCCAAGCCTGACCTTCCTTGGGTGTAGCAACAACCTCTTCATCTTTACTTTTAACGGAATTGTGAACACGTCTTTTAGAAGCACAAAAGTCTTTGACACTTTTGACCTTACCATTGACCATTTGTCCAAAGATACGTTTCACATTTCCGTTGAAAGTCTTTTCAACATCAAATTTATTCTTGTCAGAATAAAATTGATTTGAAATTTCTACCTTTCCAACTTTCTTCATAAAATTTTCAGCACGCAACGGTGGAAAATTTTCATCATTCATAGTTGGAACTGATCTTTCAACCTTTTTCTCAACACGTGGCTCCTCTGATTTTGTGGAATCAGATTCATCACCAAAATTGTTACCTGAACCTTTCACAACCCATTTTTTATTTTTTACATTTTCTTTTCTTTTTAAAACACTCTTTGAACATTCTCCTTTTTCAAAAGTTGAATTTTCAAAGCCAGTAAACTTTCGGGTTGACAGTTCAGTTTTCTCGACGACTTTCTCTTTTAGTTTACCAGTGACTTCCGGTTTTGGTTTGAATGTCTTCGGACAATACTTCGCAACATGACCAACAGTTTTACACTGAAAACAGGTTCTCTTTTCAATCTTCTTTGGAACATCATTCTTCTTCAACTCTTCTTGCTTCTTGGCAAGGAATTCCTGATTTGTCTGCTTTCTGAATGATTGTTCTTTCTCAGCTTCTGTAGTTTTCCCTGAAACAAACACAATTTTTTGTTTATAAATTTTCTCATTTTTATAGTTTTTCGGTTGATTAAATCCTAATCCTTTCTTTTTGAAATTACGATTATGGTTTGGTTTCTTTTGGAAACTATAACCACAATTTTAACCCATTTTCTTGTTAATTCTTTGTTGTTCTCTTGAAGTGTAATGTTTAGGTTTTCCGATAAGATTTAAATCTTTTATTTCAGAAATATTAATTTTTGTAATTTTGAAAACCTTTTGAATCATTTCAAATCTGACACTTCTTATTGGAAAAGCATCATCAGAATATAATTTGTCAGAATCTTTCAAAGTATATGCCACTTTGAATGATTCATCATTCAAATTAGATTTTGATAGCAAAAATTGTTTGTCATAAACCCGTTTGTCCTTTTTGACTGTTGGCTTTGACGCATCGGATTCAGACTTTGACTCAGATTTGGACTCCAAATTTGACTCCTCACTGTCATCTTTTTCTAACACCTGATTGACCACACTTTTTATCAACTTTGACTCATGATCAGTGTCGGATGACGTGTATGTGACATCAATATTTTCTGGCAAGTTATCCAATGGCCCAGACTCCCATTATAAGTTTATTGCTTTTTCGACTCTCTCGGAATTTGGATTTCGAGGTGAATATCCATTTTCGACCGGGGGCGGACATCTATTGTACACCACACTTGATTTCTTACCAGAAGTCTTCACCTTTTCTTTGTATTTTGTCACAGATTTCTTTTCTTCGGACGTCTTTTCTTCTTTAAACGTCTTCAAATTCTTCACAACCGGATAAATCCTGTCAACAACAAAAGTAGAACATGAGTAACTTTCTAATAACTTTTTAACTTTCTCAGTTTCTATCTTTTGTGTTTCTAACTTCAACTCCAGATCAGCACATTTCTTTATATGAAAATTTGCATCATCAAGCTGTCTCAAGTATGCTATCTTCAGTGTATTCATTGCCACAGCTTGTTCACCGTTTGAATCAGTAAACTTGTTGATTTCTCTGTTCATTGTATCATAGGATTCTTTCAATCTGTTTATGTTATGTAGCAACTCATTGTTCTGTTTGATTAAAGAATCACAGTTCATGCACTTTTCAGGAACTTTGACAGGTTCAGCATCAATTTTGACTTCAAATTCAGGAACCTCTTTAACTGTTCTGTTTGATCGTAAGAATTCAGCTCTTCTCTTTTTCTCAGCTTCGGCTTCAGCTTTTAATCTCTCTTCCTCTTCTTCTTCTTCTTCTTCTTCAAGCTTTCTCCGTCTTGCTTCAGCAGCTTCCATGACTTTCCTGCATTTTTCAGCACATTTCAAATCGTAAGCATTTGCAATGAAAGCATTAACATTTGAAGTGTTCTTGGACATCTCTTTGGCCATGAGTTCTTGATCTAGGAAAAAAATGTCCCAACAGAAACCTTCAGCCAACTTTTCATCATCTTGTTCTGCCAAACACACTTTGTTGTTTGTTGGAAAACACTTACCCAAGTAAAATTATCATATTTTCCTAGACATGCTCTTTTTGATCCGTCAATCACATCTCTCTCGTGTGCAATTTGTGCCTGATGTTGTGCTGTTGGGGTGTGACTTGATGATAAATCGCCTTTTTGTGATAATCATTGTTTCCAAAAGGATTCTGGGCACCAGTAGCTTCACGATTTTTGCACTCACCCTTGAAATGCCCCTTTTCCCTGCAACGAAAACATGTAACTTTAGATTTATCAAAGCCTAAAGTTGAAACATTTGCATCACGAAAATCATCTCGGCCTGTAATCTGTTTAAACTTCTCAGCTCGTCTCATCACGCTAGCCATGCACCATTTAATGTCCATTAATTCCATCTCCTCGGCATCAATTTGATCGTAATCCTCTTTCGTGAGCATTGGATTACCGATCTTTCCGGCTACAAAACTACTATAGGATTCAAGAACCATTCCCAACAAAGACATTTGATTTTTGGCAACTTCTTCAGAATAATCTTGATCACATTCAAGATTTAATGCAATGTTGCATTGAAGTTTTCTTCCATTCTTTGTTGCAGAAATGTTTGGATCGAATGATGAAAATCTTGTGCTGCTTGATCCCTGGGATGATTTCTTTTCAGAAGAGTCTTCAACACTGAACGTAGTTTCAATTTTTGGAGAATGATTTGTCGTTCCAGTAACGCCACTCTTGTAGTATAGGCTGATGTCCTGTTCTCCATCATAATTCTTCATCCTGGCAATCTTTCTCTGCTCCATCTCTTGAGCTTCCAGGTGTTTGATGAAATCTCCCAGTGTCATATTTTTGTAATCTTTTCTATTGGATCTCAGCATCATCAGAAATGTTCCCCATGTTTCATGTGGTAGCGCATCTGCAAGTTTTTCAATCAATTCGTCAGTATCTTTCTTAATTCCAAGTTTTGTCATATTTCTCACCAAATTACAATATTTATCAATTATTTGCTTGGTGTTTTCAGATTTCAAACCACAGAATAAATCGAATTCTTTCTTCATGAGAGACATTTTGTTTTTGAGCATATCAACACTACCAACAAATTTTGCTTCCAATTCTGTCCAGATTGAGTAAGCAGTTCCATCATGTTGAAGCAGTATCAAGATATCTTCTTTTATGGCTTGCTGAAGCAGACTCACCGTCAATTTCTCATCTCGATATTTCTTTTTATCTTCCGTACTCATTTCTCTGATTGTTTGCTGTACACCATTTGTTGTGGGTTTAACATATGGTTCCTCAGTGTGTTCCCACGCATCCAAATGATAAGCTTCAACCCAATTTCCGAACCGTTCAGACCACGCATTATAATCGTCAATATCCATGAGTTTAGGCGGTTTCTGAGACGTTCCAGTTTCATTTTCAAGTAACGCATTCTGAGTGATTGCGATCGGGCTAGCAAAGGCGTTATAGAATTCGTTGTCCATTGTTCAATGTTCACAAGTTCACAAAATTTCCAAGTTTTGGCAAATTGTTCCTTTCGAGCGAAACCCTATATGTCACAATGAGCGAAACACCAAAGTGACTCAATAACCGAAACCTGCTTGTTGTCACTATAAGCGAAACCCTGATTGGTTACAAAAGCGGAACCAAGAAGTGTTCCTTGGAGCAAAACCCTCAAGTGTCACAAAAGCGAAACTACTTATTTGATCTTTGAGCAAAACCACAAGCTGTTCAGAAAAGCGAAACCCCAAGTTTGTTCAAATGAGCGGAACCAACTTGTACAGATGAGCGAAACTAGGTGATCAAATGAGCGAAACTAGCTGATGATTGGAGCGAAACCACCTGATGATGTCATCTTTTGCACGAGTCCGGAAAAGCGAAACCTTGAAAATCCTAAGTTCTAGGTTGATTTTAGCTTTGAAACTTTCAAGGGTTTATTAATGTATGATTCCGAGTGCTGTGTGTGAAATTGAGCTAGTTTTACCGTGAAAAATTTTAAGATTTTGAAGAAAGTGAGAAAAACAGAATAAATGCAGCTGCAATGGCAAGAACTCTTCCTCCTGAGCTCTGATACCACTTGTAGGATCGTTTTCGGCCCTGATTGAGTCGATCAGAAGAATTCCTATCCAAAACAAGAGGCGGAAACTAATGTTTTGGTGCGATTTCAGCCAGATTCACTATTAATTGCTGTTGTATTGATCTTGATAACGTATACAGACTCTGACAGTACTTCGGCAGCACTTCGTGGCTCACCGGAAGACAACACTTACAACTCTTACTTAGTTTCGCTTCTACAGCCTATTTATAGGATACATGGTTTCACTTATTCAGACATGTACTAAAGAGCGGAACCTATCACTTGACATATAAGTGAAACCATCCTAAGACATATGAGCGAAACTACTCTTTGATACATAAGCGGAACTAGAAAATGACACATAAGCGAAACCTATTATAACACATGTTTCTAGGATTTCGTGCCATGTCTAATCTATACAACACTAGACTCGATATAAGACGTAGTCGACAGACGTAGTGCACCAACAGAAAGGATACAAGTTGTTTGACGTATTTTACTTTGATTCCGCCTCTGTAAACAATGATGAACTGCTCATACTGACTGTTTAGGGTCATGGAAACGGTCCAACAAGTGGTATCAAAGCTTAGGACGAGGAGTTCATACCAATTCAGTTTGATTCTACCGGATTTTCACATTTCTACTCACTTCTTCTCATACTTTTCTGATTTAAACAAGTTCTAACGGTTGAAATGGCCTGATTTTCACATATATTGTGTAAAACATAGTATTAACAAACCCTACAAAGAATCAGATTAAAATTCAGATTAAAATAGGTAAAAATGACCTAAAAACCTAATTCCGCTTGAAAGGGTGTTCGCTAATTCCGCTTGAAAACAATAGATTCCGCTTGAAAATCAGTGGCCAGTTCAAGCGAAATATCATATTCCGCTTGAAAATTCTTATACCGCTTGAAAGTATAGTCTGATTTCGCTCGAAATTAGATTAGTTCATATCCCGCTTGAAAAGTAAAGTCTAATTCCGCTTGAATCAGATCCCGCTTGAAGTTACTGTCTGATCCCGCTTGAAAGTATCTAGTTGATTTCGCTTGAAGCTGATTCCGCTTCAAGTGATTCCGCTTGAAACTTGCTGTTTTTCAAACTTAAAAAGTTTTTCTAAGTGTTTGCTGATTTTTCAGGTACATGCAAGATGGATGATCTATTCATGAATCCATTTAGTGATATGTATGCCTTTACTGGAAATTCTGGAGAGATACTTCTCCTAGCAACACCAATGAGAACACGCCGAGTACAAAGAAAAAGTCATCGGATGCCTTGGAAGTTGAAAGCGCATATGGAACATATAACAAACCCCCGAAGTTGATGGCTATCGAAGAGTACAGTCGGTGAGCCAGAAAGTTTGAAGAATGGTTGAAGGCCTTTGCATATCTTAGCTGGAAAAGTCTAAAGAACGGATACATTGATGGAGGCAAAACCGGTGAAAGCTTGACATCATCTGAAGAAATAGAAACGTTTGTTGCTGAGCAAAAATGTATCGCGTTGCTATTTCAATCTGTCCGAGAAGATATAATATCCTTGATCGAGTACAAAAGTTCTAAAGATCTCTGGGAAAAGTTGAAAGTTAAATGTTTGGGAAGTGCAGAAATAGTGAAAAACAAAAAGAAACTGCTAAGAAAAGAATTTGATTTGTTTGGTTGTTTAAAAAATGAATCAGTTTGTAAGATGATTGAGAGGTTTGGGCACTTGAAGTTAGAACTGGCAAGACATGGGATTTTATACTCATAAGAAGAGCTAGTCGACAAATTATTTGACTCGTTGCCAGATGAGATGGATTGGCAGTACTTTGCATTGATGTTGAAGAATACGATCAAATCTGAGGATCTTACAGTTGATTTGTTGATTGAAAGACTAGAGGGTCATGAGCTGGAGATAAAGAAAATACACAAAGTCAATCACTCATCTTATCAACAGAACTTGGGTTTGTATTATCCAAAAAGCATGATGCCAAAGAATACGTCTCCCAAGACAGCTTTTTCTGCTGAGAATTCCAACACTTCAAACAAAGAAAGTCAAAGCAGTGGTTTTCACAGTGGTTCTTCGTCACAGTCAAGCCAATCAGATGCAAAGAACCTATTTGAATGCAATATCGCTGTAGACTTAAAGAACGCTCAAAACTTCAGTGAGGAGTCGACAAAGCAACAAATGGTTTTCCTAGCTTCTGTACTAGAATCATATGAAAGTCTTGTGGCGGGTAAGATAGGCAACACCAACCTGACAAAAGAAGACTATGACCAGATAGATCCTGAGGAGATGGAATTGATCGACATAAGGTGGTGTATGGCCAGTGCAGTTCGTCCAGCGCAACGTTTCGTGGAGATCACAGGAAGGAAGTCTAATGGACCTTCTACCAAGTTAGGCTTTGACAAGTCTAAAGTGACATGCTATAATTGTAAACAGAAAGGTCACTTTAAGCGCGAATGCCGAAATGCATATGCTGATGAGTCTGAAAACCCATTCAGAGAAGATTACTACAAGAAAGCGATTTATCATCAGAATAAATCAGAACCGCCAAGAATGAAGCAGCTTGAGGCTAACAAAGAGAAATCCAGAGCTCTTGCGGTGATTTATGATGATGAAGGTTTCGACTGCAGCGAGTTGTTACCTGAGGAGGATGCGGTTCGATATGCTTTCATGGCAAAATTTGCTGAACCTGTTCCTTTTAAAGACAACAGACCTGAAGAACAGAAGTATGCTTACAGAAAGATGATAGCTCAACAAAGAATGATCAGAATATCTGGTATCTATCTTGAAGCAAAAAGAGCGAGGAGATGGGATCCAGACAGAGAATGCGATCTTGACCCCCAGGGAAACATTGCTATTGACAATAACACTCTTGATCTTGAAACCATAATTAAAGAAATGGCTGATGAAGATGAGTATTGGCAAAGAAAATGGTGGGGAAGCAGAGAAGAGAAAGAAGAGAAAGAAAAAGAGGAAAAGCCAAAGAAGGTTGATAATGGGATCTTTGACACGACTCAAGAGTTGAATGCTGAAAACTTGGGAAAGATGGCTGACAAGGTGCTGTCGGCTAAGGCGCTTGAGGTAGATTCCAAATCCGTTTCTGAGTCTAAAAGCCAGGTCAGTACAAATGCGTCAACGACTGAGTCAGGTAAGAAAGTCAATGGTGATGTTGACTGCAAAAATTGCATCAAAGAATGCAAAGTTTGTAGTACAATCACGTATCTCAATGGTAAGAAGATTGATGATCTGACTGCTAGAGTCAGAAGTGTTGAGGATCAGATCCTTGACCGTGATAAAATGTTGAAAGCTTCAACTGACAGATTAAAAGAATTAACTATCAAAATTGAAAATGATAAAATTGATCAAGAAAAAGTTAGGAAAGAAAATGAGAAGTTAGTTCTTGAAAATCGTCAGTTCACTGAAAAATTTGAGAAGCTTAAACGCACAGTTAAAGATAATGATGAAAGAAATGGTAAGACATATAAGGAAAATGTTCATCTGTCGGGAGTTCTTCGGGTAAAGGAAGAATTAATCAACCAACAACTGGATGAAATTGCAAAGCTGAAGCTTAAATTTCAAGAAGCTGAAATTGAAAATGAAAGAATCCAGTTGAAGCTAAAAAGTTACAACTCCGCAAGCTTTGTTTTGCAACACATTATTCCAAAACCCATAGGCAAAAACAAAGCTGGCGAAGATGTATTTTCAGATCGAACCGGGGTAGGTTATCACCAAGTTCCACCACCAGTTCTGGAAAATTATTCGAAAAAACAATCTGGGTTGGTTAATCTTGAAGATGAAAATGAGGTGAAACTTCCTGACACAATTGATGTCACGTTCACTTTATCTTCCGATGACGATAGTGTCCAAACTGAAGTGGTGAAAAGTGTGGTTGAAAATGTTTTAAAACCTGAAAGTGACACTATTGAGGAAGATGAATGTTTCTTGGACAAGTACATTCCGAAACAAAAGTCCAAGAACAACTTAAATGAAGGACCAAATCTTGTCATGTACAAGATGTTGGGTTCGGATAAGTTGTTTTTGGATTATGAGTTTCCACTAGAGAATGTTAATGTGAACAAATTGACAAATGTTTTCAAATTGATTGAAGTTGAGTTGTCAGAAGTGAACAGTTTAAATCAAACAAAGAGACAAATGAATTTTGAAAAAGATAAAGCTTACTACAAGAAGCCTGTTGTTCCACCACGTTTTTATAACAACAATCGAAACAGATGGTCGGGTGGTTATCAGGGTGGTAAGAACTTTCAAAAGAAAAATGCTCAAAATAAGAAGTTCGTTGAGAAGAAAGTGTTTGTGAACAGTTCAAGTTCACTTTCTGATGAAGAGTCAAAAATCTTTTCGAAATCAAATGAAGAGTTCTTTGAGAAGAAAGCTTCACAGTCTCAGTCAGAAGGCACAAGTCGGGTAACTGACACTCGAACATGCTTCAGATGTAATCAAGTTGGACATATTGCACGAAAGTGTACCAACTTGAAGCCTAAGACTGAAGTTGTGAAGATTCAAAAGAGGAAAGATGATGCGAAAGGAAAAGCTCCATTGGCTGTTGAGAAAAAGATTTTGAAAAATGAAAACAAAATTAAAACTGAACCTGTTAAGAAAGTGGTAACTAAAAATGACAAATTCAGCTTCCATGTTTGATCTTGAAGCCAGGATTTGTTATCCCTGAGGAATGGATTATCATGAGGGCACCAAGAGTTAATGATCTGTTTGTGTTGGACATGAGCATAGCTACGACAACCACGGGTCAGGTTCATTGTTTCGTGTCTAGAGCAATGGAGAAAGAATCAAGATTGTGGCATAGAAAGATGGGTCATATTCACCTCCGAAAAATGAATCACTTGGTGCATAACGATTTAGTTTTGGGTGTTCATGTAAAAGGTTTTCATCTAGAAGGGGAGTGCATTAGTTGCATTAAAGGCAAGCAGAAGAAAAAGTCACACCCTAAAAAGCAAGTCAATTCAGTATCAAGACCTCTGGAGAGACTTCACATGGATTTGTTTGGTCTTGTGAATGTCAAAAGTATTACAAGAGATTACTACTGTTTGGTCGTTACTGATGATTATTCCAGATTTTCGTGGGTATCGTTTTTGAAGTCGAAAGATGAAACGTTTGACAGTTTGATGGCGTTGTTCAAAAAGATTGAAAATATGTATCAAAGGCGTATCAAAAGAATCCGAAGTGATAATGGTACTGAATTCAAGAATAGCAAGATGGAAGAATTTTGTGATGAAAGAGGTATATTGCATGAGTTTAGTGCTCCGTACACTCTACAGCAGAATGGAGTCGCAGAACGCAAAAACCGGACACTAATCGAGACGGATAGAACAATACTCGCAGATTCAAAGCTTCCGATAAATTTTTGGGCTGAAGCTGTTTCCGCCGCATGTTATACGCTCAACAGAGTTCTAACTGCCAAGAAATTCAACAAAACGTGTTTTGAGTTAATCAATAACCGCAAACCTAATTTGAAGTATCTTGAACCGTTCGGGTCACCCTGTACTGTTCTAGAACCTTTTGGAAAGTTTGGTCCGAAGTGCATTGAGGGTATATTTGTTGGTTATGCAAGTCCTTTACGACGTGTCTTCGTTCCAAGTGAAAAGCGGATTATTGAAGCTCCAAATGTTGAATGTCAAGGTCAAACAATGCCGCCGCAGAATCCTCTTGATTCATGGCGTTATCATTACGACACTTTGTGGGATTTGTTTGACATGAAGGAAGAACTAGAAGAAGAAGAAGAAGAAGATTTCTTTGACGAGTTGGATATTCTGAGGGAATACGAGTCATCGCAGGAAAGGTTCCCAGCTGAGTATTCAATGCGACCACGACAAACTTCAAATGATAATGAAGCAGGTCCTAGCAATGCTGGTGAACACGATGATGTCCAACAAAATGAAGTTGCTCATGATAATCAGACGGAACAGAATGATAATCAAGAATCTGAGAATATGCCGATATTTGATCGTGGTGATTCAGATTCTGAGGGGGAGCAAATTCAGGGTTCAAGTCAAATAAACCCAATTAGTGAACAAGGTGCAAATCAGAATGTTACTAATCTGGAAGGCGATGTAGATGTTCCAAGCGAAGTTATGCCAAGAACTCTTTCATACCATCCAGAGGAGTTGATCATTGGAGAGTTGCAATCAGGCGTTCGCATTAGACGTCAAATTGACCAAGGCCTTACATGTTTTTATTCTACAGTAGCACCTTTACAAACTGAATTTTCATTAAGTTGTTTTATTTCGCAGATTGAACCACGAACTTACAAAGAGGCGCTTACTGAAGATTCTTGGGTCAATGCGATGCAAGAAGAATTGAGTCAGTTTGAAAAGTTAGGAGTGTGGAAGCTAGTGGATTTGCCGGATGGTCACAGGAAAATCAACACGAAATGGGTATTTAAGTGTAAGAGAGACGACAGAGGAGTTGTTGTGCAAAACAAAGCTCGACTCGTTGTTTAGGGCCTTAGTCAACAGGAGGGGATTGATTTTACAGAAGTCTATACTCCTGTGGCGCGACAAGAAGCAATAAAAATTTTCCTTGCATTTGCATCTTGGAAAAACTTCAAAGTATATAAGCTAGATGTGAAATCGGCGTTTCTTTATGGGAAGGTTAAAGAGGAGGTATATGTCGGACAGCCACCACGCTTTACCGATCCAATCCACAAAAACAAGGTTTACTTGCTGGACAAAGCGCTGTATGGTTTATACCAGGCCCCGAGAGCTTGGTACGAGACTTTGTCTCAACACCTACTAGCCAACAGCTTTATTCGTGGAAAAGTGGATGTCACTCTCTTCACTAAATAGGTCGACGGACATCTTCTGATAGTTCAAATTTACGTGGACGACATAATATTTGGGTCAACAAATGAGAATCTGTGCAAAGATTTTGAACGAGTGATGAAGCAAAAATTCGAAATGTCATCAATGGGGGAGATGAAATTCTTTTTGGGACTTCAAGTTGAACAACTACCTGAGGGAATTTTCATTCACCAGACGAAGTACGTTCATGATATTCTAGAGAAATTTGGAATGTCAGGTTCTACTCCAGCTGCTACTCCTTTAGCAACAAATCATGGGATTCACCCAGATCTCACCAGAGACAGGGTAGATGAGACGTTTTATCGTTCCATGATTGGTTCATTGATGTATTAACTGCTTCAAGACCCGATATCATGTACCCAATGTGCCTCGCAGCAAGATATCAATCTAACCCGAGAGCTTCGCACATGATTATTGTGAAAAGGATATTACGTTACCTGAAGGGAACTCCAACATTGGGGTTGTGGTATCCTAGAAAAGGAGACTTTACGTGTTGGTGCACTACATCTGTTGATTCCGTCTAAGTGTCTAGGATCAGGTCTTATATCGTATTGTATAGCATAGGGCACGAAATACGAGAAAACAGGAGTCTGTATAGGTTTTATATGTGTGGGTCGCTCATAGGGACATAGAAGTCTTGGATCGCTTATGTGTCAAGTGTGGATCGCTTTTGTGAACGTATCTGGACCGCTCATATGAACATGTGACATATGAGCGAACCCAAACCACTATATATAGGGGTCTTTAGGGCGATCCACATAAGATGTATGTGAAATTCCACGCCGAAGCTCTGCCGGTGTGAAGACTGAGCTGTAAAACGTTTCATATCAATAAAACAAGCAGTTAGAAAGGAGAATAAGCTACTTCTACTTGTATTTCTTATTATTCCGCATCTGAAACGCAAGAGATAACCTCTGAACGACTCATTCGGGTCAGCATACGATCCTAGAAGTGGTATCAGGTTTTCTGCAGATTGTAGCTGTTTTTCATCATTTCTTCTCACTTCTACACCTTCTTTTACTGATTCGGGAAGATTTCACGGTCGGAATTCGCTCAAATTTTCACAGCTTGTGCGCAATAGTATTGAGATAAACCCTGGAAAGTTTGAAGTCAAAATTCGAAGTTTTTATGGGTCAAATCTTGTTCGTAATGTGGACCGCTTGTAGTGACGTCATCGTGAACCGCTCTTAGGTCACGTTTTTGGACCGCTTATTCGTACATTTTTGGTTCTGGTTCGCTCAAAATTAGCAACTTGGATCGCTCATTCGATCAATCTTGGATCGCTTTTTCGGACAATTGTGAACCGCTCGAACGAACATTGCTTGAACCGCTCGAACTGACAGTACCTGGACCGCTTATTTGACACCTTGCTCTCTGATCCGCTTATTCGGTCGAGTGAAGCTGGTTCGCTCGAACGAACACTTATCTGAACCGCTTATCTGTTCACTGTTAGATCGCTTATCTGTCATCTGTTTGTCCGCTTATAAGTCAGTAGGGATTCTGAGTTCTACAATGCGTTTGCAACACCGTCATCACCAGCCGCGATTGCTCAAGCCATGAATCTTGAAAACGAGACGGGAACCACCCAGAAACCCCCGAAACTGATGAGTATTGAAGAATACTACGGGTGGGAGGATCGTTTTGAAAACTGGGTTCAGGCAAATCATCTTAGATCGTGGGAATGCATATTGGAAAAGTACACATTGCCTCGAACAGAATTGCAAGTTATTAAACAAATATCCGAATTCTCAGAACAAGAACGTGCAATGTACAGAGCAGAGAAAATGATGATCAGTCTGTTACAGCAGGCGATTAAAGAAGACATATTCATTTTGCTACAGCACAACAAAACTGCTAAATCAATTTGGGATGCTCTTAAAGTAAAATTCGAGGGTAGTGAAAGTATGATCAAAAGCAAGAAGGCATTGCTTAAAAAGGAATTTGATTTGTTTAGCAGTTTGCCAGGAGAGGATACTAAAAGGCTGATCGAGAGATACTGTCACTTAGTGCGATCGTTATCGATGTTGGGAGTTGAAAAAGGTCGTGAGGAATGGGTTGATAAGTTGGCTGATGCGTTACCTCAGAAAGAGTGGGGAACGTATTTGATGATACTGAAAAACACGGGTGTTTATGACAAACTAACAATTGGTCAGTTTATTGAGAAAATTGAGAGTCAGGATCTTGAGCAGCAAAAGATCGCGAGGATGAATAATCCTAGTGGTCAACAAGATGTTAAAATGTAATATAAAGGTAGTATTCCAGTTTCTGAAGTTGAAAGAAGTCCAAAGATTCAAACCGCTTTCAGTGCTGGAGATTCATCAGACAAAGTTGATCAGGGCTCGAACAAGAGTAGCAACTGGTTTTCATCGTTTTCGAGTGTGAATCCGAAAGAGACTAACACAAGCTTTCAGTCTTAGAGTACAAAAACTGGAAACGGATATGTTATTCAGTGCAATATAGCTCTTAACCTTCCAGAAGGTCAAAGCTTCTCTGAAGACACTGCTAAAGACCACATGGCACTTCTGGGTTCAGTTCTGTTATCTTATGAAGGTCTTGTTGCTGGTCGGATCGGAAATCCTATGCTCACCAAAGAGGATTACGATCAAATAGACGCTGAAGAAATGGAACTCATGGATATCAAATGGTGTCTTGCTAGTGTTCTTCGACGAGCTGAGAAATTCAAAACCATTACCGGGAGAAATGACTTTCTTGATGCTCATGTATGTACTTTAGGTTTTGATAAATCTAAAGTTACTTGTTTTCGATGCAGGGAGAAAGGCCATTTCAAGCGGGAGTGCAAAGGAAGAGAAGCTAGCGGAGCACAGAATCCATTCGGGAAAGATGACTATTACCGTAAAGCTATCTATCAGCAAGTCGGCCAATCCCAAGAACCTCAGACAGCTCATGGGAGAAAGATTGAAGATCCCAAGAGAGCATGTTTGGTAGATTTCAGCTGGAGTGATTACATATCATCTGAAGCCACAGCAGCACGCATTATCGATCAAGAAGATGAGAAACTACCAGAAGGTTTCAGTTGGGATATGTTTGTGGATAAGAAGGGAGAGTTTAAAGTCTTCATTGCCAAAATCGTCCGAGAGCCAGATTTGTTTGCTACTTGGATGAAATCGATTGGTGTGAATATGTCTAGTGAAGATGAAAAGTCTGTGTCATCTGAAAGTTCAGACAGTATTGATAAACTTTCAGAACATTCTGGGGATGTTTCTGAAAGTTCAGATGAAGTTTTACAGGGTTTAGATGAGAGTTTATCAAGTTCTGATGAGAGTGTACAGAATGAAATTGTTTCACAAAAAGAAGTTGTATTTGATAAAACACCGTCTGATTCTGGTGTTTCTGACGATGATTCTGAAAAATCTGTACAGTTTGATCAGTCACCAGTTGATAGTAGCAGTGATGTTGAGGAAGAAAAACATATGAATGTTGCTAAATCTCATCTTTCTCCTAAAAGTTTTCATTTCTATTTTGCAGAACAAATGGAGAAACTGAAAGAGAAACAAGCTGCTACGGAACAACAAGCTAAATCTGAAGGTGATATTCAAAACGCTGAGAATGTTGCTGAGAAGATTACTGAGGTTGTGAAAGAAAAAGAAAAGGTGATTGAAGAAGAAAAAGTGGTTGAAGTTATTAAAACAATCGAAGTTGAGAAGATTGTTGAAGTGGTCAAGCCGTGTGAGAAGTGCTTGGAAGCTTGTAAGAATTGTGCATCAAAAGATGACATCATAGCTGAGTACGAGAAAAAGAAGGAGCAGTTATTGTTCAACCTCAATTATGTGAAGGAATCATATGACGTGTTGAACAAAACAGTAACCGGTCTCCAAACGACAAACTCAGAAAGAGAACAGGCGCTGACAATAATGAATGCAACTTTGATGTCAAAGCAAAAAGCTATAAATTTCTACATTGAAGAGAGTGCCAAATGGATGCAAGAGTTGGAAACTGGAAAGATCGAAAATGAGAGAATTAGACGATTATTGTTAAGCTATACTACTTCTGATTATCTCATTGATCGTGTTTACCCAACTGTTGCAGGTTTGGAAGCTTTTCAAGACGAGAAGCCAAAGAAGAAGAAAGACTGTGGTAAGAAACCGACTGTTAGCTATAACAAGTGTCCGCCTCCAATTTGGGATGGGTATTCTCCTAGGAAACCAAATGAGGAGCAACTTGAGAAAGCAGTCAATATAAAGTTAAAAACCGACACAACTGACGTTTTACCAGACAACATTGATGTCACGTTTACCTCGTCTGATACTGATCATGAGTCTGTTCTAATCAAAAAGGTGGTCGATCAGGTGTTGGATACTGATGAGGAGTCTGAGTTGAAATCTGGGTCTGAAGAGTTAAAGTCGTCATTCAACAGTCAAAATTCGTCGGAAAAACGGTGTTATAGTAAAGAATTTTTACTGTCAAAGGCAGATTTGAATGATGAAACATTCGAAGTTGTGTATACTTTGAATGGTTCGGACAAATTATATAACAATAAGGAGTTCCCAATAATGAGTATTAAAACGGAACTAATAAACAAAACTTTCAAACTTATAGGGGTGAATATTCCAGAATTAAAGGTTTTGAAAAGTTTTGAAAAATCTAAAAAATATACTTCTAGAATTCAGCAACGTTTAAACAAGAAAAAAGGTTACAACTCTGGTCCTGGTTTTCCAAAGAAACCTAATCAGAATCGTAGCTACAAAAAGAAGGGTCTTGGTTTTGTTCCACCAGAAAATGATAAAAATATGAAAAATTCTAAAACTAAATCTGAATTTGTGTCAGGTGGAAGCTCAGATGAAGAACAGAAGAAACCGTTCTGGAGACAATCTAATAAAGAGTTTCTTGCTGAGAAAAAGAAGAATGGAGATGATATATGTTATCTAAGAGAGACAAGAACCTGTTATAGATGCAATGAAGCTGGTCATATTGCATGGAATTGCTCAAAAAGTGTTCAATCAAAACAGGAAGTTTCTCAGAAGTTGAAAGAGAAAGTTGTTGATGTTGACATACCAACCAATAGACCTAAAATTTTTGAGAATTCAAAATTCGAGGTTGGTGAGTGTTCAAAGAATTTTTACAAAAAGAAAGGAAAAGACAACCAGGTGTGGGTTGTGAAGAAAAGTGAAGTAAATGTCGGCGATGAATCTGGTTCCACAAAGCCAGAAGAGCCACAGGTGAAGAAGAAGATTTCAGTGAATGATGAGGAATTTTCATCATTGAAGTTTGAGGAAGTAAAGAAGAAAGTGGGAAAAACTGAGATTTCTGATCAGTTTTATAAAGAAAAGGATGAATTTGATGTCGAGAAAACATTCAACGGGAATGTTAAAAAGATTTTTGGGAAAATGTTGAGTGGGAGAGCTAAGGGGGTAAAAGATTTTTATGCAACTAAAATGGCAACATACAACCCTACAGCTCAGGAACTAAAGACCATCAAGTCTGAAAAGACTTGGTTGGAAGTTTGTTTTCCATGATAGTCTTAGGACTACGCCAGAGATCCCAAGTTTATATCGTGGATCAGGAATCGGCATCATTCTAGTTTTTGACGTATTTGTTTGAATGATTGTGATTAATGTTTGAATGTTTTGCAGGTTGAAGGACTACGCCGGAGCTTCCAGGTTGGTAAGTGCGAAGCAGGAATCAGCATTTTGATTGGTAAAATGGTGATGTAGACGTAACATTCCTACAAGTGGTAGTTTTTTGGGTATCTACAAGTGGTAATCTTGATCCCACAAGTGGTATTTGTGGTTAAATTTTGAGATGTTTGTATACTTTGAAGAGGTTACATTTACAAGTGGTACAGAAGGTTCTTAAATGAAAATGGTAAATCAGGGACATTAAATTGTACTTGATTTACTATTCATGGCAAAAGATAGACAAGATGATGAACCACATCCCCGTTTAAAAAAAAATAGACCTACAAGTGGTTGTTATCAACACAAATTCATATTCCGGAAAAGTCATTTTGATTAAAACAAACTTAAGTGTTTTGAAATCTAAATGGGAAAATGGTTTGTGATAGGGGGAGTTCAGATTGTTTATGCCTAGTGAATGGCGATTTGATGTGATTCAGTGTCAGTTGTCAAGTTTCTGTATAGTTTGTTTTACTTTTTATGTTTTTAGTGGGTCAAGAAGTTTTCAAATTTTCTTTAAAATGTGTTTGCATTTTAGGGGGAGTAGGGAAATTTCAGAAAATCCAAAAACATTTGAAATTTTGAAAAAGCCAAAAACATGATAAAATTCAAAAATGAGTTTTGTTGCGAAAAAGAGGAAATGATAGTACATCAGTGGACTATCACGGCACGCTAAAGAATTGAAAAGTTTAAAAAGTGTTAAACAATCTTACTGCGGATGTGTCAGTAGATTTTCGCACATTTAGTAAACTGAAACGAGATATAAACCTAATTCAAACTTGCTTGATTCGTGGGTAACTATTCTTGAATATATGGGTAACCCCCGAAATCTTGTTTGAAAGGTCCCATATTCTGAGATACTAGGTCTTTATACTCAGTGATATCTGGGGTATTATCCCGGGACTTCTGCTGTATGGAAATACTGACCTAGTCCCCGGATAATACTTTTTGCTAAAGCTTTGAAACATAAGCTTCGCCCTCAGCATGCTGATGAAACAATAAAATTGATAGTCGCTGCTGTTGAAATGCAAAAGATCCTCTAAAGGGGACCCACCAAAAGTCGAGCCGTCATCTCTCTGCTGAACAGAAGTTCTGACCTGAGCTCTCACGGTTTCGCATCTAACCCCTTTACAGATATCAGCTGTGGTATACTCACCTGTAAGACTGAATATTTGGGATCTGGATACAGGAGTATATTCAAGTGGAGTGATACACAATTAAGTTTAAGTCTGTAAAACATTAATATCGTATCTCGAATCGATTGAAATTTGTGTTGAGAATTTAAGAGGACAAACATACTGACAATCTATGTAAATTATTTAAAGCTTAAAATGAAATCAAGCTTAACGGTGCTTGTGATTTGTCTCATGAACTGATATGATCCTCTTGCACAAACTCACAAAAATATTGATTGTAAATATTACATTTCTATATGTTTGTATTTTCATGTGGTGTCAGAAAATATCTCTCAGAAAATCCAAAAAGATTTTGTGGGTGTTTTAGCATAATTTTTGAAAAAGTCAAAAAGATTTTTGACAACTGATGTTGAAAAACTGATTTTCAAAATTCTGAGTGCTAAACATGATGAACAGAATTTGAGAGGGAGTGATTGTGTAAATCAAACTGTTTTTGTTAAATCTAACCTTCTTCAAGTGGTTCATCATAGATAGTTCAGAGAGTCATGTGATGGTACAAAATTGTTTGAAATATTTGTGAAAGAAATTTATTTCAGGGTTAAGATTGTACAGGTAGCCAGGTTGATCAATCCTGAAAGAATGATTAGAGTCAGATTCTGATCCTGAAGATCACGTCTGTTGTTAATGCTGATGAACTTAAGGAATCAAGAGATCTGATCAAGAGAATTAGAGTGTTTTTAGAGCCAGGTTATTTGATTCCGAAAACCTGTGAAGATCAGACAACGATCCTGAAGATGTTACTGAAGAACAAAAGAATGCCAGTAAATCGAGAGGGGGAGTCTAAAGATAGAGAGAAAGAGAAAGCCCAGAGACTGATCTAGACTGAAGGTGTGAAGACACAGTTTTATAGTCAAGGTGTGTTGGCGACTCCATCAACATCTGAGGGGGAGTCTGTTAGTGCACTACATCTGTTGATTACGTCTAAGTGTCTAGGATCAGGTCTTATATCGTATTGTATAGCATAGGGCACGAAATACGAGAAAACAGGAGTCTGTATAGGTTTTATAGGCTAGGATCGCTCATGGGGTCATAGGGAATCTGGACCGCTCATTTGGCAGTGTGGGCCGCTTATGTGAACGTGTCTGGACCGCTCATATGAACATGTGACATATGAGCGGACCCAAACCACTATATATAGGGGTCTTTAGGGCGATCCACATAAGATGTATGTGAAATTCCACGCCGAAGCTCTGCCGGTGTGAAGACTGAGCTGTAAAACGTTTCATATCAATAAAACAAGCAGTTAGAAAGGAGAATAAGCTACTTCTACTTGTATTTCTTATTATTCCGCATCTGAAACGCAAGAGATAACCTCTAAACGACTCGTTCGGGTCAGCATACGATCCTACATTACGCTCGAAGGGTATTCTGACTCGGATTTCGGATGCTGCAAAGTCAATGCAAAATCAACAACTGCAGGATGCCAGTTCTTTGGACCTTGGTTGGTTACCTGGCAGTGTAAGAAGCAAACGTCTGTGGCGCTATCCACATGTGAACCGGAGTACGTATCTGCTAGCAGTTGCTGCTCTCAGATCCCGTGGAAACAGCAACAGATGCGCGACTACGGTTTGCAGTTTCTTAACACACCTCTCTTTGTTGATAATGAGGCCGCAATAAATATAACAAAAAATCCAATACATCACGCTAAAACTAAACATATAGAAATTCGACATCACTTCATCCGAGATTGCTTCGAGAAGAAGTTGATTCGAATTGAGAAAATCCACACCGACGAACAGAAAGCTGATTTACATACCAAAGCTTTTGACAAAACACGTTTTAAATATCTTTTAAAACTGAACGGTATGATGCTTCTTTCGGTGTCGGATGGCATTATTGGCGTTGATGAAGGTACTGTTGTAGATGAAGACGAGAAACAATCTGCAATGGTTTGTCGATTTTTTACTTGTTTTGGTATTTAGGGGGAGTAAATATTTTCAGAAAATACAAAAACAGTAAAAATTCAAAAATACAAAAACATGATAAAATTTCAAAATCCAAAAACAATAGAAAACTGAAAAAGAGCTTGTGTAAAAAGGGAAAATGATAGTACATCGGCTTGACAGTTACAGTACGCTAAAGATTTGTAAAGATTAAAAGTGTTAAACAGTCTCACCGATGATGTGTCGATAGGTTTTTACACATTTAGTAGGTTTGTTCGGGATATAAACGTAAGCAAGTTTGAACAGTACTTGTTTTGTGGGGAACACTACTTGGATATATAGGTAACCCTTGAAATCTTGTTTGAAAGGTCCCTCTTTCTGAAATACTAGGTCTTTATACTCAGTGATATCTGGGGTATTATTCCGGGACTTCTGCTGAATGGAAGTTCTGACCTAGTCCCCGAATAATACTTTCCGCATTGCTTGAAACATAGCACCACCCTCAGCAAATTGATGAAACAATAAAATTGATAATCATTGCTGTTGAAACAAAAGATCCTCTAAAGGGGACACACCGAAAGTCGAACCGTCATCTCTCTGCTGAACGGAAGTTCTGACCTGAGCTCTCACGGTTTCGCATCTAACCTCTTACAGATATCATCTGTGGTATACTCACCTGTAAGACTGAATATTGGGATCTGAATACGGGATTATGTTTAAGAGGTGGGACACATGAATGAGTTAAGTTCTTAAAACACCTAATTCGTATCCTGAGCAGATAGAAAATTGTGTGAAAATTTAAAATGGATCAGTACATCGATAATCTATGTGAATTGTTTAATTCTGAGTATGAAATTAAAGCTTAAACGGTACTAGTGACTTGTCTGATAGCTGATATGATTCCCTAACACGCTCACCAAAAATATGTTTGTAAATAGTTTATTTTCTTTACATTCTGCAATTTAAGTTCCTGTATTTCATTTCTAGTTTAGAAACTTTATTAAAAATCCAAAAAGATTTTATTTCTGCTTTATTTTCCGACAAACCAAAGTGGAGAGTTGATCGTTGGATTCTCAAAGATGAAGCAGATGCAGGAAATTTCTGGATTGAAGAATGAGGAGAGCTTATCTTGATAAAGTTTGATTGTAGAAAAGTCTAAAACAAGTTCATTAACTTGATGCTTGTTATTTTCAGAAAATGTTTGAAAATTTCTTAAACAAAATCAGTTGTTTGTCAAAGATCAACCAAGGTCATTAACTTGGACTTGGTAGATTAATTGAGTAATCAAGGGTCATTAACTTGGACCTGAATACTTGAGTGGATTTCAAAACTGATGAAAAGTTGAAAGTTTTTGTTAGTTAGTATAGTTTGTAATGTTATTTGTTTGAGTAACAGATTGTGGATTTCATCATCCCCATGGCATCAAAGTGCTGAAGTTTGAACCAGATCAAGATCCTATATCCCAGCATATCGAGAGGGGGAGTTTGTGAAAGGGGGAGTCTAGAGTCTGGATCAACAGTCAAAGGGGAGATTGAAGATGGAGCTAGGTTGAGATCCTGAATCTGTGCAGAGAGAGTTTTTAGAATGTGAAGACAAAGTTGGAAAGAGACAAAGACTGAAGACTCGACGCCGAAGACTTCGTCAACATCCAAGGGGGAGTCCGTTGGTGCATCAAATGTCTGTTTACTACGTCTTAATCGAGTCTCAGGTCTAGATAGGTTGTTTAGAGTTGGAAAACATGATAAGTGGGTTATTGTATGTAATTCCGCTTGAAATGACTTGTTTTTCATTTCAAGCGAAATCATGTGTCTTGTAATTCCGCTCGAACCACACTAGTTATTCCGCTCGAGTGAATATTGGTGATTCCGCTTGGACAGTTCAAGCGAAATCAGATTTCGCTTGGGATTGTTATGTCAGTTCAAGCGGAATCTTGAGCCCTATAAATAGGTGAGTGTTCAAGTCAGTTGTAACGGTTCGAGCGAAATTAGTGTCGAGGTGCTGTTGGATTTTTGTCAGAATTCATTGTAATAGACTCAGAAAAGCAGTAATAGAAAGAAATTGAAAGGATACAAGATGTTTGACGTTGTTTACTTTGATTCCGCCTCTGTAAACGATGATGAACTGCTCATACTGACTGTTTAGGGTCATGGAAACGGTCCAACAAAGGTCACTTCAAGAGACACTGCCCACAGTTAAACCAGAATCAGAATCAAAACAACAACCAAGGGAATGGAAACACCAATGTGGGAAACAATGATAACAACGGTGCTAGGGGTCGTGGGTTCGTGTTGGGTCAGGGTGAAGCAAGGAATGATCCTAACGTGGTGATGGGTAAGTTCCTTCTCGGCGACTTTTATGTTACTGTTTTATTTGATTCGGGTGCCGATACCAGTTATGTGTCTCTAAAAGTTAGTCAAATGCTCAAGCGCACACCAACACTTTTGAACACCAAGCATGTCGTAGAATTAGCAAATGGTAAAAGTCTAGAGGCCACACACATAGTTCAGGGTTGTAATCTTGTCCTCGCTAGTCAAACCTTCTCTATCGATCTTATTCCTATGGTTCTGGGTAGTTTTGACATCGTCATTGGGATGGATTGGTTATCCCAACAGCAGGCAGAGATTCTATGCAAAGAGAAGATTGTACGAATTCCCCGTTCCGGTAAAGAACCTCTCGAAATTCAGGGCGACAAGAGTGGTGCTGTGGTGGGCATCATCTCCTTTCTTAAGGCTCAGAAGTTTTTGCGCAAGGGCCACACCGCTATCTTAGCACCTGTTACTGACACATCAACGAAAGAGAAGAGATTAGAGGATATTCCAGTAGTACGCAACTTTCCTCATGTGTTTCCTGAAGATTTACCTGGGCTACCGCCTCATCGCCAGGTCGAATTCCAAATCGAGGTAGCCCCTGGAGCAGCACCAATAGCTCGTGCACCGTATCGCTTAGCTCCATCAGAATTGGAAGAACTATCTACACAACTACAAGAACTCTTGGATAAGGGTTTCATACGTTCTAGCTCTTCGCCTTGGGGAGCTTCAGTGTTGTTTGTGAAGAAGAAAGACGGTACCTTCCGTATATGCATAGACTACCGCAAACTAAACAAGGTGACTGTGAAGAATCGCTATCCTCTTCCACGCATTGATGATTTGTTCGATCAACTGCAAGGGTTGAGCTACTACTCGAAGATTGATCTGAGGTCAGGCTACCATCAACTGAGAGTCCGGGACGAGGACGTCTCCAAAACTGCATTTAGAACTCGCTACGGCCATTACGAGTTTCTGGTCATGCCATTCGGGTTAACAAACGCGCCTGCAGTCTTCATGGATCTTATGAACAGAGTGTGCAAGCCTTACTTGGATAAGTTTGTTATTGTATTCATCGACGACATTCTGATCTACTCTAAGAGTCAGGAGGAACAAGAGCAGCATTTACAACTCATTTTGGAACTCCTTCGAACAGAACAGTTGTACGCCAAGTTTTCAAAATGCGACTTCTAGCTTCGTGAAGTCCACTTTCTAGGCCACGTGGTAAACAAGGATGGGATTCATGTTGATCCATCCAAGGTAGACTCGATTATGAACTGGCCTGCACCTCGCACACCAATGGAAATTCGCCAATTCTTGGGTTTGGCAGGTTACTACAGGAGGTTTATCAAGGATTTTTCCAAGATTGCGCACCCTCTCACCTCACTAGCGCAGAAGGGCGTTACTTATCGATGGGGTAATGCACATGAATCAGCATTTCAGCACTTAAAGGATAGACTTTGCAGCGCACCTATTCTCTCATTGCCATAGGGCACAGACGATTTTGTAGTTTATTGCGACGCGTCAATTCAGGGTCTTGGGTGTGTGTTGATGCAACGTGACAAGGTTATTGCTTATGCGTCACGCCAACTTAAGGTTCACGAAAGGAACTACACTACACATGATCTAGAGCTGGGAGCTGTTATTTTCGCGCTCAAGATATGGAGACATTACCTGTACGGTACCAAGTGCACCATCTACACCGATCACAGGAGTCTCGAACATATCTTCAAATAGAAGGAACTAAACATGCGACAACGTCGATGGGTCGAGTTTTTGAACGATTACGAATGCGCAATAAAGTACCATCCGGGCTAAGCCAATGCTGTGGCTGACGCTCTCAGTCGAAAGGATACTGCACCGAAACGCGTGCGAGCGTTACAACTCACCATCCAGTCTAGTCTTCCTGCACAGATACGAGATGCTCAGGTAGAAGCATTGACACCAGAAAACGTCAGGGCTGAAGCCCTACGCGACTCAAGGCAACGGTTAGAACAAAAGGAAGATGGCGCCTACTATGTAACAGGACGCATCTGGGTCCCACTCTATGGCAATTTACGAGAGCTTGTAATGGATGAAGCACATAAGTCTCGTTACTCGGTACATCCTGGTTCGGATAAGATGTACCACGATCTCAGAACTACGTATTGGTGTGTTGGACCGTGTGCGACCCTAAACAGTCAGTAAAAGGCAGTTCATCTTCATATACAGAGGCGGAATCAAAGTAAATGAAGTCACACAGTTATATCCTCTTAATTTCCTCTCTATTAATGCTTTCTGAGTCAATTACAATGATTTCTGACAAAAATTCGGCAGCACCTCGACTCTAATTCCGCTCCAACCGATACTGAATGAGATCACACATCATGTATTTATAGTAGTGCTGATTCCGCTTTAAATGGTTTGAGCGGAATCACCATGTGATCATCTCAAGCGGAATTAACAAGTTCTTTTGGAGCGGAATCACCTATTAGCATTTGGAGCGGAATCACCACTTGACACTCTGGAGCGGAATTACAATGAAACCTGATTTCGCTTCAAATGACATGAATGTCATTTGGAGCGGAATTACACTCTAAGACCCTATTCTTGATTTCCGAGCTCCAATCTAACCTATCTAGACCTAAGACTCGATTAAGACGTAGTTTACAGACATTCAGTGCACTAACAGACTCCCCCTTGGATGTTGACGAAGTCTTCGGCGTCGAGTCCTCAGTCTTGGTCTCTTTCCAACTCTGTCTTCTCATTGTAAAAGCTTTTTCTTCACACAGGTTCAGGATCTCTTCCTGGCTCTATCTTCAGTCTCCCCTTTGACTGTTGATCCAGACTCTAGACTCCCCCTTTCACAGACTCCCCCTCTCGGTATGCTGGGATCTAGGGTCTTGGTCTGGTTCAAACTTTGACTTTATAAGCCATGGGGATAATAAAATCCACAACCTGTTACTCAACTAAAGAACATTACAAACTATTGATTTTCAACATTAAATCACAATATCTATCAGTTTAGAAATCCACTAAAGTATTCAGGTCCAAGTTAATGACCCTGATTACTCAATTAATCTACCAAGTTCAACTTAATGACCTTCGTTGATCATTGACGAATCAAACTGATTTTTGTTTAACATTTTCAAACATTTTCTGAAAATAACAAGTATCAAATTAATGAACTTGTTTTGACTTTTCAACAAACAATTTTCATCAAGATAAGCTCTCCTCATTCTCCAGTCCAGAACTTTTCCTGCATCTGCTTCAATCTTCGAGAATCCAACAATCAACTCTCCACTTTGGTTTGTCGGAAAATAAAGCAGAAATAAAATTTTTTTTTGGATTTTAGTAAAGTTTCTAAACTAGGAAATGAAATACAGAAACTTAAATTGCAGAATGTAAACTATTTACAAACATATTTTTGGTGAGCGTGTCAGGGAATCATATCAGCTATCAGACAAGTTACAAGTACCGTTAAGCTTAATTTCATACTCAGAATTAAACAATTCATGTAGATTGTCGATATACTGATCCACTTTAAATTTTCACACAAATTTCAATTTATTCTGGATATGATTTAGATGTTTTAAGAACTTAACTCATTCATGTGTCCCACCTCTTGAATATACTCCCGTATCCAGAATCCCAATATTCGGTCTTACAGGTGAATATACCACAGATGATATCTGTAAGGGGTTAAATGCGAGGGCCGTGAGAGCTCAGGTCGATACTTCCGTATACGCAGAGAGATGACGGCTTCGACTTTTCGGTGTGTCCCCTTTAGAGGATCTTTTGTTACAACAGCACACGATTATCATTTTGCAATGTTTCATCGTTTTTTATGCTGAGGGTGGTGCTATATTTCAAGCAATGCAGAAAGTATTATTCGGGGACTAGGTCAGAACTTCCATTCAACAGAAGTCCCTGAATAATACCCCAGATATCACTGAGTATAAAGACCTAGTATTTCAGAATAAGGGACCTTTCAAACGAGATTTCAGGGGTTACCTATATATCCAAGTAGTGTTCCCCACGAATTACGCAAGTTTGAAATTTTAGGTTTATATCCCGAACAAATCTACTAAATGTGTAAAAACCTATCGACACATCACCAGCGAGACTGTTTAACTCTTTTAAAATTTACAAATCTTTAGCATACTGTAACTGTCTAGCCGATGTACTATCATTTTCCCTTTTTACACAAGCTCTTTTTCAGTTTTCTATTGTTTTTGGATTTTGAAATTTTATCATGTTTTTGTATTTTTGAATTTTTACTGTTTTGTATTTTCTGAAAAATATATCTACTCCCCTAAATACCAAAACAAGTAAAAAATCGACAAACCATTGCAGATTGTTTCTCATCTTCAGCCACAACAGTACCTTCATCAATGCCAATAATGCCATTCGACACCGAAAGAAGCTTCATACCGTTTAATTTTAAAAGATATTTAAAACGTGTTTTATCAAAAGCTTTGGTATGTAAATCAGCTTTCTGTTCGTCAGTGTGGATTTTCTCAATTCAAATCAACTTCTTCTCGAAGCAATCTCGAATGAAGTGATGTCGAATTTCTATATGTTTAGTTTTAGCGTGATGTACTGGATTTTTTGTTATATTAATTGCGGCCTCATTATCAACAAAAAGAGTGTGTTAAGAAACTGCAAACCGTAGTCGCGCATCTGTTGCTGTATCCACAGGATCTGAGAGCAACAACTGCTAGCAGACACGTACTCCGCTTCACATGTGGATAGCGCCACAGACGTTTGTTTCTTACACTGCCAGGTAACCAAGCGAGGTCCAAAGAACTGGCATCCTGCAGTTGTTGATTTTGCATTGACTTTGCAGCATCCGAAATCTGAGTCGGAATACACTTCGAGCGTTCGCCTTTTCTAGGATACCACAACCCCAATGTTGGAGTTCCTTTCATGTAGCGAAATATCCTCTTCACAATAATCATGTGCGAAGCTCTCGGGTTAGATTGATATCTTGCTGCGAGGCACGTTGGGTACATGATATCAGGACGTGAAGCAGTTAAGTACATCAAAGAAACTATCATGGAATGATAGAACGTCTCATCAGCCCTGTCACCGGTGAGATCTGGGTGAATCCCATGATTTGTTGCTAAAGGGGTAGCAGCTGGAGTAGAACTTTACATTCCAAATTTCTCTAGAATATCATGCACGTACTTCGTCTGGTGAATGAAAATTCCCTTAGGTAGTTTTTCAACTTGTAGTCCCAAAAAGAATTTCATCTCCCCCATTGATGACATTTCGAATTTCTGCTTCATAACTGATTCGAAATCTTTGCACAATTTCTCATTCGTTGACCCAAAAATTATATCATCCACATAAATCTGTACGATCAGAAGATGTCCGTCGACCTCTTTAGTGAAGAGAGTGGCATCCACTTTTCCACGAATGAAGCTATTGGCTAGTAGGTGTTGAGACAAAGTCTCGTACCAAGCTCTCGGGGCCTAGTGTAAACCATACAGCGCTTTGTCCAGCAAGTAGACCTTGTTCTTGTGGATTGGATCGGTAAAGCCCGGCGGTTGTCCGACATAAACCTCCTCTTTAACCTTCCCATAAAGAAATGCCGATTTTACATCTAGCTGATATACTTTGAAGTTCTTCCAAGATGCAAACGCCAGAAAAATTCTGATTGCTTCTAGTCGTGCCACAGAAGCATAGACTTCAGTAAAATCAATTCCTTCCTGTTGACTAAAGCCCTGAACAACGAGTCGAGCTTTGTTCCGTACAACAACTCCTCTTTCGTCTCTCTTACATTTAAATACCCATTTTGTATTGATTTTCCTGTGACAATCCGGCAAATCCACTAGCTTCCACACTCCTAACTTTCAAACTGACTCAATTCTTCTTGCATCGCGTTGACCCAAGAATCTTCAGTAAGCGCCTCTTTGTAAGTTCGCGGTTCGATCTGCGAAATAAAACAACTAAATGAAAATTCATTTTGTAGAGGTACTACTGTAGTGTAAAAACATGTAAGGCCCTGGTCAATTTGATGTCTCGTGCGAACGCCTGATTGCAACTCTCCACTGACCAGCTCCTCTGGATGGTATGAAAGAGTTGGTGGCATTACTTCGCTTGGAATATCTACATCGCCTTCCAGATTAGTAACATTCTGATTTGCACCTTATTCACTAATTTGGTTTGTTTGTCTTGAATCCTGAATCTGCTCCCCCTCAGAATCTGACTCACTACAATCAAATATCGGCATATTCTCAGATTCTTGATTTTCATTCTGATCCAACTGATTATCCTGAGCAACTTCATTCTGTTGGACATCATTATGTTCACCAGCATTGCTAGGACCTGCTTCATTATCATTCGAAGTTTGTCGATGTCATCTAGAATACTCAGCTAGGAACCTTTGCTGCAACTCGTACTCTCGCAAAATATCCAACTCATCAAAGAAATCTTCTTCTTCCTCTGATTCTTCCCTCATGTCAAACGAATCCTATAACTTGTCATAATGATAACGCCATGAATCTCCTGGATTCTGCGGCGGCATTGTATAACCTTGACATTCAACATTTGCAGCTTCAATAATCCGCTTCTCACTTGGAACGAAGACACGTCGCATAGGGCTTACATAACCAACAAATATACCCTCAATGCACTTCGGACCAAACTTTCCATGAGGCTCTATAACAGTACAGGGTGACCCGAAAGGTTCTAGATACTTCAAATTAGGTTTGCGGTTATTGATCAACCCAAAACATGTTTTGTTGAACTTCTTGACAGTGAGAACTCTGTTGAGCGTATAGCATGCGGCGGAAACAGCTTCAGCCCAAAAATTTATCGGTAGCTTTGAATCTGCGAGCATTGTTCTAGCCGTCTCGATTAGTGTCCGGTTTTTGCGTTCTGCAACTCCATTCTGCTGCGGAGTGTACGGAGCACTAAACTCATGAAATATACCTCTTTCATCACAAAATTCTTCCATCTTGCTATTCTTGAATTCAGTACGATTATCACTTCGAATTCTTTTGATACGCCTTTGGTACAGATTCTCAATCTTCTTGAACAATGCCATCAAACTATCATAAGTTTCATCTTTTGACTTCAAAAACGATACCCACAAAAATCTGGAATAATCATCAGTAACGACCAAACAATAGTAGTCTCCTGTAATACTTTTGACATTCACAGGACCAAACAAATCCATGCGAAGTCTCTCCAGAGGTCTTGAAACTAAATTGACTTACTTTGTAGGGTGTGACTTTTTCTTCTGCTTGCCTTTAACACAGCTAATGCACTCCCCTTCCAGATGAAAACCTTTCACATGAACACCCAACACTAAATCGTTATGAACCAGGTGATTCATCTTCCGTAGGTGTATATGACCCATTTTCCGGTGCCACAATCTCGATTCTTTCTGAGTTGCACTGGACACAAAACAATGACCCTGACCTGTGGTTGTAGTTGTTACGCTCATATCCAACACATACAGATCATTAACTCTTGGTGCCCTCATGATAATCCATTCCTCATGGATAACAAATCCTGGCTTCAAGATTAAACATTCTTTATCAGTGAAGTGAGTGGTGCACATCCTGTCACAGATCTGTGAGATACTCAGCAGATTAGTCTCCAGCTCAGCAATGTTGTTAACTCTTTCAAACGTCACAATCCCATTGGATAACGTTCCTTCACCAATAATCCTACCACCTTGATTACCCGCAAAACCAACATAACCTCCACTGACATTCTTCACATCATACAACAATGCAGTCTTCCCTGTCATATGTCGAGACGCTCCACTATCCATAATCCATCGTGAAACTAACCTCCGAAGATCATGCACATATCACAAATTGATTTAAAAACACCTTTCAATAAAGATGCTGATTCATGCTTCGCGATCAAGGAAGCTCCGGCAAGTCAGGTTTTCATTCAACGAAGAAAATATCCACCTAAGCCTGACCAGCCTTGGGTGTTACCTTATTGTTTTTTTCTTTCCCATTTTGTTTCTTAAAATTTTTAGCTTGAAGTGGTGGAAAGTTTGTATCATCCACAACTGGGACTGAATTCACCACCTTTTTCTCTTGTGAAGTTGAAGTTTGTTTCTCTTCTTTGGGTTTCCAAATTTGTTGAGATGACGCAACCCGTTTGTAAAATTTGTCATTTTTAATTACCAACTTCTTTACGGGTTCAGTTTTGATCTTGGTGATTTAGTTTTTCAAAACCTTTTTCTCAACAAACATTGGTGCTTTTCCCTTCACGTCATCTTTCTTCTTTTGAGTCTTTACAACATCAGTCTTAGGCTTCAAGTTGGTACACTTTCGTGCAATATGTCCAACTTGATTACATCTGAAACATGTTCGGGTGTCAACTACTCGACTTGTGCCTTCAGACTGAGGTTGTGAAGCTTTCTTTTCAAAGAACTCTTCATTCGATTTCGAAAAAATCTTTTTCTCTTCATCAGATAATGAACTCGAACTATTCACAGACACTTTCTTTTCGACAAACCTTTTGTTTTGAACATTCTTTTTCTGATATGACTTACCACCCTGATAACCACCTGACCAATTGTTTTGGTTGTTGTTATAAAAACGTGGTGGAACAACAGGTTTCTTATAGTAAGCTTTATCTTTTTCAAAATTCATTTGTCTCTTTGTTTGACTCAAACTGTTCACTTCTGACAACTCAACTTCAATCAATTTGAAAACATTTGTTAGCTTGTTCACATTAACATTCTCAATGGGAAACTCAGAATCCGAATACAACTTATCAGATCCCGACATCTTGTACATGACAAGAGTAGATTCATCATTTAAGTTGTTTTTGGACTTTTGTTTCGGAATGTATTTGTCCAAGAAACATCCATCATCTTCAGCTGAATCAGACATCAAAACAATTTCAGCTGTGCTTTTAACAATCTCTCAGATGATGTAGAAGAAAATGTAACATCAATTGAATCGGGAAGTTTAACTTCATTCTCTTCTTCAATTTCAACCAACCCAGATTGCTTTTTCGAATAATTGTCAAGAACTGGTGGTGGAACTTGATGAAAAACCACCCCTGTTCCATCAGAGTAAACATCTTCGCTAGCTTTGTTTTTCCCTATTGGTTTTGGAACAATGTGTTGCAAAACAAAGCTTGCGGAGTTGTAACTCTTTTACTTCAACTGGATTCGCTCATTTTCAATTTCAGCCTCTTGACATTTAAGCTTTAATTTTGCGATTTCATCCAGTTGTTGAGTGATTAATTCTTCTTTTAATCGAAGCACTGTTGTTAGTTGAACATTTTCTTTATATGTTTTATCATTTCTGTCATCATTGTCTTTCATTGTGCTCTCAAGCTTCTCAAACTTTTCAGTGATCTGACGATTTTCAAGAACTAACCTTTCATTTTCATTCCTAACCTTTTCTTGGTCAGTTTTATCATTTTCAATTTTGTTAGTTAATTCTCTTAATCATTCAGTTGAAGCTTTCACCCTTTTATCACGATCAAGAATTTGATCCTCAACGTTTCTGACTTTCGCAGTCAGATCCTCAATTTTCTTACCGTTGAGATAAGTGACTGTGCTACAAACTTTGCATTCCTTGATGCAATTTTTGCAGTCAACATCACCATTGACTTTCTTACCTGACTCAGTCGTTGACGTGTTTGAACTGACCTGGCTTTTAGACTCAGAGACGGATTTAGAATCTACCTCAAGTGCCTTAGCAGCCAGCACCTTGTCAGCCATCTTTCCCAAGTTTTCAGCATTCAACTCCTGTGTCGTGTCAATGATCCCAGTGTCAATCTTCTTTGACTTTTCTTTCACTTCTTTCTCCTTCTCTTCTTTCTCTTTCTCGTCTCCGCTTCCCCACCATTTCTTCTGCCAATAATCATCTTCATCTTTAAACTCTTTGATTATGGTTTCCAAATCAAGAGTGTTATGATCAATAGCAATGTTTCCATAGGGGTCAAGATAACATTCCCTATCTGGATCCCATCTCTTTGCTCTTTTTGCTTCCGAATAGATACCAGATGTTCTGATCAATCTATTCGTGGCCAGCAACTTTCTGTGATTATACTTTTGTTCTTCATTTCTGTTATCTTTCCAAGGAATAGGTTCAGTTTTTGCCATGAAAGCATATCCAACCGCATCTTCTTCAGATAACAACTCACTCCAGTCGTAACCTTCATCGTCTTGGATTACTGCAAGAGCTCTAGATTTCTCTTTGTTATCTTCAATCTGCTTCATTCTTGGTGGCTCAGATTTATTCTGATGATAAATTGCCTTCTTGTAGTAATCTTCTCTGAACGGGTTCTCAGACTCATCAGCATACGCGTTTCGGCATTCATGCTTAAAGTGACCTTTCTGTTTGCACTTAAAGCATGTCACTTTGGACTTGTCAAAGCCCAACTTGGTAGAAGGTCCACCAATATACTTCCTTCCAGTTATCTCCATGAAGCGCTGAGCCCGACGAACTGCACTGGCCATACACCACCTTATGTCGATCAGTTCTATCTCCTCAGGATCAATCTGATCATAATCTTCCTTCGTTAGGTTGGTGTTGCCTATCTTCCCTGCTACAAGACTTTCATAAGATTCTAGCACAGATGCTAAGAAAACCATCTGTTACTTTGCTGACTCCTCGCTGAAATTCTGAGCGTTCTTTAAGTCTACAGCGATGTTGCATTGAAATAAATTCTTTGCATCAGAATGATTTGCAGATGACGAAGATCCACTGTGAAATCCACTGCTTTGACTTTCTTTGTTTGAAGTGTTAGAACTCTCAACAGAAAATGCTGTCTTGGGAGATGTACTCTTTGGCATCATGCTCTTTGGATAATACAAATCCAAGTTCTGCTGGTACGATGAGTGATTGACTTTGTGTGTCTTCTTTAGCTCCAGCTCATGACTTTCAAGTCTCTCAATCAGAAAATCTACAGTCAACACTTCTGGCGGTTTGATTGTATTTTTCAGCATCAACGCATAATATTGCTAATCCATCTCGTCTGGCAACGAATCAAACAATTTGTCAACTAGCTCATCTTGAGTATAGGAAATTCCATGTCTCACCAGTTCCAGCTTCAGGTGCCCAAACCTCTCAGTCATTTTACAAACTGATTCATTCTTTAAACATCCAAACAAATCAAACTCTTTTCTAAGTAGTTTCTTTTTGTTCTTCACTATTTCTGTACTTCCTAAACATTTGGTTTCTAACTTTTTCCAGAGATCTTTAGCAATAGAGTATTCGATCAAAGAGATTATATCTTCTCGAACAGACTGAAATCGCAGTGCAATGCATTTCTGCTCAGCAACAAATGCATCTATTTCTTCAGATGATGTTAAACTTTCACCCCTTTTGCCTCCATCATCGTATCCATTTTTTGAGACTCTTCTAGCTAGGAAAAGCAAAAGCCCTCAACCAATCTTCAAACTTCTTGGCCCACCGACTGTACTCTTCGATAGCCATCAACTTCGGGGGTTTGTTATATGTTCCAAATGCGCTTTCAACTTCCAAAGAATCCGATAATTTTTTCTTTGCATTCGGAGGATTCTCATTTGTGTTGCTAGAAGAAGTATCGTCTCCGGAATTTCCAGCAAAAGCATACATGTCGCTAAATGGGTTCATGAAAATATCATCCATTTTGCACGTACCTGAAAAATCAGCAAACACTTAGAAAATTTTCAAAGTTTTGAAAAACAGTATTTTCGAGCGAAATCAGCTTTCGAGCGAAATCAACTTTCGAGCGAAATCAACAGAATGTGTTCGAGCGAAATCAGATATATTCTGATTTCGAGCGGAATCAGAATTAACTTTCAGGCGGAATCAGACCTGATCTGAATACAAGCGGAATTAGAAACTAACTTTCGAGCGGAATCTGATTTTTATGTCTATACGAGCGAAATCAGCTATTTCGCTCCAAATGTGTAAGTGTATTTCGAGCGGAATTAACTTTTTAGAGCGAAATCTCCGATGACCTTTTCGAGCGAAATCAGGTTTTTAGGTTATTTTTATCATTTTTACTTCGAATTTTAACCTGATTCTTTCTAGGGCTTGTTAATGCTATGTTTTACACAATATACTCAAAATTTAGAACATTTCAACCGTTAGAACTTGTTCAAATCAGAAAAGTATGAGAAGAAGTGAGTAGAAATGAGAAAATCCGGTAGAATCAAGCTGCTATGGTATGAACTCCTCGTCCTGAGCTCTGATACCACTTGTTGGACTGTGTGCGACCCTAAACAGTCAGTAAAAGGCAGTTCATCTTCATATACAGAGGCGGGATCAAAGTAAATGAAGTCACACAGCTATATCCTCTTAATTTCCTCTCTATTAATGCTTTCTGAGTCAATTACAATGATTTCTGACAAAAATTCGGCAGCACCTCGACTCTAATTCCGCTCCAACCGATACTGAATGAGATCACACATCATGTATTTATAGTAGTGCTGATTCCGCTTGAAATGGTTCGAGCGGAATCACTATGTGATCATCTCGAGCGGAATTAACAAGTTCGTTTGGAGCGGAATCACCTATTAGCATTTGGAGCAGAATCACCACTTGACACTCTGGAGCGGAATTACACTCTAAGACCCTATTCTTGATTTCCAAGCTCCAATCTAACCTATCTAGACCTAAGACTCGATTAAGACGCAGTTAACAGACATTCAGTGCACCAACATGGTGGCCTAGCATGAAAGCTCACATAGCAACTTACGTTAGCAAGTGTTTGACTTGTGCGAGAGTCAAGACGGAATATTAGAAACCATCAGGCCTACTCCAACAACCAAAGATATCACAATAGAAATGGGAGGAAATTTCCATGGATTTTGTTACTGGCCTGCCTAGATCTCAACATGGGAATGATACTATTTGGGTGATCGTGGATCGACTCACTAAGTCTGCACACTTCTTGGCTATCAAGGAAACAGACAAGTTCTCTAACTTAGCAGACATTTACTTAAAAGAAGTAGTTTCGAGGCACGGGGTGCCAACCTATATTATTTCCGATCGTGATGCACGTTTTACTTCTGAACTGTGGCAAGCGATACACAAATCTTTTGGCTCACGATTAGACATGAGCACAACTTATCACCCTAAGACGGATGGGCAGTCTGAACGCACCATCCAACCTCTAGAAGATATGCTGCGGGCATGTGTAATCGATTTTGGCAACGGCTGGGAAAACATCTCCCGTTAATGGAGTTTTCGTATAACAACAGTTACCACACCAGCATTCAAGCCGCTCCATTTGAGGCATTGTACCGGCGTAAATGCCGATCACCTCTTTGTTGGGCAGAGGTGGGTGATAGTCAGATCACGGGTCCAGAACTTGTAGTAGACGCAATGTAAAGAATTGCTCAGATATGACAACGAATGGCGGCAGCTCGTGACTGTCAGAAAAGCTACGCTGATAAGCGCAGGAAACCACTCGAGTTCCAGGTTAGGGATCGAGGGCTACTCAAAGTCTCACCTTGGAAAGGTGTAGTTCGTTTTGGCAAACGAGGTAAGCTCAATCCGCGATATGTCGGACCGTTTGAAATCATTGAGAAAATAGGCAAGGTGGCCTACAAACTGAACCTACCAGCAGAACTCGGTGGGGTTCACAACATATTTCACGTGTCAAATCTGAAGAAATGTCTGTCAGATGAGACCCTCATAGTTCCTTTGAAGGAGCTCACTGTCGACGATCAGTTGCGATTCGTCAAGGAACCAGTTGAAATCACGGACCAAGATGTTAAGGTCCTCAAGCACACAAGGATACCTCTTGTTCGAGTTCGTTGGAACTCCCGTCGTGGCCCAGAGTTCACCTGGGAACGAGAAGATCAAATGAAACTTAAGTATCCCCAGTTGTTCAAGAAAAATGCAACCACTACTGAGGCTGAAGCTACTACGGAATTTCGGGACGAAATTCCAAATCAACGGGGGGATGATGTGACACCCCAGGAAAACCAGTAAACCACGCAACTTAACTAGCTTCCTCAGTAACCGCATGCTAAATTTCGGGAGGAAATTTCTTTTAAGTTGGGGATAAAGTGACAACTCGAGTTTTCCAAGATTCCATCTTCGTGTTAATTGCACGTTAATTGTTTAAGTTGTTTGCTTACACGACTTGTTTGCCTTGTAATTGTACACACTTGATGCTTGTTTGATATGTTGTCTATTTAATATGATTAAGGTGGTTATCATGTATTCTTCTTGAAAAATTCAAACTACTTAAACCTTGAATAGGTCCGATGAAACACAAGTGTTTCGCCATAACCCACAACGACGAAACGGAAAGCGTTTCGCCATAACCCATATCGACGAAACAAGGTTGTCTCGTCACAAACATCTTGACGAAACAAGCCATTTCGCCAGCCCAATGATTCGCCGAAGCCCAGTAAAGGCCCAGTCCGTTACGCGGATATTTATCGACTATTCTGGTTCATTTGTTACACTTTTTGGCAATTAGAAACCCTACTCTTCTCTCTCAAAACAACTTGACGGCAACCATCCTCTCCATCTCCAGAAGTCCTTGCATAACCCATCTCATCTCCGGTTAGTTATGTGATAACCCAACTCGATCAGGTTTTAGATTGTTTGTGTATATGATTGTTACCACAACTTGATTTCATTGACTGATTTATGATAATTGTCACGATGTGTATGTATAACGGGATTTAGTTGTTTGATTTGAAGGATACTTGTAATGATGGATTCGAGAACCGGCTAGGGGATGCTTAGATGATGAAATGATAAACAGTAGGGTTGATGTTCGGTTGTTAATCCGTAAGACTAGATCAGATGTTTGAGATTCGTACTTGTTTATGTTCATAGTTGATAACCTGTTGGTGCTTGTGTATCCTGATGTTATTTATTTAGATTGGTATGATAAATGGTACCAATAATTACTGTATGATTGTATGATTGTTGTGCACTGTTGATCGGCGATTAGGGTTTCTGTGTGTAACCGATATCACGACGTAACTGACATATTGGACGAAAAGCCAATCACGACGGAACTAGCACGACGAAACAATTATGTTTCGCCGAGGGTATGCATGGCGAAACAAATGTGTTTCGCCGAGGGAAATCATGACGAAACGGAGGGTGTTTCGTCGAAGGGGATTCATGACGAAACAAGGGTGTTTCGTCAAGTGGGTAAACTGCACAGTAACTAAGTTTAATTCTGTTAAGGGTTAACTGGGTTAGCTAACTATTGTTAAATGATAAGCATGACTTGCATAAGTTTGAATACGTGCTATGTGTATTTTGGTGATCACTGATTCAATACCCACTATGATTATACTTGTACGTGAACTTCGTGAATATAAACTAATTATGTACACGTGCATACCATAGGCCTTGACTGATTAATTGGAACCAAGTAATTAATCAAACCGAGCAAACCAAGGTGAGTTCACACTCTTATAAAGGCATGGGATTCCCGGTGGGTTGGGAATGGGATTTGTATGACTACCTGTACTTTCATCACTACTAGACTACCTACTACCGTCCTCGGGTTGGGAAGGACGCTAGTGCTAAAACCTACGTAAAACCTACGTACTATTGTCCTCAGTTTGGGAAGGACACCAGTGTTAAAACCTACGTAAAACCTACGTACCACTGTCCTCGGTTTGGGAAGGACACCAGCGCTAAACCTATGTACTCGCTACGTACTAATGTCCTCGGTTAGGGAAGGGCACTTACGTAAAACCTACGTAAACTCAAACTTGCCACTGTCCTCGGATTGGGAAGGACACCTATAGATACAACTAGTCTAGTACATACAACATGGGAAGCCCCCACTTATTATGGTAAAGATTTGGGAAATAAGGGTACTGGGTAACGTATGGTTACGAAACGAACTTACGATTTCTGAAGCGAACTCATTAACTGAACAATCAACTGTGAACTCGCTCAACTTTGTTGTTGACACTCTGTTACATGCCTTGCAGGTCGATAGATACTCATGGAGCTTGCACGGGGAGGGGCGGTCGTTGTGGGACATGGACAGTGGATGCCATGTTAAAAACATTATAACACTTTCGAATTTAATACTTATGTTTGGGTTTTCACATTAATGCTTCCGCTAAACACTTAACTATGTTTTGTTTTGAACACCTTTTGTATTGATGGGTTGAACTTTATTTATTACTTACAGTGTTCAATATGATTGGTGGCTTGATCCTGGTCAGTCACGCCTCCAAGATGTGATACTCCGCGTGTGGATTTTGGGGGTGTGACAAAGGTGAACTCTTCCGTGGTGTCTTGGCGTTACTTTACTGTCTATATAAAGTTAAAGATTGCATCATTCATGTTTTTACGGTCTATATAAAAGCATGTTGACTACCTGGTCGGGGGTTAGGGGAATGGTTTGGTAAGGTTCTTGCCTTGTTCAGTGTATAGATCCTGCAAGGACCTGGTTCAACCTTACTAGGACCACCTTCAATACCCACTGGTATTGGATGGCGGGGGTACGAAAAGCTTGAACCCCTCATATGTAAACTACTATTAATACATTAAACCGGCTACTTGGGATTGTATCCTTGCTGACTCAAACCACTTAGCCGAGGGTAACGTCACCTTTAAAAGAGGGGCCTACCACTTTTTCCGTTAATAACTTTGTGACACCCCAGGAAAACCAGTGAACGATGTAACTTACCTAGCTTCCTCAGTGAGTGCGTACCAAATTTCGGGACGAAATTTCTTTTAAGTTGGGGATAATGTGACAACTCGAGTTTCTGACTTTCACTTTCGCATTAGATGCGCGTTGACTTTGACTGTTTAGTTGTTTGGGTTGTGGACTTGAAATTGTACGCGTTGTGTTTTAATGAAACGTATTGTCGTTTTGCCTATATGTGATTACTTGCTATGGTAGAAAATAATATTAGAATTATTATTAAAACGCTTAGTCTAGATCACGAAACATGACTTACAGATCGAAGGATCACGAAAGATAACCTTCGATTCGAAGGATCAACTTTCGGTTCGAAGGATCACGAAACATATCCTTCGACCAAGGACTCTATCCTTCGAACAAAGATAGGATCCTTCGACATCTTTCGGCCCAGTCTTTCTAATGGGCTTGGCCCATTCCTGTGATACGTTTTATATACGTGAATGCATGTAAGTCGACAGTTATTTCAAAAACCCTAGTTCCATTGTGTGTGTGTGACGGCATAGCAGACCCATTCTCTGTTCGAAGATCTCGTTCCGTAATCCAGATTTTCCGGTTAGTGTGTGATGTTGTTTATGTTAATAGATGATGCTTTGAGTGTATATGATTTCATGATTTATCAATTGTCTTGCAATATGTTGTTTGTATGTTAACCGGATATGTATGTTGATCGGATATGGATGATAATCGGATATGTATGTTAATCGGATATGGATGTTAATCGGATGTGTATGTTAATCGGATCTGTTGTGATGATGTTTAATGATAATGTTTTGTGGATCGGCTGTGATATTATGCAATTCGGAATTTTTATTGTTCATGGAACCGGAACATAAGATGATTAAGTGTTATTATTGTTCATATGGTTAAATTAGGGTTCATGAGGTTTAATATGAAACTCCCTGTTTGATCGATTCTGAGGTAACCGAATACTTGAATTTGTGTTATTTGATAATCACGGATAAACTTGGAAACTTTGAGTAAGCGTAACTGATATTTATCGAAAGATATTAGTTATTCGAAACATAGTTGTGACCGAAAGATACTTGTTAGTCGAAACATAGTTGTTGTGACCGAAAGATACTTGTCCTTCGAACCATAGTAGTGTTGACCGAAGGATAGCATTGACCGAACCATAGTAGTGTTGACCGAAGGATAGCATTGACCGAACCATAGTAGTGTTGACCGAAAGATAACAGCGTGGTCGAAAGATGACATTTGGTCGAAAGATGACATTTGGTTCGAAACATAACAATTGGTCCGAAAGATAACTGTGATAACTAATATGTCGAAAGATAACTGTTGTGTCGAAAGATAACTGTTGTGTCGAAAGATAACAGTTGGGTCGAAAGATAATGGGGGGTTATAAACATACTTTGAATGATGGAATGTATGCTTGATTTATTTGGCATGCCATGCTTGGTGATGAATGTTAACATTTGTATTCGTGTACACTAGCTGATGATTAAATGTGAAATGATACGTGTTGTGCCGATATGCAAACTGACTGTTATGTGATACATGATTGATGCATGGTATTGGCTATCAAGCACTATGAGACATTAGATTGCATGCGTATCATTGCGAACATGAACTGATTTGTTATACGTGCATACAATAGGACGTGATTAATTACTTGTGAGTGCATAACCTAGCATACCGAGCAAACCAAGGTGAGTTCACACTCCTACTAAGGCATGGGATTCCCGGGTCGTGGGAATGGGTTAAAGGTTATCATTGACTAAGAACGTATATATGCTTTTCCTAGACTATCACCTATCATGGTCCTCGGATGTCAGGACGGTTCCGTAGGTTGGGATAACACCTACGTGGTCACATGCCAATTACTGCCTCGGATGTCAGGCACGCACGTAAAACCTACGTGTACGCATTACTTACTTCTATCCTCGGTTATGAAGGATACGTGCGTAAAACCTACGCACACCCCATACGCGCTACTGTTCTCGGACGAAGAACAGGGATAATACGAATAGTCTAGTGGTCACATAACATGGGAAGCCCCCACCTGTATAACTTACTATTGGCCCTGTAGAGCCACCCGTTACTTACTGTTACGCATTTACTTACTGTGAACTCGCTCAACTAGTTTGTTGATCATTCTGTTACATGCCTTGCAGATCGTTAGGTACTTGGAGCTTGCACTGGAGAAGCGGGTCGTTGTGGGCAAGGATCGTGGTTTCTACGTTGAACTATTATGACATTTAAAACTATTAACTATTGTTGGTTTATTTACTATGCTTCCGCTACACTTTGAAACTATGGTTATGTTTTGACCACCTATCGTATAGAATGGATGGTTTACATTTATTTTACTTAATATTAATTACATGTTCCATATGATTGGTGGCTTGATCCTGGTCAGTCACGCTCCCAAGCGGTGATACTCCGCGTGTGGATTTTGGGGGTGTGACAGATTGGTATCAGAGCCATTGGTTATAGAGAACTTGGTTTTAATATGGAAAAACGTTTTTATTAAAACCAGACTATAACCAGAACAGTGCTCTCAACGATCCACAACGACGCTTCGCTCCACGTGCAAGACTCAACCTCCTAGGTACTAAGGTTTATGTTTATTGCCTACATGCTAGAATTTGCATAGAACTTTGCTCGTAGTATGCTTACATTACCTTGCTCACAACTTGTCATTGCATGAGAATACTTATGTGCTTACACTCTTCTGTCATCGCACTATTCGCGAACCTTTCTCACTTATGTTGCCTTTGATGTGAAGATCAATGGCCGCACGAATTAACATGACTCAAGCCCAGCTAGAGGCTCTCGTTGCTGCGGCAGTTGCAGCCGCCCAAGCAGGTAGTACACCCTGCAGTATAGACACTAGGATCTTTAGATCCTACATTAATTCTCGCACTTAACTTTGCCCTATTCGTACACAATAGGTCAACCCGCTCAGCAACAACCTGGGTGCACCTTCAAGAATTTCATGGATTGTCGTCCTAGCTCGTTCAGTGGCACGGAGGGAGCAGTTGGACTCCTCCACTGGTTTGAAAAGCTCGAGTCGGTTTTCGAAATGTGTGAATGCCCTGAGGCTCGCAGGGTGAAGTTCGCCACTGGCACACTTGAAGGGATTGCGCTCACTTGGTGGAACGCACAAGTGCAGATCTTAGGGTTGGCAGCTGCTAACGCCACACCCTGGAATGATTTCAAAGAACTGATCAAGAGGGAATACTGCACTAGAGAAGACATTCACAAGTTGGAGGACGAGTTGTATAACTTGAAAATGGTTGGTTCGGAAATCGAAGCTTACACCAAGAGATCAAATGAGTTGGCTGTGTTATGTCCAACTATGGTGGACCCTCCATACAAGCGTATTGAGTTGTATCTCAAAGGTTTGGCACCAGAAATACAGAGCCACGTTACCTCGGCTAACCTCAACAACATCCAGGAAATCCAGCGTCTCGCTCATCGCATCACCGATCAGGCAGTGGATCAGAATAAACTGCCTAAGCGCGTCAGCGCTACTGCTACAGTCACTCCTTCAGCTACTCCCGTTACCCTCAGTGACAACAAGAGGAAATGGGAGGGGGATTCAAGCAAAGCATCAATTTCGGTTCAGTCCCAGAATCAGCAGCGAAAGACTGGCAATTATCAAAGCCCTAACCAGCAGTCGTCAGGTAGCCACAGACAGGGTGGATATCGCGGAAACCTTCCAAAGTGTAACAACTGCAACAGGCACCACAACGGCCAGTGTAACAAGGGCCGTTGTCAAAGATGCCTCAAGATGGGTCACGAGGCCAAAGACTGTAGAAGCCCTCGTCCTGCGAATCAGGATCAGCAGCAGCCACCGGCACAGCAGAATCAGCAACAGGGCAACAAGGGGTGCTATAATTGTGGTGCTGAAGGTCACATCAAGAGACACTGCCCTCAGCTAAACAGGAACCAGAACAACAACAACAATCAGGGCAACGGGAACAATAACAACAATAACGGGGGAAACAACAACAACAATGGCAACGAAGCTCGGGGTCGTGCTTTTGTGCTAGGTCGGGGTGACGCAGTGAATGATCCCAATGTGGTTATGGGTAAGTTTCTTCTCGACGATATTTATGTTACTGTCTTATTTGATTCGGGTGCTGATACAAGCTATATGTCATTGAAAATGAGTAAATTATTAAAACGTACACCAACACCCCTAGACACCAAACACGTCGTAGAACTAGCCAATGGTAAAAATGTAGAAGCCGCACAGGTAGTCAAGGGTTGTAGTATTGTTCTAGCGGGTCAGACTTTCTCGATTGACCTCATACCCATAGTTTTGGGTAGTTTCGACGTCGTCATCGGTATGGATTGGTTATCCCAACATCACGCGGAGATCTTATGCAAAGAAAAAGTTATTCGTATTCCTCGCTCCAGTCAAGAACCTCTCGAAGTACAAGGTGACAAGAGTGGTGCTGTGGTTGGCATCATCTCTTTCTTAAAGGCGCAGAAATGTTTACGAAAGGGACATACTGCCATTCTGGCACTTGTCACTGACGCATCAGCAAAGGAAAAGAAGCTGGAGGATATACCAGTTGTGCGTGATTTTCCTCAAGTGTTTCCTGAAGATTTACCTGGTTTACCTCCTCATCGTCAAGTCGAGTTTCAGATTGAGTTAGCTCCTGGAGCAGCACCAATAGCCCGCGCACCGTATCGTTTAGCTCCAACCGAACTGGAAGAACTGTCGAAGCAGCTACAAGAGCTCTTGGAAAAGGGCTTTATTCGTCCAAGCTCTTCGCCTTGGGGAGCTCCAGTGTTATTTGTGAAGAAGAAAGACGGTACGTTCAGGATGTGCATCGACTACCGCGAACTCAATAAGGTGACGGTGAAGAACCGTTATCCTCTTCCGCGCATAGATGACCTATTCGACCAGTTGCAAGGGTCGTGTTACTATTCCAAGATTGATTTAAGGTCAGGGTATCATCAGCTGAGAGTCCGGGATGAGGACGTCTCCAAAACCGCTTTCAGAACTCGCTACGGTCATTACGAGTTTCTTGTCATGCCATTCGGGCTTACGAACGCGCCTGCAGTCTTCATGGATCTTATGAACAGGGTGTGCAAACCTTATCTTGATAAGTTTGTTATCGTTTTCATCGACGACATTTTGATTTACTCCAAGAGTCAGGAGGAGCACGAGCAGCACTTACGTCTTATCTTGGAACTTCTTCGAAAAGAGCAATTGTACGCAAAGTTTTCAAAATGCGACTTCTGGCTTCGTGAAGTCCACTTCTTAGGCCATGTGGTGAACAAGGATGGGATTCATGTCGATCCATCCAAGGTTGATTCGATCAGAAACTGGCCAGCACCACGTACACCGACAGAAATACGCCAATTCTTGGGTTTGGCGGGTTACTACAGGCGATTTATTAAAGACTTCTCCAAGATCGCGCAACCACTTACTATGCTAACACAGAAAGGTGTCGTTTACAGATGGGGTAATACGCAAGAGACCGCTTTTCAGTACTTAAAGGATAGGCTTTGCAGCGCACCTATTCTCTCATTGCCAGAGGGCACGGATGACTTCGTGGTTTATTGTGACGCATCGATACAGGGGCTTGGTTGTGTATTGATGCAGCGGGATAAAGTTATTGCCTATGCTTCGCGGCAACTCAAGGTTCATGAACGGAACTACACGACGCACGATTTAGAGCTGGGAGCTGTTGTTTTTGCGCTTAAGATATGGCGACACTACCTGTACGGTACCAAGTGCACGATTTACACCGATCACAGGAGTCTCGAGCATATTCTTAAGCAAAAGGATTTGAATATGCGTCAACGGAGATGGGTTGAACTTCTAAACGACTATGAATGCGCCATCAAGTATCATCCAGGAAAGGCCAATGTTGTGGCTGATGCCCTCAGTCGGAAGGACACTCTACCTAAGCGCGTGCGAGCGCTACAGCTTACTATTCAGTCCAGTCTTCCTGCACAGATACGAGCTGCTCAGTTAGAAGCACTGAAACCCGAAAACGTCAAAGCTGAAGCCTTACGCGGCTCAAGGCAACGCATGGAACAAAAGGAAGACGGCGCCTACTATGTAACGGGGCGTATTTGGGTCCCACTTTATGGCGGTTTACGCGAACTTGTAATGGATGAAGCTCACAAGTCTCGCTATTCGGTACATCCAGGGTCGGATAAAATGTACCACGACATCAGCACTACTTATTGGTGGCCTAGTATGAAGGCTCACATCGCTACGTACGTTGGAAAATGCTTAACCTGTGCGAGAGTCAAGGTTGAATATCAGAAACCAGCTGGTCTACTTCAGCAGCCTAAGATACCGCAATGGAAATGGGAAGAAATTTCCATGGATTTTGTTACAGGTCTACCTAGATCTCAGCGTGGGAACGATACAATATGGGTTATAGTTGATCGACTCACCAAGTCTGCACACTTCCTGCCGATCAAGGAAACGGACAAGTTCTCCACTCTCGCAGACGTCTATCTTAAAGAAGTTGTTTCGAGGCACGGAGTGCCCACCTCTATTATTTCGGATCGCGATGCACGATTCACGTCAGAGCTTTGGCAAGTGATGCACAAATCCTTCGGCTCACGATTAGACATGAGCACAGCATATCATCCTCAGACGGATGGGCAGTCTGAGCGAACTATCCAAACTCTAGAAGACATGCTTCGAGTGTGTGTCATCGATTTCGGCAACGGCTGGGAAAAGCACCTCCCTTTAGTGGAGTTTTCATACAATAACAGCTATCATACCAGCATTCAAGCCGCTCCATTCGAGGCATTGTACGGACGTAAATGCCGGTCACCTCTCTGTTGGGCAGAGGTGGGGGATAGTCAAATTACGGGTCCAGAGATTGTAGTGGACGCCACAGAAAAGATTGCGCAGATACGACAACGCATGGCGGCAGCACGCGACCGTCAGAAAGCCTTTGCGGACAAGCGTAGAAAGCCATTGGAATTTGAGGTCGGGGACCGGGTTTTATTGAAAGTTTCACCCTGGAAGGGTGTGGTTCGATTTGGTAAACGAGGCAAACTGAATCCGCGGTACGTCGGACCATTCGAAATCTTAGAAAAGATTGGCAAAGTAGCCTACAAGTTGAACTTACCAGCTGAACTCGGAGCAGTTCACAATGTCTTTCATGTGTCGAACTTAAAGAAATGCCTATCAGATGAGACCCTTATAGTTCCTTTTAAGGAACTCACTATCGACGAGCGGTTGCAGTTCGTCGAGGAACCAGTTGAAATCACGGACCGGGATGTTAAGGTCCTCAAACACAAGAGAATCCCTCTTGTTCGAGTTCGTTGGAACTCCCAGCGTGGCCCAGAGTATACCTGGGAACGCGAAGACCAGATGAAAGAAAAGTACCCCCAGCTATTCGAAACCAATGCATCCACTTCTGAGGCTGAAGCTACTACTACTGAATTTCGGGACGAAATTCCAAATCAACGGGGGGATGATGTGACACCCCAGGAAAACCAGTGAACGATGTAACTTACCTAGCTTCCTCAGTGAGTGCGTACCAAATTTCGGGACGAAATTTCTTTTAAGTTGGGGATAATGTGACAACTCGAGTTTCTGACTTTCACTTTCGCATTAGATGCGCGTTGACTTTGACTGTTTAGTTGTTTGGGTTGTGGACTTGAAATTGTACGCGTTGTGTTTTAATGAAACGTATTGTCGTTTTGCCTATATGTGATTACTTGCTATGGTAGAAAATAATATTAGAATTATTATTAAAACGCTTAGTCTAGATCACGAAACATGACTTACAGATCGAAGGATCACGAAAGATAACCTTCGATTCGAAGGATCAACTTTCGGTTCGAAGGATCACGAAACATATCCTTCGACCAAGGACTCTATCCTTCGAACAAAGATAGGATCCTTCGACATCTTTCGGCCCAGTCTTTCTAATGGGCTTGGCCCATTCCTGTGATACGTTTTATATACGTGAATGCATGTAAGTCGACAGTTATTTCAAAAACCCTAGTTCCATTGTGTGTGTGTGACGGCATAGCAGACCCATTCTCTGTTCGAAGATCTCGTTCCGTAATCCAGATTTTCCGGTTAGTGTGTGATGTTGTTTATGTTAATAGATGATGCTTTGAGTGTATATGATTTCATGATTTATCAATTGTCTTGCAATATGTTGTTTGTATGTTAACCGGATATGTATGTTGATCGGATATGGATGATAATCGGATATGTATGTTAATCGGATATGGATGTTAATCGGATGTGTATGTTAATCGGATCTGTTGTGATGATGTTTAATGATAATGTTTTGTGGATCGGCTGTGATATTATGCAATTCGGAATTTTTATTGTTCATGGAACCGGAACATAAGATGATTAAGTGTTATTATTGTTCATATGGTTAAATTAGGGTTCATGAGGTTTAATATGAAACTCCCTGTTTGATCGATTCTGAGGTAACCGAATACTTGAATTTGTGTTATTTGATAATCACGGATAAACTTGGAAACTTTGAGTAAGCGTAACTGATATTTATCGAAAGATATTAGTTATTCGAAACATAGTTGTGACCGAAAGATACTTGTTAGTCGAAACATAGTTGTTGTGACCGAAAGATACTTGTCCTTCGAACCATAGTAGTGTTGACCGAAGGATAGCATTGACCGAACCATAGTAGTGTTGACCGAAGGATAGCATTGACCGAACCATAGTAGTGTTGACCGAAAGATAACAGCGTGGTCGAAAGATGACATTTGGTCGAAAGATGACATTTGGTTCGAAACATAACAATTGGTCCGAAAGATAACTGTGATAACTAATATGTCGAAAGATAACTGTTGTGTCGAAAGATAACTGTTGTGTCGAAAGATAACAGTTGGGTCGAAAGATAATGGGGGGTTATAAACATACTTTGAATGATGGAATGTATGCTTGATTTATTTGGCATGCCATGCTTGGTGATGAATGTTAACATTTGTATTCGTGTACACTAGCTGATGATTAAATGTGAAATGATACGTGTTGTGCCGATATGCAAACTGACTGTTATGTGATACATGATTGATGCATGGTATTGGCTATCAAGCACTATGAGACATTAGATTGCATGCGTATCATTGCGAACATGAACTGATTTGTTATACGTGCATACAATAGGACGTGATTAATTACTTGTGAGTGCATAACCTAGCATACCGAGCAAACCAAGGTGAGTTCACACTCCTACTAAGGCATGGGATTCCCGGGTCGTGGGAATGGGTTAAAGGTTATCATTGACTAAGAACGTATATATGCTTTTCCTAGACTATCACCTATCATGGTCCTCGGATGTCAGGACGGTTCCGTAGGTTGGGATAACACCTACGTGGTCACATGCCAATTACTGCCTCGGATGTCAGGCACGCACGTAAAACCTACGTGTACGCATTACTTACTTCTATCCTCGGTTATGAAGGATACGTGCGTAAAACCTACGCACACCCCATACGCGCTACTGTTCTCGGACGAAGAACAGGGATAATACGAATAGTCTAGTGGTCACATAACATGGGAAGCCCCCACCTGTATAACTTACTATTGGCCCTGTAGAGCCACCCGTTACTTACTGTTACGCATTTACTTACTGTGAACTCGCTCAACTAGTTTGTTGATCATTCTGTTACATGCCTTGCAGATCGTTAGGTACTTGGAGCTTGCACTGGAGAAGCGGGTCGTTGTGGGCAAGGATCGTGGTTTCTACGTTGAACTATTATGACATTTAAAACTATTAACTATTGTTGGTTTATTTACTATGCTTCCGCTACACTTTGAAACTATGGTTATGTTTTGAACACCTATCGTATAGAATGGATGGTTTACATTTATTTTACTTAATATTAATTACATGTTCCATATGATTGGTGGCTTGATCCTGGTCAGTCACGCTCCCAAGCGGTGATACTCCGCGTGTGGATTTTGGGGGTGTGACAAACTTAATTAATTATCTTTCAATATTCCGACCCTTTGGGATTGTATCCCTGCTGACTCAAGCCACTAGGTTGAGGGTAACGTCACCTTCAAAAGATGGGCCTGCTACAATAACTAAGATAATCTCTTAAAAAGTCCGAAAGCGCGAAAATCATCAAAGGATACATTAAGGGCTAGTCGGATCCAAGTGATTCATCTTGTCTTGTCTGTCTGTTTTATTTTATTTATTTCTGCATTTTTAGTTTTTATTTTTCATGTTTCAAAACTTTTCTCAAAAAAAATTTAGATTGATTAGACGTTTAGTATAAACCGTTACTAAAAGCTCTTGTGTCCTTGGACGACCTCGATATCTTACCAACACTATACTACGCTCACAATGGGTGCACTTGCCCAAATGTGTGTTTAGTGTTAGTAGAATATCGTGTTTTATAAATTTAAAACTTGATTAATGCGTAAAATGGGCTCAAAATATTAATAAAATCATATCATGCCGAACGCACACCAGGTTACAAGAGAAAAATCACCAAGATTGGTGATTTCAGACGAAACGAACTGCCAGCTTTCTGGCAGGTCATGATGGAGACACTTAACAAATGTCTCACCTCAAAAATTGGTGCAACTGATCATATTAATCAGGCAATTCTATTAATCATGTATGGACTCGTTACTAGGTACAAACTTGATTATGGAACTGAAATTTTTAATCTGATGAAAAGGTCAATTCTCACCAGAAATGGTAGAATCTCTTCACATCTGCCTTATCCAAGATTTTTATCAATTTTTGTTGCTGAAACATTTAAAGAGAGAAACATGGAGCTACCTGATTTAGAAGCAATTTGGAGATCACCAACCATGAAACCTTGGTGTGCAAACCAATGGTGGGCTTCATACAAAGATGTACCAATTCTGCCAGAAAGTATGATGAATCTGATTGAGGCAGATTCACCATAGAAGCTGCACCATGAAGAAATCCTAAGCAGACCCTTGGTGCATGAAGTATCTGGTACTGTTGAAGTTTACAACTACTCTTCCTCTCCAGAAGAAGAAATTCAGAAGTCAAAATCATTAGAAATAGTTGCAGCTGAAGGAGACCTGGACGTGTAACTCAGAATCTCACCAGAAACCGAAGAAGCAAATGTCCAAAGCCACCAGAATCCAGAAGCAGAATTCCACCATGAGTCAGAATTCCATCTTGAAGCAGAGTTCCAACATGAAGCAGAATCCCACATAACTGGAACAGGTTCACCTGGAAACACCACTTTATTATTTGATACTTCTATAGCTAAAACAACTTTAGGTTCACCCGAAAACACCAACTCTGAAAAATCAATTTCTGCTACTTATAGAGTGTCTTTTAGAAATACTGTTGTAAATGATGAAGGTTCAAGTTCCATCAGTCTCAACTCTGAATTAGATAATAAGGAGGAAGTTGAGACTGCAACATATAGAGGTCAGGAAACTGACCAAGGAAATCTGGTTATGGAAAATCTGTTTTTTCCAAACAACTTGTAGACAATCATTCACTGAAATGATTCAAGGACACAAGGAAATCCTGGATGAGAATTTGTTTCACATGCCTGGTAGAGGGGCTTTTGGTAAATTCAAGGATCCACCATAAACCTCTACAACAGTTGCAGATGTGTCTGCTGCTGGTAAGTTAGCTGGAACATCTGTTGTTCCTAATGTCCAAGAAAATCCAGTTATATCATCTGAACAAGTTCACAAGATTTTAGATGATGTATATGAAGTTTGCAAAGAAAATAATCCAGTTGAAGAAAAGCTTGATATGTTGTTATTAGAAATAAAGAGTCAACAATCAGAAATGAAGACTCTGTCAGAATCAGTGGAGCTCATCAAAGTACAAACAGAGAGAAACACCGAAACCTTGAAGATTCTGCAACAACAGCCAAGCAAGTCATCAGAAACTAGCAATCTTGCAGCAGACTTTCAGAAAGTATTCACAAAGATGGAGAAGATCGAGTCTCAGCTGAAGAATGTTGTGGAATCAAGACAATCAACTAGTTCTGACAAGGTTTTGGAGGAGATCAGTGTTTTAAGGGCTAGCAACAATAGCATAACAGATTCCCTTGAAAAATTGGTCAAAGAATGGGCTGCACTAAAGGAGCACAAGAGTGCAGAATTTGCCAAGGTGCATGAGGATGAAACCTGAAATGCTCAACTCATGGGAGATGCCCAAGCTCTCATGAAAAGGATGCATTACAATGTTGCCAGATTGGCACAAGTAGACATCCTTGAGTTGTTGACTCCTATTCCCAAAGAAGCCTCTCATCTGGAAATCCCAGAGATCATCAGACAGCAACCTAATGTCACACCTGTAAGTCAAACTGATAAAAAGGTATGAAGCTACACCCAAAACTATCTCTGATTTAAATATTGTTGTCCCTCAGTCTAGTTCAAGACCAACCACATCAGGGAATACAGTTTTTAGTCAAAACTTGACCCTACAAGCAAAAAGAAGATGGTCAGAATCAGCAACATCTTCTTCAATGAAGCCAAAGATTGTACAAAAGAAAAATCATGAAGGTAAAACAATCCTTGTTCAAGAAATTGACAAGGATGTGATGATGTTTCCTGAGCAAAACCTCAAGGAGTACTACTGGACAGAAGAAGACAAACTGGACAGGCCACAGAGTCCAGTAAGCAGGGATTAGAGGTTGGAAAGGCTTGAAAGAAAGCGGAGAAGCATTCACAGAACTCTTGATAATCCGATAATAAGAGTTCTTAAAGTGGATAACAGAATCAAAGATGGTGCTGGAGGATATTTTGAACAGAACAAATACACCCTCATAAGAAAAGATGGCACTGAAGTAAAGTTAACTGATGGAGATCTAGCAGACAAGCTACATCCACTGGACATTCTTTTTCTGAAGAAAGCATATGATGAAGACAAAAGGAACACCAAAGCTATCAGAAGAGCACTCAACAGCATTTCAAAAGCAGGAGTTAAGCCATTTGAAAAATAGCTTTTACTGATTTTGATTTATGCATTAATTATGACTATGTTCATCAGAAGAAAGCCCACATCCCTCCACTAGATACATCAATCCCCAAAGAGCTGGAAAAACAAACCAGAACTGGAGATATCCTTGAACATGCAGGACTCTCTGTTGTGTTCATAGATATTGAAGTCTACAAAGCTCTCTTCAGAACAGTTGATATCTGCAAGTACTCCAATCAAACACTGAGATACATCAAGGAATGTATGAACAAAAAGTAGAAACAACATCAAGAGAAGGGGAAAGATAAAGAGTTACTGAGAAAAGAAATTGAAGAAATCATTTATGAATGGATACAAGCCAGAATCTGGTACAAAATCCAGAATCTGGTACAATGGAATGTATGATATCTGCCACAAATTTATTCATTACAAGAAAAAGCTGAAGAAGGATGATCTACACAAGTCTGCCAAACTGTTTTAAACACATTTTTGAATTTCATGTTATTTCCTTTTGTAATATGTTTTTATACAAAGGCTTTGTACTTTTACAAAATTTGATTCCATTGTTGGGAATTTTTTGAATTATGTTCACTTGTTATTAGATAGTTTATTTTTCTTACAATACTTAGAGGGAAACTATTAGGAAAGTTTTATGTGAGTATTGAAGTAATAGATGATCAACCTGATCATATGCTGAAGACACAATCAAGAAAGATTAATAAAAAGGTGCCTACATGATAACAGGACAAGAAGAAATGAAAGACACATCTTCAACTATATATTAGGAAGTGATCAAGACAAAGAAGATGATTAGAAAAGACCATTCTAATAAGTCTGATGATAAATCTTGTATTTATCATCAAAATCTGGTAAGTCTGATCATCAGAATTTCTGATGATTAATTTCATCAGAATTGTGGTAAGCTGGTCATCAGAATTTCTGATGGACCAACTTATCTTGAAGATAAGCCCTAACACAATTGAAAAGAAGCAATTTGACAATAATGAAGTCAATTAATATGCCAAAAAGCTACTTTGTGCTGAGCAAGTGCATGAATAAACAAATGTTTATTCATGATCCAGACTCTCTATAAATAGAGATGTGAACCCCGAAGGTTAAATGAGTTGAGCTAAACATTTAATACACACACCACAAACTCCATTACCCTTCACACAGAATTCTTTAAGCATTCATTTGTAACAGTCAATAACTTTGTTTTTCAAAGTGATGAATATACTTGAAAATTCTGTAAGTTATTTCTTGAAAGTTTGATTTCTAGTTCCGCACAATATTTTCCTATTTGTTGAAATCTATTTTCTATACTTAGTCTTTGAGTATCAAATCTGGGATCAACATATTCCTTTTTTCCAGGGTGATCTTCTTTTGGTAGCGAATGTTAGAGATTCGTGAGCGTCGTACAACTTACGGTTTATTTCAAGCTAAATCTATCTCATGAGTAGCTCTCTTAACAGTATGTTTTAGACATGTTTTGAAGAAGGATCAAATAGGTTAGGTAATTGTGACAACCCGACCTTTTGACTTTAAATGCACGTTGACTTTGACCATTGACTTTGACTGTTTGACTTGTTTGACTTGTAATTGTATGCGTGGTATGGTAATGAAACGTTTTGTCGGTTGTGTATATATGTGATTACTTGCTTTGTAAAATATAATATTAGAATTATTATAGAACACTTAATCACGAATCGAGATGTAAAATATTATCAAACAAACTAGACGAAACAAAAATTGTTATTTGCCATCCAACCCACTCGACGAAACATAAGTGTTTCGCCGAGAGCCCAAATTCGTCAAAGCCCAATACGGCCCAAACGTGTATGCGTAAAAGAATATATATATGTGACTAGGGAACGGTTATAAAACTTCTAAAAACCCTAGAGCCTCCTCATCCATTCGACGGCAACCTGGTGATCTCGAAATAGCAATCACGTTTAGGGAACGATCAAGTTATTCCTCATTCGCTGTGGTTAGTGTTAGTCATCACCCTATTATGTGATTTAAAAATACTTTTGACTACTGTTTGATTGCATTGGTTAATGATCATCACGTGTTGTTCATACTCAGTAATGTTATCCTCTCAAAGTGGTTATATGTTTTTATAGAGTCTCGGTTCTTGTGATATGATCGGTGTATATTGATAACGATTGGAATATATGTGCATAATATATAGATCGGTCCAATCACGTCTAGGTCGGCTAGCCTTGTGTTCCGTGTATGTCCCAAGACTGATTAATCAAATATATTTGTTTAAATAGTTATTCAACTCACAAAGCAGTTTGGTTCAATAATACTTTGGGATGGTTGAAATGTGTCAGCCGCTATGTTATTTGGCATTGGGCAAAATTGTTGGCTTGTTAAAATTGGTCCAATCGAACTTGTATGGCATAACCCACTTAAATACATTAAATGACTAATGATTAATGGGCAGTGTATATGCATGTGATTATATAAATGGTGCATGTGGAAATGGCGGCTGGCAGCATATCTGTTGATGCAGGGCTTAAAAATCATTTGTCAGTAGGTTGAGGTTGCAAAGGGGCATGTGGCTTGGGCGGCCCAAGGGCTCCGATTGGTGGGTTAGGGCGGCTAAGAAGAGGGTATTGGTTACTCTCTTGGCCCACTAATATTAAAGAACAAAATGATAAATGGCTAACCTTTCACGTGAGCATCTATAAGTCATTTGACTTATATATGTTTCGGCCCTATAGCATTTGGCGGTGGTCACTTAGGTCGGCCACTTGGGTCTTGTGTCATGATTATTTGGTAAAACAGTTTGGCTTTGACGAAACAAAAGTGTGTTTCGCCAAAGGGGATCTTGACGAGACAGAAAGTGTTTCGCCAAGGAGAAATTGACGAAATAGGATTTGTGATTCGCCAAGGAACTTGTTTCGCCAAAAGAATGATTGACGAAACAGATTATGTTTCGTCAACCTGTGTTTCGCCAAAAATCCTTGTTTCGCCAACTTAGTTGTTTTTGCACAGTAACATGTTTTAACCCTGGTAAATGTTAACTGAGATATTTAACTGCTGTTAAGTGATGAACATGAATTTATGATAGTGGACACATGCTAGTACTTCTGTGATTATAGTTATACGTGAACAACTTGGATATAAACTGATTATGTGTACGTGCGTATTTAGGACGTGATTAATTAACTGTGAGCACTTATTTAGCGTACCGAGCAAACCAAGGTGAGTTCACACCCTTACTAAGGCATGGGATTCCCAAGGGCTTGGGAATGGGATTAAAGGAATGAGATTGACTAGATACACTGTTACTAGACTACCATACCACTGTCCTCGGTTGTGCAGGACACATACTTATGCTATTCACTGTCCTCGGTTGTGCAGGACACATACTTAAAATCTACGTAGACTTATACTTACTACTATCCTCGGTTGTGAAGGATACCTAAACTTATTACTATCCTCGGATGTGTAGGATACTTATACTTAGTACTATCCTCGGATGTGAAGGATACTTATGCTTATTACTATCCTCGGTTGTGAAGGATACTTATGGTTACGAGTAGTCTAGTGGTTATACAACGTGGGAAACCCCCACCAATAGAACGTATTAACGGCCCAGTAGAGCCACCTCTTACAAACGAACTTACTATTACGCATTTACTTTCTGTGAACTCGCTCAACTAGTTGTTGATCCTCTGTTACATGCCTTGCAGGTCGTTAGGTATATGGAGCTTGCACATGGAGGAGCGGGTCGTTGTGGGCTTGGATCGTGATTATCCTATTAAACACTATTGACATTTCGTACTTAATTATGTTGGGTTTTGATTACGCTTCCGCTAAACAATGATAACTTACTTATGTTTTTGAAACACCTTTCATATGGATTTGGTTTGGATTATATTGCAATAACTTTTACTTTATACAATGTTCTATATGATTGGTGGCTTGATCCTGGTCAGTCACGCTCCCAAGCGGTGATACTCCGCAGGTGGATTTTGGGGGTGTGACAGATTGGTATCAGAGCCATTGGTTATAGAGAACTTGGTTTTAATATGGGAAAACGTTTTTATTAAAACCAGACTATAACCAGAACAGCGCTCTCAACGATCCACAACGACGCTTCGCTCCACGTGCAAGACTCGACATCCTAGGTAATAAGGTTTATGTTTATTACCTGCTTGCTAGAACTGTTTAGAACTTTGCTCGTAGTATGCTTACATTACTTTGCTCACTACTTGTTATTGCTTAAGATCACATATGTGCTTACACTCTTCTGTCATCGCACTATTCGCGAATCTCTCTCACCTATGTTGCTTTTGATGTGAAGATCAATGGCCGGACGTATTAACATGACTCAAGCCCAGCTAGAGGCTCTCGTTCAAGCTCAAGTTGCTGCGGCACTTGCAGCTGCTCAAGCAGGTAGTATACCCTGCAGATTAGACTCACGATAGGATCTTTAGATCCTACATAAATTCTCGTATTTAACTTTGTCCTATTCGTACACAATAGGTCAACACGCGCAGCAGCCTGTCTGCACTTTCAAGAATTTCATGGATTGTCGCCCTAGCACGTTCAGCGGCACTGAAGGAGCGGTTGGACTCCTCCACTGGTTTGAAAAGCTCGAGTCTGTGTTCGAGATGTGTGAATGCCCTGAGGCTCGCAGGGTCAAGTATGCCACTGGTACTTTGGAGGGGATCGCGTTAACTTGGTGGAACGCGCAAGTGCAGATCCTAGGTTTGGCAGCTGCTAACGCCACCCCTTGGAATGACTTCAAGGAACTGATTAAACGTGAGTACTGTACTCGGGAAGACATCCACAAGCTGGAGGATGAGTTTTATCATTTGAAGATGACTGGGTCGGAAATCGAGGCCTACACCAAGAGGTCAAACGAGTTGGCCGTGCTGTGTCCAACCATGGTGGACCCTCCATACAAGCGTATTGAGTTGTATCTCAAAGGTTTGGCGCCAGAAATCCAGAGCCACGTAACATCGGCTAATCTCGACAACATTCAGGCTATTCAGCGTCTCGCTCACCGCATCACAGATCAGGCAGTGGATCAGAACAGACTGCCAAAGCGTATCAGCGCTACTGCTACCGCTACTGCTTCTACTACACTTGCTACTCCCAGTGAAAGCAAGAGAAAATGGGATGGGGATTCTAGCAAGGGGTCAGCTTCAGTGCAGTCACAAGCTCAGCAACGAAAGACAGACAGTTACCAGAGTCCCAGTCAGCACTCCTCAGGCAGCCACAGACAGGGGGGATATCGAGGAAACCTCCCAAAGTGTAACACCTGCAACCGACACCACAGTGGCCAGTGTAATAAGGGTCGCTGTCAAAGATGCCTCAAGATGGGTCACGAGGCCAAAGATTGTAGAAGCCCTCGACCTGCGAACCAGAATCAGCAGCAGCCCCAAGCACAGCAGAATCAGCAGCAAGGCAACAAAGGGTGTTTTCATTGCGGTGCAGAGGGTCACTTCAAAAGGCACTGCCCTCAGCTGAACAGGAACCAGAACAACAACAACAACAATCATAACAACAATCAGGGCAATGGCAACAACAACAACAATGGTGGGAACAATAATGGCAATGATGCAAGGGGCCGTGTGTTTGTGTTGGGGCAGGGTGATGCCAGAAATGATCCCAACGTCGTTATGGGTAAGTTCCTTCTCGATGATATTTATGTTACTGTTTTGTTTGATTCGGGTGCGGATACGAGTTATATGTCCTTGAAAATGAGCAAATTGTTAAAACGTACACCAACACCCCTAAACACCAAGCATGTCGTAGAACTAGCAAACGGTAAAAGTGTAGAAGCCACACAGATAGTTAAGGGTTGTAACATTGTCTTAGTTGGTCAGACTTTTTCCATCGACCTCATCCCTATAGTTCTGGGTAGTTTCGACATCGTCATCGGCATGGATTGGTTATCCAAGCAGCAGGCAGAGATTCTATGTAAGGAGAAGATCATTCGTATTCCTCGTTCGGGAAAGGAACCTCTCGAAGTTCAAGGCGACAAGAGTGGTGCGGTGGTCGGCATCATCTCTTTCCTAAAGGCTCAGAAATGTTTACGAAAGGGTCATACCGCTATCTTGGCACTAGTTACTGATGCAGCGACGAAAGAGAAAAGAATAGAGGATATTCCAGTTGTACGCGAATTTCCTCAGGTGTTTCCCGAAGATTTACCTGGTCTACCGCCTCATCGTCAGGTCGAATTTCAAGTTGAGCTAGCTCCAGGAGCAGCACCTATAGCTCGCGCACCGTATCGTTTAGCTCCAACTGAACTGGAGGAACTTTCAAAGCAACTACAAGAGCTTTTGGAAAAGGGCTTTGTTCGTCCAAGCTCTTCGCCTTGGGGAGCTCCAGTGTTATTTGTGAAGAAGAAAGACGGTACGTTCAGAATGTGCATCGACTACCGTGAACTCAACAAGGTGACGGTGAAGAACCGTTATCCTCTTCCACGCATTGACGACTTATTCGACCAGTTGCAAGGGTCGTGTTATTACTCCAAGATAGACTTGAGGTCAGGTTACCATCAGCTGAGAGTCCGAGATGAAGACGTCTCTAAAACTGCATTCAGAACTCGCTACGGCCATTACGAGTTCCTAGTCATGCCATTCGGGCTTACGAACGCGCCTGTAGTCTTCATGGATCTTATGAACAGGGTGTGCAAACCTTATCTTGACAAGTTCGTCATTGTCTTCATCGACGACATTCTGATCTACTCCAAGAGTCAGGAGGAGCACGAGCAGCACCTACGTCTTATCCTGGAACTTCTTTGGAAGGAACAATTGTACGCCAAGTTTTCCAAATGCGACTTCTGGCTTCGTGAAGTCCACTTTCTAGGCCATGTGGTGAACAGGGATGGGATTCATGTCGATCCATCCAAGGTAGATTCGATCAGAAACTGGCCTGCACCGCGCACACCGACAGAAATACGCCAATTCTTGGGTTTGGCGGGATACTACAGGCGGTTTATCAAAGACTTCTCCAAGATCGCACAGCCACTTACTATGCTGACACAGAAAGGTGTCGTTTACAGATGGGGTAATACGCAGGAAACTGCTTTTCAGTACCTGAAGGATAGACTATGCAGCGCACCTATCCTCTCACTGCCCGAGGGCACGGATGACTTCGTGGTTTATTGTGACGCATCGATACAGGGGCTTGGTTGTGTATTGATGCAGCGGGATAAAGTTATTGCCTACGCCTCTCGTCAACTCAAGGTTCATGAACGGAACTACACGACGCACGATTTAGAGCTGGGAGCTGTTGTTTTTGCGCTTAAGATATGGCGACACTACCTGTACGGTACCAAGTGCACAATTTACACCGATCACAGGAGTCTCGAGCATATCTTCAAGCAGAAGGAATTGAACTTGCGTCAACGACGATGGGTCGAACTGCTTAATGATTACGAATGCGCTATCAAGTATCATCCAGGCAAGGCCAATGTTGTGGCTGACGCCCTCAGTCGGAAAGACACCCTACCTAAGCGCGTGCGAGCGCTACAGCTTACTATCCAGTCTAGTCTTCCTGCACAGATACGAGCTGCTCAGATAGAAGCTTTAAAACCTGAGAATGTCATGGCTGAAGCCCTACACGGTTCAAGGCAACAAATGGAACAAAAGGAAGACGGCGCCTACTATGTAACGGGGCGTATTTGGGTCCCACTTTATGGCGGTCTACGAGAGCTTGTGATGGACGAAGTGCACAAGTCCCGCTACTCGGTACACCCAGGGGCAGATAAAATGTACCACGATATCAAAACAACATACTGGTGGCCAAGTATGAAAGCCCACATCGCCACCTATGTTGGCAAGTGCTTGACCTGTGCGAGAGTCAAGGTCGAATATCAGAAACCCGCAGGTCTACTGCAACAACCCAGGATACCACAGTGGAAATGGGAAGAAATTTCCATGGATGTTCGTTACGGGCTTACCTAGATCCCAGCGTGGGAATGATACCATATGGATGATCGTGGATCGACTCACCAAGTCTGCACACTTCCTGGCTATTAAGGAAACGGATAAGTTCTCCACTCTCGCAGACATCTATCTTAAAGAAGTTGTTTCGAGGCACGGGGTGCCCATCTCCATCATTTCAGATCGCGACGCACGATTCACGTCAGAGTTATGGCAAACGATGCACAAATCTTTCGGCTCAAAGTTAGACATGAGCACGGCATATCACCCTCAGACGGACGGGCAGTCTGAGCGAACGATTCAAACTCTTGAAGACATGCTCCGGGCATGTGTTATCGATTTCGGCAACGGCTGGGAAAAGCACCTCCCTTTAGTGGAGTTTTCGTACAATAATAGTTATCACACCAGCATACAAGCCGCTCCATTCGAGGCATTGTACGGACGTAAATGCCGGTCACCTCTCTGTTGGGCAGAGGTGGGGGATAGTCAGATTACGGGTCCAGAGATTGTTGTGGACGCCACGGAAAAGATTGCACAGATACGACAACGCATGGCGGCAGCACGCGACCGTCAGAAAGCCTACGCGGATAAGCGTAAAAGGCCTTTGGAATTTCAGGTCGGGGACCGGGTATTGTTAAAAGTTTCACCCTGGAAGGGTGTGGTACGTTTTGGCAAACGGGGTAAATTAAACCCGCGATATGTTGGACCATTCGAGATCACTGAGAAAATCGGCAAGGTAGCCTACAGATTGAACTTACCAGCAGAACTCGGGGAAGTTCACAATGTCTTTCACGTGTCGAATCTCAAGAAGTGCCTATCAGATGAAACCCTCATAATTCCTTTTAAGGAACTCACTATCGACGAGCGGTTGCAGTTCGTCGAGGAACCTGTTGAAATTACAGACCGGGATGTGAAGGTCCTCAAACACAAGAGAATCCCTCTTGTTCGAGTTCGTTGGAACTCCCGACGTGGCCCAGAGTACACCTGGGAACGCGAAAACCAAATGAAAGAAAAGTATCCCCAGTTATTCGAAACCAATACAACCACTGCTGAGGCTGAAGCTACTACTACGGAATTTCGGGGCGAAATTCCAGATCAACGGGGGGAGGATGTGACACCCCAGGAAAACCAGTGAACGATGCAACCTACCTAGCTTCCTCAGTAAGTACGTACCAAATTTCGGGACGAAATTTCTTTCAAGTTGGGGATAATGTGACAACCCGACCTTTTGACTTTAAATGCACGTTGACTTTGACCATTGACTTTGACTGTTTGACTTGTTTGACTTGTAATTGTACGCGTGGTATGGTAATGAAACGTTTTGTCGGTTGTGTATATATGTGATTACTTGCTTTGTAAAATATAATATTAGAATTATTATAGAACACTTAATCACGAATCGAGATGTAAAATATTATCAAACAAACTAGACGAAACAAAAATTGTTATTTGCCATCCAACCCACTCGACGAAACATAAGTGTTTCGCCGAGAGCCCAAATTCGTCAAAGCCCAATACGGCCCAAACGTGTATGCGTAAAAGAATATATATATGTGATTAGGGAACGGTTATAAAACTTCTAAAAACCCTAGAGCCTCCTCATCCATTCGACGGCAACCTGGTGATCTCGAAATAGCAATCACGTTTAGGGAACGATCAAGTTATTCCTCATTCGCTGTGGTTAGTGTTAGTCATCACCCTATTATGTGATTTAAAAATACTTTTGACTACTGTTTGATTGCATTGGTTAATGATCATCACGTGTTGTTCATACTCAGTAATGTTATCCTCTCAAAGTGGTTATATGTTTTTATAGAGTCTCGGTTCTTGTGATATGATCGGTGTATATTGATAACGATTGGAATATATGTGCATAATATATAGATCGGTCCAATCACGTCTAGGTCGGCTAGCCTTGTGTTCCGTGTATGTCCCAAGACTGATTAATCAAATATATTTGTTTAAATAGTTATTCAACTCACAAAGCAGTTTGGTTCAATAATACTTGGGGATGGTTGAAATGTGTCAGCCGCTATGTTATTTGGCATTGGGCAAAATTGTTGGCTTGTTAAAATTGGTCCAATCGAACTTGTATGGCATAACCCACTTAAATACATTAAATGACTAATGATTAATGGGCAGTGTATATGCATGTGATTATATAAATGGTGCATGTGGAAATGGCGGCTGGCAGCATATCTGTTGATGCAGGGCTTAAAAATCATTTGTCAGTAGGTTGAGGTTGCAAAGGGGCATGTGGCTTGGGCGGCCCAAGGGCTCCGATTGGTGGGTCAGGGCGGCTAAGAAGAGGGTATTGGTTACTCTCTTGGCCCACTAATATTAAAGAACAAAATGATAAATGGCTAACCTTTCACGTGAGCATCTATAAGTCATTTGACTTATATATGTTTCGGCCCTATAGCATTTGGCGGTGGTCACTTAGGTCGGCCACTTGAGTCTTGTGTCATGATTATTTGGTAAAACAGTTTGGCTTTGACGAAACAAAAGTGTGTTTCGCCAAAGGGGATCTTGACGAGACAGAAAGTGTTTCGCCAAGGAGAAATTGACGAAATAGGATTTGTGATTCGCCAAGGAACTTGTTTCGCCAAAAGAATGATTGACGAAACAGATTATGTTTCGTCAACCTGTGTTTCGCCAAAAATCCTTGTTTCGCCAACTTAGTTGTTTTTGCACAGTAACATGTTTTAACCCTGGTAAATGTTAACTGAGATATTTAACTGCTGTTAAGTGATGAACATGACTTTATGATAGTGGACACATGCTAGTACTTCTGTGATTATAGTTATACGTGAACAACTTGGATATAAACTGATTATGTGTACGTGCGTATTTAGGACGTGATTAATTAACTGTGAGCACTTATTTAGCATACCGAGCAAACCAAGGTGAGTTCACACCCTTACTAAGGCATGGGATTCCCAAGGGCTTGGGAATGGGATTAAAGGAATGAGATTGACTAGATACACTGTTACTAGACTACCATACCACTGTCCTCGGTTGTGCAGGACACATACTTATGCTATTCACTGTCCTCGGTTGTGCAGGACACATACTTAAAATCTACGTAGACTTATACTTACTACTATCCTCGGTTGTGAAGGATACCTAAACTTATTACTATCCTCGGATGTGAAGGATACTTATACTTAGTACTATCCTCGGATGTGAAGGATACTTATGCTTATTACTATCCTCGGTTGTGAAGGATACTTATGGTTACGAGTAGTCTAGTGGTTATACAACGTGGGAAACCCCCACCAATAGAACGTATTAACGGCCCAGTAGAGCCACCTCTTACAAACGAACTTACTATTACGCATTTACTTTCTGTGAACTCGCTCAACTAGTTGTTGATCCTCTGTTACATGCCTTGCAGGTCGTTAGGTATATGGAGCTTGCACATGGAGGAGCGGGTCGTTGTGGGCTTGGATCGTGATTATCCTATTAAACACTATTGACATTTCGTACTTAATTATGTTGGGTTTTGATTACGCTTCCGCTAAACAATGATAACTTACTTATGTTTTTGAAACACCTTTCATACGGATTTGGTTTGGATTATATTGCAATTACTTTTACTTTATACAATGTTCTATATGATTGGTGGCTTGATCCTGGTCAGTCACGCTCCCAAGCGGTGATACTCCGCAGGTGGATTTTGGGGGTGTGACAGTAATGGATCATGGCATTTTAAAGTATGTTTTAAAGTTATTGCTTAACCCTTACAGAGGAGGTTGAACGGATAGTCGAGTGCAATGGGTGCGTTTTCTGCTTAGAGGATGAGCCTGGTGTGCACCGTGTATGGTAGCCAAACAAGGAATCGTCTAGCCTACCCATGTCATGAGCCTTTAGCGATTACTGTATAAAAAAATTCGGTCTTATTTCGGTTCCTCAAGTCATACACCAAAATATAACCAGTAGAGACCAATTTATGGTCCTTCAATCAGATGGGGTACATTCAATGCACAAAACTAAAAGCTTTTAATTTGTTGTATATAAACTGATCTGCTAGTGTCCTTGTAGGTATGGGATGTTATTTCAAATGAAGAAATCATGGAGATATTGTCATCGATGGTAGACAAGGCCAAACCAGCTAAACGATTAGTGGATTGTGCAATTCGAGCATGGAAACGCAAGAGAAAGGGATCACAATTGATGATATATCAACCATTTGTGTACTTTTATTTATCTAATATGTAACTTAATGAACCATCTTATTAGTAAAAAACATAAATCAGTTAACTACCAAATAGCATTACATTTACCAATTGAAAGTAAAAAATCAACAAGATTAAACAACATCAGGCATAAACATTAAAGATTAAAGCCCTAACTCGTTTTGAGGGAAAAAACAATAAAACAAGAGGAAGGGAGTCCGATAGGACTCGAACTCGAGACAACAACTTGAAACAACATGCGTTTTACCAGTTTATCACTCTTCCGTTTGGTTTATAGGTTCCTCTAAACAATATTAAAGGGTTCCTTTAGGCTTTTCTATTTACCTTAACACTATAAATTACGAACCGAACGAGTTCCTAGGAACCCCTTTCTTGGGTGTAGATCCGTCCCTGCCAAAGGTATATTTTGGTTTTACTAAAAAGATAAGCATTAGAGTAAAGTACAGTTTCAGTCCCTGGGTTTACACCAATCACAGGTTTAGTCCTCATTTAAAAAAATTCAACACTTCAGTCCCTGGCGTTGTCAATTTGATTCAATCAAGTCCCTATTAACATTTTCTATTAGTCAAAGGTTAGTGGACCGGGGTATATATGTCTTTTTAACTTGATTTTGAGGGGTATTGTAGCTTTTTCAACTGATCGAGAAGTAAATTACCATTAACCCATATGCCCCTTTCCCTCTTTAACCAACTGTCTCTGCAATCACTTTCTCTCTCTCTGTTCATACTTGAAACAAAAACTCACGAGATCTGTAACCAACACTCTCTCCTGCACCAATTGATTCCTTTTTCCAATTCACACAAAATCAAAACTTTCAGGTATTTCAACTTTAACTCTACACCAATGCATGCTTTCTCCTTAATTTATCAATTCTGCCCACCAGTGTTAGTAAAGTTCATGTGGGTATCTTGTTCTTGTGTTCATCTCTTTGTTTGTGAACCTTATTCTCTTTAACAAAACGTCACTTTCTCAATTTTATCATATTTTATAAGCTTTGAAGTGACCGGCGGTTATTATTGTCAATTTGATTCAATCAAGGCCCTGTAACTTTTTCTAGTGCTGCCGTGATGTAGGTCAGTTTAGACAAAGGTTGTTTCAGTTTTGAGTGTGTGCATTGTGTGAAATGTTCCTGTTCTATTTTTGCATAGCTGCCTGACATCAACAATAGCGGCTGATAACAACAGGCCATAGCCAACACCAAAAAGATGTTTCTGATCAGAGCATCTTTGTTCGAGTAACCTCGGAAGTCATATCCTATCAGCTGCGATACCCTAACAGTAGTTATTAATTTGAATGTTGATGATGATTTTGAGGAACGGGGATAGTGATGAATCTGGTTGTATTTTCTTAATTTTCAGTATTTCGTACTTGCACTTTTGGTCCGTGGAGGGTATTATAGTCCTTTAACAAGTTCAGTAACGGTGAAGTAATGACAGTTTGCACCAGAGGCTTGATTGAATCAAATTGACAACGTCAGGAACTAGAATGTTAGATTTTTTCAAATAAGGACTGAACCTGTGATTGCGTGTAAACCCAGGGACTGAAACTATACTTTTCTCTAAGCATATTACCAATCATTCTAGACTTCATGTGCATGTGGTTCCCTCAAAATAATGTTTTCTCATTCACCACGCTTCTAGACACAGGTTGATATAATATGATTATATTAACAAATAAATCCCGTAATAAGATTCTGCTACGTTCTAATAAAACTTAGGTATGAGCATTTTTCTGGTATTGAATCAGTATCGTACCCAATGAATTTCGGTATTAATTGTTGATCAGTTCTGTTTAAACATAATGGAAAACATGAATAACATACCTGTTACAGCAGATAGGCCAGCAGAGAATCCAGTCAGAGATGCAGCCATTGAGTTCAACATACTTGTCAGGATGATCTGGTTCCTCCTTAGGGTGTAAAGTTATGATGGTGATGAAACTGAAACAATGGAGGTTTCGGTTGGGAGAGAGAGCCGATTTGATGTTATGAGGGTTGTGTGAATTGTGTAATTGTCTAACCCTTAAACTCTCTAATAATCTCCTTATATATACACCCAAAAGGAAACCTAATTAGTTAATAAGGGTAATATGGTCCATCAACGATTACCAACTAATTATTAATAGGTTATTAATATATTTTGATCTATATAATATAAATGATTATAATGGCTACAAGATTAAATATTATAGTATTAATATATTTAATCTCACATTCTCCCACTTAGCCGAGTAATCATTTATCATGAGTATTAGATGAGCCTGGCCAGGTGTTAACACTCATTTTAGCCTTAAACCAAGAACTATAGCAAAGAAATACAGCCGTTGAATCATCATTCAACTCAGGACCCCCATTAATCATACTATAGCCTCAATTTAAAACCTAATAGTTATGATCAAAATATTTATAAGCCCTTTAGCGCCTGATTTGTATTTATATTTGTCTATATGTCATTACACCGGCAAAACATATGTTAGAGACATACAATATCAAACTGAGGAAATTTTATTAATTAAAACATAAGCTAGTACAATATGCCATTAAATAAGGTCTTTAGTAAGTCCCATATTCGAATACATGTTCTTCGAAAACTTTAGGTGGGAGACCTTTAGTCATCGGATCCGCAATCATATCTTTAGTACTAATATACTCAATACAAAGATTATTTTCCTCAACTCGTTGACGTACGAACAAATATTTTGTATCGAGATATAAACCAGCTCCAGTCGAACTGTTACTGTTCGAGAAACTAACGGCAGCTGAGTTATCACAGTAAAGCTTCAATGGTGTAGAAATGGAATTAACAATTTTGAGTCCAGTGATTAGATTTCTAAGCAACATTCCATGACAGGTTGCATTATAAACAGCAATGTATTCTGCCATCATTGTGGAAGTTGTTGTTAACTGTTGTTTATGACTCTTCCATGAGATAGGTCCGCCTGCTAACATAAACATGTAGCCCGAAGTGGATTTCTTGTCATCTTTGCATTTGGCAAAGTCAGAATCAGAATAACCTACCACTTCTAAGTGATCACTTCTTCTATAAGTCAGTTTATAGTCTTTTGTCCTTTGCAGATATCTAAGGACCTTCTTAGCTACTTTCCAGTGATCTAGGCCAGGATTAGTCTGATAACGGCCTAGCATTCCAGCAATATAAGCGATATCTGGGCGAGTACAGACTTGAGCATACATCAGGCTCCCGACTACTGACGCGAAAGGTATCTGGCTCATTTGCTCCTTTTCAACCTCTGTTGTCGGACACTGGAATGAACCGAAAACATCTCCCTTAACTACTGGAGCGACGGAGGGTTTGCACTGTTGCATGTTGTAACGTGTAAGGACACGATCTATGTAAGTCTTTTGAGACAATCCTAAGATCCCTTTGTGTCTATCTAGGTGAATTTCGATGCCAATGACGTAAGAAGCATCTCCGAGATCCTTCATGTCGAAGTTATGCGAGAGTAACCGCTTCGACTCATGCAACATGTCTAAACTATTACTTGCCAATAGAATATCGTCTACGTAAAGGATAAGTATAGTAAAGTTACTCTCACTCATCTTGAGGTAGGTGCACTGATCCACTTGATTCTTCATAAAACCTTGCCTCTTCATGACTTCATCAAAATTGAGGTACCATTGACGTGATGCTTATTTTAACCCATAAATGGATTTCTTCAACTTACAGACTAGATGCTCCTGACCTTCAGGTTTAAAGCCTTCAGGTTGTTTCATGTAAACATCTTCGTCTAAGTCTCCGTTAAGGAAAGCAGTTTTGACATCCATCTGATGCAGCTCTAAATCAAAATGAGCTACTAGGGCCATAACGATCCTTAATGAATCTTTACGAGAGACAGGTGAAAACGTCTCTTGATAGTCAATTCCCTCTTTCTGAGTGTAGCCCTTTGCAACCAATCTCGCTTTGTAGCGTTCAACGTTCCCATTCGGATCCAGTTTTGTTTTGAACACCCATTTACAACCTACAGGTTTGACACCATTGGGTAATCTACCAAATCCCAAACGTCATTTTTCTTCATGGATTCAAGCTCATCAATCATCGCTTTATTCCATTCAGAAGACTGATCACTACTAATGGCTTCATTATAAGAGATAGGATCATTGAGCTTTCCAACATCCATTTCAGTCAGGTAGGTAACATAATCATCCCAATTAGTAGGCCGTCTTTGCCTAGATGACCTCCTGAGTTGATTTTCGGGTTCAGCGTTGTCTAGGTTTTGAGCGTTTGATGTGCCTTCGTTATGAGGTATAATGGGTTCTGGTTGTGGAGATGGAATTTGTGCAGTGACTTCAGGTGCAGTTGCATGGGGTACAAGAGGAGTAAACGGAGAAATGGTAAGCGACGAGTCTCTCCCCCCCGCGTCTTGTACTTCTTGCAATTCTTCGTAAGGGTTGGTACTGCTCCCACTGACCTTGAAATCCTCCAGGAACGCAACACGCTTGGTTTCAACAATACGGGTGACATGGGAAGGACAATAGAAACGATAACCATTCGAATGATCAGGATACTCGATAAAGAAGCAGGTAACTGTTTTAGGGTCAAGTTTCCTTAGGAAAGGATTATAGAGTTTTGCTTCAGCAATGCAGCCTCATACTTTCATATATTTAAGACTCGGTTTCCTTCCTGTCCAAAGTTCATAAGGAGTTTTAGGGACATACTTAGAAGGAACTCTATTGAGTATATGAATAGCTGCTTTTAACGCTTCAGTCCAAAGGAATAATGGTAACTTAGTGTTGGCTAACATACTGCGCACCATGTTCATAAGGGTACGATTTCTTCGTTCAGCGACACCATTCTGCTGAGGTGTACCAGGCATGGTGTATTGGTTCACAATCCCCTGGCCCTTACAAAACTCATAAAATGGACCAGGAGCTTGACCCACATCAGTATATCTTCCATAATATTCATCACCTCTATCTGATCTCACAACTTTAATCTGACGATCTAATTGCTTTTCAACTTCAGCTTTATAATCTTTAAAAGTTGTAAGAGATTCAGACTTTTCCTTAATAAGATATAAGTACATGTAACGAGAATAATCATCAATGAATGTGATAAATGAAGTATGTCCTGTGATGCCAGCGATTTGATAGGGACCACTAATGTCAGTGTGAATGAGTTCTAATAAATTAGAGCTCCTAGTGGCACCTTTCTTATTCGCTGATGTCATTTTGCCTTTAAGACATTTGACACATGTTCCAAAATCAGTGAAATCGAGAGGAGGAAAGACTTCATCCTTTACGAGACGATTTAATCGTTCTCTTGAGATGTGGCCTAAACGTTGATGCCACAACATAGATGAAGTCTCTAAGTCTCGAATCTGTTTCATCTTTGTGAGTGATTCATTAATATTATATGACAACAAAGATTTGGAAAAATTATCATCTAGTTCTAATATATAGAGACCACCATCCAGAATGCCAGTACCATAAACAACAGAATCATAGAGAATAGAGAGTTTTGCGATTACCATGAGAAACGACAAAACCGTCCATGTCTAACTTTGGTCCTGATATAAGGTTCCGAGTTACCTCAGGAATATATAAGGTATCATAAAGTTTAATACATAAACCAGTTTTCAAAAATAATTGTAATGTTCCTATGGCCTTCACTTCTAATTCCCGATCATCCCCAACTTTAAGTGTTCTTTGGTTTCTTCCTAGCTTCCGGATTGTAAGGAATCCCTGAGTAGAGTTAGTTACATGAACCATAGAACCAGAATTAAACCACCAAGAATTAGCAGGAACATTTAAATTAAAGGACTCAAGTATCATGAAAAAACTGTTACCTTTCTTAGCCAGCCACTCCTTGAAGTCAGGGCATTCCTTTTGCTTATGTCCTGTTTTCTTACAGAACTTGCAATAGGGTTTGCCTAAGGAGCTCTTAGAGCTGGAAGGTGCACTTGTATTAGGATTGGGCTTTTGGACTTTGGAAGCATCCTTTCTTTGATGATTGTGCTTCCTCTTCTTAGAGTTTGAGGTTGTGAAGTTAGCAACATCAGTTGTGCGATCCATCTTCATACGCTCTTCCTCCTGTACGCACATAGCGACCAGCTCACTCATCGTCCATTTCTCCTTCTGAGTGTTGTAATTGATATTGAATGCTTCATAGGACGAAGGAAGCGAAGTGATGATGAAGTGAACAAGAAAACCATCACTGATTTCCATCTCTAGCCCTTTCAGCTTATTGGCCATGTCATGCATCATCATGATGTGCTCGCGAATGCCGCTCCTCCCATCATACTTAGTCGTCACCAGCTTGAGGATAAGAGTACTAGCGTGTGCTTTTGATGTTCCCTTGAATTGAGCCTCCACAGAAGCCAGGTAGGTTTTAGCATCTTCAGATTCAGGAATGGCGCCTCTAATAGCATTGTGAATGGATTGCTTCATGAACATGAGAGACATGCGGTTACATCTAGTCCATTTTTCATGAACTATCTGATCAGCATCAGTACTTTGAGTAGTAAGATCTGCTGGCTTATTCTCTCTAAGAGCTTAATCGAAGTCTTGCAATCCTAGTGTAAGCATGAGGGCATCCTTCCATTCAGCAAAGTTATCACCAGTCAAAGATGGAATCCCGCAATTGGGTGCTGATAGTGGGAATAAGATGAGCAACTTATGATACTAAGAAAGAAGTCCTACTGTGATCTAAGGGCATGTTATACTAAGGCGGGCATAAATAATGACCATTTTAATTATGAAGCTGTGATATCGTCTATTACTAACATCAAAATAATAGACTTAGTTAAAAAAATTCTACTTAAACGAAGACAAATCAGCTTTGGCCAGAAGTGTAATCATTTAAGTATGTATGCAAAGTAATCGTGACAAATCAGCTTTGGCCAGAAATGAGACAATCACTTTAGTTATGCACTTGTCAAGCATGCTAAACATAAATGAATTCAATCAGTTTTGGCCAGAATTAAGACATTTCACGTTTGTAATGCATACTCAACATAGCTTTTATAATACTTGAACAATAAATAGATGTATTAAATCAGCTTTGGCCAGAATTAATACATCAGAAGCTCATTCAAGTTAAGCTATTTTGGTTTTGTAAAAAATTATCTGATTCTGATTAGTGAATTAAGTGTTTAACAAAACCAAGTATTTAATAGCAAACCACATGTTAGCGCGGATCGAACTCCGCGGTGAGTTCGCTGGTCTCGAGTGAGGTCTCGAGTCATGGTCTCGAGTTAGGTCTCGACTGAGTTTTGAGATCTCGAGTTATGTCACACCCCTAATTTCCACGTGCACCGGTGGGCCCGGTGGGGGATTAACGTGACGTAGTTGATATCATCATAGTCAAACAACACAATTATAATGCACAGCGGAAGCAAAGATAGATTCATTTCAACTTAAATTATTGTAATATTCGAGTATCACAAAATGTCGAAATAGAATCCACAGGCAGAATCAAATAAAAAGGAAACTTCATTTCAACAGACTCCATGCATCCTAAGCTTGCGAGACTTCTATGGATGCTTAAGGAGTGACCAGACTATTACGCGTAGTACCTGCACTTAGTCTTTTTGGAAAATACGTCAGTTTACACTGGTAAATACAATTTAACTGACTCATTTTGAAAATGTTTAAAATTGATTTAAATGCTCGTGGCATAAAACTTTTTATAACTTGGGATAATTATTTGCTTAATAATCTTGTAAAAGAATTACATGTTCGTTCTGCGTTCGGTAGCCCGGGTCATGCCAGGTTAAAGATTAATAGACACACCACTTAATATAATTCCGCCGCGAGACTTCTCTCGTACCGACGATTATACATGTTGTACAACACTACGGGTGTACGCCTACACCCGAGTGCTAAGGTCGTGGCCATTCTTTGAATGATGCCAAGGATATCCGGGACATGGTCATTAAGCCCCCAAAGGCGTTAAACAAACAAAACAACATTTTCAAACGGGTTAACTTGACTGCACATAACCAAGACCGGTTAAGGTCAATTCCCCGACCAAGCGGTATTTTATATACCGTACCCCAAGCCCGTATAGGGAAAATAAGTTAAACGTATTTACCTGAGCAAAGTATAAACCAAATATAATGAGTGCACGTAGCTTTTACTGGGCTCCTAGATCTGGAAATTAAGGTTTTAATAACCTATTAGAATCCTAACGGGTCTTAAGTTTAGACCGGTTAGTTTTATATAAAGATTACGGTTTTAAACGCACAATAAGGCGAAGACCGTTTTAGAACGTGGTTTTGTCCCAACAAGCTTGCACACTTGTTTTATATGGGTAACATAATCACATTCTGGATTTTGAGACCAAAAAGATATGGTTTGACCCGTTTCGGCTAAAATGGCTAAACTAGCCGCATAAGCCGATCCGAACGCGTATAATGCGTAACGAGTAACCATAAGAGTCAAATACAAGTTTCTGAAGTCAATATGCTCAAAATATGTTGTGATATCAGAATGATACCTTCCATTATGTCCCAAATGATTTTAAACCAAAACTATGCCTCATAAGAGCGTTTTGGTCATTTTATAAGGTGTAAAAGGGTTAAAATGACAACCTGAGTTACAGGTCTGATTAAATTAGTAAATATACTTAATTTACTAAGTTATAACAGTAGCGTATCAAATTTATGTGAAATTTATTATCTTTAACCTTACTATGCACCGTAGGGGCATTTTGGTAATTTCACATGTGCCTAAAAGGTCAATTCTGGAATTCTGAGTTCAAAACATTTGCCTACTGTTTAAAATATAAAAATTCACTGATCACATCAGTAGGTTCAATCCTTTAAGCTTAATAAGGCTCTAGTGCACACTTATGCGTTAAAAAAAATGCCTAAAAGGCGATTTGGAGCCATTTCCGGGTTTTCTGTAAAAAGCTGATATTTTTAACATTCCAGAAGGCTCAAAATAATTTATTTATCATAACAAATCAGTAGAAATTGGTTTGAGGTCAAAAGGATTTGTAAAACTCATTTTATGGCTAAAAAGGGCAAAACCGACATAAACCGAAACATGCATGTGAATAGGATTTCTAATGAACCAAGTTGTATAATCTCAGAGCTAAGGTGCAAGTTGTATAATCTCAGAGCTAAGTTATGGCTAAAAAGGGCAAAACCGACATAAACCGAAACATAAACCGAAACATGCATGTAAACTCAAATTTTAGGTGCAAGTTTATAAATCAGTAGCTAAGGTGCATACCCTTTTACATTTTCAAAAAATCACGTTTTAAGATCAAATGGGCATAATGGTCAACATATAAGCGATTAACGGAAACATGCATGTGAATAGGATTTCTAATGAACCAAGTTGTATAATCTCAGAGAGTTATACTAACATGTAAATTGGTTCAAAAGAAGCTCTAAGGCAATCCTAATCTTGGCTTAAACGGGTCAGAACTGAAAGTTAAAGCAGAAGTCAAACTTTGCGACCTTCGGTTCCAAACCGAGCCTAAACTGAAAATTGTCGAGTTGAACATGTTGGAACATGTTCTTACATTAATTACCAAGTTATTTTAATGATCAAACAGGTTGCATGTAACCTACATTGCAAATTATAAGTTAATTCGGATTTAAGCATTCTGTTGACTTTTTAAAGTTAGCTTTGACTCGACAATTGACATGCTTAGAGTGGGAATTTGAAAATACCCTTTCAAGGGTTTGTTACCCACATAATTACCTACTTAAAGGTATCTTTAATTCGTGATTTGATAGAGCACATTTTAATTAATCACGAAGTCAAAACTTAATTACGACGGTTTGACTTTTAGCTAATTAACTAAGCTAGAATGGATTAAGGGAGGTTAAGGGCACTTACAAGAGTCCTAAGAAGGATTAGGGACCTAATGAAAGTTGGTCGCTGTCTAGGGAAGCTCCAGAGAAGTCTTGAACCAATGTTTCAAATGAGCAAATGAAATGGTCACCACCTCATGCCCTTATATAGTGAACTAAATGGTCCAAGATTGAGACAAGCAACTCTACAAAGGTTGGGGGATCATCCCAGGTGTCCCTAGAGGGCTAAGTACTGCCTACAAGCCCCTGATTTCAAAAACCATCATTCTAAGTCGGTGTAACAGGTTAAACAGGCAGCTGTCCAAAACTTGCTGCCAGCGACAGTCTTACGGACCGTAAGCTATAGGCCTTGCGGTCCGTAAGCACCTCTTGCGGACCGTATGCTGAAATGGCTACGGTCCGTAACCGACCTTTGCTGAAAATGCCCAGGTACCTTCCTTACGGACCGTAAGCCTAGAGCCTTGCGGTCCGTAACCGATGGTCAGAGGACAAAATTTTTAAAACTTTTAAGTCTTGACCATGCAACCTTGAAATGCCGAAACATCATGCCTTTATTGCAGTGTAGGGTCCAATAATTCAGATTTTGCATGCTTGCATGAACTTTGATACCTTGGACTCTTATGGCATGCTTTAACTTTGACGGAGTTATCAAGAACAAGTCTTGGTTTTCTCATGGAAATTGGACAAACTAAATAACTATCTTTGATTCCCCTTTTTCAAAGGTTTTAGTCAGCATTTTAGTAGTAACCATCCTGATAATCCTAAGTCCATATAAAAGATGAAACCTTATTTATTTGGAAACAACCGGTTATTCTATAAGATGTTTATCTAACGGTTTAAGGATCTTGGGATTTATAAAAATTTGGGTCGCTCAGAGGTGATTTAATAACATGTCGCCCTTGGGTCGTTCAGAGGTATTTTAATAACATAACGCCCTTTTTACTAAAATCCTACCGTACATCTTTTTATCTGATCCGGTTTTCCTGACACGTCTGTCTCTCATGACACGTGTCTTTATTTCAATGGACAGGAATTTTCGAGGTGTTACATCCTCACCCCCTTAAAAGAAATCTCGACCTCGAGATTTAGGGAAACAGATGAGGGTATTTCTCTTTCATTGTGGATTCTAGCTCCCACGTGTATTCAGGACCTCTGCGGGCGTCCCACTTCACCTTAACAATAGGCACAAGCTTTCTCCGAAGCTTCTTTACCTGTCGATCCTCAATCGACACAGGTTTTTCCTCAAATTTTAAACTCTCGTCTATATGCACATCTGTGTGTGGTATGACTAGTGACTCATCAGCTAGACATTTCTTCAGATTGCAGACGTGAAATACATTATGAATACCATCGAGCTCTTCAGGTAAGTTTAACTTGTAAGCCACTAATCCTACACATTCGATGATTTCGAATGGTCCTATATACCTTGGGCTCAACTTACCTTTCTTGCCAAATCGCATCACCCCTTTCCAAGGTGATACTTTGAGCAAAACTTTATCGCCGACCTCAAACTTGAGAGGTTTTCGCCTTTCATCCGCATAGCTCTTCTGCCTATCTCGAGCAGCTTTTAGGCGGTCGTGAATTTGGACAATCTTGTCCGTCGTCTCGAAGACTAAGTCAGGACCTGATAATTGCGTATCTCCCACTTCTGCCCAGCAAATGGGCGTTCTGCACTTTCTACCATATAGTGCCTCAAAAGGCGTTGCCTTAATGCTAATATGGTAGCTATTATTGTAGGAGAACTCGACCAACGGTAAATGCCTGTCCCAACTTCCTCCTAGATCAATTACACATGCACGCAGCATATCTTCCAACGTTTGAATGGTACGCTCACTCTGCCCATCAGTCTGAGGATGGTAAGCCGTACTGAAATTCAATTGATTGCCCAGAGACTGTTGGAAACTCATCCAGAAATGAGATGTGTATCTAGTATCCCGATCTGAGATAATAGATACTGGTACGCCATGCAAGGCCACAATCTTATCTACGTACAATTGGGCTAGCATGTCAGAGCTGAAGGTCTCTTTAATGGGCAGGAAATGTGCTGACTTAGTCATTCTATCAACTATGACCCATATAGTATCATTTCTCTTTGGCGTCTTAGGCAATTTGGTGATGAAATCCATCGTCACCATTTCCCATTTCCAAGTGGGAATTTCAGGTTGTTGCAGTAAACCTGACGGCTTCTGATGTTCAGCTTTGACTTTAGCACACGTCAAGCATTTAGCTACATAAGCAGCTATAGACTTTTTCAAGCCTATCCACCAATAATTTGCCTTTAAATCCTGGTACATCTTATCAGCTCCAGGATGGACGGAATACTTGGAACTGTGGGCTTCCTTGAGGATAACATCCCGTAGTCCTCCATATACAGGAACCCATACTCGACCATTTAACCTCAACATTCCGTCCTTGTCGTAGGACAACTGTTATTCAGTTACTCCTAATTTCTCCTCAGGATAGTTAGCTTCCAACACAGCTTCCTTTTGTGCAGCTAACAACCTTTCATTCAAACTGCTCTTAATTTCAATGCTCTTGGCATTGATCCTTATCGGCTTCACTCTTTCCTTCCTGCTTAAAGCATCTGCGACTACATTGGCCTTGCCTGGATGGTACCTTATTTCACAATCATAATCGTTCAAGGTTTCCATCCATCGTCGCTGCCTCATGTTCAAATCCTTCTGATTGAACAGGTGTTGAAGGCTCTTGTGGTTGGAATAGATCACACATTTCGTCCCATACAAATAATGCCTCCAAAGCTTTAGTTCAAATACAACGGCACCTAACTCCAAGTCATGGGTGGTGTAATTCTTCTCGTGCACCTTTAATTGACGTGAAGCGTAGGCTATGACCTTGCCCTTTTGCATTAACACACAACCCATTCCGGTGTGTGATGCATCACAATACACCACAAATTCTTCAATGCCTTCAGGTAGAGTCAGCACTGGAGCGTTACTCAACTTCTGTTTCAAGGTATCAAAAGATTCTTGCTGCTTAGGCCCCCAATTAAACTTAATGTTCTTACGCGTTAACGAAGTTAAGGGTGCAGCAATTCTTGAGATGTTTTCAATAAAACGCTTATAGTATCCAGCCAAACCTAGGAAGCTACGAATCTCTGAAGGTGTCTTTGGCTCCTGCCAGTTCATGATAGCTTCTATCTCTGCGGGATCCACTTGAATTCCACGCTCACTCACAACGTGTCCAAGGAACTGGACTTCGCGAAGCCAAAATTCACACTTTGAAAACTTGGCATAGAGCTTCTCTTGATGGAGCAGCTTAAGAATGCACCGAAGATGCCTCTCATGGTCAGCTTGGTTCTTTGAATAGATGAGGATGTCGTCAATGAAGACGATGACAAATTTATCCAGATAAGCCTTGCATACGCGATTCATGAGATCCATGAATGCGGCAGGTGCGTTAGTGAGCCCAAAAGGCATCACTAGGAACTCGTAGTGACCATAACGAGTCCTAAACGCGGTCTTATGCACATCCTCCTCCTTAACTTTCAATTGATGATAGCCTGACCTGAGATCTATCTTAGAAAAGTAACTCGCTCCCTATAGCTGGTCGAATAGATCATCGATTCTAGGCACAGGATATCTGTTCTTGATAGTAACCTTGTTTAGCTCACGGTAATCAATGCATAGACGCATTGATCCATCCTTCTTTTTAACAAACAGAATTGGCGCTCCCCATGGAGATGAACTAGGTCTAATAAAACCTTTAGCTAGTAAATCATCTAGCTGTGTCCTTAATTCCTTCATCTCTGTTGGTGCTAATCTATATGGTGCTCTGGCTACTGGTGCAGCTCCGGGGATGATGTCAATCTTGAATTCCACCTGCTTGTCTTGTGGCAAACCAGGTAGTTCCTCCGGAAAAACCTCGGGATAGTCAGAAATGACTGGTATGTCTTCGATCCTGGCCTTCTTCTCGTCAACGGTTACTTGTGCCATATAAATGACACAACCCTTACTCGTGCATCCGGATGCCTTAAGCATGGCCACATGCTCTGGTATTCCGTGTTGAGTATCTCCCTGAATAGTGAGTGGCTCACCAGATGGGGTCTTGATTACTACCTGCTTCTTGTTGCACACTATCTTGGCTTGGTTACGCGATAACCAATCCATTCCTATTACTACATCGAAGCCTGCTAGCTTAAAGGGTAACAAGGACAAAGGAAAAGAGTGGTTCCTAATGGATAGGACACATCCATCTAACACAGTCGAAACTGTTTCTATTGTTCCATCAGCTAATTCCACTTCATATTTCATACTTAGGTTTTTAACAAGTAATTTCAACAGTTCACAGAACTTATCATCTACAAAGGATCTATCCGCCCTAGAGTCAAACAATACCCTTGCGTAGACATCATTAATGAGAAAAGTACCTGTTATGACATTATCATCCTGAATAGCTTCCTTTGCATCCATGCGGAAGACCCTTGCATTAGTCTTCTTTCCCTCTTCTGTTTTCTTGGCAAGCTTCGGCCAGTTGGGTCTAATATGTCCCTTCTCATTACAATTGTAGCAGGTGGCATCCTTAAGTTTCTTGCAATCTAATGCCTTATGATCCGGGGACTTGCAAATCCCACATAGTTTCTGCTGAGATTGGGATCTAGACTCCTGCCTGCATTTCCCGAAATGGTGCTTCTTACAAACTTTGCACCTAGGCTTTTCACTCGACTGTTGATCCCCCTTCCTGGATCCCGACCCTTTCTTGTGGTCGTCATTGCCCTTTCGCTTCTTATCTGAGCGTCGCGAACCATCATCTTCGCGTTTTAGTTTTTCGGCATCTGCAGCTCTCAGGGATCTCTGTCTAACTGCGTCTTGCGTAAGGGACAGAGATATATCAGCTACTGATCGAAACGTAGTGGGCCGAGAGGCCTTGACACTTGCTTTAATTTCTGGGGCCAGACCCCCAATGAAACGGGCTATCCTCTTAGGTTCAGGTGTTACAAGATAGGGAACTAGCCTTGACAAGGTGTTGAAGGTTGTGAGGTACGCCTGGCAGTCCAGGTTCTTCATGACTAAGGACAGAAAATCAGATTCTATCCTTTCCACCTCGTGTTGGGGACAGTAATTCTCCTTGATTAGGGCAACAAATTGTTCCCAAGACATGTTGTAAAGAGGTATCTTCTCGGTGGCTTGAATCAGCGACTTCCACCATTGAAGTGCATCACCTTTGAAAAATTGTGTCACAAACTTCACAATATCTCTTTCAGCACAGCCACTTATATCTACTACTGTCTCCATTTCATCAAGCCAAGTCATACAGTCCACTGCCCCCTTCTCCCCAGTGAAATCCCGGGGTTTACAAGACACAAAGTATTTATACGTGCAACCCTTGGCACGTGGGGCATCATAAAGCACGATCTTCTTGGAATGATTATCATTTTCATTCAAAGAATGTCTATCGTCATCCTTCTTAGATTCTTCCTTCTTAGACTTGGGTTGGACAGATGGTGGCTTGCTGTGAGACTCCGAATGAGTCTTAGACTTATTATGCGGTGTAGACAGGGTCCTACTATGGGTCCCACTGTACTCACTGTACTGTCTTTCTAATGCCTTTGTAACCGCATCATCTACCGGTGCTTTCAACTCCGCACCAGTTAACTGTATTTTTGCATTATCGTGGTTCTCCACCGGACGACTATTCACTTCATCCGACCCCGCCATGTAGCTTCAAATGCTACATATAAACAATAATGGGCAAGGTTTTATTTAACAGGTAATACAGTATTTTATGTATTTTATTAACCATGGTTTTAAATAGCCATTGCAGGTTAATTTATTAATCAAATATTAATTCAGGATCTGTATTGTAATCCTATATTATAGTTAAGAATTAGCATAACTTAGTCACAAGGACAGTGTTAGTTTAAAACCCGGATTCTTACAGAACCAAGGTATTAGGGTCTGAATCACAGTTCATTACCCTATTCCAGACAGTGAGTTGCAGACTCAAACTGTCTCTTAGTCCCTAGGACATTAATTATTACTCGTAGGCACTTCATTCTCAAGGAATGGACATTTACTTACAGGGAATTTTAAATTCACCCAATTTTCAATGATGGCTTATGTGGCTTTTACTGGGTCACAATTTGCCTAATTTGTTAACATACTTACAGATGTTAACAGAATTTGGAATCTTCTCGACAGGTTCTACCATCTTGGCCATGTCTGCGACGACACGTGGCTAGGCTTTACCCCTTAGGTTCTCTTTATAATGCAGATCAATCCTAAGTTGAGACGTTAAATATGGACCTGAATCTAATTATGGAGATACCATCTTGGCCTTGTCTTAAAATGACATGTGGCTAGGTCTTGTCCCTTTTTAGATTTTGCCATTTTATATTAATGGTAGGTCTTCTTTATTTTAAGAAATGTTATTTTCATTTTTACCTTTTTATTTTAGTTTTATTCATATACTTATTTATAGCAATAATCATGAAAATTTAAATGCAACATTTCATTAATAAAGATTCAACAGTACAATACTTGCCCTAAACGGGACTTCTACAAACAACATGCCCACGTAGGGGCGAAACACAACAAACAAATAAACACTCTAACAAACAACAACCCACGCAGGGGTCAACTGAAAGACATACCCACGCAGGGGCAGAATACAAAAAGACAAGCTCGCGTAGGAGCTGAATACAGAAACAACAAGTCTACGCAGGGACTGATTATAACTAGAATACTAAGATCTTCAATGGTCCCTCCTTTTGGACTTTCCTTTGATCAAATCTGATAGTCCTTTGAAGAAACATCTGTTGTGTCTGCGCTCAGTTTGGATTTCCCATTCACAACGGTCCAGTCTCTCAAGGACCTCCTGCTGACGCTCTGGCGGAATAAGCTGTGGCTGCGGCGGCTGGTACAACGGCTGAGGAGGTGGTGGCTGCTGGAACACATATGGAGGGTACCCGGTAGTCCAAGGACCACCATAGGGCCCTTCAGGGTGTCGAGCGTTGTAATCCCAAGCCTCCTGATATGGGTCCACGTTGGCATAGTTAAAGCTGTTGTGGCCCAGCGTTTCAAACGGGTTGTATGCCGCGGAACCGGCATAGGCAGGGATTGGGTTGTCAAAACCCGGCGGAGGTGCCACAGGCACTGAGTTGACTTCTGGTATGGGGTTTGATGGACCCCCCATTTGTGGTTCTTCCTCTTCCTCCTGAAGTGGCGGATAATGGCTGCCACTTGATGGTTGGGGTGTGCTGATGCGGACACCCCCTCGCACGGACATCCGTGCGTTCGACCTCCTCCGCCTCGGTGGCTCCGGAGGCGGCTGCTGTTCCACTGGTGGTGGTGGTGCGGAGTGACTGCCACAAATCGTTGATCCTCAGAAGGATCTTGCTGCTGTTGTTGCTGCTGTTGCTGATACGGGGACGAGTGCTCAAAGGGCGTGAAGTACCAGTCCCACTGCTTGAACCTCTCTTGATAACTATCCGGACCGCGGTACGGTGATCCGTGGAAAGATGACCCATTCGAGATTTCGATGGGGTGGTTCGGCGTTCCTGTAGCAGGCTCCATTGGATCAGTATCCTCGTCCATGTCATTTTCCCCAGAGAAGTGGTCTTCCGGTCCGAGTGGGTTAAAACCCCCGGGTTCTGGAAAAATGTTGGCCGGGTTGAATCGGCTTTGGAAAACTGGGGTTGGGTCACCAAAGGAGTGGTGAGAGTTGGATCTCTGCAAAGGTATGAAAGAGGGTGGTTGTTCGTTGGGCTCATTTTCCGATTGGGGCCCAAAGGAGTGCTGGTAAGAAGGTGAAGAGCTGAGGGAAACTGACCGTCTCCCGGGTTCAACATAGAGCCTCCACGGCTCTTGTGGACTAGTGCTCATGGTGATGGATGGGGTACGCCGGTGCGAAGGCCCGGCTTCGTGATCGTGTCCCGTGACTGGTCCTTTGCCTCGACCGCGAAGAAATCTTGGTGGCATGTTGACCTGCATACAAGTTTTAGATAACAACAACAACATATAATAAGACCCAAAAATAAAACAAAACAGAGTTTGTCCTATGTTCTTTGTCTAGATTCGGAACTCGAAGAATGTGCAATTCGTGCACTGAGACTAAACACAAAAGGCTAGTGTTTAATTCACTCAGTGTTGGCTCTGATACCAACCTGTCACACCCCTTATTTCCACGTGTCATCGGTGGGCCCGGTGGGGGACTAACGTGACGTAGTTGATATCATCATAGTCAAACAACACAAATTATAATGCACAGCGGAAGCAAAGATAGATTCATTTCAACTTAAATTATTGTAATATTCGAGTATCACAAAATGTCGAAATAGAATCCACAGGCAGAATCAAATAAAAAGGAAACTTCATTTCAACAGACTTCATGCATCCTAAGCTTGCGAGACTTCTATGGATGCTTAAGGAGTGACCAGCCTATTACGCGTAGTACCTGCACTTAGTCTTTTTGGAAAATACGTCAGTTTACACTGGTAAATACAATTTAACTGACTCATTTTGAAAATGTTTAAAATTGATTTAAATGCTCGTGGCATAAAACTTTTTATAACTTGGGATAATTATTTGCTTAATAATCTTGTAAAATAATTACATGTTCGTTCTGCGTTCGGTAGCCCGGGTCATGCTGGGTTAAAGATTAATAGACACACCACTTAATATAATTCCGCCGCGAGACTTCTCTCGTACCGACGATTATACATGTTGTACAACACTACGGGTGTACGCCTACACCCGAGTGCTAAGGTCGTGGCCATTCTTTGAATGATGCCAAGGATATCCGGGACATGGTCATTAAGCCCCCAAAGGCGTTAAACAAACAAAACAACATTTTCAAACGGGTTAATTTGACTGCACATAACCAAGACTGGTTAAGGTCAATTCCCCGACCAAGCGGTATTTTATATACCGTACCCCAAGCCCGTATAGGGAAAATAAGTTAAACGTATTTACCTGAGCAAAGTATAAACCAAATATAATGAGTGCACGTAGCTTTTACTGGGCTCCTAGATCTGGGAATTAAGGTTTTAATAACCTATTAGAATCCTAACGGGTCTTAAGCTTAGACCGGTTAGTTTTATATAAAGATTACGGTTTTAAACGCACAATAAGGCGAAGACCGTTTTAGAATGTGGTTTTGTCCCAACAAGCTTGCACACTTGTTTTATATGGGTAACATAATCACATTCTGGATTTTGAGACCAAAAAGATATGGTTTGACCCGTTTCGGCTAAAATGGCTAAACTAGCCGCATAAGCCGATCCGAACGCGTATAATGCGTAACGAGTAACCATAAGAGTCAAATACAAGTTTCTGAAGTCAATATGCTCAAAATATGTTGTAATATCAGAATGATACCTTCCATTATGCCCCAAATGATTTTAAACCAAAACTATGCCTCATAAGGGCGTTTTGGCCATTTTATAAGGTGTAAAAGGGTTAAAATGATAACCTGAGTTACAGGTCTGATTAAATTAGTAAATATACTTAATTTACTAAGTTATAACAGTAGGGTATCAAATTTATGTGAAATTTATTATCTTTAACCTTACTATGCACCGTAGGGGCATTTGCCTACTGTTTAAAATATAAAAATTCACAGATCATATCAGTAGGTTCAATCCTTTAAGCTTAATAAGGCTCTAGTGCACACTTATGCGTTAAAAAAATGCCTAAAAGGCGATTTGGAGCCATTTCCAGGTTTTCTGTAAAAAGCTGATATTTTAACATTCCAGAAGGCTCAAAATAATTTATTTATCATAACAAATTAGTAGAAATTGGTTTGAGGTCAAAAGGATTTGTAAAACTCATTTTATGGCTAAAAAGGGCAAAACCGGCATAAACCGAATTAATCTTAGAACACTAAGTTATTCTCAGCCTAAAAATAAATAAAAATCACCAAAAATCCCAAAATATTATTTTATAACAATGGGTAAAAAGTTTGGTATAAAAATTTGGGTTTTGATAGGCTATACATAATTTACGTCGTTTAATTATTAAAGAAGCTCTTAATTACGCTATTGAGCATAACTCTTAATCTAGACCTCAAACTTACTTCAAATTTTGGGTGCAAGTTTATAAATCAGTAGCTAAGGTGCTTACCCTTTTACATTTTCAAAAAAATCACGTTTTAAGGTCAAATGGGCATAATGGTCAACATATAAGCGATTAACGGAAACATGCATGTGAATAGGATTTCTAATGAACCAAGTTGTATAATCTCATAGAGTTATACTAACATGTAAATAGGTTCAAAAGAAGCTATAAGGCAATCCTAATCTTGGCTTAAACGGGTCAGAACTGAAAGTCAAAGCAGAAGTCAAACTTTGCGACCTTCGGTTCCAAACCGAGCCTAAACTGAAAATTGTCGAGTTGAACATGTTGGAACATGTTCTTACATTAATTACCAAGTTATTTTAATGATCAAACAGGTTGCATGTAACCTACATTGCTAATTATAAGTTAATTCGGATTTAAGCATTCTGTTGACTTTTTAAAGTTAGCTTTGACTCGACAATTGACATGCTTAGAGTGGGAATTTGAAAATACCCTTTTAAGGGTTTGTTACCCACATAATTACCTACTTAAAGGTATCTTTAATTCGTGATTTGACAGAGCACATTTTAATTAATCACGAAGTCAAACCTTAATTACGACGGTTTGACTTTTAGCTAATTAACTAAGCTAGAATGGATTAAGGGAGGTTATGGGCACTTACAAGAGTCCTAAGAAGGATTAGGGACCTAATGAAAGTTGGTTGCTGTCCAGGGAAGCTCTAGAGAAGTCTTGAACCAATGTTTCAAATGAGCAAATGAAATGGTTACCACCTCATGCCCTTATATAGTGAACTAAATGGTCCAAGATTGAGACAAGCAACTCTACAAAGGTTGGGGGATCATCCCAGGTGTCCCTAGAGGGCTAAATACTACCTAGCAAGCCCCTGATTTCAAAAACCATCATTCTAAGTCGGTGTAATGGGTTGAACAGGCAGCTGTCCAAAACTTGTTGTCAGCGACAGTCTTACGGACCGTAAGCTATAGGCCTTGCGGTCCGTAAGCACCTCTTGCGGACCGTATGCTGAAATAGCTACGGTCCGTAACCGACCTTTGCTGAAAATGCCCAGGTACCTTCCTTACGGACCGTAAGCCTAGAGCCTTGCGGTCCGTAACCGATGGTCAGAGGACAAAATTTTTAAAACTTTTAAGTCTTGACCATGCAACCTTGAAATGCCGAAACATCATGCCTTTACTGCAGTGTAGGGTCCACTAATTCAGATTTTGCATGCTTGCATGAACTTTGATACCTTGGACTCTTATGGCATGCTTTAACTTTGACGGAGTTATCAAGAACAAGTCTTGGTTTTCTCATGGAAATTGGACAAACTAAATAACTATCTTTGATTCCCCGTTTTCAAAGGCTTTAGTCAGCATTTTAGTAGTAACCATCCTGATAATCCTAAGTCCATATAAAAGATGAAACCTTATTTATTTGGAAACAACCGGTTATTCTATAAGATGTTTATCTAACGGTTTAAGGATCTTGGGATTTATAAAAATTTGGGTCGCTCAGAGGTGATTTAATAACATGTCGCCCTTGGGTCGTTCAGAGGTATTTTAATAACATAACGCCCTTTTTACTAAAATCCTACCGTACATCTTTTTATCTGATCCGGTTTTCCTGACACGTCTGTCTCTCATGACACGTGTCTTTATTTCAATGGACAGGAATTTTCGAGGTGTTACAAGTTAGTTATGAGGTCTCGAGTTGCAACCTTAGTCTCGAGTTGTAGCCTTATGGTCTCGAGTCGCAACCTTATGGTCTCGAGTTATGACCTTATGGTCTCGAGTCGCAACCTTGGTCTCAAGTTGTAGCTTTATGGTCTCGAGTCGCAACCTTATGGTCTCGAGTTATGACCTTATGGTCTCGAGTCGAGACCCTTGTCTCGAGTTGTAAAGATTTGAGAGCCCTTATGATTTTGAGTCGAGACCTTGTGGTCTCGAGTCGAGATCTGATGGTCTCGAGTCGCAGTCTGATGGTCTCGAATCCCTGTTAACAGCTGTTTTGTGATGATAACTGAAAACTCGAAATTTTAGGGATTGTGGGATGGTGTTTCCTGTTTTATTGCTGATCTAAATTATCAAAAGATTTCGAAAATAATAACTGATTATCTCTTTAACAGTTTTCGAAAATTTTAGTAGATAAAATTCAGATCAAAATCAGTAAAAACACCCACTAATCCAAATTATATTCCAAAACTTAAGGAATTTTTCGAGTTTTTACTTAGAACAAGTGATGAGCCCTAAAATTAAAAACATAATCTGGGATCCGAAACCTGAATTTTATTACTTTTATTAACAGATTTCGGATATTAATTTACCCATTATGGTTTCGGGTGACATGATTTAACCACCCTTTTCTTAAAACACTGATTTCGGCTCATAGAAAACCGAAAACAGCCGTGATTTATATGGCTTTAAAAAAAACTTTTCTGTTTTCCAGATTATGATCCCAGAATGATGGATACGAAAACAGAACTGATTTATCAACATATGCTCTGATACCACATGTTGATCAGTTCTGTTTAAATATAATGGAAAACATGTAAATAACATACCTGTTACAGCAGACAGGCCAGCAGAGAATCCAGTCAGAGATGCAGCCATTGAGTTCGACATACTTGTCAGGATGATCGGGTTCCTCCTTAGGGTGTAAAGTTATGATGGTGATGAAACCGAAACAAGGGAGGTTTCGGTTGGGAGAGAGAGCCGATTTGATGTTATGAGGGTTGTGTGAATTGTGTAATTGTCTAACCCTTAAACTCTCTAATAATCTCCTTATATATACACCCAAGAGGAAACCTAATTAGTTAATAAAGGTAATATGGTCCATCAACAATTACCAACTAATTATTAATAGGTTATTAATATATTTTGATCTATATAATATAAATGATTATAATGGCTACAAGATTAAATATTATAGTATTAATATATTTAATCTCACATTAATTTGATACCCTTTTTTTACCATTTTTCGGGATTGGTACTTTCGGTTCAGTACGGTATGGTATGGTATTTTATCGACTTTTTACCGTCGAATACGATACCATATCGAGTATTTTTGGTACAGGCACTGATACCCAATTTGGTCGAGATCGGTTATTTCACTACTGGTATGTTACCAAGCTCATCCCTAATAAAATTAACCACATAGCGTAATTTAATCCCAATTTTAAATATGTGTAATAAATTATAAAGACGTGGTTCGTTGTCAACCAAATCTAACACTATCATTTAAACAGGTTATTGACAAGAACTGGTCTCTATTGTAAAATTTCCATTTAAAGTTTGGCGAATATAATCCGCACGACTCGCGCTTTTGGAAATTTGATTTTCATCGACGAAATACTAACTAGCGTTCATATTCGTCGGTGAATACTTACGGATAGTTCAACACTCAAAAAATACATTTCTGTAATATAGGTCGGAATCACTTAGGAATTAGTGTCGTCTATGGGACTTTAACCCAAGATCTTCCTCCTTCAAACCCACATGTTTAAATGTTTTGCCCTTACCATTGGACCACCACTCCATTAGTATCACTTAGGAATAGCAACTGATAGATCAGGAAAAAGTATTATTAAAAGTTTTAATCGGTGTTATCAACATAGGATCAATGAGTGAACATTGTCGATATTAATCAATATTGTAGGCAATGGAACATCTGCATGTGATCCTTCTATATAATAATTGAGAGAAAGATTTCTAGTCCAACGAATGTCCAATCGAGTCATGATAAGTTGGTATAGTGGTTAATGACTTGGTTTCTCTCCTTGAGGTCCCAAGTTCAACTCCCACTAGCGTCACTTTGAAGGACATTGGTGGTGGCAATGAAGTTTAGAACTAGGCCTCTAGAATCCGAACCGGGTTTTACGCAGTGGGCCTTCGGGTGGGCGGGTTTTACCCGGAACTGGTGGCTTGGTGGCTCGGGTATGCATCCAACTCTAACCGTTATGGAGGATGGGATGCGTTTGCTCAATTGAGGGCATCCCAGGATGATTATCCAGTGATTTAGTTGGTCGTTTAAAAAAAAGAATGTCCCATCAAGCTACAATGGTTTTTTTTTCTTCTTTATGGGTTTTTTAATCTCACACCATTAACTTTCAACATTGACATTTACACCCTATCAGCTTTAACCGATTTACATTATAACCCTTTAACTTAAATAAAGTTATCATTTTGAGTTTTTAACAAATTTTCTCTTACGTGATTTTTAGGGTTTCATTTTTTATATCAATGCTCCAACGTGAGTTATTTTTATCTACGTTTTAACGTGAATTTTCATAATGATGCTTTCAAACCGACCGGTTGTACTAAACATTCTTTAAAGTGTTCAGTTTTTTAAAGCGGTTGACGCTCATCTGTAAATGTACCATTTTGATGTGTTTTTTTATTTACGTTTAAGCCGACCTACTGTAATGCGCAATTGTTGTGTTTAGTTTTGGTGTGAACTTTATTCGAATAATTTCGCTTTCGTATACAATGACATAACTTTTTTCATGACTTTCTAACATGCCGTCATGTAATATCCCATTTTGGGAGTTACACTAGATGGAAAAATGAAAGTTGTAGTTTAGGTCCGAGATGTCAAAGACCAAATTACTAGAACTATTTGTGCAACTTTACCCCCTTGATTATAATCCTAAATAAATACAATGGTGAATTCGTTATGTAAGTTAAAAGAAACAAGAATATTAAAAAAAGTTGCAAAAAAGTGAAAGTTTGGGTTCAATATTTAAAATACCAAACTTTAGGGGCTAAAACTATAATTAGGCCAAACTTAATTAAAATTCTCAATAATTATACTAGAGGGAGAATTTGTAACATGGTTGAATTATTTGAGCTACATGTGGGTTAAAATGAAAGTTGGCCAAAATTAACCTAAAACCTAAACTATGGGGATGGAATGGTAAGTTTTGTTAATTAGAAAGTTTATAGTTGGAGGAGGGCATCTCCACGCCATTTTGGCTAGAGATATCACCCATGGCCTCCAAAGGAAGAAGATAGGGCGATTGGATGGAGAAATTTGATTAAGGCTCAATTTCTTGAAGTTCTTCATTGCATGATCGATTTTCGGTTCTTTTGAGTGTCAAATAACTCCTAAGGTATGAATTCTAGCCCTAGATGGTGAACTTATATCGTGGAATGGATTTATTGGTGTTAAACCTTAATCAAATATGAAATTTATAACAACTTCATGTTTTATATATGGATTTTATGCTACTTTTGTGTTTGAAAGATGATTTATTGTTAATTCGAGTGTGAACCTTGGTTAACCTCACTTTGTGAGATGGGGATTCATGAATCCTAAAATTGGGTAGTTAAACCCTACATTGGTTATGTAAGATGATTAATCTATGTTTAATCTTACATTTAGTTCTATGTACTTGAGTTATAAACCATGGTTTTGAAATATGTTAGCATTATGTGAAAACTTGGTAATGTAGATATGTTTAGATGATGTGAGTTCATAATTGTGCACATAACATGTATGATAAAATGCCTCAACGAAAGTGAAAATTAGAATTTAAAGGTTCTATATACAGCTGAATTAGTTCAGGTCTATCTTTCTAAAAAATCATATAAAATTATAGAAAAATCTTATGAAGACGAGCCTTATATGCTTAGAATGCCCTCTAAGTCTAGGTTTGAATATTAAACATGTCAAAATAAATGGTTTTTAGCAGCAACTCAGAATTTTCAACAATTGCTGATTGAAATGAATTATATTGATGATCTATTTTTGAAAAATTCATATAAAATCAACCATAGCTCGGTTCAAGGCGTACTATATACGGTTGAAAAACTACCAGAGTTTACTACATTTTATATTTGAACATATTAAACTAATTCAAATTATACAAGGGTGAAAATGTGGAAAGAATAGCTGCTACACATAAAGTGCAATAGTGAAAAGAATGTGTTTTATGAACTTAAACACTAAACACTAAATGTTGTTTTAGATGAACGAATTACGATTGTTAAGGTGTGCTTAAAGTGTTTATACATGAAAATTGACTGCACAACTATTCACTTAGATGGGTCAAACGGGTTGATTATATAATTAATAATATAGTAGAGAAGTAATACTATAGATGAATACTTAAGAAAGTATGTGGATTATTATCAATCTATTTGAATGGCGTGTGCAACCACAAGTGTGTTCTAATAATTGAAGGAATAAACTTGTTGCGAAGTTAGGTACGACAAACCTTGGAAGACAACGGGGCAAACTAGTGGAAATAGTGAAGACTTCCTACGGGCAAAGATGAGTGGTTAGTTCTTCTGTAAAGTGAATGTTAAGTCACATTGTTTACCTTGTTGAATACTTTGTATTCTATTGGGGCTGTTGCTCATTGGTAAGTATGGAAGTGATTGAAGAATCCTATTATAGTAATTCTTAAATTGAGTCTTAAGACTCATGTAGCACTTGTATAAAATCTTAATTAGGTTTGGGAAGTGTGAGTTGGCAAGAAATGACTATGCTAATACAAAATGATGTGAAGGTATTGTCTATACTCTATATTTATTAAAAATTTTGCATGCGCCAAACCTATGAGGGGTTGGTAGGAAGTGTACTTAGTTTTCTAATCCATGTATCATGTTTTGCCGTAAGTTAAGCCAAGTTAGATGGATGTATGAGTGCTAATTCAACCGAATGAATACGATTTTAGATCGTTTGCAAGTGGATATTCGGAATGCATGGACTAAGTTGATCATGGATACTATGATTACATATTGAGTACCAAGCTACATATTTTGTGAGAAGACTAAGGACGGATTTTAAATGTGATACCTTTATCAAATGTGGTAAAGAATAATTAAATGATCAATGTAACTTGCTATAAGAGATAAAGGTTGGGTATATATTTTCTTTCTTACAGTGGAATACATGTGATATACCACTCACTTAGCTTTGTGTTATGTGTGCCCTTGGGTATACAGGCCTTATAGCTTATATTCATAACATTGAAGATTGAATCTGGAGTTTGGATTGTACGAGTCAGGCAAGGATAGATGGTTCATTAAGTATATTAAGAACACAATCATTAGGGAATGATTTTAACACCTAATTGATAGTCTTAAAGAAATACAATTTGCAATGGATATTATGTATAAATAGCTAAACAAAATTTTTAGGGACCAATTTCGCTGCTAAATAAATTTTAGGCAAATTGGATTTAAATAATCCCAACTCACTGTTATTGTTCAATAATAATCCCAACTCATTTAATCACCAATAATAATCCGAACTATTCACTTTTGTTTGTAAAATACTCGCAGTTGAAAAAACACTAACTAGGTTAAAAATTTGCTGATGTGGCTTGCCACGTCACCTGCCACATCAGTTGCCACGTCATCAAAAATGCCACATCAACTGCCACATCAGTTGCCACATCATCAAAATGCCACGTAGACTGCCACATCAGCTGCCACGTCATCAAAAAATGCCACATCAAGTGCCACGTCATATGACACATCAGCTAAAAGGGCCACATCAGATGCCACATCAGCAAATTTTTAACCTAGTTAGTTTTTTTTAACTGGGAGTATTTTACAAATAAAAGTGAATAGTTCGGATTATTATTGGTGACTAAATGAGTTGAGATTATTATTGGGCAATAACAGTGAGTTGGGATTATTTAAATCCAATTTGCCTAAATTTTATAATCTTGTATTCAAAATAGGTTGTTCCAAGTTAGTATTAGAGCCTTGGTTTGAGAGATCCAAATACAAATGAAAATGTTCTTGAACTTAAATCAGTGTGCTCTTGGTATGAGGAAAGCATACAATTCAAGACTGATTATTTACACCACCTATCACTAGTTCATTTCTATCATTTGATTATCTTAAAATTAATATATAATATAAATTAAAAACAACTTTTTTATTACATAAAGTTAAATATAAAAACTTAATTAATAAAAGAAAGTAAAAAAATAAAATTTTAAGAAAAAATGTTATAAACAAAGAAATGTTATAATGTTATAATTGTTTTTTGAAAAAAAATGTAAAGGAAAAGTAAAAAAATAAAAATAAAAGATGTTTTAAGACAATGGAGCTAATTATTATGTTAATTTAAAAACTTTAAGAAATCAATTGTTTAAAATAACTTTTTCATTACATAAAGTTAAATATAAAAACTTAATTAATAAAAGAAAGTAACAAAATAAAATTTTAAGAAAAAATGTTATAAACATAGAAATGTTATAATGTTACAATTGTTTTTTTAAATGTAAAGAAAAAGTATAAAAAACAAAAGATGTTTTAAACTAATGGAGCTAATTATGCTAACTTAAAAAGTTTAAGAAATTAATTGTTTAAAATATGAGGGGCAGATTATGTAAATATAAAAAAAAGTCATGAAGAAACCTCAACAACCTGCAAATATCAACAACCCCGGTTTTTTCAGCTTCATTATTTTTTTAGATTTTAATGGTCAAAACTGCTAACAACATTCACCAATAATCCATCACTAGCATGGTCACCACCACAATAATCGATCATCACGCCGTGACCTTGGGGGTTGCATTTAAGTTAATTTATTTTTTTTAATAGGTTAACATGTTAATAAAAAAAATTATTTGTACGTTCAAAACATAACTATTTTCATATGCCAATCATTCTAATTCTAAAATGTATCATTTTTTATATCGGATGTCCCCAAAGAGACTAAGATGTATCATATCTCATATAAGTGCATTCACACTACTATCTTTATCTTCATCTTTATAATTACACTAAAAGTCACTAAATTTTCTCTCTCATTTTCAATTAAACAATTATGTTTATACTTTTTTAAGTATATTTTCTCTATCATTCACTCACAAACACAATCAAAAAAATATTTAAAAAGTATAGAGCGTGAATAGTGTTTTACCAAATTTACTGATAAACAGTAAAAATCAACTAACATGATATGAGTTATAAATATAGAAAAAAGTTTATAAACATGACCCAGTAATTTAAAAATCATAGGTTACTTCATTGCTAAAATGGCCAAATGCTTGTGATCTCACAGATATCGGGAATATACAGTTTTTATGTCATCACTCATCACACTTTATCACACCTAATCATCATTTGACAACTCATTCCATCATATTTCACGCTATCACACACTTGTAATGGTCATCACATTCCATCACTCACTTTTTTGTTTTGTTTTTTTTTTTTTTAAGAAATTCCACAACCAATCACAACTTAACACTTCAACATCAAAGTTAAACCCACACACACAACACAGACCATCACACCGTGATACTCATCACGATTTCCATCCCCATCACCAAGTGATAAACCCCTTGTGGCGGTATATCACGTTCATCACGCATTAGTTGCACCCGTCTTGTGCCCACCCCAACCACCCTAAGGGCACATGTTTATTATTGATCGTGGAATTCCTCCCTCTTTTCTATCTCCGTAATGTTGTTGCCTCTATCAGGGCTGTTTCTGAGACTTTTGGGTCCAAGGCAAGTATTGAAAAATGGCCACCTATTGGCCAATTTTAAATAGGTGTAAACTTTACTAATATCTCTTGATAAATAAAAGAATAATAAGCTTAATTTTAAAATAATTTTTAGTGTTTAATGAACTTAAAATAAATAAATTGTTAATGAGTTAAATTGTTTGACAAAGTGTATACATTTTACTTTTAAAAAGTATGTATTAATAAAATATATAATTAAAAGTTGTATGGTATAGAACTGTTTATAGAAAAAACAGGTATTCAAATAACTAGTTATCGGGTTTTTTCATACCCTATTTTGTTTTCTTTTTAATATTTTTAAATATGTATTGTACAATGTAAAAATAAATATTAAAACTTAATGCTCTAACATAAATTAATAAGATAGATATGAAAAATGCGCTAAATTATAATTTAAACTTTTCCAAAGATATAAAATTGTAAAGACCCCTATATCGGGTATTAAAAAAACCTGATTCGGTCCGGTGGAATGGATTTAATAGTTTAATTCATTTATTGAAAAGCCTTGTATCGAGTATTAAAAATACCTGAGTGGATGGGAAATTCAATTGGGAAGAGGATTCAATACTTTAATTCAACTCATAATTATAATATGTATCGGGTATAAAGAAACCCTATATTGGGTGTTTTGGTCAAAAACTGGTGAGATCAATTTATGTTAGCTCCGAGTTTACAAGGTTTGTGATTAGAAATTTAGTTTAAGCTCAAACAATATTATATTGTTATAACAAAAGATAAATAATCACAAACAAGAAGTCATCATCAATAACTGTTTTTCAGTTTTTTCTTTATTTTTTTTTTGGTAAAGGGTTACCCCGGAAAATTTTATATCAACAACCAATCAAACCAAGTGAGAAGCAAAAGCACTTCTCAGTTCTCTCGTTGACATGCCAACCGAGAGTTTACAAGCGACAAACTATAACAAAAGACGCCAACAAAATATACCAGTCAGAACAACTGACTCAACAAACAAAAAGTAACCAAGACCTAGCCGTTATCATCATCCGCTACTAGTAGCCCCCGAGGAAGCGACCAATCTCGAAGAACTCGTTCCGTTTGCAAAGAACTCTTGAATTTCATTGTTTGGAGCTTTAGCCTAACTGTAGAAAGAATCACATCCACCAGTTGCGTCTTATTTCTTCGTTTGGTCGTGAATAATGGTCGATTTCTTTCATCCCATACAAAGTATGCCACCGCGCTCACCACAAGTTTTGCGATCACATGAGTGGCCTTTTTCGAGTTTGCTATACCCAACAGGTAATCAAATATTGCATGCCACTGATGACATGCCAACCGAGAGTTTACAAGAAACAAAATATAACAAAAGACGCCAACAAAATACACTAGTCAAAACAACTGACTCAACAAACAAAAAGTAACCAAGAGCTAGCCGTTATCATCATCCGCTACTAGTAGCCCTCGAGGAAGCGACCAATCTCAAAGAACTTATTCCATTTGCAAAGAACTCTTGAATTTCATTGTTTGGAGCTTTAGCCTAACTGTAGAAAGAATCACATCCACCAGTTGCGTCTTATTTCTTCGTTTGGTCGCGAATAATCGTCGATTTCTTTCATCCCATACAAAGTATGCCGCCGTGCTCATCAAAAGTTTTACGATCACATGAGTGATCTTTTTCGAGTTTGCTATACCCAACAGGTAATCAAATATTGCATGCCACTGATTAGGAGTAGTACCCACATCAGCTTTTTGTTTCACACCATTCCAAACATCCGATGCATAGCCGCACTCAAAAAACAAATGTTCATGAGAGTCAGGACCTGAGGTACACAAAGAACAACACATAAGATTGAAATTAGCATTCCCTGATGAGTTCCATGTGCGCATAATATCTTGAGTCTTCAGTTTTTTGTTCACTATGAGCCACATAATGAAAGAGTGTCTAGGGATCGCTTGCGAGAACCAGACCACCTTCGCCCATTGCACCTCGTTCTGGGTTGTTCGGACATCATCCCAAACTGAAGTTGTACTAAACTCCACTTGTCTACCCACTCTAGTCTTCCAAACTAGCTTATCTCGACTATTTGCATTCAATACAATATGCCGCAAGTTCGCTAAAACAGGAAATCGCTCAACCCATAGAGTAGGCCATCGCCATTCACCTTGAACATGTATCTCCGCTAACTTGGTCTCCATATTGAAGCCCACATTAGCAATCATTCTCGGTGACACAATAGAGCCAGTTGGGCAAACATCATCCCATTTATCGAACCAAACCAACGTATTAGATCCATTACTTACCTCAGTCCAAATATGGTTTTTCAGTTAATCATAAATAATTCAAAAGTTCTACAATAGATTGACTCTACAGACTCTCCCTCAGCTGATCACTTAACAATTCTCTTCGAACAAGAGAAAAGATGATGTGTGTGATAAATAGATCACTAACTGGTGTGATCTATTTATACAAAGTATGAAAGCTCTGTTCGGCGATTGGCTGACATCACCCTGATAGTGACATCTAACATTCCCAACAGAAAAGATTCCACAGATGTTGCAAACACATGTGTAAACCTAACATCTATTCTAACTGGTCTAAACATTGACATAAGATAAATATTGTTACCTTGGGAAACCACTGTCTATACTATCCTATATCACTGTGAACCCCCTGTTTGGCCAGTCATATGTTTGGTCTTCTTTATTAGACCTTTGGCTTCAACAGACTTTAATCTTCAACATATGTTGTTTCTTCTTTAACAACGGTTCCAAGGCTTGATCAGATGTTTGATTTGTCTTCAATAGATGTTCTGATTAGGTGTTCAAGATTGATTATCTTTGGAGAGAATTTACTTCAAACTCTTGTTTATTTCTTGATCAGATGATCATGTTTTGTCTTTTGGATATCATATATTCTTTTGTAGGTCCAACAACATCCCCTAGAACAGATGATACCAAAACAGATGTTTATTGGATCAATCTTTATTCCTCTTCAACATACTTCTAATTTTTGCTTTAACTTGCTTTTCAAATCTTTCTGAGAGTAAGTCATCAACATCCCTTTCAAGTGGAACACCTAGTAGATCTTGTAGATCTTCAATTTTCAAGCTCATCACATTATTCACTGAAGTCTTTTTCATTTCTCCATTTGCCCTAACTATTGTCAATTCATGGATGGCTTTGTCTGAAGATCATTTTTGAATTTTAGAGGTAGATGAAGTTACTGGGAGCAATGTTATTGGAAGATGTCACACCCCGACCACGTAGAACATACAAAACGTGGCGGAAACGTCGGGGAGTGTTGTAACAGAATCAATTGTTTCAAATCCATGGCAATTGAAGTTTCGTTTTATTAATCGAACATGAGTGCTTACATTGTTTAAACAAGAACCAAAGAGTATATAACATAAATTAACTAGTTCTTGTCTCGTTTTAAGTCACTAAGGCACAGGTCCGCCTAAGTATGTCTTGATAAGTACTACGCATCGTCTCCTGAAAACACATGTGAAAGTAGGTACGTCAGCATAAAAATGCCTGTGAGATACATTGGTTTTGTGAAAACGGGATTCATGACTTATGTTTGAGAAAATGTTTAGTCATGAACCTCGTATTTTGCTTTGTCTTGTAAATCATTTGAAAAACGGTAAGATCAAATGATATGTATAAATAAGAGAACACTGTATAGTTTAAACGGATAACCATAAAAATGAGTTTGTATAAGATGAGTCGTTTGTAAAACAATGTCTTGTGAAAAGTGCGTTATTTGTAGAAAATGTCACATGTCTCAAATGAAAATGATTCAAATAACGTTACGATATGTAATACTATACAAACACTTATATATAGGAAGTACCAGCGGCGTATCCACCATGCTTGTATCATATTACACATGCCTCGTTACTTAATCACTTACTCAAACCAAACCATCAAGTTGAAATGTTTAACAACGGTAGAAATGTTCATGTATAGTCAAATGTCTATTGTCAAATGTAAATCATGTCAACGGATACAACTGGTTCATACGGTTCAATGGTTACAAACGGTTCATATAATCAAATGGTCACGACGGTTCAAAATGTAGCATAATGTGTTCATATGCTGGATGAGCATATGCAACAGAAATGCAATGTGAAACAATGTACTACGTATGCACACAATGGGCGTACGTAGCATGAAATGTATTGTAGAGTACAACGGCTCAAAATGTAGTGTAATGTGTTCATATGCTGGATGAGCATATGCAACAGAAATGCAATGTGTAACAATGTACTACGTATGCACACAATGGGCATACATAGCATGTAATGTAAAGTAATGCACTAAGTACGCACACAATGGGCATACATAGCATAAACGCAATGAAATCATGTACTATATATGTACTATCGAACATAGCAAGTATATGATGTGAAAAACGGGAAAGCATGAAAGTAACAGATAGGCACATGTGTTTCACCCCAAAACAGTTTGGAAAACAGTAAAAGAGGGGTTCAATGTACTCACATTGACTCCTCAAAAACATGTAAAAGATGGGGTTCAATGTACTCACCTGAGATTGCTTTGAATTCCTTGTATAATAACCAGATAATGCTAGAGGTCACGGGATATCAAACGGCACCTAATAGGTAGCTATATTAATATACCGGACCAAAATCGGAGGGTCGGATAGTATGCGGGTTCGTAAACCAAACGAGTATGGAGACTCGTGTAATATGGTTTAACAAAGCCTACATACTAAAATGAAACCTAACCTAAGTGCTTACGCCCCATCATGACCCGTTTAGGTAGCTTAGGCTACCCTAACGCGTCGTTCGCGTAGAACGCGTCTGGAACGCCTAACATCGTGACCACAAGGTATAACCTCGGAAGGTTATAGCTATGGTCACCTAATGTGTTTGGTCAGATCCTAAAGATCGACCAAATGGGTCGGGTTCGAAAGTATAAGCGATGGTTTAGATCGCTTACCTTACGACCCTGTATAAGCACTAAACTAAAAGTGACGAGCTAAGCATGTTAGAACATGCTTAACTAAGTTTAGAAAACAGGTTTGACATCAAAACAAACGGCTTTGATGCTCACGAGTAGTTTGGTTACAAAATATGCAAGAATGCACATTTTGGCCGAAACTACGACCCGTCACTGAGCCTAGTTAACGTGGTGATCAGTAGGTATAGTCACTACGGACTATAACCATCGTGATCACGCTCACGTTATGAAGTTCCATGAACTTCGCATCGACCATAAGCTGGTCAATGCAGAAAGTCAACAAAATGTTGACTTTCGGACTCGAAAAGCGATAAAAGAGCGAAAGAAGACTTACGGAAGGTCCCCGAGTGCTAATCTAGATCAAATAGCTCAGGTATGGAACAATGGTTCCAACTTAGAGCCTTAAGATCAGATTTTGTGGGTTTTTGGAACAAAGGGGGGGGTATTTATAGGAAAAGTGGAACCGTTAGGATCGTTTATCGAATATCGTGCCGCGATCTCGAGCGTACACTTGTCAAATTCTTGTGGTAAGTCAGAACTTGGCCCTTGGCTCCTGATTGGGTGAAAGGGCATTGCCCCTTGATCGAACGAAAGGCCAAACTGCATTAAATGAAATATATTTTCTGTCTGACAGTCTCACGCGCCCCGCGTAAGGATTTGGGCAATCTTTACGCGGGCCGCCTGAAGTCCTCTGATCTGCACCACTTGCAGAATTTACACTTTTGGTCCCTGTCGCGTATTTAAGCCATTTTCAGCCCTTCCAAGGCCTGTAAAGCCAACTTTAAGGCCCTAAAATGATGTCTAAACATTGTGGACATGAAACATGCCCAAAAATATGTCGGATGTTGGTTCGTTTGGTCGTACGAATACGATGTTCGCTTAATTACGACGGAATGCGCATAAGCGCGAAAAACGATCCAAATGACGTGACGAACGGATTTTTCTCATGCCAAACACTAAGGCATAATATAAGGATGCTTACATAAATTTTTGGATGTCCGGATGTATTCAGAACGTAAGTTATGCGCGAAAGTGCAAACTTGTGCACTTTTTGACACTTTTAGTCCCTGAATGATCCAAAAGTTTGTTTTAGCATGCCAAACACCTCAAAGCCTATTTCTAAGCTATGTAAAGGATATTTAAGGTATGTTTTAACTTATGGACATGTTCCGGAATGTTCGTTACAGTTCAAATTGGCATACTTTTGCAGTTTGTCAAGTTTAGTCCCTGTAAGCGAATTAACTTGTTTTTGCTATACCAAAGCCTTCAAAACTTATTTCTAAGTTATGTAAAGGTTATTTAAGGTATGTTGAGTATATGTTGATGTTCCGGAGTATTTGTCACCTTAAACCGAGTACATTTACGCACCAGTTTGCGTATAATTCTCCAGCAAGCGATATAAAGTTCGAAATTGAACAAGAATTGATATGTGCAAAAGATACACATATTTGTACAAGATCCCAAGTATGAAATACAATATTTCATTGGCTTGGTATTTGTTCCATGGTCGCGGTGACACAGGTGTCACAGTCTCCCCTACTTTAGGAAATTTCGTCCCGAAATTTATTCGTAGGAGTCTATTTGTGACTTTGCCAAATACCCACCAGCGATATGCAAGGCAATATCCTGTCATTTCCTTAACGGTCATTCTTCAGAAACGAAAATGAACAGACGGAGTCATTTTCCTCAACGAGTATTCTTCAGAAATGGAAATGAAGGATTACACAACGGATATTCATTTCCCCAACGGATAAATCATCAGAAACGAAAATGAACTAAACGGAATCATTTTCAACGGTTGCTTCATCAGAGTTGGAAATGAAGGATTACACAACGGATATTCATTCCCTCAACGGATAAATCTTCAGAAACGAAAATGAACTAAACGGAATCATTTTCAACGGTTGTTTCATCAGAGTTGGAAATGAAGGATTACACAACGGATATTCATTCCCTCAACGGATAAATCTTCAGAAACGAAAATGAACTAAACGGAATCATTTTCAACGGTTGCTTCATCAGAGTTGGAAATGAAGGATTACACAACGGATATTCATTCCCTCAACGGATAAATCTTCAGAAGCGAAAATGAACTAAACGGAATCATTTTCAACGGTTGTTTCATCGGAGTTGGAAATGAATAGGGTTAACTCTAGACACATGATAGAACTTGCTGTGATTTCTGAGCATTAAATTCCATAATTATGTATGCATCCATAATTACGTAATCCCTTGCACAGTCCGCACAGTTTGTTTTGTAATGTTTCGGGGAAGGATATCAAACTTGTGATGAGGGTGACTAGACTTCCATCGGTTCCTTTTTAATTAGATCGACAGGGGATCTTCTTAGTTAGGCCACCAAGGAGTCCTTTCAGCTATATCATCACATGATATCCCTAGCCAGATTTTTTTTTTGGATCAATCTGTTTATCTAGACCACTCAAGGGGTCTAATTATGAAGTAGTACTTTATAATCCAAAGGACTTAACTATAACATAGAAGTCCATTGAGGATTTTAAGTAATACCTTTGGGTATCCTATTATGAATCTCTTGTACAAGGATATGTAAGATTCTACGAGGATTTGGATAACATAATTTGGATCTCACAACAACACATAAGGGAACACATAAGCACAAAGTCACATAATTGTTTAACTTGATTATAATTTGTTATTAACTTGTTATTGATTGAATACGGATATGGAAACCTGTCGACGGATCTCAATGTTCACTGGAATCTATCTGAGAAGATAGAAAGATCTCCCAAAATTCGATTTTTGATTACAAGGAATCACCACATTCGAATGAAGGTATACAACAATTAAAGACTTACGGGAAATTCCTAGGTACCCTATTAAGGATTTATAGTGGTACCTTGGGTATTCGTCTTGTGTTGTAACCTGCGCCTTGTACTTCGTTTCCTTAGAATAAACGGGTACTTAGGAATTCCGTGGAAGACGCAAGCGATTATAGAATGGGAGAATTTTGGGAGTAGTTTGTTCTTCAAGGAATACGGTTCCTTGATTGTCGGTATTGCAAGGGATATGTCGTTTATACATGCAACCATCGAAATACATTGCAATGTAAATGAAAGATTTATTTATAAACAACGATATCAACTGTTCCTTGGATCTTGACAACAAAAGAAACTTAATACATAAGACATGATTATTTCTAAACGATGTTGTCTTCTAGTCAGTCGGGTGATCATCCTTGTGCTGGATTTGCATTAGCAAGCTTTGGGCAATTTCTTCGGAAATGACCCATCTCGCCACAGTTGAAACAAGAACCTGGTAGGAAACGACCTTGAGCGGGATTGTTGCCAGCTTGGTTTGGTGCAGCTGCAGCTGGGCAGATTCTTGTTGTATGGCCTATGAGTCCACAAGTTTGGCATTTGCGGCACTGTATATTGGCGTGATGATGGAGGCTACATTGGTTGCACAAGGGTGCAGTTCCATTGTATGGTTTTCTAGCAGGGGGCTGAGCTGGTTGGTTGGGGACGGCTTGACCATTGTGAGCGACCACGGCGAAGTTCTGAGAAGCCTTTCGCTTCCTTGACTTCTTAGGAGATTCAGTCTGTTCATCCATGGTCTTTGATTCCTCGATTGGGTTCGATTCCCCGGCCGATTTCTTGTCACCTTTTCGAAAAAGTTTATGCTTTCTGATCTGCGATTCAGTCAAGGTTGCAGATAGCTCAATGGCCTGACGGAGTGTGGTAGGGTTGCTACCAGTGACAATGTCTTGTACCGAGTCAGGCAGGCCGTCGATGTACCTTTCGATAGCCTTGTCGAGTGGGGCGACCATAGTCGGGTAAAGTAGACTCAACTCCTCAAACCTATCAGTATATGCCCTGTGTTCGCCACTATCTTGTTTCAAATCATCAAACTCCTTCTCCAACGCTCGTTGTTCATGACGAGGATAAAACTCTCTCATCATAAGAGCTCTCAGTTCAGCCCATGTTTGTGCTAGAGCAACATCTGCACCACGGTCTCTCATTACCCCGTTCCACCATGTAAGAGCCCTCTTCTAAAACACACTCGAAGAAAACTCGACCTTGCGATTTTCCGGACACTGCACGTGGCGAAAGGTATTCTCGATGCTCTCGAACCATTGGAGTAGCCCAGTTGCTCCCTCAGAACCACTAAACTTGAGTGGTTTAGCCGAGTTAAAGTTCTTGAAATTGCATGTACCATTGTTGTTGTTGTTGGCTTGGTTCCATTGAGCAAAGAGATTTGGGAATTGAGCAGCCATCTGCTGCGCAATAATTTCTGCCAGCTCGGCAGTTGCTATCTGGTGTTCGCGTCGAGGAGGCATTCTAAAAGAGGAAAACATGAAAGGAAACAAATAAAATGGTATTGGGTAAGAATAGGATGTTACAATCATTGACCATAATCACGGTTGATGGTCACTTGTTTGAATCATGAAGCAAACAAACAACACCAAGGCTGAATCAAAGCAAATAGATCCTCATAGTGTATCGCGAAGACATGCTCGCCTATAAGTGGACACTCACCCCAAGAGTTCCCAGGTAAGAGTGACTGGTCCGATTATGTGGATTTGTACGAACACTCTAACCTTAGACAGAAAAACCAGGGTACAGGAATTCACTCTTCCAGTTCGCACGTGTTCACACTAGTTAGGACCCAAATCTTTGACGGGAGTTTTGAAAATTCAAAGGGGTTCAAAACCTTATAACAGAGGGTTCAAAACCTAGTAATCAATCATCCTAGAACAGATGATTAGTTTTCAAGGCGGTTTTGTTTATGTTCTTGTTGTGGTCGTCGCCTAAGGATAGGTGACGGTATTGTTTTGTGACTAAACGCAAGTAAACTTGCGTTAGGTTCCTAGGAAGGTTATAGACTAGGTCAAAGCATTACTAATAACCTAATTCCCTATAACCATTGGCTCTGATACCATCTTTTCTGTCACACCCCGACCACGTAGAACATACAAAACGTGGCGGAAACGTCGGGGAGTGTTGTAACAGAATCAATTGTTTCAAATCCATGGCAATTGAAGTTTCGTTTTATTAATCGAACATGAGTGCTTACATTGTTTAAACAAGAACCAAAGAGTATATAACATAAATTAACTAGTTCTTGTCTCGTTTTAAGTCACTAAGGCACAGGTCCGCCTAAGTATGTCTTGATAAGTACTACGCATCGTCTCCTGAAAACACATGTGAAAGTAGGTACGTCAGCATAAAAATGCCTGTGAGATACATTGGTTTTGTGAAAACGGGATTCATGACTTATGTTTGAGAAAATGTTTAGTCATGAACCTCGTATTTTGCTTTGTCTTGTAAATCATTTGAAAAACGGTAAGATCAAATGATATGTATAAATAAGAGAACACTGTATAGTTTAAACGGATAACCATAAAAATGAGTTTGTATAAGATGAGTCGTTTGTAAAACAATGTCTTGTGAAAAGTGCGTTATTTGTAGAAAATGTCACATGTCTCAAATGAAAATGATTCAAATAACGTTACGATATGTAATACTATACAAACACTTATATATAGGAAGTACCAGCGGCGTATCCACCATGCTTGTATCATATTACACATGCCTCGTTACTTAATCACTTACTCAAACCAAACCATCAAGTTGAAATGTTTAACAACGGTAGAAATGTTCATGTATAGTCAAATGTCTATTGTCAAATGTAAATCATGTCAACGGATACAACTGGTTCATACGGTTAAATGGTTACAAACGGTTCATATAATCAAATGGTCACGACGGTTCAAAATGTAGCATAATGTGTTCATATGCTGGATGAGCATATGCAACAGAAATGCAATGTGAAACAATGTACTACGTATGCACACAATGGGCGTACGTAGCATGAAATGTATTGTAGAGTACAACGGCTCAAAATGTAGTGTAATGTGTTCATATGCTGGATGAGCATATGCAACAGAAATGCAATGTGTAACAATGTACTACGTATGCACACAATGGGCATACATAGCATGTAATGTAAAGTAATGCACTAAGTACGCACACAATGGGCATACATAGCATAAACGCAATGAAATCATGTACTATATATGTACTATCGAACATAGCAAGTATATGATGTGAAAAACGGGAAAGCATGAAAGTAACAGATAGGCACATGTGTTTCACCCCAAAACAGTTTGGAAAACAGTAAAAGAGGGGTTCAATGTACTCACATTGACTCCTCAAAAACATGTAAAAGATGGGGTTCAATGTACTCACCTGAGATTGCTTTGAATTCCTTGTATAATAACCAGATAATGCTAGAGGTCACGGGATATCAAACGGCACCTAATAGGTAGCTATATTAATATACCGGACCAAAATCGGAGGGTCGGATAGTATGCGGGTTCGTAAACCAAACGAGTATGGAGACTCGTGTAATATGGTTTAACAAAGCCTACATACTAAAATGAAACCTAACCTAAGTGCTTACGCCCCATCATGACCCGTTTAGGTAGCTTAGGCTACCCTAACGCGTCGTTCGCGTAGAACGCGTCTGGAACGCCTAACATCGTGACCACAAGGTATAACCTCGGAAGGTTATAGCTATGGTCACCTAATGTGTTTGGTCAGATCCTAAAGATCGACCAAATGGGTCGGGTTCGAAAGTATAAGCGATGGTTTAGATCGCTTACCTTACGACCCTGTATAAGCACTAAACTAAAAGTGACGAGCTAAGCATGTTAGAACATGCTTAACTAAGTTTAGAAAACAGGTTTGACATCAAAACAAACGGCTTTGATGCTCACGAGTAGTTTGGTTACAAAATATGCAAGAATGCACATTTTGGCCGAAACTACGACCCGTCACTGAGCCTAGTTAACGTGGTGATCAGTAGGTATAGTCACTACGGACTATAACCATCGTGATCACGCTCACGTTATGAAGTTCCATGAACTTCGCATCGACCATAAGCTGGTCAATGCAGAAAGTCAACAAAATGTTGACTTTCGGACTCGAAAAGCGATAAAAGAGCGAAAGAAGACTTACGGAAGGTCCCCGAGTGCTAATCTAGATCAAATAGCTCAGGTATGGAACAATGGTTCCAACTTAGAGCCTTAAGATCAGATTTTGTGGGTTTTTGGAACAAAGGGGGGGGGGGTATTTATAGGAAAAGTGGAACCGTTAGGATCGTTTATCGAATATCGTGCCGCGATCTCGAGCGTACACTTGTCAAATTCTTGTGGTAAGTCAGAACTTGGCCCTTGGCTCCTGATTGGGTGAAAGGGCATTGCCCCTTGATCGAACGAAAGGCCAAACTGCATTAAATGAAATATATTTTCTGTCTGACAGTCTCACGCGCCCCGCGTAAGGATTTGGGCAATCTTTACGCGGGCCGCCTGAAGTCCTCTGATCTGCACCACTTGCAGAATTTACACTTTTGGTCCCTGTCGCGTATTTAAGCCATTTTCAGCCCTTCCAAGGCCTGTAAAGCCAACTTTAAGGCCCTAAAATGATGTCTAAACATTGTGGACATGAAACATGCCCAAAAATATGTCGGATGTTGGTTCGTTTGGTCGTACGAATACGATGTTCGCTTAATTACGACGGAATGCGCATAAGCGCGAAAAACGATCCAAATGACGTGACGAACGGATTTTTCTCATGCCAAACACTAAGGCATAATATAAGGATGCTTACATAAATTTTTGGATGTCCGGATGTATTCAGAACGTAAGTTATGCGCGAAAGTGCAAACTTGTGCACTTTTTGACACTTTTAGTCCCTGAATGATCCAAAAGTTTGTTTTAGCATGCCAAACACCTCAAAGCCTATTTCTAAGCTATGTAAAGGATATTTAAGGTATGTTTTAACTTATGGACATGTTCCGGAATGTTCGTTACAGTTCAAATTGGCATACTTTTGCAGTTTGTCAAGTTTAGTCCCTGTAAGCGAATTAACTTGTTTTTGCTATACCAAAGCCTTCAAAACTTATTTCTAAGTTATGTAAAGGTTATTTAAGGTATGTTGAGTATATGTTGATGTTCCGGAGTATTTGTCACCTTAAACCGAGTACATTTACGCACCAGTTTGCGTATAATTCTCCAGCAAGCGATATAAAGTTCGAAATTGAACAAGAATTGATATGTGCAAAAGATACACATATTTGTACAAGATCCCAAGTATGAAATACAATATTTCATTGGCTTGGTATTTGTTCCATGGTCGCGGTGACACAGGTGTCACAGAAGAGGTGAGGGAATACGCATTCCCAAGACTTGGCTTAACAGTTCTGCTAGATAGGCATCAAGATGCCCATACATTAACACATTTTTATCCCTTCCTTTCTAAGATCATCTTCATATTTTAGATCTTCTACTGAGATATCTTGTTGTCTTTTGAGATGGCTTCAAACCATTGAAGAGCCATGTTTTGTAGATGGAAGTTCAAAAGTGGTAGCCCGAGAACTAATTGGCAAATCTTCATAGTTAGGCTTTTTATTGACTGAAGGATCTATAACTCTTAAGGCATCAAGCTTTTTGTAGCTTTCTTTGATTCTTGGCTCATCCCATCTACCCATGGATTGCATGGATTCAAACTTTGTAGCAACCATCTCCTCCTTCGTTCTTCTAAGTTCAAAAGCTTTTTGACCAACAGGTTTTCTACCTGCAACCCAGTTGGGATGAGTGGGCTTGATATCTGTATTGAGCTTTAACATCTCAATCCTTCTGATTTCTTCTAAAAGGGCTTCTATAGTCCAACCAGAGAATTGAGCTCTTGGGGCTCTATAAGGCTTATTTTGCATGACAAACTCCATATAATCTTCCCTTAGTTACCTTTTGAGGTCGGGGTTGCTAACTGGTCCTTGAGAAGCCTTTTGACTAACATCTTTTGTGAAATCTTCGAGTATTCTTATATGTGCAAGGCACAAAGACACTCATGGGCTAGGCCCACTTATACCGTGTGTGACACAGAGACTCAAATGGGCTAGGCCCAATCTCACTTGGCGAGCCACAAGGACTTTCGTGGGCTAGGCCCACATATGCTCGTGCGAGGCACGAAGACTCACGAAGGGCAAGGCCCGTTCGTACACATTATGAATACAAATATATATATATATATATATATATATATACATATATATACATATATATACATATATATATATACATATATATATATATATATATATGGGGTTGGGCTATATAGAAAACCCTAAAAATTTAAGAAACCCGGGAAACTCAAAGCTCCTGACTTTTTTTTTTTGAAAAAAATAACACATGTAATATACATGTTTTTAAGAGTTTTGGGTCAAAAAAATCAAAAAAGCACCGAAGGGTTTTTTTTTTTAAAAAAAACAAATTTCAGCAACTCTCAGCATTTTTTGTCTAACACATGTTAGTCACCGAAGTTTCTGGAACTTGTTTATTTTTTTTTAAAAAAAGTACTCGGCGCTTTTTTGTTTTTTTTTTGGCCCAAAACTCTTAAAAACATGTATATTACATGTGTTATTTTTTTCAAAAAAAAAAAGTCGGGAACTTTGAGTTTCCAGAGTTTCCTAAAATTTTTAGGGTTTTTGTCTAGCATTAGCATATATATATATATATATATAGTGAGAGTTGGCTAGAAAGCTTAAGTATTCTAGAAAGTCTAGGAAGCAATAGGGAGGTGACATGTGCCTTTTAGTTTTTTTTTATTCAAAAGGGCATGATGGTAAATTGATTATTAATTTATTTTTGGAATATTATATATCCTAAACTAACTATCCAGCTATTTTGGAAATGTATATCTCTTTGACAATTTCAAATCATTATGATTTCAAAAGGGCAGTTACTTTAAATTACGAAGTTCAAATCATTAACAATTTCTTCAAGTTGTGTTTTATCAGTTGCTGGGTTCATCACAATGTGTTTTAGCAGTTACTGGTTTCAGTTACTGTTTCATCACAATGTGTTTTATCAGTTACCGGTGTCATCACAATGTGTTATACCAGTTATGATTTATGAATAGCATGTTCTTTTGTATTTGCTCTACTGTTTCATCACAATGTGTTTTATCAGTTACTGGTTGATGTGATTTTGGCATTCTTGATGTTGTGTTTTATTAGTTACTTCATCACAATGTGTTTTATCTATTACTGATTGATATGATTTTAGCATTCTTGATGTGGTGTTTTAGCAGTCAGTCACTAGTTCATCACATTGTGTTTTATCGCTAAAACACACTACTATGAACACATCAAGATCTGATTAATCGTTATTTTTTGTATGATTTGGTGTTTTCAAATGTGAGGGATTAGAGAGAGAGAGAAAAAAATTGCGAAATTTTTGGAGGTGGTTTTATGATTGGTAGTTATTTCCTTATTTAAAACAACATAAATGACACATTTACCCCCAATCAATTAAATTAGCCTATTTTAAAGACATATATATTACCAAAATGCCACCAAAATGACCTCAACCATTAAACACACTCATCTGATGGTCCAAATCGCTTCCTACACTTTCTAGGAAAAAAAGATGTTAGGATCTGAGTTTGGATTGATTGTGATTTGTGTTTGAATTAAGATAAACAATGAAAGAGTAGTGTAGCGGAAATTAGATGGTAACAAACTTTTCACAATCAAACAGGAGAAATGCTTTCAAACATACATTTTCAACAGAGAATCAAATGCTTAAATTTATTTCAAACTTTGATTACACTTGCATGTATGCTTACAAACTCCCCCTCAGCCCGAGCTCAGTAATGTGTTCGTGCAGGAAGAAGATGGTGAAGAGCTAAACAGAATAGTACAGTACAGAGCACTGTTCTATTTATAGGCACGAGCAAACCACTGAAGCATCTAAGCTGACGTCACCATGAAAGTGACATCTAACCTCCTAACAAACTCTAACATCTGACCTATACAATCACTGCTATCCTAACTACTGATATTACAATACATTACATAAAGTAAACAAAACAACTGCTGCATCCTTCCACTGTTGTGAACCCAGCAGTACTTGTCATGATCAGCAGTGCTTGACTCAAGGCAGTAGATTGGGCAGCAGGGTTTTAGTTCTTCATCAGTCTTTGACTTGATCAGCAGTTGTAGGTCAGCAGTTTGTATGATCAGTAGATAGGAGGTCAGCAGATGTTGAAACCACTTTCAAGGGGAGACACTTGTATGCATAACATCTGCTTATTCTGGATCCACTGCTCTGATCCAGTTTTGGCTTTAATTATCTGTTCCTTTGGGAGGGTTCAATCCCAACAATGTCCCCCTGGAACAGATAATGCCAAAACTCTCCATTATTGGTAGATCTTTATTGCCTCATCAGCAGTTCGCTTATTTGCCCTTTGAGTTGTAATTCAAAGGTTAAGGCATTTGTGTCATCATCATCCCTGCTAAGTGGAAGATCAAGGAGATCCTGCAAATCTTCAAGACTCTGGCCAAGAGCTTGTTCCCTTGTTAATTTCTTCACTTCTCCACTAGACTTGAACACTGTTAGTACATGGGTCTGTTTATCAGTTTTCCACTTTAGTACTTTTGAGCCTGGTGGGTTTCTTGGGAGATTTTTATTGGATGAGTTATTTGGTGATGCAGGCCTATTCATGACTGGCTGAGCAGTACTTGCAGATTGTTCCAATTCAAAATCTTCTTTCATCATTAACCTAATGCCCTCTTTTACAAGGTCATCACCAGCAATTAGATCTTGAATTGTTTCAGCACCCAGCTGGTTTTGACTCCTTCTTTTGTAGATGGCAGCACTAGCTGGAGCAGTGGTTCTTTTGTCAGTACATGGGTCTGTTTATCAGTTTTCCACTTTAGTACTTTTGAGCCTGGTGGGTTTCTTGGGAGATTTTTATTGGATGAGTTATTTGGTGATGCGGGCCTATTCATGACTTGCTGAGCAGTACTTGTAGATTGTTCCAATTCAGAATCTTCTTTCATCATTAACCTAATCCCCTCTTTTACAAGGTCATCACCAGCAATTAGATCTTGAATTGTTTCAGCACCCAGCTGGTTTTGACTCCTTCTTTTGTAGATGGCAGCACCAGCTGGAGCAGTGGTTCTTTTGTCTTGCAGCTTTGGTGGTCTTTTTGAGACCTCTGCTTTGGAGTAGTCAGGCTTTTGTGGAACTGTTGGATCTTTCTTCCTAAGTTCCTCCAACCTTTTGTAGGTGGCTCTGACCCTATCTTCTCCCCACTTTGTCACAGAATTCTTTAACCCATAATCAGCTGCTATCAGCTCCTCTTTCATTCTCTTCAACTCTAAAGCTTTGTCAGATTCAAACTGTTTGAATTTTTCAGGAGGAGTTTGCTTGACCTTATTTTTGATCATTTCTTGAATCCTGGCTGCCTCACTTTCAAGCTCAGGAATGGTCCAGTTTTTGTACATGTGTTTCTCCCCCTTGTATTTCTTGTAGGTCATGATGTTATCAATGTAGTCTTTTCTCAAGAACTCATCTGCCCTTTCTGAGATTTGCTGACATACATTTTTGGCAAATTGCTCCATAGATCTGACCTGTGTGAGTAGAAACTGATAGTTTTGCTGAAATTCTCTATCAGATTTCCCTTGTTTATTTTTGTTTGAGATATCCTCTGCTTGCTTGGCCTTGAATTTCAAATATTCTTCAATATTGTTTGGCCAGGAATATCCTTCAACTGATGGCAAACTCCTTTTAGCAGGATCATCCTCATAATAGAAAGATTTGATTTCTTCTCTAACTGCTATGAGTTCCAAAGGAAAAAAAACACCTGCAAGAGGTAATGGCTTTTGAATTTGAGCTGAAGAGAGAGGAATGGGATTTGGAATTGTGACAAGTGCTAGAGGTTTTGAAGATGTTGGTAGTGGCGATGGAGAATCATCATCTGGTATGATGACCCTTCTCCTTTTTATTGTAGGAGAAGCAGATGATGTTTTGGGTGGAACAATGGTGGTGATATGTGAGGCAGTGATTTGTGATTGACTAACAGCTGTTGAAACAACTGGTGTTTCAACCACTGTTGTCATTACAGCAGATGTTGTAACATCTGCTCTCTTCTACTTTTTGGCAGGAGGTGATGGTGGACATGTTGTTTTAAGTGGTGATTGTGGTGGTGGTAAGGCAGTGGTTGTAGTGTGTGTTGAAGTGGTGTGTGTTGTAGTGAGAGCAGTTGTTGAAACAACTGAAGTACCAGCAGATATGTCAATAAAATGATCATAACTCTGATCCTTATTGCTGCTACCAGATTCTTCCTGACCAAAAAGAGTTGTGCTGCCAAATGAATAGTCATCAGCAACTTTACCAGATCCTTGCAACTTCCTTTTTTGGTTTAACTCCCTTTCATAGGTCAGGAGTCTACCATGGAGTTGGGTCAGGGTCAGATCTTTGAACTCAGCTAAATTTCTGGTGACAAAAGCAACTGTGTCCCACTTTTCGGGTAATGATATAAGGAACCTGCTATTTTGAGTTGCATTTGGAAATGTAACATTAACAAGCCTTAGTTCACTAATGAGACAACTGAAATGTTCAAATTGTTGGGTTAATGATTCACCCTTGATGTGACAAAATGTTTCATACTGCTGATTCAGAATTTCCCTGTTATTTTCAATAACCTCTTCCGTCCCCCCAAATTGTTCTTCAATGCATCCCATAATTCTTTGGCACTGTTACAATGTAACAACCCAGCATAGATTTCATTTGGTAATGCAGATGCTATGATGCTAAATGCTTTGGCATCGAGTTCGAACTTTTGAAAATCAGTTTCAGTATAGTTTTCAGTTGGTTTAGGAACGAACTTCTTTGCATCCTCAGCACTTGGCACCATAGGAATATGAGGACCAAAAACAACAGACCTCCAACATCCAGTGTTCTGTTGAGAAAGGATGTGACCCATCCTTCTCTCCCAGATGTTGTACTCATTACGTTTAAGCATGGGTGGTTTGAAAAGAGAGCCAATGTTATTCTTATCATCTTGTGATTGTGACGCCATCCTGGTTGTTTTACAGGCACTGATTAACCACCTTTAATGGTGATTAAACCTTGCTCTGTTTTTCAACGAAACGAACAAACTATCAGTATCAACGATTGCGAGCTGAACTTTTTATGTCAAAATGATTGTTAAATCAAATTTGACTGTCCAAGCTCTGATACCAATTGTTAGGATCTGAGTTTGGATTGATTTTGATTTGTGTTTGAATTAAGATGAACAATGAAAGAATAGTGCAGTGGAAATTAGATGGTAACAAACTTTTCACAATCAAACAGGAGAAATGCTTTCAAACATACATTTTCAACAGAGAATCAAATGCTTAAATTTATTTCAAACTTTGATTACACTTGCATGTATGCTTACAAACTCCCCCTCAGCCCGAGCTCAGTAATTTTTTCGTGCAGGAAGAAGATGGTGAAGAGCTAAACAAAATATTACAGAGCACTGTTCTATTTATAGGCATGAGTAAACCACTGGAGCATCTAAGCTGACGTCACCATGAAAGTGGCATCTAACCTCCTAACAAACTCTAAGATCTAACCTATACAATCACTGCTATGCTAAATACTGATATTACAATACATTACATAAAGTAAACAAAACAACTGCTGCATCCTTCCACTGTTGTGAACCCAGCAGTACTTTCATGATCAGCAGTGCTTGACTCAAGGCAGTAGATTGGGCAGTAGGGTTTTAGTTCTTCATCAGTCTTTGACTTGATCAACAGTTGTAGGTCAGCAGTTTGTATGATCAGTAGATAGGAGGTCAGCAGATGTTGAAACCACTTTCAAGGGGAGAGACTTGTATGCATAACATCTGCTTATTCTGGATCCATTGCTCTGATCCAGTTTTGGCTTTAATTATCAGTTCCTTTGGCAGGGTTCAATCCAAACAAAACACTTTCGGCAGGATCCCCACACACTCTCTCTCTATATATATATACATATATATATATATATATATATATATATATATATATATATATAGGTAAAGTGTACTGTACAATATTGCTAATCGCACATTACGTACGCTTCAATCTCAGCCGTCAGATCATCTTCCAGCATTTTAAAATCGCATGTTGTTTTTTTATAACAATTTAGCATGTGATAATTTTTGATGAATTCGCATGTTGTTTTTTTGTACCAATTTCGCATGTGATAATTTTGATGAAATAACATGTTTTTTTTATAACAATTTCGCCTGTGATAATTTTTGATAAATTCGCATGTTGTTTTTTTTGTACCAATTTCGCATGTGATAATTTTGATGAAATAGCATGTTGTTTTTTTGTAACAATTTCGCATGTGGTAATTTTGATGAAATCGCATGTTAAAAAACCAATATGCGAAATTGTTACAAAAAAACAACATGCGAATTCAATGCGGGAAGATGATCGGACGGCTGAGATTGTAGTGTAAGTAATGTATGATAAGGGCATTTGTACGTTAACCTAATATATATATATATATATATAAACGGGATTAGGATAAAACGCCTTAAAGTGTGAGAATGGATCCTGGCCCAACACGTGGCAGGGGGCGCTAAATGATATGCAGGGGTACGATTTTCATTGTGCACGTTCCTTCCTTATTTCGCATTATAAATCTGTTTCAAATAAAACTCCAAAGATTGCGTATTGGCAGTTACCTCCTTTCCAAGCTTTCTCAGATCTATGGCGTCTAACGTGGATTTCGTTCGACAAAGTAATATTTGATGACGTTTTCATATTTTGTTCCAGCAAATCATGCAACACATATACAATAAAAAGGGCGTTTTGTTCTTTTATGCTTGTTTCATTGTTGTTTTTTTTCAAATTAATATTTCACAATGTGTTATATATTTTCAATGGAGTTCTTCATGTATTCAATTTTTTCGTGTTTCCATTGGTAGTTTAACAATTAGTAAGAACCGATAATTGGAGTTTTCATTATTAATGTTAATTGTCGTTTGGGATCAAATATGTTTTACGATCATTGGCGTTTTACACCTAATTATTTTGAATATTATTGAGTAATATTTGTAAACATCAGTTATTACTATTTGTTAATTTGTAAACATCAGTTTTCTTAACTATGGCATTTTCATTATCATGTTATATTTATTAATTATTGGGGTATTGGATTTTAATAATCCCAAGTTTCACTGATTGGCCGGTAATAATCCCAACTTCAAAAATTGCCTACCACAGTCCCAACTTGTAAGATTTTGGCCACCAGTGATCCTTGTCTAACTGGGTTATAACCCAGTTAGTTTTTTGAAGTTTTGAGCGGCGGAGAAGGTCACTAGAGGTTGGAGATGACAAGTGGTGATCTCCTTTGGTGGTTTCAGGGGTAAACAAGGTCGTCGGAATAAGTTGCAGGTCACCGGAGTTGCGTAGATGGTGGAAATTTTAAACTTTTGAGAAGTGGAGAAGATTACAGGAGGTCGGAGATGATTGGTGGTGGTCTCGTTTGGTGGTTTCAGGGGTAAAACGGGTCGCCGAAATAAGTTGCAGGTCACCAGCCCAACAAGGTTATAACCCAGTTAGACAAGGATCATTGGTGGCCAAAATCTTACAAGTTGGGACTGTTGTAAGCAATTTTTGAAGTTGGGATTATTACCGGCCAATTAGTGAAACTATGGATTATTAAAATCCATTACCCCTTAATTATTCATATTGTTAATTATTGTTAGTTATCCATCTAATGACGTTTTGATTATCACGTTTCATTAATATTGTTAATTCATCACATTTGTTAATTTTTCAACCAATGGTGTTTTTATTTTGGCATTTTCAATTGTATGTTTACTATGTCATGTTTATTATTCAAGTAATGGTGTTTTCATCGATAATGTTATAAGGAGACAATTCTATTTTAATGGCGTTGTTCTGAAATTCTTTCTCACTTTGTTTTCTCGGACCAAGGTGTTTCTTCGAATGAAAGGTTTTGCCCCAAAACTGGTTTACCATTTATCAATCCTGATGTTAATGAAGAGATAAAGCCCAAAATGCACATGATATTCACAAGCCTCGATGATTGTTATTCAACGTGTGTTACGTATGCCAAGGCTTATGGTTTTTCAGTCAGGAAAGGGACTGAAAAGATAAACGCCAAAGGTGAAAGACATATTAAGTATTACATGTGTATGAGAGCTAGGGTATATAAGGACAAGAAGGTTGATACGTTGGACCCCAATCAAAAGGAATGGATTGTGCGATCCAACTTTTCAAAGAGGACTGATTGTGGTGCACTGCTGTGTGTAATTTATGAGGCTGGATCATGGAAGGTGTATAAGTTTGTTGAGGAGCACAACCATGAACTTGTTGAACGTCCTGACAAGCATTTTCTTCCAACTGAACGACACCTCACTCAGCTCCAAAAGCATGTTATACACAACATATCTAAGTTGAATTAGGGTCCAGTTATGGCATTTAACGATATGAAGACTTGTTTGGGCGGTTTTGAAAATGTGGGTGCAAGTAAAGTTGAATTTAAGAACTAGAAGAGGCATATTAATTTGTTTATAGGGGAATACGCCACTGAGATGGTTGTGAGACATTTGGATGAAAAAAATAGTCCCAGCCGAATTTCTCGTACGATTACTTCATAGACAAAGAGAATCGTTTGAAGAGACTTTTTTTGGTGTGACGATCAAGCTAAACGTAATTACCACGTGTTTGGTGATGTGATTTCGATTGACGCCACGTATCGTTCAAACATGTAATATTTATAATTCATTTTTTTTCTTTTGGCGTTTTCATTGTTTAGATGCTTTGGCGTTTTTCAGAGTTTACATGCAATGGAGTTTTGTTATCGTTTCAATTTATCATTGGCGTTTTTGTCACTCCCCGACCACGTAAAACAACAAACCGTGGCGGAAACGTCGGGGAGTGTTGTAACAGAAGTATTGTTTCAAACCATGGATACCAAGAGTTCCGTTTTATTGAATATTAAACATTGTCTTAAAGTTAAACAAGCAAGTCAAACATGGTTTATCATCGTTATTAAATCACTAAGGCCTCGTCCAGTCCTAAGTGAGCGTGCATCCTATTCGCAATTCAACACTAAGCAACTTCACCTGAAACATATGTAAAAACAAAGTCAGCAAAGAAAATGCTGGCGAGTACATAGTTTTTGTGTGAGTATCAGATTCATGGCTCGTTTGTATGTTGAAACAACTTGTATAACTTTGTTAATTGATATTAGAAAACCTTGTTTTGTAAAATGTTTGTATTTTAAAGGAATAACCAAGTCAAAAGAGATTGGTCATAATTTATAAACCTCGATGCCATGAATCTTAACCCAAAACATTTGTTTATGTAAACCAAATCATAAATCATTCTTGTAATAACACTTGTATGGTTTATATAGTTTCGTAAACATCGTTGTGTGACATCGTTTAACTCGTACTTGTTATAGATCATCTTTCATTTGTTAAATCGTTCAAATCGTACCAAATCGTTCAAATCGTATCAAATCTTTCAAATCGTTCTCGTTTTAATTGTGAAAACTACTTTTGGTCGACTCGTTAATAACATTCAAACCTTTGTGACTCGTTCATCGTTCAACTCGTTCTCGTATTAACAAACCTCCAAAGGGTAAGTTAACAATCATCAGATTCAGTCGTTATTTACCTAACCCACACATAACCATGGGTCCAGATTGATAACGGGATTTGTCAGATCCTATGGTACCATAACCTAATACTGGTCGGTTTGGCCAAAATTAATGAATGTCATTCGTTATGTAATTACAACCAACAAGCTCGTTCACCTTATCGAAATCGTTATTAGTTTAGTATAAACCATCTCAATCGTTTTGAAACCATTGTTAGAATATCGAAATCGTTTTTATACATATGAATCACCCCAAAATAGTCGAAAACAGTAAAAAGAGGGGATCTATGTACTCACCTTCGGGTGCGTTTTTAAATGATAACACAATCCCTCAAATTGTTTATCTGCCCTAAATTAAATAAGAATGATTTTTAATAATCAAAAACCACACTTTGACATGCAAAATACAACTTATGTCATTTCTGTTTTAATATATATGAAACTGGAATGTTTTCGGACATTTAAATAAAATGGTTAACTTATTTCAAAATTTCCCAAATTTTTACAGAACGTCTTAAACGAACCAAATATTATTGTGTAAAAATATCGGGGTCTAGTTCATTACCAATATTTTATAAAAATTCATTTTTCCGGACTGAAGTCAGCTTCATCTTTTTCTGACCGCAGTCCACGGAATAATTCATCTAAAATTTATCGTAAGTCCGTTTTACGTAATTCCAGTTGGAGTATCACGGCGGCAACAGTGACCATCTACAGTATAAATTTCATGATCTAACCCTACACAGAATTCAAGTTATGACTGACAACAGGACGCATATTTTCAGCAGCAAAAATGCAGCTCTAGCTGCTGTTACAAAATGGTACTTTAAAAATAGTAAACAAAGTCCAAAAATTATGATTCCGGTGCCATTAGAACCGTATTTCATAATACATAAATCCAGACTTCAGAAAATCAGTTTTTTGTTAAGTTATGATCTGGTTACAGCCAGTTAAAGGCGGCTGAAAATGCAGATCAGCATGCTTTTTGTAGTATAAGTGCCATTAAAAAGTACTCTTACGACTACCATTCATTCTAATAATGATTTATCTCGTAACATAAGTTAATTACAGCAGATTATTCTTTGTATTACTCAGATTTATCATGATTACTTCATTATTTTATCAAATCTTCAACACTAGACTAGTTTATGCTCAAGACTTGTTTAAGTTCTTTAGGCATTCTATCTTTTTGACCTTTAAAGATCATTAACCACTCAACAATCATGTAAAATGCAAGGATCTAATTGCTTACCACTAGCACAAGGCTAGGGAAGTTCGAGTGTAGAAAATTGGTGGATAAAAGAAAACGAGAGCGGTTCTTGAACTTCCGAAAGCACCGAGCTTGTTTGTATGACCTCTTGCACCTTTGAGAGTATGGGAAATGGCTAGAACCAAACTTGATGGTGGTGATTGGGTGGTTGTGATGGCTGCCGAAAGTAGCAAGAGAGGGAGGAGAGAGTTTGCTAAGCTGGTTGATTGTGAATGAGAATGATCAAGACCCTTGGTGCTTATTTATAACCCAAATTTCAAGTTTGTCCATCATGTATTATGCTCCTCATCCTCCAACATATGATTATATGGTGGGTTATATGTCTTATTTCATTCCTACATATCAAATAAAATATGAAAAGAAATCAAGGGGTGTGTACCCCCTTGTCTAGAACCGGTTATGGGGGGGGGGGGTTTGGGATGCAAGTATTGGTTACTAGTTTAGTTACAACTCTAGTTAGGACTTAATGATATAGTTTGTGTATTGTTGTGTGTTATTTAATATAAAGTGTGGTAGGGTGTTCGTGGATCCTAACTAGCTCAGAAAAATAAAAACAATGTGTGTGGCAAAATTGTAGTGTCCTGGGTAATGTCCGGTTGTTCGGTTAAACACCGTTCCGTTAAAGTGTTTAATTATGTACCGGGTATTTTATCTAGCGTTCAAATCCCGATTTATGGCGTTCTAAATTATTTTTATTAATCTATAAAAATAAACTCGCCAAAATATTTCTGAAATAAATTTCAGTTGCCAAGACTGGCTACATTGTCTGTGTTTCCCAGTAAAAGCACTGTGTTGCGCAGAAACATACGGTACGCGCTTAAACTTGAAAAATAACGTTTTTAAGCGTTTTAATTTATTTTTCAACACGAGCCTGATTAAAATAAGATTTTAATCATAACAAAATATTTGTGGGGTTTAAATATTATCCGGGCGGTCACCAACGTTCGTTTCGCAGTTTTGTTGTAATTAGTTCTTTAGTTCAAATAAACATGTTTTCGCCATACCGAATCCTTCGAAACTTATTTCTAAGTTATGTGAGGGATATTTAGGGTATGTTTGGCTTACGTCACAGTTCTGGAGTGTATGTCGCGTTAAACTGATTGCGTTTAAGCACCAGTTTGCGTATAACCTTCCAGAAAGTGATTTAAAGCTTGAAATCGATATCGAATCAAATTGTAAAATTAATAAACACAATTGCACATATAATAACACCAAAACACATATAATAACACCAAAGCACAATGTTTTATTGATAACTGACATTGTTTTACATTATACGATGATTACAGAACACAGTTGTCACAGTCTCCCCTACTTTAGGAAATTTCGTCCCGAAATTTTATTTAGAGGAATCTTGTGAAAACAATTGCGGATATTTCGCCTTCATCTGGTCCTTATGTTCCCAAGTAAACTCGGGGCCACGTTTGGATTCCCAGCGAACTTTAACCAAATGAATCCGTTTGTTCTTCAACTGTTTGTATGTACGGTCCACTATCTCCACATGTTTCTCGACAAAGTGCATTATTTCATCAATTTAAATCTTGTCGAGAGGAATGTGAAGATCAGCATCAGCTAAACACTTTCGCAAATTGGACACGTGAAAAGTCGGATGAACATTTCCAAGCTCTGGAGGTAGCTCTAGTCGATAGGCAACCTTCCTAATTCTTTCAACAATCTTAGATGGTCCAACATATCGTGGTGCAAGTTTTCCTTTCTGTCCAAATCTCACCACTCCCTTCCAAGGTGACACCTTGAGTAGGACACGGTCTCCGAGTTGGAATTCTACGGGCTTGCGTTTCAAATCCGCATAACTCTTTTGACGGCTTCTAGCTGTCACAAGATTATCGCGAATTTTCTTGATTTTTTCTGTTGCTTCCAGAATGATCTCAGGTCCAGTAAGCTGAGCTTCACCGATCTCATTCCAACAGACAGGTGAACGACATTTTTGACCATAGAGAGCTTCGAATGGTGCCATCTTAATGCTAGCATGATAACTATTATTGTGTGAGAACTCGATCAATGGCAAGTGAGAATCCCAATTACCACCAAAGTCTATCACGCATGCTCTAAGCATATCCTCCAAAGTTTGAATCGTCCTCTCAGATTGACCATCTGTTTGGGGATGATAAGCAGTGCTTAGATTCAGTTGGGTTCCCAACGCAGATTGCATGGTCTTCCAAAAATGAGATGAAAATCGAGCATCATGATCAGAAATGATATCCAAGGGAACACCATGTCGTGATACAATCTCATCTACATAGATCTTGGTAAGCTTTTCAGCAGAGAAATCCTCACAGATTGGTAAGAAGTGAGCAGATTTTGTCAAACGATCAACTACAACCCAAATAGCATCGTGACCTTTAGACGTACACGGTAACTTGGTGATGAGATCCATTGCAATGTTCTCCCATTTCCAAACCGGTATCTCTGGTTGTATAAGCAAACCAGAAGGTCGTTGATGTTCCGCTTTGACTTTGAGACGAGTTAGGCATTTCGATACATACAAGGCAACATCCTTCTTCATACCAGGCCACCAATACTGGGTACGAAGATCCTTGTACATTTTATCAGCACCAGGATGGATAGAATATCGAGACTTGTGAGATTCGTCCATTACTAAGATGCGAAGATCGTCCTGATTCGGAATCCACAAACGATTCTCAAAATAGAGTAAACCATCGTCTTTCCTTTCAAGTTTAAGCTCAAGTTGAAGCGGTAGCTCATACTTCAATAAGTCTATGATCACACAAGATAGTTGAGTTTGAAGGATGCGAGATTGAATATCAGATAGAGTTTGAACAGAATGAAGCATGACTCGTTCCTTTTGACTAAGCGCATCGGCTACGACATTCGCCTTACCAGGGTGGTAGCGGATATCGTAATCATAATCGTTTAAGAGTTCAACCCAACGTCGTTGCCTCATATTCAGCTCCTTCTGATTGAGAATATGCTGGAGACTTTTGTGGTCTGTGAAAACCACACACTTCGTTCCATAGAGGTAGTGTCTCTAGATTTTAAGCGCAAAAACTACAGCCCCTAACTCAAGATCATGAGTCGTATAGTTCTTCTCGTGAATTTTCAATTATCTAGACGCATAAGCTATGACTTTACCACGTTGCTTAAGAACGCAACCAAGTCCTAGATTCGACGCGTCACAATAGATAACAAAATCATCGTTTCCCTCAGGCAGAGATAAAACAGGAGCATCACAGAGCTTTCGTTTCAGCGTTTGGAACGCTTCTTCTTGTTTAGGTCCCCACTCAAAAGGCTTATTTTTCTGAGTCAAAGCAGTGAGTGGAACCGTGATCTTCGAGAAATTAGAAATAAATCGTCGATAATAACCAGCAAGACCAAGAAGAGAACGAACTTCTGTAGGTGTCGTTGGTGTATTCCAATCCTTAATTGCAACAATCTTGGATGGATCTACATGAATACCTTGCTCATTGATAATATGACCCAAGAACTGAACTTCTTTAAGCCAGAATTCACACTTGGAGAATTTAGCAAAAAGTTGTTCCTTCTTTAGGAGTTCCAATGTCAAACGAAGGTGTTGTTCGTGATCAGCTTGAGACTTTGAATAAATGAGAATATCGTCGATGAACACAATGATGAACATATCTAAATAAGGTTTACAAACCCTATTCATTAAGTCCATGAAGATAGCTCGGGCATTCGTCAAACCGAAAGGCATGATAGTGAACTCGTAATGCCCATATCTTGTACGGAAAGCAGTTTTGGGAATATCCTCTTCGAAAATACGAAGTTGATGATACCCAGAACATAGGTCGATCTTGGAAAAGCATGAAGCACCTTGCAGCTGGTCGAAGAGATCATCAATTCTAGGTAGGGGATATCGATTCTTGATGGTAAGCTTATTAAGCTCACGATAATCGATACACATTAAAAAAGATCCATCTTTCTTTTTTCACAAAGAGGACAGGAGTTCCCCAAGGCGAAAAGCTCGTACGGATGAATCCTTTATCAGACAACTCTTGAAGCTGTTTTGATAACTCTTGCATTTCCGACGGTGCAAGACGATAAGGTGCTTTCGCAACCGGGTTGGCATTGGGTACAAGGTCAATATGAAACTCGACTTGAGGAACTGGAGGAAAACCAGGTAGTTCATCGGGAAACACCTCTGGATAATCCCGAACAATCGGAATATCCTGAATACTCTTGCTCTTGCCCTTCTCCTCGGTGACATGTGCCAGGAAAGCGACATATCCTTTTCGCAAATAACTTTGAGCCTTTGTACATGACATAAGCTTCAAACCACCAGATGGCTTCTCGCCACGAACTTCTAGAATATCGCCAGACGGAAGGGGAATACGAACAATCTTATCGAAACAAACTACCTCTGCATGATGTTTGGTCAACCAATCCATCCCCACGATAATATTGAAACTCCTAAGCTGCATCGGCGTGAGGTCAATAGGAAAAAGATGGTTATAAAGGTTTAACTGACAATCACGAATAACAGAATCGAGCACAAGAGGTTTACCAGTAGCAACTTCGACAGATAAGGGTTTCCTTAGTTTAGTTCTAGGTATCGCAAGCAAAGGCTCGAAAGATAACGAAACAAAACTTCTATCGCCACCAGAATCAAAAAGAATGGATGCAGGTCGATTGTTAACAAGAAACATACCATTGACGACGAGGTTGTCAGCTCGCGCCTCGTTTGCATTCAGATTGAATACTCGTCCACGAGCGGGATTCGCATTCGCATTGACATTGACATTCACGTTCGGATTTGCATTCGCATTTGCCAACCTTGGACAGTTGTTGTGGAAATGACCATACTCTCCACAGTTGAAGCATGAACCCGGTGGGAATCTAGCAGCATTCCCCTGAACTGGGGCTTGAACCTGAGTAGCTTGATTCTGACCCAATCGGCAGACGTTGGCCAGATGCCCAAGTTTGCCACACGTTGGGCACTGCCTACAAGCTTGTTGTGCAACATGATGACCGTTGCAGCGAGCACAATGAGGTGCGGTACCAGCATACGCTTTCTTCGCAGGAGGTTGAGCTGGTGGGTTCTGAGGGTTCTGAGTAGTTTGTGCAGTTACTTCAAAATTCTGAGCACCCTTTCGCTTTCTCGACTTCTTCGAAGACTCACCCTTCTTACCGTAACCCTTTTCCTTGTCTTTAGCAGAATCAGTTGACTTCTTCTTATCACCCTTGCAGGTAAGTTTACCCTTCCTGACTTGTGACTCGGTCAGGGTAGCAGATAACTCGATCGCTTGACGAACAGTAGCAGGATTAACGCTAGTCACAATATCTTGTATGGAATCGGGTAACCCATCGATATACCTCTCTATCGCTTTCTCCAACGGGGTAACCATAGTAGGACACAAAAGACTGAGCTCCTCAAATCGATCCGTGTACGCACGGTGTTCTCCCCCATCCTATTTTAGATCGTCAAACTCTCGTTCCAAAGCTCGAATTTCGTGACGGGGACAAAACTCTCTCATCATGAGAGCTCGAAGCTTTTCCCATGTTTGTGCCAACGCCACTTCGGCACCCCTATCGCGCATCACTCCGTTCCACCAAGTAAGAGCACGCTTCTCGAACACTCTTGATGCAAATTCAACCTTACGCCCATTCGGACATTGCACATGTCTGAACGTGTTCTCGATACTTTCGAACCATTGAAGGAGTGCAGTCACTCCTTGTGACCTAGAAAACTTCAACGGCTTAGCGGAATTGAAACTCTTGAAATTACATTGTGCATTGTTATTGTTATTGTTGTTGTACAGCTCGTGGATTTGGGTCACAACGCCTGGAAGCACAACAGCTATTTGCTGAGTGACAAGGGCTGCGATTTCTTCAGCAGTAAAAGATTGTGCATCACGTCGAGGAGGCATTATCTAACAAGGAAAAAAGAGAAACAAGTGAGGTCGATAATTTGGAAAAACAAAAGAGGTATTGAAAATATTGACGAATCATAAGGAAGGCGATCATTTGTTTGTTACCTCGAACAAACAAACGACACGCAGTGACTAATCAAAGTAATGAATCAAAATAATGTATCGCAAAGACATGCTCGCCTATAAGTGAACACTCAGCCCAAGAGTTCCCAAGTAAGAGTGACTGGTCCGATTATGTGGATTTGTACGAACACTCTAGCCTTAGACAGAAAACTCAAGGTACAGGCATTCACTCTTCCAGTTTGCACGTGTTCACATTATTTAGACCCAAACTTCGACGAGATCTTGAAAACTCAATAGGCACCAAGCCAAAAATGAGTCAAACTGGAAGGGTTCAAAACCTTATAATGGAGGGTTCAAAACCTAGTAATCAATCATCCTAGAACGGATGATTAATTTTCGAAGCAGATTCGGATTTCGTTTTTTTTTTATATTCTAAACGTAAATCAACTTGCGTTGGGGTCCTAGAAAGTTATAGTCTAGGTCGAAATTTTACTAATAACATAATTCTCTATAACCATTGGCTCTAATACCAACTCTTCTGTCAAACCCCGACCACGTAAAACAACAAAACGTGGCGGAAACGTCGGGGAGTGTTGTAACAGAAGTATTGTTTCAAACCATGGATACCAAGAGTTCCGTTTTATTGAATATTAAACATTGTCTTAAAGTTAAACAAGCAAGTCAAACATAGTTTATCATCGTTATTAAATCACTAAGGCCTCGTCCAGTCCTAAGTGAGCGTGCATCCTATTCGCAATTCAACACTAAGCAACTTCACCTGAAACATATGGATTTGTGGATTTGTACGAACACTCTAGCCTTAGACAGAAAACTCAAGGTACAGGCATTCACTCTTCCAGTTTGCACGTGTTCACATTATTTAGACCCAAACTTCGACGAGATCTTGAAAACTCAATAGGCACCAAGCCAAAAATGAGTCAAACTGGAAGGGTTCAAAACCTTATAATGGAGGGTTCAAAACCTAGTAATCAATCATCCTAGAACGGATGATTAATTTTCGAAGCAGATTCGGATTTCGTTTTTTTTTAAATTCTAAACGAAAATCAACTTGCGTTGGGGTCCTAGAAAGTTATAGTCTAGGTCGAAATTTTACTAATAACATAATTCTCTATAACCATTGGCTCTAATATCAACTCTTCTTTCAAACCCTGACCACGTAAAACAACAAAACGTGGCGGAAACGTCGGGGAGTGTTGTAACAGAAGTATTGTTTCAAACCATGGATACCAAGAGTTCTGTTTTATTGAATATTAAACATTGTCTTAAAGTTAAACAAGCAAGTCAAACATAGTTTATCATCGTTATTAAATCACTAAGGCCTCGTCCAGTCCTAAGTGAGCGTGCATCCTATTTGCAATTCAACACTAAGCAACTTCACCTGAAACATATGTAAAAACAAAGTCAGCAAAGAAATGCTGGCGAGTACATAGTTTTTGTGTGAGTATCAGATTCATGGCTCGTTTGTATGTTGAAACAACTTGTACAACTTTCTTAATTGATATTAGAAAACCTTGTTTTGTAAAATGTTTGTATTTTAAAGGAATAACCAAGTCAAAAGAGATTGGTCATAATTTATAAACCACGATGCCATGAATCTTAACCCAAAACATTTGTTTATGTAAACCAAATCATAAATCATTCTTGTAATAACACTTGTATGGTTTATATAGTTTCGTAAACATCGCTGTGTGACATCGTTCAACTCGTACTTGTTATAGATCATCGTTCAATTGTTTAAATCGTTCAAATCGTACCAAATCGTTCAAATCGTACCAAATCGTTCAAATCGTTCTCGTTTTAATTGTGAAAACTACTTTTGGTCGACTCGTTAATAACATTCAAACCTTAGTGACTCGTTCATCGTTCAACTCGTTCTCGTATTAACAAACCTCCAAAGGGTAAGTTAACAATCATCAGATTCAATCGTTATTTACCGAACCCACACATAACCATGGGTCCAGATTGATAACGGGATTTGTCGGATGCAATGGTACCATAACCTAATACTGGTCGGTTTGGCCAAAATTAATGAATGTCATTCGTTTTGTAATTACAGCCAACAAGCTCGTTCACATTATCAAAATCGTTATTAGTTTAGTATAAACCATCTCAATCGTTTTGACACCATTGTTAGAATATCGAAATCGTTTTGATACATATGAATCACCCCAAAATAATCGAAAACAGTAAAAAGAGGGGATCTATGTACTAATCTTCGGGTGCGTTTTTAAATGTTAACACAATCCCTCAAATTGTTTATCCGCCCTAAATTAAATAAGAATGATTTTTAATAATCAAAAACCACACTTTGACATGCAAAATACTACTTATGTCATTTCTGTTTTAATATATATATGAAACTGGACTGTTTTCGGACATTTAAATAAAATGGTTAACTTATTTCAAAAATTCCCAAATTTTTACAGAATGTCTTAAATGAACCAAATATTATTGTGTAAAAATATCAGGGTCTAGTTCATTACCAATATTTTATAAAAATTCATTTACCCGGACTGAAGTCAGATACATCTTTTTCTAACCGCAGTCCACGGAATAATTCATCTAAAATTTATCGTAAGTCCGTTTTACGTAATTCCAGTTGGAGGATCACGGCGACAATAGTGACCATCTACAGTATAAATTTCATGATCTAACCCTACAAAGAATTCAAGTTATGACTGAAAACAGGACTCATATTTTCAGCAGCAAAAATGCAGCTCTAGCTGCTGTTACAAAATGGTACTTTAAAAATAGTAAACGAATTCCAAAAATTATGATTCCGGTGCCATTAGAACCGTATTTCATAATACAAAAATCCAGACTCCAGAAAATCAGTTTTTTGTTAAGTCATGATCTGGTTACACCCAGTTAAAGGCGGCTGAAAATGCAGATCAGCATGCTTTTTGTAGTATAAGTGCCATTAAAAAGTACTCTTATGACTACCATTCATTCTAATAATGATTTATCTCGTAACATAAGTTAATTACAGCAGATTATTGTTTGTATTACTCAGATTTATCATGATTACTTCATTATTTTATCAAATCTTCAACACTAGACTAGTTTATACTCAAGACTTATTTAAGTTCTTTAGGCTTTCTATCTTTTTGACCTTTAAAAATCATTAACCACTCAACAAACATGTAAAATGCAAGGATCTAAGTGCTTATCACTAGCACAAGGCTAGGGGAGTTCGAGTGTAGAAAAGTGGTGGATAAAAGAAAACGAGAGCGGTTCTTGAACTTCCGAAAGCACCGAGCTTGTTTGTATGACCTCTTGCACCTTTGAGAGTATGGGAAATGGCTAGAACCAAACTTGATGGTGGTGATTGGGTGGTGTGTGATGGCTGCCGGAAGTAGCAAGAGAGGGAGTAGAGAGTTTGCTAAAGTGATTGATTGTGAATGAGAATGATCAAGACCCTTGGTGCTTATTTATAACCCAAATTTCAAGTTTGTCCATCATGTATTATGCTCCTCATCCTCCAACATATGATTACATGGTGGGTTATATGTCTAATATCATTCCTACATATCAAATAAAATATGAAAAGAAATCAAGGGGTGTGTACACCCTTGTCTAGAACCGGTTATGGGGGGGGGGGGGTTTGGGATGCAAGTATTGGTTACTAGTTTAGTTACAACTCTAGTTAGGACTTAATGATATAGTTTGTGTATTGTTGTGTTTTATTTAATATAAAGTGTGGTAGGGTGTTCGGGGATCCTAACTAGCTCAGAAAAATAAAAACAATGTGTGTGGCAAAATTTTAGTGTCCTGGGTAATGTCCGGTTGTTCGGTTAAACACCGTTCCGTTAAAGTGTTTAATTATGTACCGGGTATTTTATCTAGCGTTCAAATCCCGATTTATGGCGTTCTAAAGTATTTTTATTAATCAATAAAAATAAACTCGCCAAAATATTTCTGAAATAAATTTCAGTTGCCAAGACTGGCTACGTTGTCTGTGTTTCACAGTAAAAGCACTGTGTTGCGCAGAAACACACGGTACGCGCTTAAACTTGAAAAATAACGTCTTTAAGCGTTTTAATTTATTTTTCAACACGAGCTTGATTAAAATAAGATTTTAATCATAACAGAATATTTGTGGGATTTAAATATTATCCAGGCGGTCACCAACATTCGTTTCGCAGTTTTGTCGTAATTAGTTCTTTAGTTCAAATAAACATGTTTTCGCCATACCGAATCCTTCGAAACTTATTTCTAAGTTATGTGAGGGATATTTAGGGTTTGATTGGCTTACGTCCCAGTTCCGGAGTGTATGTCGCGTTAAACTGATTGCGTTTAAGCACCAGTTTGCGTATAACCTTCCAGAAAGTGATTTAAAGCTTGAAATCGATATCGAATCAAATTGTAAAATTAATAAACACAATTGCACATATAATAACACCAAAACACATATAATAACACCAAAGCACAATGTTTTATTGATAACTGACATTGTTTTATATTATACGATGATTACAGAACACAGTTGTCGCAGTTTTCATATGCAGATACGCTATGGTGTTTGTACCGTTCACTGGTATAGACAATCATCATTGCAATTTTACCGTTCACTCTATGGTGTTTGTACCGTCAAAAACTGTTGATACGTATATGTGGTCGTTGAGAGTTTTTCTAAAAGTTGTTGGTTCTCAACCAAAAGTTGTTGTCACTGACCAAGATCCAACAATAAAGAAGGCTATTTCTGATGTATTTGTTGAAACGAGGCATCAATTATACATGTGGCACGTGATGCATAAACTTTCTCGGAAGGTTGAGTTTCTTATTTTTATTTTTGGCGTTCTAAGATATACGGCGTTTTAAAATATATGGTGTTTTGTACTTCGTTACTCTTTTTCATGTAAGTTGTTTATGTCTAATATATGTTTTTTGCATGGCGTTTTCGTGTTATACATAGGTTGGTGTTAGGCTATGCAATTCCACCAATTTCAAAGAACGTATTTGTGGTGTTGTGTGGACGGATATTCTTACACCCGAAGAGTTTGAATCAGGATGGGAAGAGGTTATCGGAGAGTTCAATTTAGCAGATAATGACTGGCTCTCTGATATTTTTGAACTTAGAGAATATTGGATCCCTGCATACTATACAATGGAGGAGTTGTCGGGCATTATGCGAACAACATCGAGGTCGTAGAGTGAGAATCATTTTTTTGGTCAAGTGTGTAATTCAAAAGCTACTCTTGTTGAGTTCATGACTCATTACAAAACTGCAATAGAAGCACAGTGTCACACGCACCGGAAAAATGATCATGAATCTCGATACAAACGCCCCCAGTTGAAAAGTAATTACCAAGTGTTGGAGGGCTAAGCTGCTGACATATACAAAAAAAATTATTTTTTGTGACGTTCAAGCTGAGCTAATCGGAATTGCGGATTGCATAAATCAACGTTACGAAGATCAGCCTGATGGGTTTGTTATGTTTTACATAAATGATTTCTAGCAGCCTTGTACATCCTTATTCGAGGTAAACAATGGCGTTTTTGTTTTTTATTTGGTGTTTTCAGAATATTGCATTTACCATTTGTTAAACATTTAATTTGTTTTTCTATGTAGTTTTTGTGTTTCTTTGTTTGATTGTCTTTTTTATACAAACATTCTCTGCATGGCGTTTATACAGATACTGTTTTTGGCTTTTTTCAGGTAATGTACCGTAAGTTTGATTGCACCTGCAGTTGCTCATGCAGGCATTTTTAACAGTTTAGTTTGTTATCTAGACATATATTTTATGTTTTGAGAAATTTGGATATTAGGGAATTTCTAAAACAATACATTTTGAATAGATGGCGTAAAGAGGCTTCCCCAAATTGCGCTTCCGAATACTCAATGAGTCGTGAATATATGACCAATCTTGATCCCCATGTGCAAAGTATGATGCGAAAAATTATTTTTGCAATGGAGTGTCACACCCCGACCGCGTAAAACAACAAATCGCGGCGGAAAAGTCGTGGAGTGGAGTAACAGAATCATTGTTTCACAACACATGGTAATTGAAGTTTTGTTTTATTGAATTAAAATGTTTACATTGATTAAGAATTTAAGAAGCACAACATGAATTAAACTGTCTTTCATAGTTTTATGTCACTAAGGCCTCGTGTGACAACTCGTATTTCGGACCTACTTGGATGTGATGTATGTGCACGATATGTGATTTTATGAACTTGAATGATTAATTGAATGTAAGATTGTGTTATGTAATGTGTGTATGTATTTAATGACCCGAACGCACAACATGGATCAAACACACAAGGCCATTGGGCCGTATTGTGTGCACGGTCCAAAAGGGCAGCCCGTGATGGGCCGGCCCACTCCTCTTGAACGTGTAAACACCCATCATTGGGGTTTGTTCTTTCATTTGTTACAATTACCTCACACACACACAACCCTAGCTCTTCTTTCCCTCTCTCTCACGAACCGAAGGCAGCCAAAATATACACTTCATCGAAGCTCTTAGGGTTCGGATCATCCTCTTGTTCGGATCAATCCTTATTCCTTCTCCATTCGGTTAGTATGATTAATTATTTGTGCTTAATGTTTTGATGTGTATTATTATAGCCTTGCATGATAACCTAGGGTTCTTGATTAGTATGATTGATTATGTTGATTGAATTGCATGATTTTGAATTAGGGCCGAACACATAGAAATCGGCTGTAAGTTGTTATCGGCTGAATGGTGACATAGTGTAATAATAATGCAATCGGCTATGATATGAATCAGTTAGATTTAGATATCGATCCATTGTTTGTTTGAAGGATTGGTATTGCTAACTCATTATTGTGCTAGTGATTCGGGTTATGATGGAGTAATCGGTTGCTTGTTCATGTGAATCATTAGATTGTTGTTCATGCCTTGATTAGAGTTCATATGGATTATGTGTTAAGAACTACGTTTTGATCGATCATGATGAAGATAGAAACTGTTGATGTTATTGATTGATAATCATAGATATGGAAACTATCTAATTGGTTAAAAAGAATTAATTGAAATTGTAACTGATTGCTTGATTCACGAAAGTTTGTTAACCGGTTGCACAAGGCATCTTGGCCGCACATGTCCACTCGCACAAATGGATCAGTCACACAAGCTGATCTGGCCGCACAAGCCGGACACACAAAGTCAATCGCACAAGGTTGCCTGTCGCACAAGATCTCTCGGATCGCACAAGGAAACTGAATCGTACAAGCCCACACTGATCGCACAAGTTGACTGTTTTGTTGCTTGGGCCGAGATCTTTATGTGAACTTCTTAACTGTTGGGCCGCATGCTAATTATTGGCTGGGCTAATCCCAATCGCACAACCCAACCGGATCGGGCAAGCCCATCCGGGTCGCACAAGATGTTTGTTAATGTGTTATTTGGGCCGTATATGTTAGACTGTTTACTTGTATGTTGGGCCGGGAATAGTTGGGCTTAGACATTGAATCGCACAAGATGGTTGGGCTCGCACAAGCTCAATGGCCCAACCATCCGAGACGCACAAGTGGAAAATGTTATGCTTGGACTGATTACGTGTTGCTATGATATATATACGTGTGTGCTATGATTTATACGTGCATTACTTAAGTCAAAACCTGACTCGTATGGTAACCCTGTTAGGACGTGGTTGACCACTTTAGTTCAAGAACCTTTTTGTGTATCTGCCGAGCAACTCAAGGTGAGTTCACACAGCCAAGGCATGGGGTTCCCAGGGTGGGAATGGGATTGGATGATTATTTCGTGCGTACATAGTTAATGGAACCTAATGATATGGTCCTCAGGGTGAGGATGGTAAATGATAAGATACGGCTAGACTAGTATACCTACTTGAACTGATCTTCGCACACACGCCAAGGGTTGGCTGCGATATTATGACTAATCTTCGCACACATGCCTCAGGAAGGCTGCGAACTATACATACTAAACTTCGCACACATGCCCGGGTGGCCAGCGATACAAATATACATAGTCTAGAATACTTGAGAACTTTGCCTAATCTTCGCATACATGCCTAGAGGGCTGCGATACGAACTAATACGATACATGATTAAATGAACGAACGCAATGCTTACTATACCAATACTATTAGTGAACTTACTTACTGTGAACTCGCTCAACTAGTTGTTGATTATCTGCTGCATGCCTTGCAGGACCTTAGGTACATTATGGAGCTTGCACAGGGAGGAGCAGGTCGTTGTGGACAAAGATTCGTGAATGCTTGTTAAACATTTATGACATTTCAAACTATTAATTATGTTGGGTTTATTTACATGCTTCCGCTATTTAAACAAAGTTTGGTTTTGAACATCAATCATGTCGAGATGAATTACTTTATGTTCTTTTATTATTAAATGCTATGTTCGATATGATTGGTGGCTTGATCCTGGTCAGTCACGCTCCCAAGCGGTGGTACTCCGCGTGTGGAATTTTGGGGGTGTGACAGATTGGTATCAGAGCCATTGGTTATAGAGAACTTGGTTTTAATATGGGAAAACGTTTTTATTAAAACCAGACTATAACCAGAACAGTGCTCTCAACGATCCACAACGACGCTTCGCTCCACGTGCAAGACTCGACATCCTAGGTAATAAGGGTTATGTTTATTACCTGCTTGCTAGAACTATATAGAACTTTGCTCGTATTACGCTTAGATACACATGACTTTATTACATGAGAATACCTTCGTGCTTACACTCTTCTGTCATCGCCTTACTCACGAACCATTCTCACTTACGCTACTTTTACAATGAAGATCATGTCTGGACGAATTAACATGACTCAAGCCCAGCTAGAGGCTCTCGTTCAAGCTCAAGTTGCTGCGGCACTTGTAGCCGCACAAGCAGGTAGTATATCCTGTAGTCATAACTCACACTAGGATCTTTAGATCCTACACTCCTAAACTAGCCCTTGTATTTAAACTTTGCCCTATTCGTATACAATAGGTCAACACGCGCAGCAACCTGTCTGCACTTTCAAGAACTTCATGGACTGTCGTCCAAGTACTTTCAGCGGCACAGAGGGGGCAGTTGGACTCCTCCACTGGTTTGAAAAGCTCGAGTCTGTGTTCGAGATGTGTGAATGCCCTGAGGCTCGCAGGGTGAAATACGCCACGGGCACGCTAGAAGAAATAGCACTAACTTGGTGGAACGCCCAAGTTCAGATTTTAGGGTTGGCAGCTGCTAACGCCACACCCTGGAACGACTTCAAGGAACTCATTAAGAGGGAATACTGCACGCGTGATGACATCCACAAGTTGGAGAATGAGCTCTATCACTTGAAAATGACGGGGTCGGAGATTGAAGCCTATACAAAGCGGTCAAACGAACTGGCCATTCTGTGTCCAACTATGGTGGACCCTCCAGTGAAGCGCATTGAGTTGTATCTCAAGGGGCTTGCGCCAGAGATCCAGAGCCATGTTACATCGGCAAACCTCGACAACATCCAAGACATCCAGCGTCTTGCTCATCGACTCACAGATCAGGCAGTAGAACAGAACAAGCTGCCCAAACGCGTCAGTGCAACTACTACTCCAGCTGCTACTTCTGCTACACCCAACGACAACAAACGGAAATGGGATGGGGATTCCAGCAGGGGATCAGTTTCCGTTCAGTCTCAAGCACAGCAGCGCAGGACGAATGACTACCAGAATTCGAGTCAGCAATCATCTGGCAGTCAGGGGCAGGGTGGATACCGGGGAGTTCACCCACTATGTAACAAGTGTAACAGGCACCACAGTGGAAGGTGTCGCAAAGAACGTTGTCAGAGATGTCTCAAGCTAGGGCACGAAGCCAAAGATTGCAGGAGCTCACGACCTGCGAACCAGAATCAGCAACTTCCGCCACCGGTTCCTCAAAACCCACAGCAGCAGCAACCACAGCGTGGAAACCGGGGATGTTTCCAGTGTGGGGCAGAAGGTCATTACAAGCGCGATTGTCCTCAATTGAACCAGAACCAGAATCGCAACAACAATAAACAGGGCAACGGGAACAACAACAACGGGGGAAACAACAACAACAATGGCAACGAGGCAAGGGGTCGAGCTTTCGTGCTAGGACGGGGAGATGCAATGAACGATCCCAATGTGGTCATGGGTAAGTTTCTCCTCGACGATATTTATGTTACTGTTTTATTTGATTCGGGTGCGGATACAAGTTATATTTCTGTGAAAGCTAGTAAATTGTTAAAACGTGCACCAACACCCCTAAACACCAAACACGTCGTAGAACTAGCTAATGGTAAGAGTTTAGAAGCCACGCATATAGTCAGGGGTTGTAGTATTGTCTTAGCCGGTCAAACCTTCTCCATCGACCTTATTCCCATAATCTTGGGAAGTTTCGATATCGTTATTGGGATGGATTGGTTATCCCAACATTAGGCAGAAATCTTATGCAGCGAGAAGATCATCCGCATTCCCCGTACTGGTCAAGAATCTCTCGAAGTCCAAGGCGACAAGAGTGGTGCTGTAGTTGGCATCATCTCTTTCTTGAAGGCTCAGAAATGTTTGCGGAAGGGTCACACCGCAATCTTGGCACTCGTTTCAGATGCATCAGTGAAGGAAAAGAAACTGGAGGATATTCCAGTTGTACGCGACTACCTTCAGGTGTTTCCTGAAGATTTACCTGGATTACCGCCTCACCGTCAGGTTGAATTTCAAATCGAGCTCGCTCCAGGAGCAGCACCCATAGCTCGCGCACCATATCGTCTAGCTCCATCAGTATTGGAGGAACTGTCAAGGCAGCTACAAGAGCTCTTGGAAAAGGGCTTCATTCGTCCAAGCTCTTCGCCATGGGGAGCTCCAGTATTATTCGTGAGAAAGAAGGACGGTACCTTCAGGATGTGCATCGACTACCGTGAACTCAACAAGGTGACGGTGAAGAACCGTTATCCTCTTCCACGCATAGACGACTTATTCGACCAGTTGCAAGGGTCGTGTTACTACTCCAAGATAGACTTGAGGTCTGGTTATCATCAGCTGAGAGTCCGGGAGGAGGACGTCTCCAAAACCGCATTTAGAACTCGCTACGGTCACTACGAGTTTCTTGTCATGCCGTTTGGGTTAACGAACGCGCCTGCAGTTTTCATGGATCTTATGAACAGGGTGTGCAAACCCTATCTTGACAAGTTCGTCATTGTTTTCATCGACGACATCCTGATCTACTCCAAGAGTCAGGAGGAGCACGAGCAGCACCTACGCCTTATTTTGGAACTCCTACGGAAGGAACAACTGTACGCTAAGTTTTCGAAATGCGACTTCTGGCTTCGTGAAGTCCACTTTCTAGGCCACGTAGTAAACAAGGATGGGATTCATGTCGATCCATCCAAAGTAGATTCGATCAGAAACTGGCCTGCACCACGTACGCCAACGGAAATACGCCAATTCTTGGGTTTGGCGGGTTACTACAGACGGTTTATTAAGGACTTTTCAAGGATTGCTCAACCGCTTACGCTACTGACACAGAAAGGTGTCACCTACCGTTGGGGCAACACTCAGGAAACTGCTTTTCAGCACCTAAAGGATAGACTTTGCAATGCACCTATCCTCTCCTTGCCAGAGGGCACAGATGACTTCGTGGTTTATTGTGATGCATCCATTCAGGGTCTTGGATGTGTGTTAATGCAGCGCGACAAGGTTATTGCTTACGCTTCACGCCAACTTAAGATTCATGAACGGAACTACACGACGCACGACTTAGAGCTGGGAGCTGTTGTTTTCGCGCTTAAGATATGGCGACACTACCTGTACGGTACCAGGTGCACGATTTACACCGATCACAGGAGTCTCGAGCATATCCTTAAGCAGAAGGATTTGAACATGCGTCAACGGCGATGGGTCGAGTTACTGAACGATTACGAATGCGCCATCAAGTACCATCCAGGCAAAGCCAATGTTGTGGCTGACGCCCTCAGTCGGAAAGACACTTTACCTCGGCGCGTGCGAGCGCTACAGCTTACGATTCAGTCTAGCCTTCCAGCACAGATACGAAATGCTCAGGTAGAAGCATTGAAACCCGAAAATGTCAAAGCTGAAGCCTTACGCGGCTCACGACAACGAATGGAACAGAAGGCAGACGGCGCCTACTATGTAACGGAGCGTATTTGGGTCCCACTTTTTGGCGGTTTACGAGAGCTGGTAATGGACGAAGCTCACAAGTCCCGCTATTCGGTACATCCAGGATCGGACAAAATGTACCACGACATTAGAACTACTTATTGGTGGCCTAGCATGAAGGCCCACATTGCTACTTACGTCGGCAAGTGCTTGACCTGTGCGAGAGTCAAGGTTGAATACCAGAAACCAGCGGGCCTACTTCAGCAACCCACGATACCGCAATGGAAATGGGAAGAAATTTCCATGGATTTCGTTACAGGCCTACCTAGATCCTAGCGTGGGAATGATACTATATGGGTGATCGTGGATCGACTCACCAAGTCTGCACACTTCCTAGCTATAAAGGAAACAGATAAGTTCTCCACTCTCACAGACATCTATCTTAAAGAAGTTGTTTCGAGGCACGGAGTGCCCACCTCCATCATTTCGGATCAGGATGCACGATTCACATCAGAACTATGGCAAGCGATGCACAAATCTTTTGGCTCACGGTTAGACATGAGCACAGCATATCATCCTCAGACGGATGGGCAGTCTGAGCGAACGATCCAAACTCTTGAAGACATGCTTCGGGCATGCGTTATTGATTTCGGCAATGGCTGGGAAAAGCACCTCCCTTTGGTGGAGTTCTCATATAATAACAGTTATCACACCAGCATACAAGCCGCTCCATTCAAGGCATTGTACGGGCGTAAATGCCGGTCACCTCTCTGTTGGGCAGAGGTGGGGGATAGTCAGATCACGGGTCCAGAGATTGTAGTGGACGCCACAGAAAAGATTGCACAAATACGACAACGCATGGCGGCAGCACGCGACCGTCAGAAAGCCTACGCGGACAAGCGTAGAAAGCCCTTGGAATTTCAGGTCGGGGACCGGGTTTTACTTAAAGTCTCACCCTGGAAGGATGTGGTTCGTTTTGGCAAACGGGGCAAACTAAATCCGTGATATGTCGGACCGTTCGAGATCATAGAGAAGATTGGCAAAGTGGCCTACAAGCTAAACCTACCAGCTGAACTCGGGGCAGTTCACAATGTTTTCCACGTGTCGAATATGAAGAAATGCTTGTCAGATGAGACCCTAATAATTCCATTGAAAGAGCTCACTATCGACGAGCGGTTGCAGTTCGTCGAGGAACCTGTAGAAATCACGGACCGGGATGTTAAGGTCCTCAAACACAAGAGAATCCCTCTTGTTCGAGTTCGTTGGAACTCCAAACGTGGCCCAGAGTACAACTGGGAACGCGAAGACCAGATGACAGAAAAGTACCCCCAGTTATTCGGAACCAATGCAACCACTACTGAGGCTGAAGCTACTACTGCGGAATTTCGGGACGGAATTCCAGATCAACGGGGGGAGGATGTGACACCCCAGGAAAACCAGTGAACAATACAACTTACCTAGCTTCCTCAGTGAGTGCATACCAAATTTCGGGACGAAATTTCTTTTTAGTTGGGGATAATGTGACAACTCGTATTTCGGACCTACTTGGATGTGATGTATGTGCACGATATGTGATTTTATGAACTTGAATGATTAATTGAATGTAAGATTGTATGCTTTGTGTTATGTAATGTGTGTATGTATTTAATGACCCGAACGCACAACATGGATCAATCACACAAGGCCATTGGGCCGTATTGTGTGCACGGACCAAAAGGGCAGCCCGTGATGGGCCGGCCCACTCCTCTTGAACGTGTAAACACCCATCATTGGGGTTTGTTCTTTCATTTGTTACAATTACCTCACACACACACAACCCTAGCTCTTCTTTCCCTCTCTCTCACGAACCGAAGGCAGCCAAAACATCCACTTCATCGAAGCTCTTAGGGTTCGGATCATCCTCTTGTTCGGATCAATCCTTATTCCTTCTCCATTCGGTTAGTATGATGAATTATTTGTGCTTAATGTTTTGATGTGTATTATTATAGCCTTGCATGATAACCTAGGGTTCTTGATTAGCATGATTGATTATGTTGATTGAATTGCATGATTTTGAATTAGGGCCGAACACATAGAAATCGGCTGTAAGTTGTTATCGGCTGAATGGTGACATAGTGTAATAATAATGCAATCGGCTATGATATGAATCGGTTAGATTTAGATATCGATCCATTGTTTGTTTGAAGGATTGGTATTGCTAACTCATTATTGTGCTAGTGATTCGGGTTATGATGGAGTAATCGGTTGCTTGTTCATGTGAATCATTAGATTGTTGTTCATGCCTTGATTAGAGTTCATATGGATTATGTGTTAAGAACTATGTTTTGATCGATCATGATGAAGATAGAAACTGTTGATGTTATTGATTGATAATCATAGATATGGAAACTATCTAATTGGTCAAAAAGAATTAATTGAAATTGTAACTGATTGCTTGATTCACGAAAGTTTGTTAACCGGTTGCACAAGGCATCTTGGCCGCACAAGATGTCCACTCGCACAAATGGATCAGTCACACAAGCTGATCTGGCCGCACAAGCCGGACACACAAAGTCAATCGCACAAGGTTGCCTGTCGCACAAGATCTCTCGGATCGCACAAGGCAACTGAATCGTACAAGCCCACACTGATCGCACAAGTTGACTGTTTTGTTGCTTGGGCCGAGATCTTTATGTGAACTTCTTAACTGTAGGGCCGCATGCTAATTATTGGGCTGGGCTAATCCCAATCGCATAACCCAACCGGATCGGGCAAGCCCATCTGGGTCGCACAAGATGTTTGTTAATGTGTTATTTGGGCCGTATATGTTAGACTGTTTGCTTGTATGTTGGGCCGGGAATAGTTGGGCTTAGACATTGAATCGCACAAGATGGTTGGGCTCGCACAAGCTCAATGGCCCAACCATCCGAGACGCACAAGTGGAAAATGTTATGCTTGGACTGATTACGTGTTGCTATGATATATATACGTGTCTGCTATGATTTATACGTGCATTACTTAAGTCAAAACCTGACTCGTATGGTAACCCTGTTAGGACGTGGTTGACCACTTTAGTTCAAGAACCTTTTTGTGTATCTGCCGAGCAACCCAAGGTGAGTTCACACAGCCAAGGCATGGGGTTCCCAGGGTGGGAATGGGATTGGATGATTATTTCGTGCGTACATAGTTAATGGAACCTAATGATATGGTCCTCAGGGTGAGGATGGTAAATGATAAGATACAGCTAGACTAGTATACCTACTTGAACTGATCTTCGCACAGACGCCAAGGGTTGGCTGCGATATTATGACTAATCTTCGCACACATGCCTCAGGAAGGCTGCGAACTATACATACTAAACTTCGCACACATGCCAGGGTGGCCAGCGATACAAATATACATAGTCTAGAATACTTGAGAACTTTCCCTAATCTTCGCATACATGCCTAGAGGGCTGCGATACGAACTAATACGATACATGATTAAATGAACGAACGCAATGCTTACTATACCATTACTATTAGTGAACTTACTTACTGTGAACTCGCTCAACTAGTTGTTGATTATCTGCTGCATGCCTTGCAGGACCTTAGGTACATTATGGAGCTTGCACAGGGAGGAGCAGGTCGTTGTGGACAAAGATTCGTGAATGCTTGTTAAACATTTATGACATTTCAAACTATTAATTATGTTGGGTTTATTTACATGCTTCCGCTATTTAAACAAAGTTTGGTTTTGAACATCAATCATGTCGAGATGAATTACTTTATCTTCTTTTATTATTAAATGCTATGTTCGATATGATTGGTGGCTTGATCCTGGTCAGTCACGCTCCCAAGCGGTGGTACTCCGCGTGTGGAATTTTGGGGGTGTGACACCTCGTCTAGTCCTATGTTTGCATTATGATCACCTAACAACAGCACCTGAAACACAAAGTAGTCATGAAAATAGGTACGTCAGCATAAAAATGCCTGTGAGATACATAGGTGTAACTGATGCAGGATTCATGACTTCTAAGTTTAAAAGAAATGTTTAACAAAAAGTAGTCATGAACCTTGTAAAATTGTTTTCCTTTATAAATCATACGAAAACTGTCGCAACCCCCGCCCCCTATCTGTCCCGGGAACGGGCGGCCGCGAACTCAGTGTTGGTGGTATCGGTGTTTATCAATTAGGCAGCGAAAATTACATCAGGACCGTAGTTAGTAAATATGTTATCAGAGTGAAACACCATATTTTATATAAATAAATATATTGGGATAAAACCCAAGGTTTCATTACAAACTGATCTATAGGGATAAATCCCATTTTATTAAAATAAAACGCCTTCTTTATTTAGGTAACTTTTATAGCCACTTTTCCAAGCCTTCGGTGCTATCCAGCTGGCTTCTAGTTGGCTTTCACATTTTGTTACCTGAAACGCGTTTAAAAACATTTTGTCAGTGGGAAATACTGGTGAGTGAATCCCAGTAATCAAAAAGAGTTTTATATTTAGACAGTATTGAGAGTGATTACAATGTTTATATCTTCACAATTACTCATTCAGTACTGTCGATCCTGACTGGTGGGTCATATTACACATTGGCTAACTCTTTGTCCAATGGTAACGTGTCTCACATTTTGTATACAAAACCCCAACATACCGGCAGTAATTGAAGACTACAAAGACTCAATCACTGCTTAATCACATCGTAAAATATTTAAGGTCTTGTAAAACAGTTTGTAAAAAGGAGATTACTCACATTGCTGTCTTAGGTTTTCTGTAAGGTTTTCCTGGTGATTATCTATAATTTGCACAAATGCACGCGTGTTAGTATAATAACCCTTAATATTTACATTTGTAATACCCTCCCCGAGACGGCATTCCAACAACTACGTCGGACAGAACCTCGACAGCCGTTACGGAACCCTGGATCAATCAAGCAGCGTATCTAATACGTAACCGGGGTTATGTTACATACAACGGAGCAGAACTTCGTTATTTAGGGGGTATTATACCCGAAGATTATGCCTAATATTCAGAGAGAGAAAAAGAGATTTTGAACGATCAGAACTGAAGGCCGAAGCCCTCTATTTATAGGTGACCCTTCACCTTCCCCGCGGCCCGCGTTCTGAGAAAGGAAGGGTCTACGCGGCCCGCATAGTAGGGGTGTAGACCTTAGCTTTGACTGGTCATCACAACTAGCTTCAACACGATCATAACACATGTCGGCGTAGGGCTGCGCCTCGTAGATGAGCGCTCGCACCCCGCATAAGATCCCTAAGGGGTCTACGCGCCCCGCGACAGCTCATAAAATTTTGTTTTTATTTTATTTTTAATTATATAATGTATTTTGGGCTCGGTTTTCACATACGGGGTATATTTTAGGACATATTGGGATATTTTAAATATTTTTAGGGTGTCGAAAAATATTTTGGAGGGTTGTTATATCCTCCCCACCTTGTTTTAGAGCTCATCCTCGAGATCTACCGGAACAAGTGTGGATATTTCCTTTGTATTTCTGAGTCAATCTCCCATGTATACTCTGGTCCTCTTTTGGAGTCCCATTTCACTTTGACCAGAACTAGTCTCTTGTGCTTTAGATTCTTGAATTTTCGGTCTTCAATCTGTAGAGGACTCTCTACAAATTTTAACTGCTCATTACCTCTATGTCCATAAGAGGTACTACCAGTGATTCGTTAGCTAAGCATTTCTTGAGATTCGAGACATGAAATACATCATATATTCCTACCATTTCCTCTGGCAGTTGTAGCTGATAGGCTACAGGTCCTATTCTTCTAATAATCTCAAAAGGTCCAACATACCTGGGGCTTAGCTTTTCCCTTTTGATGAATCTGACTACTCTTTTCCAAGGAGAGACTTTCAATAATACTTTGTCTCCTACCTGAAATTCCAATGGCTTTCGTTTGTTATCAGCATAACTCTTCTGTCGATCACGTGCTGCTTTCAGTCGTTCCTTGACTTGAATGATCTTGTCAGTTGTTTCTTGTACTATCTCAGGTCCAGATAATTTCTTTTCCCCAATTTCTGCCCAACAGACTGGGGTTCGGCACTTTCGTCCATAAAGTGCTTCGAATGGTGCAGCATTGATACTTGTGTAATAACTGTTATTATAAGAAAATTCTATCAATGGTAAGTGATCTTCCCAATTACCTCCGAAATCAATTACACAAGCTCTAAGCATGTCCTCCACTGTCTGAATTGTCCTTTCGCTTTGTCCGTCTGTTTGAGGATGATAAGTTGTGCTTAGATTTAATTTGGTTCCCATTTCTTTTTGGAAACTTGCCCAAAAATGAGAGGTAAAACGGCTATCTCTATCAGAAACAACTGATAAAGGAATTCCATGTAGTGAAACTATTTCATTTACATACAATTTAGCTAACTGTTCCATACTGAAAGTTTCCTTCATGGGTAGGAAATGAGCTGACTTAGTTAGCCTGTCTACAATCACCCAGATTGTATCATTACCGTTTCTTGTTTGGGGCAATTTAATAACAAAATCCATTGTTATTAATTCTCATTTCCATACTGGCATTTCTAATTGCTGCAATAAACCTGAGGGTTTATGATGTTCAGCTTTAACTTGTGAACAAGTTAAACACTTAGAAACATAAGCTGCTATATCCTTCTTCATTCCTATCCACCAAAAATTCTTTCTTAAATCCTGATACATCTTATCATTTCCAGGATGCATCGTATACTTAGACTTATGGGCTTCTTCTAATATACGGTGGTGTAGGTTTCCTAATTTAGGTATCCACATTCTTTTCTTATGGAATCTCCAAATTCCATCTGTTCCTTGTTCTAATTCCTTGATCATTCCTTTTAACTTTTCAGTATCATCTTTGATAACTGATTCTTGTGCCTTTCTAATCTGATCATTTAAATCTACTTGGAGATTTAACTTAAGAGAACGTATCATTTTTCGCTTTTCATGATACTTTCGACTTAAAGCATCAGCCACCACATTGGCTTTTCCTGCATGATACTGGATATTACAATCATAATCACTAAGTATCTCCATCCAGCATCTTTGCTTCATATTCAGCTCTTTTTGCCCGAAAACATATCTTAAACTCTTATGATCAGTAAAAATGGTAAACTTACTACCATAAAGGTAATGTCTCCAAATCTTAAGAACAAAAATTATGGATCCTAATTCTAGATCATGGGTTGAATAATTCTCTTCATGATCCTTAAGTTCTCTAGATGCATAGGCTATAAACCTTTTGACGTTGCATCAATACACATCCATAACCTAACATAGAAGCGTCACAATAGACTACAAAGTCTTCAGTTCAGTTCCTTCTGGTAATGCTAGTATAGGTGCATTGGTTAGTCTTTGCTTAAGAATTCTAAAGGCTTCTTCCTGTTTTGGTCTCCATTCAAACTTAACAGATTTATAGGTTAGCTTAGTTAAGGGAATGACTATTCTAGAAAAATCTCGAATAAACCTTCTATAATAACCGGCCAATCCTAGGAAACTTCTAACCTCGGTTGGTGACTCAGGGGTTTTTCCATTTAGTAATAGCCTCGATCTTGGTGGGATCCACATGAATTCCTTCATGATTGACTAGATGTCCATGAAATTGTACCTGTTCTAACCAGAACTCGCACTTTGAAAATTTAGCATAAAGCTTTTCGTTTCTTAGTAGACTTAGAAGTGCGTGCAAATGCTCTGAATGTTCCTCTTTACTCTTAGAGTAAATGAGAATATCATCTATAAAAACAATTATGAATTTATCCAAATATGGCTTACATATTCGGTTCATCATGTCCATAAATACAGCTGGGGCATTGGTTAAACCAAATGGCATAACAGTAAATTCATAATGGCCATACCTTGTTCTGAATGCGGTCTTAGGAATGTCCTCTTCCAGTACCTTTAATTGATGATATCCTGACCTTAAATCGATTTTAGAGAAAAATAGAGCTCCTTGCAATTGATCGAACAGATCATCGATTCTCGGTAATGGGTACCGATTCTTAATCGTGACCTTGTTCAATTCGCGGTAGTCAATGCACAAACGCATTGATCTGTCTTTCTTTTTAACGAATAAAATCGGTGCTCCCCACGGTGATGAACTTGGCTGTATGAATCCTTTTTCCAACAATTCGTCTAATTGTTTCTTCAGTTCTTGCATTTCTGCGGGTGGCAAATGGTAGGGTGCTTTGGCAATTGGTGCTGTTCCTGGTAGCATATGGATTCTGAATTCAACTTCCCTGTCCGACGGTAGTCCTGGTAATTCTTCTGTAAATACATCTGAAAACTGAGATACTACTGGAATATCTTTTAGTTCTTTTCCCCTAGTATTAGTGATTATGGAAATCAAATACACTATAGATCCTTTTCTGATATAACTTGCTATTTTCATTACAGAGATGAATTTTGTGGATTTAGATGGTTTATCTCCTTTAATTGTGATCTTTTCACCCTTTGGTGAATTTACTTGAATTGACTTTTAATCACATAAAATACTGGCTTTATTGGCTATTAACCAATCCATTCCTAATACAACATCAAATCCTGCCAGATTCATTGGGTAAAGGTTTGCCATGAATTTTTTATTTAAAAATTCTATTCTTGCTCTCTGCAAGATTTCAGAAATCTTAATGGTTTCTCCATTTGCTGTCTCTACTAGACATTCTTGTGGAAGTTTAGTTAATGATTGATTTAGAAATTTGCAAAACGAAGTATTAATAAAACTTTGGTTCGCACCAAAGTCAAATAATACTTTCGCAAAAACATCATTAACTAAAAACGTACTAGCTATCACGTCCGGAATCAACTTGGCTTCATCTGCAGTTAGAACAAAAGCTCTAGCATTTTTAGTGTTCTTGTTATTCGTAGCTGGAGCTAGTTTCGGACAGTTTGGCTTGATATGGCCTTGTTCTCCGTAACTGTAGCATATCCTGTTGTTAAGTTTCTTCCTGGAATCTTCTTCCTTGTGTCCAGATATTTTGCAGAATTTGCAATATATGGAGCATCTTTCAGAATGCTTCCTTTTACAATACTTGCAGTAAGGTGCAGAAGTAGAACCTACATTTCTCCACGGTTGGAATTTCCAGAACGGAATTCCTGGGTAAGTCTTTGAGCTAGGTTCCTCCTTTGATCCTCTTCCCGTGTACGTACTAACTCATCTGTCAAGGTATTTGCTAGTTCTACAGCTTCCTCTATGGTTTGGGGTCTAGCTGCCTTGACTACATGCCTAATTTCCCCAATTAATCCCCAGATGTAACGGCAGATTAATACTGGTTCAGGTGATGCAAGGGTTGGTACTATTCTAGCAAATTCAAAGAATGTAGTAGTATAACCCTTACTATCCACTCCAGTCATCCTAAGGGTTAGGAATTTATTTGCTATCTGTTCTTCTTCATTGGGAGGGCAGAATTTCCTTTCTACCATATTCTTAAATTCTTCCTATTCCATATTGTAAACCCTATCACTTCCCCTAGACTGGAGGATAGTGTTCCACCATTCTAAGGCTGAGTTCTTAAACAGATTGGAAGCAAACATTATCTTATCCTCTTCCGCACACTTGCTTATTTTCAAGACTGCCTCAGTCGTTTCCATCCAGCGTAGAGTTGCAATGGGTCCTTCATTGCCCGAGAATTCTATTGGTTTGCAGGACCAAAATTCTTTGTAAGAACAACCATAAGATATGGTTCTTCTTCTTTTGGGAATGGGCACTTGAAGTAAAGGTCCATTGTTTACGCTCTGTTCAGGTTCAGTTGGTCGCATACTGCTATGCTTACTTTTATTATCCGCTTCTTTAACAGTTTGAATAATAAATGGCATTGCATCTATAATTCCTTGTGCCACTATGTGTTGGATGGCACTATTATCCACTTGATTTCCATTGTTATTGTTGTTTGGATTCTCATTATTCGGGTTATTGTGGTTCTGGTTATTATCATTCTGGTTTTCCTGGTTCACTTCGTTGCCCATCTGAATTTTAAGCATTTACCACATATTAGGATCACAAAATAATATTTAATACAACCAATCACACAACACGTACGTTGATAAAAAAACGTCGAGCATTGCGACTTACTCTTTTTATATATTATATGCATCTAATACAAACCAGAACTGGAAATTTAAAATTACAATACAACTGAAATAAAAATTAAACTACTAGTAGGCATCCATAGTTATTATCTAGATTTTTCTCATACATACACACATATTATTATATTATATTATTGTTATTATTATTATTATTATTATTATTATTATTATTATTATTATTACTACTACCTCTACCATCATCTTCACTGATATAGATTCATACAGAAATCCATATTGCGCTCGTCGTACTTTCCAAACGAGTCGCTCTCCCACCTGTCTCATTCTCTCGCTACTTTCTAAAATCTTTTCTCCGAAAGTTTGGAGCTCTTGCACATTTTCTGCACTCATTGGGGGTGCAGGTGCTGGGACTGGGTTTGGAATCTGGGGCATGGGTTCCTGGTACGGGTAAGGATTCTCTATGATCTCCCTAATGTATTGATCACTATCATAGGAGGGATCTAGAGGGTCCAAACCTGGGTAAGCTCCTAGATTCGGCATGGGCATGTCTTCTAGTATCGGGTAACGTTGCACATAGTCCCTATTATCATCCCACCACGGGTCATAGTCTAGGTCTAAGGGATTAGGTGCTGGTACCCTAGGTATCTCTTCTGGGTTAAAATAATGCATTTTGACATGATTTTCTGGGTTGTTTTTTTATTTCCATTGGCTGGTTGGGAAATAGTGGTGGTGGTTGGGGTGCTATTAGTTGCTCCAGGTTAGGGTCGGCAGCAGTGGTTGCTAGGATATGGAAATTGGCTAAACTCCTATTAAGCATATCCTGTGTATGGGCATCTGTCTCCCTTTTAGCGGCTCCTAGGACTCTCTGTTGTTGCAACTTTTTCATTCGTTTCCTACGTTCATGCGCTCCCCTACTGAACCATCCTCTCTTTTTAGGTGTGAATGACTCTTCAGACTGAGCCTTAAACACGAATACCCCGTCTTCATTATCAGCAGAATACCCTGAGAGGGCAGGCTGTGAAGAGGTGCCTTCGCTTCTAGGCGAGCTGGACAACTGACGAAAGGCGTCGGATGGTCCTTGGTCGCTCATACTGTAAACTAACAAATAGTCAAATAACACACACCAATAAAATACAAATATGCACGTATTTCCGTTACTTAGTTCCTAACATATTGAATAATATTTTGGTGCCAGCAGAATACTTCTATGGCTGAATCGGTGGCTTAGCCCTGATACCACCTTCTATCGCAACCCCCGCCCCCTATCTGTCCCGGGAACGGCGGCCGCGAACTCAGTGTTGGTGGTATCCGTGTTTATCAATTTGGCAGTGGAAATTACATCAGGGCCGTAGTTAGGAAATATGTTATCAGAGTGAAACATCATATTTTATATAAATAAATATATTGGGATAAAACCCAAGTTTTCATTACAAACTGATTTATAGGGATAAATCCCATTTTATTAAAATAAAATTCCTTCTTTATATAGGTAACTTTTATAGCCACTTTTCCAAGCCTTCGGTGCTGTCCAGCTGGCTTCTAGTTGGCTTTCACATTTTGTTACCTGAAACGCGTTTAAAAACATTTTGCCAGTGGGAAATACTGGTGAGTGAATCTCAGTTTAATCAAGAATAGTTTTATCTTTAGACAGTAATGAGAGCGATTACAATGTTTATATCTTCACAATTACTCATTCAGTACTGTCAATCCTGATTGGTGGGTCATATTACACATTGGCTAACTCTTTGTCCAATGGTAACGTGTCTCACATTTTGTATACAAAACCCCAACATACCGGCAGTAATTGAAGACTACAAAGACTCAATCACTGCTTAATCACATTGTAAAATATTTAAGGTCTTGTAAAACAGTTTGTAAAAAGGAGATTACTCACATTGCTGTCTTAGGTTCTCTGTAAGGATTTCCTAGTGATTATCTATAATTTACACAAATTCACACGTGTTAGTATAATAACCTTTAATATTTACATTAGTAATACCCTCCCCGAGATGGCATTCCAATGACTACGTCGGGCAGAACCTCGACAGCCGTTACGGAACCCTGGATCAATCGGGCAGCGTATCTAACGTGTAACCGGGGTTATGATTGTGACAACTCGTATTTCCAAGGTTAGTGTCGCTTAAATTCCACAAATCTTCAGCACGTGTTTTTGCGTTAAAATTACTTATCCTGTGTTGTTTAGATTAGTATGATTGTATCATTACTCAAACCGCCAAACACTTCTACATGTCGTTTATCTAATCTTGAAAACCAACTTAAGTGGACCGCGAACTCGCTTAACACTCTCACATTTGGGCCTTTGGGCCTAGGGCCACATTCTACTTATTGAAACCCCACGAAACCGGAACCCAACCCAAATTAGCACACACTTTAGATTATGACCGAGATAGGGATTTGGGTCGGTCATCATGTACCCATCTAACATATGCGGCCTCTTGTCACAAGCCCAAACTTTTCCATGTTGAGCCCACTTCGGTTAGGAACATGAACCGCCCAAATCCTCACATTATATTCATTCGTAGTGTGCATCTTGATTGGATAAAACTTGATCACAAACAAACAAAAAACCCTTGAGCTTTCCCCCCTGATCGCACGAGTTCAGCAGCAGCCCCTTCGAATTAGCATCTCAACCGGTCATTTTTCTTGGTTAGTATGATAACACTTGTTTTAAATTCTGGTCGATTATATTTATTTAAGTATAAACCCTCGCTGATTGTGTTGATGATTACGTGATTTCTCATGAAATGGTTATATGTGGTTATTGTGTACGTGATATATATATGATGTGAGGATTTATAATTTGTATGATGATATATGAACATGTGACAAAGGATGATGATTAATGCTTGCCATGATACCAAATTTGGATAGCAAAACATAGTGATTAGGTTGTCAGCCCTCTTTTCTCACAATTCTTGGTCCAATAAAAATTAGTAGTGTATAAGACATTTAAATAAGAACTGGAAATTGCATGTGACATTGTCGGTTGTTCAGAAAAGTTAATCATTAGAGACTTGCCAACCTTGTAGGTCCAGTTGAGGTTTAAAGAGTGTTGACCATCATATGACACCTGGATCGATTCAACTAACAGTTGTCAACAATTGTCCATTCACTTTAAATATGCTAACTCCCCATGTGATAGAATATGATTGTGAATTGTAAACATGTTAACTGTTTTCAACATGTGATAGGATATCTTAGTTCATGTTAACTGTTGATAAGGTTAATTAACCAGGATTGGATAACTCACCAAACTACATGAAATATGGATGTAATCGGTCATGAAGCATGTATGTTAATTGATTAAATTGTCTATACATGATATAAGTGTTTACATGATAGTTAAATGGAATTCCTGTGCTTGTTTCGATACCTACTGTTGGTGGTAATGAAAAATTTGAATGGGCCGCATAGCGGCTGGGCATCATCACCGAGCTGGGCTGGGCCAGAGAGGCCTGCCAGCTCTTTCGATACATGCTAGTTGGGTAGTAACCTTGAATGGTTGGGTTGTTGGGCCGGGTGTAGGGACGGCTCGCACTATGGGTGTTCCGGTTGGGCTTAATTGTGCATTGGGTTAGGTCCAATCGGATGGGTCATTCTGAATCAGATTGATATAGGGTAAGCCTCTTCTTTTTCACAATTGGGCCGATCCAGTAATGGGGGCATTAAGAGTATACCATTTAGGTTGCACATTGGAATTGAATTGCTTAAATGAGAAATGTGATTAATTGTGTATTGTGAGTTTGGCTGTGATAGCGGGGTACTTGCTGACATGTTACTAGTGTAGTGTGAACAGAAGTCGCATGATTGATATGGTATTATGTGACCCCAAACTGTAATTGCAAACGTGATTGTATGAACTATGCTTGATTTGACATAGGTGGTAATTATACGTTTAGTTATTTAATGCCTGTGTGCTACGTGTGAATTGATATATAAATTGAGGATTCATTAAACTGATTGTTAACGGTAAATCATGGTAGGATGCAATTAATCAACTGTTAAACAAGTAACCTAATCTACCGAGCAATCCAAGGTGAGTTCACTACATTCGAGCATGTGTCCTAGTGGTTGGGGACAGTCAGTGGGTATCCCGTGGAGGGATAAGTCTTTTGGGTAAAAACGGGTATATTGGTTAATATTCTCACCTATCATTCTTGTAAGTCCCTTATGTTGTAACCTGGAGGGTAACGGGTATTAGTTGGTAGCGCTACTTAGGTTTGGCACCCTCACACCGCTCCTAGATAGGACGGATGTGAACTAATGACCCAGTCGGGCCCAGTACTGGATAGGAGTACGTGGGAAAGGGCAGTCATGTACATCAGGAGCCGTATTGTTCGGAATTGAGATATTAACAATATTACTTGCTTATGTCAATGAACTGTTTTAAACACTTGGTAACAAACGTTTTCATAAACTGTGAACTCGCCAGCTTTGTCTGATACACTTGTTACATGCTCGCAGGTCGTTAGGGGATGGAAACAGGAGCTTGCTGGCTGGAGGACAGGAGTGGTCATGGTCACGCTGATGGGCTCATTTGTTAAACACTTATTTATCATGTTGATTAGTATTACTTTATGATACAATAATGCTTCCGCTGAACTTGATGGTTTTTGAATTACTTCTGTTTGGATTTTATTACTATTAAATGATGAAACTTTATTTTTTTTAAACTTATGAATTCAACGTAATTGGTGGCTCATTACTAGTGGTCACACGCCTAACAGGGACACACCCTAAGTGGTAATTTGAGGGTGTGACAATGATACTTACAACGGAGCAGAACTTCGTTATTTAGGGCGTATTATGCCTACTATTCAAAAATTTTGAGAGAAAAAGAGATTTTGAACGATCGGAATTGAAGGCCGAAGCCCTTTATTTATAGGTGACCCTTCACCTTCACTCGCGGCCCGCGTAAAAGAAAGGAAGGGCCTACGCAACCCGCGTAGTAGGGGTGTAGACCTTCGCTTTGACTTGTCATCACAACTAGCTTCGACACGATCGTGACACGTGTCGGCTTAGGGTTGCGCCTCGTAGATGAGCGCTCGCGCCCCGCATAAGATCCCTAAGGGGTCTACGCGCCCCGCGACAGCTCATAACATTTTGTTTTTATTTTATTTTTAATTATATAATGTATTTTGGGCTCGGTTTTCACATACAGGGTATATTTTAGGACATATTGGGATATTTTAAATATTTTTAGGGTGTCGAAAAATATTTTGGAGGGTTGTTATAAAAACCGATAAGAAAATCAGATGATATAAAAGAATAATGCTCGGTTAAATAAATAACCAAGTGAAAATGATGTTTATATGAAGTATGTCGTTTGTAAAACAATGTCTTGTAAAAATATGTTATTTCTGTAAAGTGTATCATGTTGTTGTTGAAATGATCCTGATAATGCTACGATATGTAATATCATAAAAGCACTTATATATAGGAAGTACCAGCGGCGTATCCACCATGCTTTTATCATATTACACACGCCTCGTTATTTAAATCACATACCCAAAATAAACCACCAAAATGTCTTGTTTAAACCAACATCAAGATGTTCATGTATAATCAAATGTTATGTATGGCAAGCGAGGGTATCAACTTAAACCATAGGTAAAATGTACAAAACAATGTATTTGAGTGAATCATAGTTTAAGTCAAAAATTATGTTTTGCAAAATAAATGCTTTACTGATAAGAACATTTATATGGTAATATTTATCACATACATTCAAGCCTTGAGACTATTGGTCAAACCCTAAACAAGTTAATGGTTTATCAAAATGTTTTCGGATTCTGTCATTCCTTACGTCCAAACAAACCTAGGATTCCAGGAATGGGAGTTGTCAAGTCCTATGGTACCAGTACATACTACCGAGCAGCGTGATCAGTGTTAATGACTGTATTTTTGACCCGTTAAACAAACCAAATGTCATACGAAATGTAAGCATGTTCTGTGAAAACAATGTACTAAGTATGCTAAATGAACATACATAGCAAAAAATGTAATGCAAATCAATGTGTACATATGTTGAATTAAACATATGAAACAAATGTGTTTATAAAATCAATGGGCTAGCATGCTCAAATCAACATACATAGAATAACATAAATGAAATCATGTACTATATGCGTAGTAATGAATATAACAAGTATATTTCATGAAAGCACAAAAAGCATGAAAGTAACAAGTATGCACATGTGTATCACCCCAAAAGATATGAAAATGGTAAAAGAGGGGACTATGTACTCACTTGATATTGCTTAGTAGTCTTGAGGTAAAAATCAAATAATGCTTGAAGGATCACGGAATCAATCGGCACCTAATATATGTTAATAAATCGGACCTAAATCGGAAGATCGGAGAGAATGAGGTCTTGTAAACCAAATGAGTGTTTGAACTCATACAATATAGTTTAACAAAGCCTACATTCTAAATCGGAACCTATCCTAAGTGCTTATAACCCGTTATGACCCGTTTAGGTAGCTTGCGCTACTTTAACGCGTCATTTGCGCAAAACGCAAACGAGTAGCCTAACTAGTCCTATGACAAGTATTATATGCCCTAACATGTTTAATAATCAGTTTATGTGGCAAAATTGAAGTTACATATGCTTAAAATGGATTTATGCGCAAAAAGGCATTTTGGTTATTTTTCCTAAGGCATATAACTACCTATCATACAACTAAGTAAACTAAGTCACCATAAGGTATAACCTCGGATGGTTATTCCCTATACAACTATGGTCACAAAATATGTTTGGTTGGATCCTAATGATCAACCAAACGGGCCGGGTTCAAAAGTCTAAGCGGTTGTTTAGACCGCTTATCTTACGACCCTATATAAGCACTAAACTAAGAGTGATGAGTTAAACATGTTAAAAACATGTTTAACTAAGTTAGAAAACAAGTTTGATATCAAAACAAAGTGTTTTGATACCTAAAGATAGCTTCGTTGCAAAATACTGTAGGATCGTTTGCACGACCAAAATGAGTCATTCAGAAGAGTTCTAATCAATACGAGAGGCGGAAACAAACGTATCGACTTTGAATCAGCTTGATTTACACTCAGAATCACTTTAATTGTCTTGTATATTGATATAACAACGTTTTACAGGCAGTAGACACTTCGGCAGCACCTCGGTACCAGAATCGGAACTGTTACAAATGAATGAACAAGCTCGACTATATATAGGAGTTGCATTTCGCACGGAATGACTAAGATCCATTTCGTGCGAAATGGTCACTTGTCCATTTCGTACGAAATGGCTTTTCCATTTCGTGAGAAATGGTTCCACACTCCTAAAACCTTAAAACCTAGCCTACTGAGCTTCATTCCATTCAATCTAGATACAAGACTCGATACAAGACGAAGTCGACAGACATATGCACCAACAGACTCCCCCTTGGATGTTGACGAAGTCTTCGGTGTTGAGTCTTCATCATGACACATCTTCAGTCTTGATCAGTCTTCGTGCTCTTCTAAAGTATCTGACACTGTAAGCATCCTCAATCTTTTCTTTTCTCTCTTTTCAGCATCAGCAACTAATCTCTCCCTTGAATGTTGATCTATCAATCTTCAATCTCCTCTTTCTCTTTCCTCAGAATCTCAATCTGGCTCTTCACATTCTCTTGATCAGATCTCTTGATTCTTTAACATCTTTAGTCTCAGCATCTTGCATGAATCCTCGGGATTCGAACTTAGTTCTAGACTCTTCATCAACTTCTATCTTCAACAATCTTTCAGGATCAGAAACTAGCTCTACTATCTTCAGACTCCTCTTTGCTAGCAGACTCCCCCTTAAATTGTTCCGGGATCGCAGTCTGACATAGCTCTCGTTCTAGAATCGAAACCTAGCTTCAAACTCTGCTCAGGCTAAGTCAATGGAATCTTGTTTAGTAGCATTCACAGTCTTAGGAACATATCATGGCTCTCTGTAACCTGCACAATTCTCTACCCAAAACATAACTTTTACAAATTAAAAAATTTGACAAATTTGTAAATCTATTCAGATATTGATCAAAATAATTTAACATTTATAATTTCTGATGACCACTTGAAAGAATAACATTTTTCTCTTTCTTCAAACAAACTTTCCCAAACCTGTTGTTCATCATGTATAGCGCTCGGAATTTTGAAAATCAGCTTTTCATCATCAGTCGTCGAAAATCTTTTTGTATATTTTCAAAATTTTATGCTAAAACACACTTAAACTCTTTTTGAAATTTTTGAATTTAATGGAACGCAATAAAGAAATATTTACAAACAATATTTTTGTGAGTTTGTGTAAGATGATCATAGCAGTTTTTGAGTCAAATCACTAACACCGTTAAGCTTTAAACATTTTAAGTTGTTAGTGCACGATGTCTAAAGCCTACGTCTTAAGTCTAGGGGTCTAATGTGTCAAAGTTGTAAAGTTAAGGGGTAGATTTGTAATTTCACATGAAAGTATCCTGGCTAATTCTACACGGAATTACTTTATGTAATTCCGCATGAACCTGCACGTTTAATTTCGTGCGGAATTAGCAGGCCTATATATATGTATGTTTGCATTCTCATTTGGTACGGAATTACGAATGTGATCACGAAGTGCTGTCGAATTCCTGCCTTGTAATCAAGTTCAATTTTAATGAGAAGCAAGTATTAAAGTGATATTTTTGTTTTCTACTCCATTCTTGCTAATTCAAAGTTGTTTGTGTGTTTCCGCCACATAAATAGTTGTGTATTGACTATTATTGACTCAATCAGTCGGTAAAACGATCCTATAATTCGTATCAGAGTCAGTGATGAGCCAGTACACATGAATTAGTGCATTTTTCTACACTTTTCTCGATTTTTGGATGTTTGAACGGACAAAATGGACCGATTTTCTAGTATCGTGTGTAAAATTGTGTTTTAACAAACCCTTGAGAGAATCAGATCAAAATTCGAAGTTTAAGTGACAAAAAATGGGTTAAACAGTAATTTCGCTTGAACGAGTGACATAATATCGTTTGAAAGCTTTCAGTAATTCCGCACGGGATTACTATTTCCGTTTGAAAAATCACATTGTTTGGCTAATTCCGCACGAAATACTTAATTTCGTTTCAAAATTGATCTTAATTTCGTTTGAAGTGGTATTTTCGTGTGAAATTTAATCTCGTGTAAAGGTCTGATTCTGTGTGAAAGTCCATTAGGTCTGTAATTTCGTTTGAAGCCTGAATTTGTGTAATTTCGTTTGAAACACCTGTTTTTCAAAACTTGGAAATTTTTTTCGGTAATCTGATTTCTAAAAATGGAAGACCAAGATTTTTATAGCTTCTTTGTCGGCGGTGGGATGACAGCAACACAAAACCCGGCCAATATTGTTCAGAACGTCAATATGGAGAATGAGTTGGGAACGATGCAGAAACCACCTAAACTGATGAATATCGATGAATATTCAGGTAGGTTGGTCTGGGAGATTCAAAAACTGGGTTCAAGCCAATCACTTTGAATGTTGGATGAAGATTGAGTCGAAGTATGTTCCACCAAGAAATGGTTTGGGTCTTGAAAAGGGGATTGGCAGTTTGAGACAATCGGAACAGGATGACTTCAAAGCTGAGAAAAAGATGATGAGCATTATTCAACAAGCAATTAAGGAGGATATCTTGGTGTCGTTGCAGCATGAAGATAATTCACAATCAGTTTGGCAGCAATTGAATGTTAAGTTTCAACGGAGTGTATCCATGATCAAAAGCAAAAAGGCTTTGATAAAGAAAGAATTTGACATTTTTACTGGTATAAAAAGTGAAACTACAAAAAAATTGATTGAAAGATACTGCCATCTAGTTATGGAAATGAAGAGATTGGAAATAACCAAGACAAATGAGGAGTGGATCGATAAATTGGCAGATGCATTGCCTTATGACGAATGGGGCACTTATTTGTTGATGTTGAAGAACAATTCAGATTTCGTGAATTTGAATCTTAGTTCGTTTGTTGAAAAGATCGAAGCTCATGAGTTAGAGTTACTAAAGATCAAAAAGATGAATTCTGCGAATGTTCAACAGGATGTGTCTCTTTATTACAAAGGCAGCACTCCAGCAACAACAAATCAAAGCCCAAAGATTCAATCAGCGTTCAGTGCAGATTCAACATCGGGTGCTTCGTCCAGTACTCCAAGCAACAACAAGCCTTCACCGTTTGCTAGTTTTGAGCCAAATTTCAAATCTTTTGAACAGATGTCACCTCAAAGCTCGTCTAGCTCGAACAATCAGGGATATGTTTCTGGGATTCAGTGTAATATTGCAGTCAACATCAAGAACGGAGATAAGTTTACTTAAGCGGCTGCAAAACAACATATTTCACTGTTAGCTTCCGTTCTGGAGTCGTACGAGAGTTTGGTGGCGGGAAAGATCAGTAATCCTGATATGACCAAGGAGGATTACAATCAAATAGATCCGGAACAGCTAGAGCTGATCGACATCAAGTGGGGAATGGCTAGTTCGGTTAGAAGAGCCCAGAGGTTTATGGAAATCACAGGTCGAAACAGTTTGTCTGGACCAGATCAAAAGCTTGGATTTGATAAGTCCAAGGTGACTTGTTTTAAATGCAAAGAGAGAGGGCATTTTAAGAGAGAGCGTCCGAACAGAGAGGTCAACAATCACCAGAACCCATTTACCAACGACTACTACAGACAGGCGATTTATCACAAGCCAAATCAACAACCAGTTGTTCAAAGACCTCAGATTGAGAACAAGCCAGAGAAAGCTCTCATAGTCAATCAAGATGACGAGAAGGTAGCCGGAGGATTCAGTTGGGATAAATACATCCCGGGCAGTGAAGGAAGAGCTATGATGGCTGAGATTGTAGAGGAATCAGAGAGTGTTGTTGAACCAGTGGTGGTTAGTAAAGATGTGTTTGTGGAAACTGTGGCAGATCTTGAAGAAATTGCTGCTGAAGTTTATTATTATCAATCCAAACAGGAGGTATTAACTAGTTCTTTAAAATCAATCATGCCTCCTAAAGTGTTTAATTTGTTTGTAGGTTTCTTCGAAGAGCCAACAACAGGATTTTGCCCACAGTACGAAGTTAAGAAAGATTTTGTTGAAGAGATGATTGATGTTTCGAAAGAGATGACTAAAGAGACACTGAAGGAGATCGCTGACAGAGCCTTAATGGGAAAATTGAAAGAGGTAGATACAGAACCTGTAGAACCAGAGTTTGTCGGTACCGAGTCAGTACAAAAGGAGTCTGATGAGGAGTCAGAAAGTGTGGAGGTCAAAACCGAAGGAGTGTCTGAGTCAGAGTCAAATGGTGTCGGTAAACAGGGTAATAAAACTGATCAGGAAGTAAAGTTTGTTGAGAAGATTGAGTCAATTTCTGAAACCCCATGCCAAAACTGTTCAAAACCTTGCATGGAGTGTCTTGAAAAGGACACAAAGTTTCAGGAATTGAAACAATACACTGATATGATTAAATTTGATCTAAGTTAAGTAAAAGAAGCTTATGACACACTGGCTAGATCTATAAAAATGATTCAAAAGGAGAGTGTTGAAAATGATAAAGCCACAAAGTTGCTAAAATCAACAATTTTTGATAAACAAGTGGAAATCAATTTTCATTTTGACACAATTGCTTCATTGAAGAAAGAGTTAGAGTTAACCAAAATTGAGAATGAAAGAATTGATAAGAAGTTAATGAGCTATGTTGCATCTTCTTACATGATTGAGCAGATTGTCCCACAATAACCAAATGCAACACCGGTCTTTAACAGTGTTCCACCCCCAATGTGGAACCATTGCACACAAAAGTATCCAGATGGGGTGGAAGCTGCGTTGAATCTCAAACTAAGGTCAATTGAGGAACAGTTACCAGAAAGTATTGATGTTACATTCTCTCTGTCAGACACTGACAATGAGTCACAGGTTATCAAGACCGTTGTTGACCAATTGTTAGACGAAGAGAGAGATAACTCAGAATCTGAAATTATGAAAACTCATTCTGAGAATTCTGTGTCTGATTCTGAAGAAGAGGGTAACTTCTTAGATCGATTCATACCAAAATCAGACAAAGTCGCGAATGATGATCCGATCATTGTGGTCTACACTATGATTGGAACTGACAAGCTTTATTCTGATTTTGAGTATCTGCTCCAAAATGCAAAGATTGAAAATGTTGAAAAAGTGTTCAAATTGGTCGAAATTGACATTTCTGAGGTGAACAACAAAGAGTTCTTTTCGAAACCCAAAAAGTCATTTGTTATATCAAAACCTAACAACTCGGGTAAGAAAGAGTGGGAGGGAAATGGTGGTAACAAGAAAAATGGAAACAACTTAAAAAACAAAGGGATTGGGGTTTGAAAAAAAATGGCCATGATGAATGTTAAGCCAAAGGATAACATGAATAATGTTTTCGTTGTTGGTCCAAGGTTTGATGCTGAAAAAGAATACATTTTTAGTCAAAAAGCCATTGATGATTTCAATGCAGCGAAGAAACTGAAAGAAGAGTCGTTCAAATCAACTTTTGTCGAATATGACAAAAGAGTTTGCTATCGTTGCAATGAGATTGGTCACATGGCCAAACAATGCAAGAAAGTCTTTGAAAAACCTGTATTTGAAAAACCTGTTTTGCAAAAACCCCGATCTAAATCTTCAACTGATAACAAGGGTAAAAAACCAATGGTTTCGCCGGTTCGCATTTTGAAGAGGGGTGAATCTTTGAAGTCAGAAGATAAGCCGAAATCAACCTTTAAGGTTGGCGAATCTTCAAAAGTTCAAAAGGCTTCAAAGATTTATCCAAAAATGAAATTTTGAGAATCAATCTTGGGTGGTGAAATCAAAATCACCGGTTGATGAGAAAAAGATGGAAAGTGTTTTGAAAAATGAAACAAAAGGTTTTAAAGATGATGTAGAAAAGCTTGAGTTTGAACTTGATAAACGTCTTGAAGAGTTTCCACCAATTAAAAAGGAAGGAGTAAAACCAAAAGTAAAAACTGATGTTCCAAATGTCATTTTTCACTTTCCAAAGGTTGATGTGACGTGTGACATAGTTTTTGGAAGTGCTTCAACGGTTAAGAAGTCATGGGCATCATTGTTTGAGTGAATTGCTATAATTTTTCCAGGGGCTGCCGAGGTCGATAATTTCAAAATGGATAATGGACAGCGGAGCCTCTAGACACATGACTGGAATGCTGGCGTTACTCTATGATGTGAAATCTATCAATGGTGGATACGTCGGATACGCTGGAAATCAGGGAGGAAGGTTTGTTGGTCAAGGAACCTTAACAAATGGAGTGATTTCGTTTGAGAAAGTCAATTATATAATTGAACTGGAAAACAACTTGCTCAGTATTTCTCAAATTTGTGACAAATCATTTACCGTACATTTCACTAAAAATGAATGTCTTGTTTTAAAACATGGGTTTAAAATCCTTGATGATATGGTGCTGTTGCGAGCTCCACGAGAAAATGATTTATACATTCTTGACATGAGTGTCGCAACATCAACAGATCATCAAAAACAATGTTTTGTGACAAAAACCAAAGCTACTGAAAAAGAGTCGATTATGTGGCATCGAAAGATGGGCCACATTCGTGTTAGGAAAATGAATTTTCTTGTTCATAATGATTTGGTTGAAGGTGTGAATTTGAAAAAATTTCATTTGAATGATGACTGTGTAACTTGCAAGAAAGGAAAGCAGGTAAAGAAGTCACACCTGCAGAAGCTGTTGAATTTGATCAGAGTACCGCTCGAGAGACTCGACATGGCTCTCTTTGGGCCGGTTAATGTGAAGAGTATCAGTGGTGACCTATACTGTCTTGTGGTTACTGATGACTTTACAAGGTTTTCGTGGGTAGTGTGCATGGAGAGGAAAGATCAAACATTTGAGTCACTGATGGTTCTATTCAAGAAGATGGAAACGCTGTATAAGCTGCCGATCAGAAGAATAAGAAGTGATAATGGAACGGAATTCAAGAATAATCGAATGCTCGAGTTCTGTAATGAGAAAGGGATTCTTCATGAATTCAGCGCACCATATACTCCACGGTAGAATGGGGTAGCTGAAAGAAAGAATCGAACCCTGATTGAAACAGCTCGAACGATGCTTGCCGATTCCAAGTTGCCGATATTCTTCTGGAGTGAAGCAGTTTCATCAGCGTGCTATACTTTGAACAGAGTGCTCACCGTTAAGAAATATAAGAAGACATGTTTTGAACTTTTACACCGTTACAAGCCCAATTTAAAGTTTCTAGAACCATTTGGATCTCCCAGTACTTTCATAGATCCAGATGGCAAATTAGGTGCTAAAAGTAATGATGATTTCTTTGTATTTTATGCGAGCCCGTTAAAGAGGTTGTTTGTGCCATGCCTGGGAAAAGTAATTCAAGTTCAGCATGTAGATTGTCAGAAGCACACTGCTCCACCACAACTTCCCGGACAAAGATTCTTATTCGATTACAACAAACTCTGGGAGTCTTTCCAATTGCCGATGCAGCCAAGTGATGAGGAACTAGCACTATTGTACCAATATCAGCAATCAATGTCGCAAGAACAAGTGCCTAGACCGCTAGTAGTTTCTCCACCCACCGAGGGTACACACAATCACGAGGCTGATCCAAATGGAACTGCTCACGAACCACCAGAGGAACCAGCTCCAACATTTGACAATTCTGACGACTCAGAAGCGGTATCCGGTCCGACTTTTGACGAGGAACCAAATGTTGAATCAACAGAAGCTGAGGATCACACTGGTGACCTAGATATTATGAACTTCCAATCGGAAGTTCACGTGCCTAACACTGCTATGCCACGAACATTGTCTTATCATCCTTCAGAGCAGATTATCGGTGACCTACAGAGTGGTGTTAAGACGAGAGACTAGATCAACAAAGCTCTTACATGTTTTTATTCATCTGTTGCTCCTTTACAGGAAGAATTCTCACTTAAATGTTTTATCTCGCAGATTGAACCCAGAACGTATAAGGAAGCCTTAACGGAGGAAAGCTGGGTGAACGCAATGCAAGAAGAATTGCAGCAGTTCGAGAAGTTAGGAGTCTGGAGATTAGTAGATCTTCCTGAAAATCAAAAGCTGATTAAAACAAAGTGGGTTTTCAAGTGCAAGAGAGATGATAAAGGAGTCATTGTTCGGAACAAAGCATGATTGGTGGTACAGGGATTCAGTCAGCAAGAAGGCATTGACTATAATGAGGTTTATGCGCCTGTTGCTAGACTTGAGGCTATTCGGATCTTCCTGGCGTTTGCGTCGTGGAAAGGATTCAAAGTGTACCAACTTGATGTGAAATCTGCATTCCTGTATGGAAGAATCAAAGAAGAAGTGTATGTGGGACAACCACCGGGTTTCACTAATCCACTACACAAGAACAAAGTCTATCTGCTGGATAAAGCGCTATACGAACTCCACCAAGCCCCGAGAGCCTGGTTCGAGACGCTTTCCCAACATCTGCTGGCCAACGGGTTCACCAGAGGGACAGTTGATAGTACTCTGTTTACAAAGGAAGTTGCAGGCCATCTCTTAATCGTGCTGATCTATGTCGATGACATCATTTTTGGTTCGACAAATGTCGAATTGTGTAAAGATTTCGAGAAGGTGATGAAAAGAAATTCGAGATGAGTTCGATGGGGGAGATGAAGTTCTTCCTCGGGCTGCAGGTAGAGCAAATGCCCGACGAAATCTTTATTCATCAAACTAAATATGTGAACGATGTACTGGAAAAGTTTGACATTGCCCAATCCAGTCCAGCAGCAACCCCCTTAGCACAGAATCATGGAATATGTCCAGATGAGAGTGGAGTAAAGGTGGAAGAGACGTTGTATCGGTCAATCATTGGATCCTTAATGTATCTTACTGCTTCTCGACCGGACATCATGTATCCAACATGTCTTTGCGCCAGATATCAGTCAAGCCCGAAGCAGTCACACCTGACAATCGTCAAACGAATTTTACGGTATTTGAAAGGCTGCCCAAGCATCGACTTGTGGTATCCTCGATCGGGTGACTTCTCTCTTACTGGTTTTGCAGATTCTGATTTTGGAAGCTGCAAGCAGAACGCTAAGTCCACCACTGCAGGCTGTCAGTTCTTCGGAACTCGATTAGTCACTTGGTAGTGCAAGAAACAAACCTTAGTAGCGCTCTCTACTTGTGAGGCTGATTTTTACACCAAACTGTTTGATAAAAAGAGATTTAACTATCTTTTTAAATTAAATGGGATGAAAAATTTGCTTTCTGGGAGGGTTGAGGAATGTGAAGCCGAGGAGGGCAGCGATCTGATGTGAACTGCATCTTGTTGTCAAGTTTTATTGTACAGTTTATTTTCTGCTTTCGATAAAAACAAAAACACAAAAATATGTTTTTATTTTTAGGGGGAGAAAGTTTGCAGAAAAATACAAAAACATGATAAAATTTCAAAAGCCAAAAACAAAAGAAAATCTGAAAAAATCCAAAAACGTTGAAAAACTGAAAAAGAGTTTGTGTAAAAAGGGGAAATGATAGTACATCAGCTAGACAGATGCAGTACGCTAAAGAATTGTAAAGTAAAATGCGTTAAACAGTCTTGCAAATGATATTTCGATAGGTTTTCGCACATTTAGTAGATTTGTTTGGGATATAAACCTAAATATCGACTTGCTTTTACGTGGGGAACATCTCCAGGATATATAGGTAACCCCTGAAATCTCGTTTGAAAGATCCTATTTCTGACATACTAGGTCTTTGTACGTGATGATATCTGGGGTATTATACCTGGACTTCTGATTTTGCAGAAGCAATAGCCTAGTCCTCGTATAATACTCTGCACAAGCTTTACTCGTAAAGCCTCACCTCAGCATAAAAAATGATGAAACACTGCAAAATGCTAATCATGTGCTGTTGTAAAAAAGATTCCCTAAAGGGAACACACCAAAAGTCGATCCGTCATCTCTCTGCTGAACGGAAGTTCTGACCCGAGCTCTCACGGCCTCACATTCACCCGATTACAGATATCATTAGTGTACATTCACCTGTAAGACTGAATATAGTGATCTGGATACTGGAGTATATTCTGAGGTGGTACACGCGTAAAGGTCAAGATCTTAAAACACTTAATCCGTATCCCGAATAGATCGAAAATTGTGTGAGAATTTAAGAGGATCAGTATATCGACAATCAAAGCAAATTGTTTAATGCTGAGAATGAAATCTAAGCTTAACGGTGCTCGTGTCTTGTCGGAAGCTGATATGATCCCCTAACACGCTCACAAAAATATTGTGTGTACAGATTTCTGCTTATCATATTCTAAAATCTAAAAAGATTTTCTTTTCATCTTATTTTCGACAACAGACGTTTGGGGATCAGATGATCAAAGTCTTATGTGCAGAACATGTCTGGATCATGAGGGTTGGGTAAGCAGAAGATTGAATTGAGTTGGTAATTGATTTAAAGTTCAAAAGTTCATTAATTTGAACTTAAATTGTTTCAAACTATCAGTATCTTCATAATATGGTCAGCCAAGGTCATTAACTTGGACTTGGAAGGCTAAACAGTTAACCAGGGTCATTAACTTGGACTTGGTTATCTGGGTGTATCGGTACTTTCTGAAAAGGTTGAAAAACTTGAAAAATTCAAGTTTAATTTCGGTTGAAACACTAATTTCGCTTGAATGGTAATATCGCTTGTAACCAAATTCCGTGTGAACCGAGATTTCGTTTGAGTTTAATTCCATGTGAAGGTCAACACAGGTAGTTCCACACGGAATTACCTTTGCCTATAAATAGGTGGTAATTCCGTTTGAAACTCATTTGTCTTCTAATTTCGCTTCAAAGTCTCCGATCAAAGCGATTCAAGCGAAATTCGAATATCATCAATTACAGCCGTTATTCTGTCCATTTTTCTACTGATTCTTGACTCTAGTTAGCCGGTTCAACTATTATCATGGGAAAGGTAGTTTATTTTGACAGTTTTGACCGGATTTTTATATAATTTCGTTTGAACGGTATCCAACAGTTGTTATATGTTAGATCTAGGGTGTTTGCTTGATGTTTATTGATCAAATAACAGTCCAGTGCACTCGGAATCTGATATTAAACATGATTAGGGTATTATTTTTGACAGATTTAGGTTTGTCGGCGATTCTAAGAGTTTGAACACAAAATATACCATAGTGCTCGGAATCCATTGATTAACAAACCCATGACATCAATTTTAACATCAGTTCATCAGATCATGTGATTGGTTAATCCGCATGAAATGATAATATCGTTTGAACAAAATTTCGTTTGAGTATAATCCCGTTTGAAAGGTAATGTCGTGTGAGTATAATTCTGTTTCAAGCTGATTTCGTGTGTACGTAATTTCGCATGAGATGATATTGTTGGTAATTGTAATTCTGTTTGGAGTGTAATACCGCATGAGATAATATCATTTGTAATTGTATTTTCGTTTGAAATATATTTTCTCATGAAGTATGTAATTCCGTTTGAAAAATGTGTAGGTTTGAAATTTTTCTAAGTGTTGAACTTGTTGTGTGTTGTGTTTTTGCAGACTTCGAACGTACTGTTTGATCCTTTGCATAACACATGCTGTGTATATGACAAAGAACTTCCTATTCAGAAAGCTCTAGCAGATCAGCGTTTGGTATTCAGGTCTCATATCAAGTATTTCTGGGAAAAGGCAACGTATGATGAAGCACACAAGACAATTAATTCACTTGTGAAGGTGAAGGGAAAAGACAAACTAATCATCATCACTGAACAACTTGTGCGTGAAGTGTTGAACTTTCCAGATGATGAGAATTCTCCAACCAAGTTTCCTGAAAGGATGGTTAAAGGGTGCATGTTGAGAATGGGTTATAACGGTGATCTTAACAAGGCGAATTACTTGAAGGCAAATTTTCCGAGATTGTATAAGTTTTTGATTCATTCTGTGATATTAGCTCTTAGCCACAGGAAAGGTGGTTATGATGTGATGAGAGACTACCAGATGAATATGGTGACAGCTTTAGTGCTGAACTAGAAGTTTAATTTCTCGAGGATTGTGTTTCGCTATCTGGTTGAGAATGCAACTGCAAAGATCAAGACTTGGTTGTATCCGCGTTTTATCCAGATGATTTTTGTGACACTCTAGGTTTTCCCGAGCAAACATCTTGTAATGACATTGTATGTATATTTGCAACTAAATGAAAGTTGTGTTTTATCTTGATGATTCTACGTGATCCTTGCAATACGTGTGTATATGTAGTATATATATATATATATGTAGTAGGCCGAGACCACAACGGACCCGACTCGAGACCTCTCGGTCTCAAGTGAACAGTTGGGCCGACTGGGCCACACCCCCTTCCTTAGCTCACTCGTAATGCCATAGGGTGCACTTACTTGGGAGAGTATAAAATCCTTGCTTTAGCCGACTTACCTCTTTTGGAACAACAATCATTCTCCCAAATTCTCAAACATTCCCTCACTCTCACACCCTCTCACTCCTTCTAGCTTTCTCTCTCTAGAAAACCCTAAAACTTCACTAATCAACCCCCTCCATCCTCTCGGACCCAAAAAGTGGCAGCTTGGAGCTTGGAATCTAGCTAGTGTTTATCACTCGGGAGCTCCTCTCAACTGTTTTCACACACCCTTGTATTCGGACACCATCTGGTTAGTGTCTCCTATCGTTTATAAGCATCATGTGTTAAGTGGTCTATTTGCAAATAGTTTAGATGATTACAAATGTGCTTCTTGGATAATACGAATATTTGTGTGTGGAATGCAAATCTGTTTTGGCAAAAAAAATGGTCATTGGTGTTGATTTGGTTAAAATTGTTGGTTATACATGATGTGCAAAATTTCCTTATGACAAGTGCATAAATATACATAGATCTAATATTGAACTAGAGCTTATGAGTTAGATATAGGGTCGCTGATGATGACCGAGTTATATGTTGAATTGAGTTTATGATGGTTGAATGACATGCTTGCATGATGAACTAGATGAACGTGGGTTGAATATGATATGAACATATGATGAACTGTTTGAATATGACATGAATATTTGAAAAGTTGTGTGTTTGATTCGTTCGATTTAGGAATTAGGCAAGAAAACATGTTTGAGTGACTTAATTGGATAGTACACAAAATCATGAAAATGAAATTCTATTGGATAGTACAAATGTTGCAGATGTTCTAGAACCAGCAGGTAATGCGAGTCGAGACCCCCGGTTTCGACTCGAGACCATTAAGCTACAACTCGAGACCGCGGTGATTGCGACTCGAGACCATTGAGTTCCAACTCGGGACAGACTTCAGGGACTTGAGACCAGCTTGGTCTCGACTCGAGATCTCGTGATCTCGACTCGAGATTGGACTCGAGACCTCTGAGGTTGCGACTCATGCCTGCACTACTCGAGACCAGAAGTCCCTGACTCGAGACCTCCTGGTTGCGACTCGAGACCGCGTGTTCTCGAGTCGAGACCGCCTTATCTTGACTGGGCTGCCTACCTTGGTTATTGGGCCACAATGTGTCTTGTTTGGGCTGCATGTTTGACTGAACTATGTGTTAACTGTTACTGTTTGACTGTGCAATTGCTAGAGCCGGCCCAATAACTCAACAGATAACTGTATGCATTCTATGTGTTAGATACGTGTAAGATATACGTGATTACTTGTATCCGAGCTTGACCCAAACTGGCAACCATGTTAGGACGTGGTGACCAGCTTGCTTGACCAAGTAAACTAATCTGCCGAGCAACCCAAGGTGAGTTCACAACTTTAAAGCATGCGTTCCCGGTGGTTGGGAAACGGAACTAAAAGCAACGCTATCCCCTTGTGAGGGACACAAACCTACTTTTCTCCCCTTATGCGGGACCTTTAGTTAATTACTATTTATATGGGATGCAACAAGCCATACTAAACGCAACTCTATCACTCAAGTCCCTACTACTTAATACCGATTAGTCGCCGGGGCCTGGCGAATGGGTTATTAGTTGATAGCGCTATTTAGGTCTTACCAGCCTCACACCGTCCCCGTGTATGGGATCGGGAGTGAACTAATAGACTCTGGCAATCCGTCAATGATGATAGAACATTGACAAACGGGGCACTTTACGGAAACGTACGGTCACATGAGTATTCGGTATTGGAAAACCAGTTTAGTAGCTTACTTAAGGGGTAGCTCCCCTTGGCATAATACAAATGAGTAAATTAAACAGTGAAACAAGTTTTTTTTGGAATTAAAAACTGGACAAACTCGTGAACTCGCCAACATGTTTGTTGATACCCTACTGCATGCTTTGCAGGTACCCAGTGACTCAGGAGCTTGCTACTTGGGAAGGTGTAGTGGTCGTCTACCCCTGTGTTGGGCGCTAAATAAACTTGAACTATGAACTTTGTTTTAAATTGTTCTGTCTATGCTTCCGCTATTTACCTAAACTACTATTTAAACTTACAACTTTTGAACTTGATTATAATATTTGCTAACCTTATGGTTGGTGAGTATCATTTATGTTATTAATTAAATTGCTCAGTATAATTCGTGGCTGGATCCTGGTCAGTCGAAGCCCCAAGCGGTGGTACTCCGCATGTGGATTTTGGGGGTGTGACAGATTGGTATCAGAGCCATTGGTTATAGTGAACATGGTTTTAAAAAGGGAATCTTTTTGAGAAAAACCAAACTATAACCCGTGACTCCAAGTGCAAGACTCAACCCATTAGACCTCATAGCTCGGACTAGTGTTTACTTGCTTGCTTGCTTTATGCCTTCTGTTCTGCTATGCGTACTAGTTTGCCTAGTTAGATAGATACCCCTCCCTATTCTATCTCATTCTCGCTACATTATGACATCACACTCATGTTATGTTCTCTGGTTATGAAGACAACGAGTGGACGAGGAAGAGGAAACGTTAACATGACTCACGCTCAGTTCACTAACCTGATCAACATGGTGGCTGCAGCTTTCGTAGCTCACCCTGGAGGTCAGCATGCGCCTGCGCAACCACGTGTTTGTACTTTCAAGACCTTCATGGATTGCAAGCCTCTCCCTTTCAATGGCACTGAGGGTGCCATAGGTCTTCTACACTGGATCGAGAAGGTCGAAGCTGTGTTTGCTGTCTGCGAGTGTCCCCCTGCTAATTGGGTGAAGTTTGCTACTGGCACACTTGAAGGAAACGCGCTTTCATGGTGGAAAGCACAAATCCAGATGCTTGGTTTGGAAACTGCTAATGCCACTGCATGGGAAGATTTCAAGGATATGATCAAAGAAGAGTACTGTCACAGGGATGACATCCACAAACTTGAAAATGAGTACTTTGAGCTTAAGATGGTTGGGTCAGAGATTGAGACCTACACCAAACTGTCCAACGATTATGCTGCCCTTTGCCCAAACATGTCTCGACCTATGTACCGAAGGATCGAATTGTACATCAAGGGTTTGGCCCCAGAAATTCGAAGCCATGTGACCTCAGCCAACCTCAATACCATTCAGCCCGTCGTCTGTCTTGCTCACAAACTCACTGATCAGGCTGTGGAACAGAGCAAGTTGCCCAAAAGGATCAGTGCTATTGATGGAACTTCTGGTGATAACAAGCGTAAGTGGGAAGGAAACCAAAGCAAGGATGCTAACCCCACTCAGGCCCCGACTCAGCAAAGGAAAACTGAAAACAACAAAGGCCTTCAGCAACAGGGTCTCTATCGAGGGAACCACCCTAAGTGTAACAAGTGTAACCGACACCACAGCGGGCCGTGTGGCAAAAGTCAGTGTCAGCGATGCAACAAGATGGGGCATGAAGTCAAAGACTGTAGGAGTCAGTTTCCAGCTAGGCAGAATCAGCAACAACCACAACAACAACAGCAGCAAGGGAACAACCGTGGATGCTACAAATGTGGAGCAATGGGGCACATGCGAAGGGATTGCCCTGAACTGAACCAGAACCGCAACAACAACCAGGGAGCTGGAAACAATGATCAAAACCCCAACAATGCTGGGAATGGGGCAAGAGGAATGGCCTTTGTGATTGGAGCTGGAGAAGCAAGGAATGACCCCAACGTCGTGGCAGGTAAGTTCCTACTCGATGATCGCTATGTTTCTGTATTATTTGATTCTAGAGCCGATGCTAGTTATGTATCCCTACGTATTAGTAAGAAACTTAAGCACCCGCCTGCGTTATTAAGTTCTAAGCATATCGTCGAGTTAGCTAATGGTAGAAACATCGAGGCCTCACATGTGATCAACGACTGCAATCTAGTATTGTCTGGTCAGACGTTTAGCATCGATCTTTTCCCTATCGATCTTGGAAGCTTCGACGTCTTCATTGGTATGGATTGGTTATCCAAACATCGCGCTGAAATCCTCTGTCAAGAGAAAATGGTTCGCATTCCCCGCCGATCTGGCAAACCCCTCACCGTTCAAGGTGACAAAGGCGGAGAAGTCACAGGTGTCATCTCGTTCTTAAAGGCCCAAAAGTGCTTACGAAAGGGGCACACCGCTATCTTAGCACTCGTCACCGACACACAGGAAAAGGAAAAGAGGATTGAAGATTGTCCAGTGGTACACGAATACCCCGAGGTATTCCCTGAAGAACTAACTGGACTCCCTCCCCATCGTCAGGTCGAGTTCCAAATCGAGCTAACTCCCGGAGCAGCACCAATAGCTCGAGCGCCTTATCGACTAGCCCCCACAGAACTGAAGGAACTTTCTACGCAACTACAAGAACTATTGGATAAAGGATTTATCTGTCCTAGTTCGTCACCCTGGGGAGCACCAGTGCTCTTTGTTAAGAAGAAGGATGGCACATTCCAAATGTGCATCGACTATCGTGAGCTAAACAAGGTTACCATCAAGAATCGCTACCCTCTCCCACGTATCGACGATCTATTCGATCAGTTGCAAGGATCGAGCTACTACTCTAAGATCGACCTGCGATCAGGATATCATCAGCTGAGAGTCCATAATGAAGACATCTCCAAAACTGCATTCAGAACTCGTTATGGTCATTACGAATTCCTCGTCATGCCCTTTGGAATGACAAACGCGCCTGCGGTTTTCATGGATCTCATGAACCGAGTGTGCAAGCCATACCTCGACCAGTTCATAATTGTGTTTATCGACGACATCCTGATCTACTCGAAAAGTCAGGAGGAGCATGAACAACATTTGCGTCTTATTCTTGAACTCCTTCGCAACGAGCAACTGTACGCCAAATTCTCGAAATGCGACTTCTGGCTTCGAGAAGTCCATTTCCTTGGACACGTGGTCAATAAGGACGGAATTCACGTCGACCCAGCTAAGATCGACTCTATAAAGAATTGGCCTACACCTAAGACTCCGACCGAAGTTCGTCAATTCTTGGGATTGGCAGGATACTATCGCAGATTCATCAAGGGATTTTCGAAGATTGCCTAACCCCTCACGACTCTCACTCAGAAGGGTATCGCTTACAAATGGAATGAAGCTCAAGAGTCCACTTTTCAGAAGCTAAAGGATAACCTTTGTAGCGCTCCTATTCTCTCGTTGCCTGAAGGTACCGACGACTTTGTGGTTTACTGCGATGCGTCTATTCATGGGCTCGGTTGCGTGTTAATGCAATGCGAGAAAGTTATTGCCTACGCTTCTCGACAACTTAAGACTCACGAAAGGAACTACACTACGCACGACTTGGAGTTGGGAGCAGTGGTTTTTGCTCTTAAGATATGGAGACATTACCTGTACGGTACCAAGTGCACCATTTATACCGACCACATGAGTCTCGAGCATATCTTCAAGCAAAAGGAGTTAAACATGCGACAACGTCGATGGGTCGAACTCTTGAATGATTACGAGTGTGCAATCAAGTACCATTCGGGCAAAGCCAATGTCGTCGCAGACGCCCTCAGCCGAAAGGACACTGCACCTAAGCGCATGCGAGCGTTGCAACTTACCATCAAGCTCAGATTCGAAATGCTCAAGTTGAAGCATTGAAACCAGGGAACATCAGGGCTGAATCCTTACGAGGATCAAGACAACAGTTAGAATAGAAAGAAGACGGCGCTTACTATGTGACCTGGCGCATATGGGTTCCCCTCTATGGAAAGTTACGCGAGCTCGTGATGGACGAAGCCCATAAGTCCCGTTACTCAGTACATCCTGGTTCAGATAAGATATACCACGACTTAAAGACTACATATTGGTGGCCTGGTATGAAAGCCCACATAGCAGCTTATGTCAGCAAATGTTTGACTTGCGCGAGAGTCAAGACTGAGTACCAGAAACCAGCGGGCCTACTCCAACAACCAGAAATCCCGAAATGGAAATGGGAACAAATTTCCATGGATTTCATCACTGGCCTACCTAGATCCCAACACGGGAATGACACTATTTGGGTGATAGTATATCGATTGACCAAGTCTGTACACTTTTTGGCTATTAAAGAAACAGACAAGTTCTCTACCTTGGCGGACATTTACTTAAAGGAAGTGGTTTCGAGGCATGGAGTGCCGACCTCCATTATTTCCGATCGAGACGCGCGCTTTACTTCTGAGCTGTGGCAGGCTATGCACAAATCCTTTGGCTCACGGTTAGACATGAGCACCGCTTATCATCCGTAAACGGATGGGCAGTCTGAACGCACCATCCAAACCCTAGAAGACATGCTTAGGGCATGTGTGATCGATTTTGGCAAGAATTGGGAGAAGCACCTACCGCTAGTAGAATTCTCGTATAATAACAGCTACCACACCAGCATTCAGGCAACACCCTTTGAGGCATTGTACGGGCGTAAATGCCGATCACCTCTTTGTTGGGCGGAAGTTAGTGACAGCCAGATCACCGGCCCAGAACTAGTGGTGGACACAACGGAGAAGATTGCCCAGATCAGATAACGCATGGCGGCAGCTTGTGACCGTCAGAAAAGTTACGCTGATAAGCGTAGGAAACCACTAGAATTCCAGGTCGGTGACCGGGTTCTACTTAAAGTCTCACCCTAGAAGGGTGTGGTTCGTTTTGGTAAACGGGGCAAGCTTAATTCGCGTTATGTTGGACCATTTGAAATAACCGAGAAAATCGGTAAGGTCGCTTATAGATTGAATCTGCCCGAAGAGCTGAGTGCGGTGCACAACGTCTTTCACGTGTCTAATCTGAAGAAGTGTCTGTCAGATGAAACACTCGTAATTCCTTTCAAGGAACTCACTATCGACGAACAGCTACACTTTACTGAAGAACCGATTGAGATCACGGATCGAGAGATCAAAACCCTCAAACATAGCCAGATACCTCTCGTGCGAGTTCGTTGGAACTCGCGACGTGGCCCAGAGTTTACCTGGGAACGGGAAGACCAGATGAAGCGCAAGTATCCCCAGTTGTTCCCAAATGAAACCCCCAGCACTGAAGCTACGACTGAATTTCGGGACGAAATTCCAAACTAACGGGGGGATGATGTGACAAATCATCAACACCATTAAGCTTTATTTCATTTTAAGTTCTAAACAATTTACCTAGATTGTCAGTATGTTTGTCCTCTTAAATTTTCACACAGATTTCAACTGTTTCGAGATACGCAATTAGTGTCTTAGATACTTAAACTTATCCGTGTGTCCCACTACTTGAATATACTCCCGTATCCAGATCCCAATATTCAGTCTTACAGGTGAGTATACCACAGATGATATCTGTAAAGGGGTTATGTGCGAGGGCCGTGAGAGCTCAGGTCGATACTTTCGTATACGCAAAGAGATGACGACTTCGACTTTTAGGTGTGTCCCCTTTAGAGGATCTTTTATTTACAACAGCAGCGACTATCAATTTTATTGTTCCATCAGCATGCTGAGGGTGAGCTTATATTTCAAAGCTTTTTGTAGAAAGCATTATCCGGGGACTAGGTCAGTACTTCCATACAGCAGAAGTTCCGGGATAATACCCCAGATATCACTGAGCATAAAGACCTAGTATCTCAGAATAAGGGACCTTTCAAACAAGATTTCAGGGGTTACCTATATATCCAAGCAGTTTTGTTAACCCACAGATTAAGCAAGTATGATTTTAGGTTTATATCTCTTTACAGTTTACTAAATGTGCGAAAACCTACTGACATATCCACAGTAAGATTGTTTATCACATTTTGACTTTACATTTCTTTAGCTTGTCATGATAGTCCACTGATGTACTATCATTTCCTCTTTTATGCAACCAAAACTCATTTTTTAGTTTTATCATGTTTTTGTCTTTTTCAAATTTTCTGATGTTTTTGGATTTTCTAAAATTTCTTACTCCCCCTAAAATACAAATACATCTAATGAAAATTGAAAACAAACTGTACAGAATATGACAACTAATATCAAAATGCCTCAATTCTCCATCCGTTTAGCTTAAACAATCAGAACTTCCCCTCACAACAAACTATTTTCCCATAATGATTTCAAAACACTCAAGTTTATCCACAGTAAGATTGTTTATCACATTTTGACTTTACATTTCTTTAGCTTGTCATGATAGTCCACTGATGTACTATCATTTCCTCTTTTATGCAACCAAAACTCATTTTTTAGTTTTATCATGTTTTTGTCTTTTTCAAATTTTCTGATGTTTTTGGATTTTCTAAAATTTCTTACTCCCCCTAAAATACAAATACATCTAATGAAAATTGAAAACAAACTGTACAGAATATGACAACTAATATCAAAATGCCTCAATTCTCCATCCGTTTAGCTTAAACAATCAGAACTTCCCCTCACAACAAACTATTTTCCCATAATGATTTCAAAACACTCAAGTTTATTTTAATCAGAATGGTTTTCCAGGAAAATAAGTTCGTTTTCAACCACTTGTAGGTTATGGGGATCAAATCATCACATTGTTTGCCAATATTATGAATGATAGTTAATTCAAGTTCAATTTAATGACCTTGATTAACCACTTGTGAAATCAATGACAGAACCACTTGTAGAATTAACAATTTAGCATTTCAAACCTGTTTTTCAACCAATTACCATCTGTTGGTTGAATTCTCAAGGTGCCGATTCGTACTCCTCGCTTACCAACCTGGGAGTTCCGGCAAATCCTGCAAAACTTCTTAAACACATTATACAAACATGATAAAGAATGATGCCGATTCATGCTCCGCGATTACCAACTTGGGAGCTCCAGCAAGTCAGGTTTTTTACTCTTTGAAAAATATATCCACCCAAGCCTGACCTTCCTTGGGTGTAACAATCTCATCATCTTTACTTTTAACGGACTTGTGAACCCCTCTTTTGGCAGCATAAAATTCTTTAACACCTTTGGCCTTACCATTGACCATTTTGCCAAAAATGTGTTTCACATTTCCGTTGAAAGTCTTTTCAACATCAAATTTCTTCTTGTCAGAATAAAATTGATTTGAAATTTCAACTTTTCCAACTTTCTTCATAAAATTTTCAGCACGCAACGGTGGAAAATTTTCATCGTTCATAGTTGGAACTTTTCTTTCAACCTTCTTCTCAACACTTGGCTCCTCTGATTTTGTGGAATCAGATTCATCACCAGAATTATTACCTGAACCTTTCACAACCCATTTTTGATTTGACACATTCTCTTTTCTTTTTGAAGCACTCTTTGAACATTCTCCTTTCTCAAAAGTTGAATTTTCAAAGCCAGTAAACTTCCGGGTTGACAGTTCAGTCTTCTCAACAACTTTCTCTTTCATTTTACCACAGACTTCCTGTTTTTGTCTAAATGTCTTCGGACAATTTCTAGCAACATGACCAGCAATCTTGCACTAAAAACAGGTTCTCTCTTCAATCTTCTTTGGAACATCATTCATCTTCAGTTCTTCTTGCTTCTTTGTGTAGGATCGTGTTTTGACCCGAATGAGTCTATCAGAGAAGTTTTGATCAGATACAGGTGCAGAAAACAAGTACCTGATGTAGAAACAGCTAGATCTTCACTTAAATCACTTTTCTGATTGATATTACAACGTTTACATTCAAATCTCACACCGGCAGCACCTCGGTATGGAATCTCACACACGTTACAAATGAGATCCGCTTATGGGGTATATATAGTGTTGGTAGGTTCCCACATACGGACATGTTCGTATAAGCGGACCTAACCAGATAGGTTCCCACATACGGACATGTACGTATAAGCGGACCTAACCAGATAGGTTCCCACAAACGGACATGTACGAATAAGCGGACCTGACCTGGTAGGTTCCCATATACGGACATGACACATAAGCGGACCTACTCTCTAAAACACATATACTCTCCAGTTTTCTCATAAAACGCGCCCTAATCTATACAATACAATGAAAGACTCGATACAAGACGAAGTCGACAGATGTAGTGCACCAACAGACTCCCCCTCAGATGTTGACGGAGTCGACTATCGAGTCACAACAATGCTGTGTCTTCACATCTTCAGTCTTGATCAGTCTCTGGACTTTTCTTTCTCTCTGTCTTCAGACTCCCCCTCTCAATTTACTGGCATTCCTTTGTTCTTCAGTAACATCTTCAGGATCGTTATCTGGCCTTCACAGAATCAAGATTGATTTCCAGGATCGAAACTTGGCTTTCTTCAATCAGAGGTCTTCAGGAATCGTGACCTGGCACTCTATCTTCAGATCCAAGATCGAAACCTGGCTATTCCTGCACATTCTTAACCCAGAAATAAATTTTCTAAAAATAACAATTTGAAAGCATCAACACTAACTCTTCCTCAGATATAAGTGCACCAACTACAACTCTCTCTCAAATTACTTTCTCTATGATGAACCACTTGTTGATTAAATAAATTTGACATTTAAAGCACACTCCCCCTCACAACAATGTCATCATGTTTAGCACTCAGAATTTTGAAAATCAGCTTTCCTACATCAGTTGTCGAAAATCTTTTTGACTTTTTCAAAAGTTTATGCTAAAACACATACAAAATCTTTTTGGATTTTTCAAAAAAAAAATTAAAATCACTTGTAAAAGCACGAGAATGTAGAAATGAGATATTTACAAACATATTTTTGTGAGTTCGTGTAAGAGGATCATATCAGTTTATGAAACATGTCACTAACACCGTTAAGCTTGATTACATTTTTAGTTCAAAGCAATTCACCTAGATTGTCAGTATATCGGTCCACTGAAATTCTCACACAAAGTTCAATTGATCCGAGATACGATGTTAATGTCTTAGATACTGACTTATTCGTGTGTCTCACTACTTGAATATACTCCCGTATCCAGATCCCAATATTCAGTCTTACAGGTGAGTATACCACAACTGATATCTGTATAGGGGTTAGATGCGAGGGCCGTGAGAGCTCAGGTCGATACTTCCGTATACGCAGAGAGATGACGGCTTCGACTTTTGGTGTGTCCCATTTAGAGGATCTTTTTATTTCAACGGCAGCGACTATCAATTTTATTGTTTCATCAGCATACTGAGGGCGAAGCTATGTTTCAAGCTTTTGCGGAAAGCATTATCCGGGGACTAGGTCAGTACTTCTATACAGCAGAAGTCCCGGGATAATACCCCAGATATCACTGAGCATAAAGACCTAGTATCTCAGAATAAGGGACCTTTCAAACAAGATTTCAAGGGTTACTTATATATCCAAGTTTGTGTTAACCCACAGAACAAGCAAGTTTGAAATTTAGTTTATATCTCGTCACAATTTACTAAGTGTGTAAAAACCTACTGGCACATCCTTAGTGAGATTGTTTATAACATTTTATCTTTACATTTCTTTAGCATGTTGTGACAGCCTACTGGTGTACTATCATTTCCTCTTTTCACAACGAAACTCATTTTTTGAATTTTATCATGTTTTTGTCTTTTTCAAATTTTCAAAAGTTTTTGGATTTTCTGAAATTTCCCTATTCCCCCTAAAATGCAAATACATTTCAAAGGAAATTTGAAAACTACTAGACTCTTGACCCACTTGAAAACATGGAAAACAACACAAACTGTACAGAAACTTGACAACTGACATCGAATCACATCAAATCGCCATTCACTCGGCATAAACAATTTGAACTCCCCCTATCAACAAACCATTTTCTCATTTAGATCTCAAAACACTTAAGATTGTTTTAATCAAAATGATTTTTCCGGAAAATGAGTTTGTTTTTACCACTTTTAAGTTTGCCACTTTTGAAACATGGGGATATGGTTCATCATCTTGTTTATCAATCTCATATGTATAGTAAATCAAGTACAACTTAATGTCCCTGATTTACCATTTTCAGTTCAGAAACCTCTGTATCACTTGTAAACATAATCTCTTCAAAGTATAACCAACAAATACCACTTGTAAGTAAAACAAATAATACCACTTGTAGGTTTTCCTGTAGGAATGAGACATCTACAGAAACCTCTTTACCACTTGTCAAATTAATCAGAAAGATGCCGATTCATGCTTCTCAATTACCAACCTGGAAGCTCCGGCGTAGTCCTTTCACCTGTAAAATTCAAACACTATTCAAAATCTTTCAAACAAACTTTTCAAAAACTAGAATGATGCCGATTCCTGATCCACGATATAAACTTGGGATCTCCGGCAAGTCAGGTTTTTCAAGCAAAGAAAATGTCCACCCAAGCCTGACCAGCCTTGGGTGATTTCAATTCAGATTTTGTTGGGGTGTAAGTTGCTTTCTTTTTAGCGTAAAAATCCTTTACCCCTTTCACCTTCCCATCAACCATTTTTCCGAAAATCTTCTTAACTTTCCCATTAAATGCTTTCTCAACATCAAAATTATCTTTTTCAGAATAATCTAGATTTGAGATTTCAGACTTTCCAGCTTTCCTTTTAAAATTCTCAGTCCTCAATGGTGGAAAGTTGTCGTCATCCATTGAAGGAACTGAGTTTTCATCACTCTCATCAAACTGTGGCTCCTCTGATTTTGTGGAATCAGATTCATCGCCAGATTTTACTTCAGATTTCTTAACAACCCATTTTTGGTTGTCAAGCTTCACACTTCGCCTGTAAAATCTCTTCGAACATTCACCAACTTCAAATGTTGAATTTTTGAAAACTTTAAATTGTTCAGTTGGTGGTTCGGTTTTATCAACAATAACTTCTTTCATTTTTCCATAAACTCCCTGTTTTGTATTTGTCGCTTTCAGACAGTTCCATGCAATGTGACCAGCTTCATTGCATCGGAAACAGGTTCTTGTCTCTTTCTTCACATAAGCTCCATTCTTTCTCTTCTCGGCAAGAAATTCTTGATTAGATTGTTTCCAGAGTGAGCTTTTTGCTTCCTCTTCCGAGCTTATACCTGAAACAAATTTTGTATTTGTTTTAGAAAATTTTTCATTTTTATAGTTTTCTCGTGAAGTAAATCCTAATCCTTTCTTTTTGTTGTTACGATTATGGTTTGATTTCTTTTGGAAACCCGAACCAGAATTGTAACCTTTTTTCTTGTTTAGTCTTTGTTGAACTCTTGAGGTGTAAAATTTAGGTTTACCATTAAGATTTAAATCTTTTATTTCAGAAATATTAATTTCTGTTAGTTTGAAAACCTTGTTTATCAAATCAGTTTTGACACCTCTTATTGGAAACTCTTTATCAAAGTATAATTTGTCAGATCCATTCAAAGTATACACAACTTCAAATGTTTCATCATTCAAATTAGATTTTGATAGCAAAAATTATTTACTATAAACCCGTTTTCCCAACGATTTTGAACTCTTTTCGGACGAACTCGAACTCCCGACTGACTGACACGAACTTTTGGACTCGGACTTTGACTCTGACTCCTCATCCTTATCCAACACCTGATCGACCACTCGTTTTATCAGTTCGGACTCATGATCTGTGTCGGACGCTGTGAACGTGACGTCAATATTGTCCAGTAAAACATCGGTTATCTCGGATTCTAGCTTAATATTGACCGCCTGTTTTAGTTCTTCTTCATTAGGTTTTCTAGGCGAGTACCCTTCCCGAATCGGAGGCGGACACTTATTATAACAGACACCCTGTTTCTTACCAGTATCCTTCTTCTTCTTTGACTTTGATTCTTCACCGTTAAACGCTTCAAATCCTTCAACTGTTGGATAAATTCTATCATTTATGTAGTCACAGCCTTTGTAACTTTGCAGCAGTCTTCTGATTCTTTCATTTTCAGCTGCTTCATTTTCCAACTCTTTCTTCCACTTTGCACATTCTTCTATGTACATGTTGATCTCTTTCTGCTTTGTCATCATGGTAGCATTCATCATCTTCAAAGCTTTCTCTCTTTTAGAGTTAATCTTCTCCAGACTATTCACATGCCTGTGCAATACATCATACGACTTTTTCAAATTCTTTACATCAAATAACAATTGTTCTTTCAACTTTTCTAACTCACTAAACCTCTCGTCTTTCTCTATACATTGTTTACAAGACTCTAAACATGTAAGACAAGGTTTTGTGATTTCAACGATCTTCTCGACTTCAACTATCTTTTCAACTTCCACAATCTTCTCAACCACTTTGGCTTCTTTCAATTCTTTTGCAACTTTCTTCTCTTTCAGTTTCTTCAACTTTTCTTCAAAATAAAATTCAAAAGTGTCAGAAGATAAATGTGTTTTTCCAAGATTTATCTGTTCCATTTCTTCATCACTATCACTTGTTTCTGATGAACTGTTTTTAGATGAAACAGATCCTTCATCTTCCCTTTTCTCTTCATCAGATAACACTTCCATCCATTCTTTCAGCATATCTGGCTGTCAAACAATATGTGCAATAAAAGCTTGAGCATTTGGATCAGCTGGAATAAGCTTATCCCAGCTAAAACCTTCAGCCATTTTCTCATCATCTTGATCAACAATGCCATAATAAGCTTTCCTGTTTGCATCCTCGATCATTTTTCCATGTGCCGTTTGAGGTTCTTTTTGTTGATGCGGTTGATGAGTGATTTGCTGATAAATGGTTTTCCTATAATAATCATCTTTTCCAGAAGACTCCTTTGCTCCTCTCGGCTCCTGATTCTTGCACTCTCTTTTAAAGTGGCCTTTCTCCCTTCAACGAAAACAAACAACATTAGATTTATCAAATCCAAGATTAGAAAGATTTGCATCCAAGAAATCAGTTCTCCCTGTAACCAATCTAAACTTTTCTGCTCTCCTCAAAATACTCACTAAGGCCCATTTAATATCCATCAGTTCTAGCTCCTCTGCATCAATTTGGTCATAATCTTCCTTTGTGAGCATCGGATTACCAATTCTTCCGGCAATCAACCCTTCATAAGACTCTAATGCAGTGACCAATAATCCCATATGATGCTTTACAACTTCTTCAGAATAATTTTGACCATTTTGAAGATGTAGAGCTACATTGCACTGAATCGAATGTCCATTTCCAGCAAACACAGTTTTTGGTTTATGCATTTTTTCATTTTTATAGTTTTTCGGTGGAACAAAACCAAGACCTTTCTTTTTGAAATTACGATTATGGTTTGGTTTCTTTTGGAAACTATAACCACAATTCTAACCCATTTTCTTGTTGATTCTTTGTTGATCTCTTGAAGTGTATTGTTTAGGTTTTCCGATAAGATTTAAATCTTTTATTTCAGAAATATTAATTTCTGTTATTTTGAAAACCTTTTGAATCATTTCAAGTCTGACACTTCTTATTGGAAAAGCTTCATCAGAATATAATTTGTCAGAATCTTTCAAAGTATATGCCACTTTGAATGATTCATCATTCAAATTAGATTTTGATAGCAAAAATTGTTTGTCATAAACTCGTTTGTCCTTTTTGAATGTCGGCTTTGACGCATTGGACCCTGACTTTGACTCGGGTTTGGACTCCATGTTTGACTCCTCACTGTCATCTTTATCTAACACCTGATCGACCACACTTTTTATCAACTTTGACTCATGATCAGTGTCGGATGACGTGTACGTGACATCAATATTTTCTGGAAAGTTATCCGACGGCCCAGACTCCCATTCTAAGTTTATTGCTTTTTCGACTCTCTTGGAATTTGGATTTCGAGGTGAATATCCATTTTCGACCGGGGGCGGACATCTATTGTAGACCACACTTGATTTCTTACCAGAAGTCTTCATTTTTTCTTCATCTTTTGTCACAGATTTCTTTTCTTCGGACGTCTTCACTTCTTCAAACGTCTTTAAATTCTCCACAACTGGATAAATCCTGTCAACAACAAAAGTAGAACATGAGTAACTTTCTAATAATTTTCTAACTTTCTCAGTTTCTATCTTTTGTGTTGCTAACTCCAACTCCAGATCAGCACATTTCTTTATATGAAAATTTGCATCATCAAGCTGTCTCAGATATGCTATCTTCAGTGTATTCATTGCCACAACTTGTTCACCACTCGAATCAGTATACTTGTTGATTTCTCTGTTCATTGTATCGTATGATTCTTTCAATCTATTTATGTTCTGCAACAACTCATTGTTCTGCTTGATTAAAGAATCACAGTTCATGCATTTTTCTGGAACTTTGACAGGTTCAGCATCAACTTTTACTTCAAATTCAGGAACCTCTTTGACTGTTCTGTTTGATTGTAAAAATTCAGCTCTTCTCTTTCTCTCAGCTTCAGCTTCAGCTTTTAATCTCTCTTCCTCTTCTTCAAGCTTTCTCCGTCTTGCTTCAGCAGCTTCCATGACATTCCTGCTTCTTTCTGCACATTTCAAATCATAGGCATTAGCAAAGAAAGCATTAACATTTGAATTGTTTTTGGACATCTCTTTGGTCATGAGATCTTTATCTGGGCAAAAATCATCTCAACAAAAACCTTCTGCCAACTTTTCATCATCTTGTTCTGCCAAACACACTTTGCTGTTTGTTGGAATATATTTATCCCATGAAAAATTTTCATATTTGCTTAGACATGCTCTTTTTGACCCGTCAATCACATCTCTTCCGTGAGCAGTTTGTGCCTGATGCTGTGCTGGTGGTGTGACTTGATGATAAATCGCCTTTTTGTGATAATCGTTGTTTCCAAAAGGATTTTGGGCTCCAGTAGCTTCACGGTTTTTGCACTCCCTCTTGAAATGCCCCTTTTCCCTGCAACGAAAACACGTAACTTTAGATTTATCAAAGCCTAAAGTTGAAACATTTGCATCACGGAAATCATCTCTTCCTGTAATTTGCTTAAACTTTTCAGCTCGTCTCATCACACTAGCCATGCACCATTTGATGTCCATCAATTCCATTTCCTCAGCATCAATTTGATCGTAATCCTCTTTCGTGAGCGTTGGATTACCGATCTTTCCGGCCACAAAACTTCTATAAGACTCAAGAACCATTCCCAACAAAGACGTTTGATTTTTAGCAATCTCTTCAGTGTAATCTTGATCATTTTCAATACTAAGAACAATATTGCACTGAAGTTTTCTTCCATTCTTTGTTACAGAAATGTTTGGATCGAATGATAAAATCTTGTGCTGCTTGATCCCTGGGAAGATTTCTTTTCAGAAGAATCTTTAACACTGAAAGCAGTTTCAATTTTCGGAGAATGATGTGTTGATCCAGTAGCACCACTCTTGTAGTATAAGCTGATGTCTTGTTCTCCATCGTAATTCTTCATTCTGGCAATCTTCCTCTGCTCCATCTCTTGAGCTTCCAGGTGTTTGATGAAATCTCCCAGTGTCATATTCTTGTAATCTTTTCTGTTGGATCTCAGCATCATCAGAAACGTTCTCCATGTTTCATGTGGTAGCGCATCTGCAAGTTTTTCAATCAATTCATCAGTATCTTTCTTAATTCCAAGTTTTGTCATATTTCTCACCAAGTTACAATATCTATCAATTATCTGCTTGGTGTTTTCAGATTTCAAACCACGGAATAAGTCAAATTCTTTCTTCATGAGAGACATCTTATTTTTGAGCATATCATCACTTCCAACGAATTTTGCTTCCAATTCTGTCCAGATTGAGTAAGCAGTTCCATCATGTTGAAGCAATATCAAGATATCTTCTTTTATTGCTTGCTGAAGCAGACTCACCATGAGTTTCTCATCTCGATATTTCTTTTTATCTTCCGTACTCATCTCTCTAAGTGTTAACGTAACATTATTTCTCGTGGGCCTAACATATGGCTCTTCAGTGTGTTCCCACGCATCTAGGTGATAAGCCTCGACCCAGTTTCCAAATCGTTCAGACCACACGTTATAATCATCAATATCCATGAGTTTAGGTGGTTTCTGAGACGTTCCGGTTTCATTATCAATCAAAGCATTCTGAGTAATTGAGATTGGGCTAGCAAAAGCGTTATAGAATTCGTTGTCCATTGTTCAAAGTTCACCGGTTCATAGATTTCAAAGTTTAGGCAAAATGTTCTCTCAAGCGAAACACTAACTGTCCAGAAAAGCGGAACCTTGATTGTAACTTCAAGTGAAACCCTGAGTTTTCGGTACAAGCGAAACCTTGAATGTCTTATAAGCGGAACCTTCAAGTGTCTTATAAGCGGAACCACTAAGTTATCAGTTCAGGCGGAACTATTGATTTAGGTGACACTGAAGTGAAACTACACTGTCACTGAAGCGGATCAGATAAGCGAAACCACTAAAACCGTCTTTGAAGCGGATCTATCAGGTACTTTCAAGCGGAACTATGCCAAAATATGTCACTAAAAGCGGAACTATCTGACCCTTGAAGCGGAACTATTTGATGACGTCACTTTTTGCACAAAACCGTATAAGCGAAACCACTAAAATCCTATGTTCTAGATTGATTTTAGGTTTGAAACTTTCAAGGGTTTACTAATACATGATTCTGAGTGCAATGTGTGAAATTGAGCTGATTTTACCATGAAAAATTTTAAAAATTTGAAGAAAGTGTAGAAAAATAGATGAAATGCAGCTGAAATGGCAAGAACTCCTCCTCCTGAGCTCTGATACCAATTGTAGGATCGTGTTCGGCCCTGTTTGAGTCGATCAGAAGAATTCCTATCCAAATCAAGAGGCGGAAACTAATGATTTGGTGCTATTTCAGTCGGATTCACTTTAATATTGTTGTTTTATTGATCAGTAACACGAGTACACGTTCTGACAGCACTTCGGCAGGACTTCGTGGCTTACCGGAAGAAAACACCTTCAACTATGTGTATAGTTTCGCTTGAACAGCCCACTATATATAGATGAGCAGGTTTCGCTTATACGTACATGTACGTATAAGCGGAACTACCTCATTGACTAATAAGCGGAACTAAATCTATGACCTACAAGCGAAACTATCTTCATGACATATAAGCGAAACCTAGATAAGTACACATAAGCGAAACCTATACAAACACATGTTTCTAGGCTTTCGTGCCATGTCTAACCTATACACCACTAGACTCGATGTAAGACGTAGTCGACAGATGTAGTGCACCAACAGACTCCCCCTCGGATGTTGACGGAGTCTTCGAGTCTTCGATTATCAACATACAGTCTTTATCAGTCTTCAATCTTCCTCTGAAGTATTTGTCATTTCAAGAATCCGCAAACTCTATCTTCATCATCAACAAACTCCTCTCTCTCGAATGTTGACATGGTGTCTTCAGACTCCCCCTCTTAATCTGCTGGGATCGTAGTCTGGAATTCACAGCTTCATTCTAAGATCGTGGATAGGCTTCCATCAGGTTCAAGATCGTTACCTGACTCTATACTATCTCAGGATTATCTCATGGCACATATATACCTGCACAATCTCTACCCAAACATAAGTTTCTTCAAAGATTAAATCTTTTCAACAATTAAGAAACAATGTTGGTAACTTATAGTAATGATTTTGCATTCAGGATTTTTACTGGCTTTCTTCAAGCAAACTTAACAACACGTACTCTCTCCCAAACCTGTTCTTCATGTTTAGCGCTTTAAACTTCGAAAATCAGCTTTTCAACACCAGTTGTCGAAAATCTTTTTGGATTTTTCAAAAGCAAAATAACTAACACCACATGTAAAAACACAAGAAAATGCAGAAATGAAATATTTACAGACAATATTTTGTTAGTTCGTGCAGGAGGATCATATCAGTTTTTGAGACATATCATCAACACCGTAAAGCTTTATTTCATTTTAAGTTCTAAACAATTTACCTAGATTGTCAGTATGTTTGTCCTCTTAAATTTTCACACAGATTTCAACTGTTTCGAGATACGCAATTAGTGTCTTAGATACTTAAACTTATTCGTGTGTCCCACTACTTGAATATACTCCCGTATCCAGATCCCAATATTCAGTCTTACAGGTGAGTATACCACAGATGATATCTGTAAATGGGTTATGTGCGAGGGCCGTGAGAGCTCAGGTCGATACTTCCGTATACGCAAAGAGATGACGGCTTCGACTTTTAGGTGTGTCCCCTTTAGAGGATCTTTTATTTACAACAGCAGCGACTATCAATTTTATTGTTTCATCAGCATGCTGAGGGCGAGCTTATATTTCAAAGCTTTTTGTAGAAAGCATTATCCGGGGACTAGGTCAGTACTTCCATACAGCAGAAGTTCCGGGATAATACCCCAGATATCACTGAGCATAAAGACCTAGTATCTCAGAATAAGGGACCTTTCAAACAAGAATTCAGGGGTTACCTATATATCCAAGCAGTTTTGTTAACCCACAGAATAAGCAAGTTTGATTTTAGGTTTATATCTCTTTACAGTTTACTAAATGTGCGAAAACCTACTGACATATCCACAGTAGGATTGTTTATCACATGTTGACTTTACATTTCTTTAGCGTGTCGTGATAGTCCACTGATGTACTATCATTTCCTCTTTTATGCAACCAAAACTCATTTTTTTACTTTTATCATGTTTTTGTCTTTTTCAAATTTTCTGATGTTTTTGGATTTTCTAAATTTCTTAAATTGTAGGATCGTGTTCGGCCCTGTTTGAGTCGATCAAAAGAATTCCTATCCAAATCAAGAGGCGGAAACTAATGATTTGGTGCTATTTCAGTCGGATTGACTTTAATATTGCTATTTTATTGATCAGTAACACGAGTACACGTTCTGACAGCACTTCGGCAGCACTTCGTGGCTTACCGGAAGAAAACACCTTCAACTATGTGTATAGTTTCGCTTGAACAACCCACTATATATAGATGAGCAGGTTTCGCTTATACGTACATGTACGTATAAGCGGAACTACCTCATTGACTAATAAGCGGAACTAAATCTATGACCTTCAAGCGAAACTATCTTCATGACATATAAGCGAAACGTAGATAAGTACACATAAGCGAAACCTATACAAACACATGTTTCTAGGCTTTCGTGCCATGTCTAACCTATACACCACTAGACTCGATGTAAGACGTAGTCGACAGACGTAGTGCACCAACACTTTTCTCTTCTTTTCAGCAAGAAACTCCTTGTTTGATTGTCTCCAGAATGGTTTCTTCTGTTCTTCCTCGGCACTTCCACCTGAAACAAATTCTGTTTTTGTTTTAGAATTTTTCTCATTTTTATAATTTTCTGTTGGAATAAAACCTAAACCTTTCTTTTTGTAGCTACCATTATGGTTTGGTTTCTTTTGAAAACCAGAACCAGAATTGTAACCCTTTTTCTTGTTTAAACGTTGTTGAACTCTTGAAGTGTATTTTTTAGGTTTTCCAGTAAGATTTAAATCTTTTATTTCAGAAATATTAATTTCTGTCATTTTGAAAACCTTTTTTATCTTTTCAAATCTAACACTTCTTATTGGAAACTCTTTGTCAGAGTATAATTTGTTCGAATCATTCAAAGTATATGCTACTTCAAATGTTTCATCATCCAAATTTGCTTTTGATAAAAAAAAATCTTAACTATATGCTCGTTTAATCGAAAACTTTAGACTGTTGATTGACGAACTTTGACCTCCAGACTCTGACTTTAACTCAGACTCCTCATCAGTATCTAACACCTGATCGACCACCTTTTTGATTAACTCAGACTCATGATCAGTGCCAGACGATGTGAAAGTGACATCAATGTTTTCTGGTAAATCATCAGTTGTGTCGAGTTTTAACTTTATATTGACTGCCTTTTCAAGTTGCTCCTGATTTGGTTTTCTGGGAGAATAACCTTCCCAGGTCGGAGGCGGACACTTGTTATAGCTAACAGTCGGTTTCTTACCAGTATCCTTCTTCTTTGGCTTGTCATCTTTGAATGCTTCAAAACCTGCAACAGTTGGGTAAATTCGATCAATGAGATAATTAGAACTAGAATAACTTTGCAATAAGCGTCTGATTCTCTCATTCTCAATTTTCTCCGTCTCCAACTCTTGCTTCCACTTTGCACTCTCTTCAATGTAGAAGTTTATAGCTTTCTGTTTCGACATCATGACAGCATTCATCATTGTCAAAGCATCTTCTCTCTCTGAGTTTGTCTTTTGAAGACCAGTCACTATTCTGTTTAAAACATCATAAGATTCCTTTACGTAATTAAGATTGTGCAGCAACTGCTCCTTCTTCTTTTCATACTCAGCCAACTTCTCATCTTTAGCTGCACATTCCTTGCATGGTTCTAAACGCTTTGTGCAAAGTTTGATGACTTCAACAATCTTTTCAACTTCGATTGTTTTCACTACTTCAATCACTTTCTCTGCTTCAGTCACCTTCTCAGTTTCAGCAATCTCCTCAGCAGCAACATTAATTTCTTCATTTTGAACAATCTCATCTTTTTCAGCAACACTTTCAGTCTTCATTTTCTTTTGTTCTTTTGCAGCTTGTTTCTCTTTCAGCTTCTCCAAGCGATCTGCAAAATAAAAATGAAAACTTTCAGGAGAGATATGAGATTTAGCAATATTAATATGTTTCTCTTCCTCATCGTCACTACTGTCATCAGTTGGTGACTGATCAAACTCTATTGATTTTTCAGAATTATCATCCGAAAAACCAGAATCAGATGGTGTTTGATCAAAGACAACTTCCTTTTCTGAACTTGCATCACTTTGTGTACTTTCATCTGCACTCTGTGAGCTTTCATCAGATTCAACAAATTCTTCCTCCACATTCTTCACAGTCTCACCAATAGATTTCATCCATGTGGCAAACATATCTGGTTCTTTCACAATATTAGCAATGAATGCTTTAAATTCTCCTTTTTCATCTACAAACATATCCCAGCTAAAGCCTTCAGGTAGTCTTTCATCATCCTGATTGACTAAGCAGACTTTGCCTTCAGGTGAAATATATTTGTTCCAGTTAAAATCCACCAAACATGCTCTCTTTGAATCCTCGATCACTTTTCTACCATGAGCCACCTGTGGTTCTTGCTGTTGTTGCTGACCAACTTGCTGATAAATGGCTTTCCGGTAGTAGTCATCCTTTCCGAACGGATTCTTCTCATCATTTGCCTCTCTGTTCTTGCACTCCCTCTTGAAATGACCTTTCTCCCTTCATCGAAAACAAGTAACTTTAAATTTATGAAAACCTAAAGTAGAAACATGTGCATCAAGAAAGTCATTTCTCCTAGTGATAAGCTTGAATTTTTCAGCTCTTCTGAGTACACTGGCTAGACACCATTTGATGTCCATTAGTTCCATCTCTTCGGCGTCTATCTGATCGTAATCCTCCTTTGTGAGCATAGGATTCCCGATCCTCCCTGCAACCAATCCTTCATAAGATAGCAGCACAGAACCAAGCAATGCCATGTGATCTTTTGCAACCTCTTCAGAAAAACTTTGACCATCTGGAAGATTCAAGGCAATGTTGCACTATATCAAATAACCACTACCACTTTTAGTACTTTGAGAACTGAAGATTGAAGTTGGACTCTTTGGATTAACACTCGGGTATGAAGAGAAACCACTGCTGTTTTTAGAGCTTTGATCAACCTTTTCTGCAGAATCTCCAGCACTAAATGCAGTCTGTATTTTCGGGCTTCTTTCAGCTTCCAGAACACTACCTTTGTAATACATCTTTACATCCTGTTGACCACTAGGACTATTCATCCTCGCGATGTTTTTGTTGTTCCAAATCTTGACTCTCAATTTTCTCAATTAACTGAGAAATCGTTAACCCATCATAAACCCCAGTATTTTTCAGAATCATTAAGTATGTACCCCATTCTTTCTGTGGTAATGCGTCTGCTAATTTGTCTACCCACTCTTCCCGATCTTTTGTAATGCTCAGCATCGACATGGATCTAACTAAGTGGCAGTATCGTTCAATTAGCTTCTTTGTATCTTCTCCCGGTAGACTGCTGAATAGATCAAACTCTTTCTTGAGCAATGCTTTCTTACTCTTGATCATATTCTCACTACCCTCAAACTTGACTCTAAGTGAATCCCAAATCGATTTTGAAGTTTTGCCATGCTGAAGTAGTATGAAGATGTCTTCTTTGATAGCTTGCTGAAGCAGACTGATCATCATTTTTCCAGCTTTGTACATCTCACGCTCTTTGTCACTGAACTCCGAGAGTTCTTTGATAACCTGCAAATCGGTACGTGGTAACAAATATTTCTTCAAAATACATTCCCATGATCTCAAATGGTTTGCCTGAATCCAGTTTTCGAATCTGTCTTTCCACCCGTAGTACTCTTCTATGCTCATCAATTTCGGGGGCTTTTGTAACGTTCCGGTCTCATTTTCCAAGTTCATATTCTGATCAATGGAAGACGGAGTAGTCAGGGATGAGGCGAACACGTTATAGAACTCTTCACTCATGATTTCGTATCACGTTTTTCAAAAACATGAACTTTCAAGAGAAATACCAAGAAAGCAACTTCAAGCGAAATCTCTCAGTACAAATTCAAGCGGAATAGCAGACAATCCTTTCAAGTGAAATAATCAATTTAACTCTTTGGAGCGGAATCACCAGGATGCAGTTTGGAGCGGAATCTGTGATAAGGTAGTCTGGAGCGAAATCACAACTTATATTGAAGCGGAATCACTGATTTGGTATGCTGGAGCGGAATCAGCAGAGTGTTTGAAGCGAAATCACTTTTGGAGCGGAATTAATGTTCTTACAAGCGAAATAGCAGGTTTTTGCTTGAGATGTTCAAGCTGGATCACACAACCCGAGCGAAATCACATAATGTTCCTTCGAACGGAATCAATTCGAGGTTCAATTTCTGTCATTTTTAGTCTGAATTTTACTATGAAACTTTCAAGGATTTGTCTATATGTATTTTTACATAGTCTATGAAAAATTGGACAGATTTTGACCGTGAAAAATTGTTGAAATGATGAAAGAAGGTGTAGAAGATAGAAAATGCAATCAAAATCAGCTGTAATCTGCAGAACACCTCTTCCTGAGCTCTGATACCACTTGTAGGATCGTGTAGCTTGCCCGAATGAGTCATTCAGAGAGGTTCTAATCTATTTCAGGTGCGGAAAACAAGAAATATACTTAGATACAGCAAGCAATTCACTTTAAACACTGATTTGATTCAAATAACAATGATTACAATCAGTCTTCACACCGGCAGCACCTCGGTATGGAAATCAAGAACTGTTACTATGATTTCGCTTGACATGCCTATATATACTAGCCTTAATTCCGCTCGAAAACGTACATAACCAGTTGGAGCGAAATCAGGAAGATGGTAATTCCGCTTGAAACTCACTGATGTCATTTCAAGCGGAATTAACTTTCCAAGCAAAATCAGACTTAATCCAACAGAAAACTTAACATTTTCTCGATCTACGTGCCCTGATCTATACAATCTAGTCTAAGACTCGCTACAAGACGAAGTCGACAGATGTTTGCACTAACAAAAGAGATGATGGCTCGTCTTTCGGTGTGTCCCGTTTGGGGATCTTTTCGTCAACAGCACATGATTAGCATTTTTTTTAATGTTTCATCATTTTTTTAATGATATAAGCAGTGCAGAGCAGTATACGAGGAATAGGCTATTGCTTCCGCAAAATCAGAAGTCCGGGTATAATACCCCAGATATCATCACGTACAAAGACCTAGTATGTCAGAAATAGAAAGTCTTTCAAACAAGATTTCGTGGGTTACCCATATATCTGAGAAATGTTCCCCACGAGATAAGCAAGTTATGATATTTAGATTTATATCTCGAAAACAATCTACTGAATGTATAAAAACCTACTGGCATATCCGCAGTGAGGTCGTTTATCACATTTTGACTTTTCAATTCTTTAGCGTGTTGTGATAGTGCACTGATCTACTATCATTTCCTCTTTTTTCACAACAAAACTCTTTTTCAATTTTTTTCATGTTTTTGTCGTTTTTCAATTTTTCTAATGTTTTTGGATTTTCCGAAAATTTCTTACTCCCCCTAAAATTCAAAATCATTTAAAAATATTTTGACAAACCGATGGTTCAAGCTTCAATTCTCCATCCACTTGGCATAAACAATCAGAACTCCCCCTGACAACAAACTATTTTCCCATTATGATTTCAAAACACTTAAGTTTGTTTTAATCAAAATGGTTTTTTCAAAAAATAAGTTTTGTTGATTTTATCACTTGTAGGGTTGGGGTTATGAGCATCACTTTGTTTTCCAATTACTTGAATGAAAGTTAAATCAAGTTCAACTTAATGACCTTGATTAACCACTTGTAGGTTAAAACTCCTTTTTCCACCACTTATAGATTTGCTTATCAACCATACCATTTGTAAATTGAAATATGACAATTTTCAAGAAAGATAAAACCACTTGTATGACGAAATTTCACAGATGTGAATTTCTCAAGAAAGATGCCGATTCCTACTCCCCAATTACCAACCTGGGAGTTCCGGTAAGTGAGGATTTTAAGTAGAAAATGCTGTCACCCAAGCCTGACCAGTCTTGGGTGATTGTTCATCATCGTTAACCCACCATCTTTTTGATTTATAAAACTCTTTTGCTCCTTTCACCTTTCCATCGACCATTTTTCCAAAAATATATTTCACTTGTCCGTTAAACACATTTTTAGCATCAAATTCTTTCTCACTAGCAACGAATTGATCTGAAATTTCAAACTTTCCAACTTTTTACTTCAAGTTTTCTTTTGACAATGGTGGAAAGTTTTCATCGTTCATTTTTGGAACGGAATTCTCATCATTTTTCACAACAAATGACTCTTCTGACTTTGACGAGTCAGATTCATTGTCAGGACTAGTTTTAGATTTAACAACCCATTTTTGTTTATTCAAATCAACTTTTCTTTTGTAAAAACGTTTTGAATTTTCACCATCTTCGAAAGTCGAATTTTTGAACTATTTAAAATTTTCAATTGGTTGTTCTTTTTGATCAACACATTTTTTCTTCATGTTCGAGTTAGAAGAAACTCCCTGTTTGGTGTTGGTTTGCTTTGAGAAATTCCAAGCAATGTGTCCAACTTCTTGACATTTGAAACAGGTTCTTCTGTCAACTCTTGGTGCAGATTTGTTCACCATATTCCTTTTCTTCTCAGCAAGAAACTCTTTGTTTGACTGTCTCCAGAATGGTTTGTTTTCTTCTTCTTCTGAACTTGTTCCTGAAACAAATTTAGTTTTTGGTTTATTATTTTTCTCATTTTTATAATTTTCAAGTGGAATAAAACCTAACCCTTTCTTTTTGAAATTACTGTTATGGTTTGGTTTCTTTTGAAAACTAGAACTAGAACTGTAACCCTTTTTCTTGTTCAATCTTTGTTGAACTCTTCAAGTGTATTTTTTAGGTTTTTCATTAAGATTTACATCTTTTATTTCAGAAAAATTAATTTCTGTTAATTTGAAAACCTGTTTGATCTGTTCAATTTTAACACTTCTTATTGGAAATTCTTCATCAAAAATTAATTTGTCAGAATCATTCAAAGTATAAGCTACTTTGAATGTTTCATCATTCAAATTATTTTTCGACATCAGAAATTCTTTATTGTAAACCCGTTTGACCGGTGAACTCGGACACTTGTCTGATGAACTCGAACTTTCAGATTTAGACTCCGACTTTGACTCTTCAACCATATCCAACACCTGATCGACCACTTTCTTTAATAACTCAGACTCATGATCAGTGTCAGACGCTGTGAATGTGACGTCAATGTTGTCTGGTAACTCATCAATGGTTTCAGACTTTAACTTTATGTTGAGTGCCTTTTTTGATCGCTCCTCATTTGGTTTTCTGGAAGAATAACTTTCCCAGATCGGAGGCGGACACTTGTTATATGTGACAACCCTCACCAAACCAGGTATCTGTACAAATTAATTAATATTTAATTAGTGCTTAATTACTGTGCTTGATTACAATACGAATAAACTGCTTTCTGTGTTCTGATACATACATATTCATGCATCATACTTTATTACTGTCACTCCATTTATTACACACAAAACATTAGTGACAAATTTGATGTACAAAGCACAATTAGCACAGTGAGCGGATAACCCAGTAAACATGCTGACATTGCCAGCACTAGACAGACATTGTCTCTGAGGCCAGTATGAGCCGGGAATAGATTACTACACTAGTAGGGAGTGTAGGGAGATGAGGATTATAAAACTGCGTCACTAGGTGGTAGTTATAGTGACCGGATGTGCCTAAAACATGCTTTAGTTACGAAATTCTGCACTTTATAGAAAAATTCAGCATTTAACATAACTAGTAAAGTGAAAAACTTGGTAAAATAATACTAGACACTTTCCAAAGTGTTGGGAATTTAATGTGTCACTAAAAACACTATAAAAGACACCTTAAAGCTTTACTTGACACTTTAACGGATCAATATCCAACCGAACAACCGGACATTACCCGGAACATAAAAATATTGTCAAAGACATTGTTTTTACCGTTCTGAGCTAGTTAGGGTCCCCGAACACCCTGACACCCTTATATTAATTAACACACATGAACATACTAACTAAATCCTTTTGATTTCAACTAGTTAGTAACCATAACATTACACCACCCAACCCTTACCCCCCCCCCTCTTGCGATGGTTCCCCATGGGAGGGGACACACCCATGCCTTCTTGATTATTTTATTAATTGTTGTAGGATATCTAAACTACACATTACATGAAGGATTAAACAAGAACTTGGGTTATAAATATGTACCATGGACCATCATTCTCTCACATTCAACAACATCAACTAGCTTCATCCTCTCCCTCATAACCACCATTCGGCCGCCCCCTTTCCACCACACCACCACCACCTCAAAGTCTTGTTCAACCATTTCCTACATACACAAAGGTGCAAGGAGCTTCATAAACAAGCCGGGTGATCTCGGAAGCTCAAGAACCTCTCTAGATTTCTTTTATCCACCTCGTTTACGTCTTGTTTCTTCCATAGCCTTGAGCTAGTAGTAAGTGCCTCTAAACATCATCTTGATCTTGTTTATGGTGGTTAATAAGTGATTTAATGATTGAAAGTTAAGAACACTAAAGAACATAACTTAAATTCTTGAAAATAAGATGAACAAGTTGGATAAAGAGAAGCTAGTGGTGTAAATCTTGTAAATATTGTCTAGTTATGATTACTTGATGTTGTTTGTTACTAAAAGTTGGATGGATCATCATCTAACCATACTAGATCATGTTCAAGAACATGAACTAGTAGTATGTTAGTGTTAGAAATATAAAAGATGATGAAACCTTCCATCCATGAAACATGAACTTGAATAACTATAATTTTTCTTGTAAAACAAGGTTCTAAACTAGTAGATCTAAAGATCTACAAGTGGTTTTTCGGAAGAACCAAGCGCAAAATGTTAGTTTTGTTAAAACCCGGGTATTCTATAAACAAGAAGCATTTATAGTAACTAAACAAGTGTGTAAACACTTAAATTTCGTAAAGAAATATTTTTGTAAACCGTGACTAGAAGTTGTAAAACTTCAAGTTCTTTAAAAATAAAGTTTTTAAGAAACTAGTTTTATTTTTAAAGATAACGACACCTACTAAATACGCTAGAAACTTACTACATATTTTTACACAATTTTCAAGTTCATGAGTTTGTGATTTAGGCTTGTTTTGTCAAGTTCGATGTTTAAATATTGTATATTGGTGATTGTTAAATTGCTTGATTGAATTTTTGAAAAGAAAATGATACGCTTGTAAGTGTGGCCACTCCAGTTACAGAGGAAACTCTGGCAAAATGTTTCTAGAAATATAACGCTTAGAAATATTTTTGTAACAAATGATCATAATGTGTTTTTGACTTGGTTTTCAAAATAAACTTCGCCATGATTTTTATTACAAAATTACCAAGTGTCGGAGGTGGATCTTCGTAAATAAAACTTGTTAAATATATATTTAGATTATATATTTCATAATAAAACGCTTGTGTGATTATGTGATTATTTTGTGAACTAGATATATATATTATTTTTAGGGTAAAAATAATATTACTTGAAATATCATGAAGTTACGATTTCCAAAATAATACCAACGCCCTCACAAATAAATATTTAAGTTACACCGGTATTGTTGTTACAACACGAACTTTAAAATGTAACTTATGTATCTTCGGAAAATACTATTAAATGTGTATTTTGATAAAGTATTAATTTGGAAATTGTATGAAGTAAAATATAATATTTTTGGGAAAAATATGTATATTTTGGAAAAATATGTATATTTTGGAAAAATATGTATATTTTGGAAAAATATGTATATTTTGGAATCAGAATATTTTAGACAAGTGATTTAAAATATATTTTTCAAGGGAGACTTAAAAATATATTTTCAGAATTATAAAAACACACATGTATTAATACCCCCATCCTTGGGAAGGAATATATTTATAGAATAATTAAGAAGTGTAAATACGAAATAGTTGACTAACTATTTCCCAAAAACGTTAAACCTTAAGCCAAGACACGGTCGTCCGTCTAATAGAAGTTAGTACGTGTAGGTCGTCACGCAGCAGGTTGATTGGGACGGACTATTTCGAGACGCACTTCAGTGAGTTCATGTCCCCCTTTTCTCTTAACTGTTTTCAGTTTTTATACTTCGGGGGTGGAATACATGTTACAGTAATTACGAATACTTTTATACATGGTATGGTTAGCTTAAGGAGGGTTACTACTTAGATTATGTGAGTGGGTAGGCTGGAACTAGAGGCCATTAATCCTCATTGTAGGACCGAGGGTCATTAGCGGTAGATCTATCTGGGTGTAGCGAGCCCAACTCCAGGCCCACTGTATGGACCTTGGGGTGACTTTGAGCCCGACGCAAAAATCTGCTAGGTTTGAGTCTTCCTACAGCACTTCACACATATCATTGGCTTTGCAACCCAATGGTGATCTCTTTTTCCTTATTTGCTACATATCAGGGATTTTCATACATACAAACATATTACAAAGGTTTTTACACACGCACTTTTACATGAACTCGGTCAAATTTTGTTGATTTTTCAAATTACATGTATTTCAGGGAATTAGGGATCTGGCAAGGTATGCTATGTCTTCATGCTGCGTAGGAGAATGAGGTCATCCAAGTTTAGGGGTTGTGGCTTTTGCCTGGACGCGTCACAAGTCTTAAACTGTGTTCATTTCATGTTTTATGGTTGTGTCTTATGAACAATGTTTTTATTATGTTGTGTTGTAATCCCACTGCATGTGTTAACTCTTAAAACGATGTTGTCGTATTTTACTTTTAAAACTTGAAGTAATGGATAATCATCACGGTTTTACATTCATATAGCTTGTTGTGATTAAGCTATGGTATTAAGAAGTCACACCAAATAAACCCACGCTTCCGCAAAGCCAGGGTGTGACAGCTTGGTAACAGAGCTTTGATCATAGCGAACTAGGATTCCTTCTCGAGTCTAGACTATGATCACTACGGCTCTCACGAAAACATTTTTACATTGCATACATTACGTCCAGATCCAGGATACAAAATATTTTAACAAACAAAAAGTATGAGCACATTTTTCAAAAATTATGATTCAATCGCCACGACTGAGGGAGTTCAGCCCTAAAGGCTGGGAGGTTCAGTCATGTAGACTAAGGGGTCCAATCTCAAAGATTGGGGAGGTTTTGGTCTTAAAGGCCAGGGAGTTAGTCTGAGAGACTAGGAAGTTTAGTCTGAGAGACTAGGAGGTTCAGTCTGAGAGGCTGGGAGGGTAGTCTAGTGGGACTAGGAAGAAATGCTTGCTTGCTTATTGGTGACTAACATGTTTATTTGATTATATGATTGATTGTTTGTGCATATGTGTGTTTGTCTTACAGACATCATGCCTTCTTCAGATATTGGAGTTTCAGACACATCAGACCCCATGGCGATAGTATCAGATGACATGGTTTCATCGGAGCGAGAGGTCTACACTTCCGATACCACCTGCACCGATGAGGACGATTTCCAGCCCTTTGCGCTGCCTGACGTCGTAGGCGAGCCTGCTGATGGCCATCTCGCTTGGGATTTACCACTCGCGGTGATCCCTGCTCCTGTACCCCTTGCTGCTTATCCAGTTATTGATATGCCCCTCGATGTTGTTTCCGACGACGACGTTGATCTGTTTGAGGAAGACCCACCTGAGGCTGACCATGAGGGTGAGGCCCCTATTGCTGCTGATGTCATCCTACCTATTACTTATGCTCCTGCAGAGGAGGCTCCTGTTCATTCACCTGTCCCAGACTCATTTGAGTCTATGGCGTCCGCATCTTTGCACACACAGGGAGTGCAGCACCACTCACACGACACCGACCCTGACATGGCGTCATCAGTTGCACCTGCTCCCGCACACAGCTTCGAGTTTGATCACGATGTTGATGATGATCTGGATCCTGTTTTTCCACCTGGTTTTGATCCTGACCAGGATATCGAGTTCATTCACTTAGACCATCCCCTAGAGGATCCTGTAGTGTCACACCCCGACCACGTAAAACAACAAAACGTGGCGGAAACGTCGGGGAGTGTTGTAACAGAATCATTGTTTCACAACCATGGATTAAACAAATTTCGTTTTATTGAATTAAATGTGTTACAATGTCTTAACAATAAAGAAACATAACAGAATTAACTAGTCTTGCATCTTTTAATGTCACTAAGGCCTCGTCCAATCCTATGTGAGCATGCATCAATATCATCATCAACTATCATCAACTATTGTACCTGAAACACATGTGAAAATACATCAGCATAAAAATGTCGGCGAGTACATAGGTTTTATGAAAAATAGGGTTCATGACCTAGGTTTAAGAAAATGTTTAACAAAAACTTGTCATGAATCCAGTTTAAGTGTTTGCTTTTATAAAATGTTTGAAAATCGATGATAGATATGTATAAGTTAAAAAGAATGATGTAAGGTTAAATGAATAACCAAGTAAAAATGAGTTTGTATAAAACAAACTGTTTTGTAAAACAATGTCTTGTGAAAAAATATGTTATTTGTGTAAAAATGTATAAGTCCAAATGAATGATTTAAATAACGCTACGCCATGTAATATAATACAAGCACTTATATATAGGAAGTACCAGCGGCGTATCCACCATGCTTGTATCACATTACACACATCTCGTTACTCAAATCACTTACCCACATAAACTACCAATGTAAATTGCCCATGTCTAAACCGTTGTCAAATCTCAATCAAGTAATGTGTAAACAAAATGTCATGTATGGCAAGTGAAATATGTAATAACCAAACCATAGGTAAGAATGCACAAACAATGTACTAAGTATGCGACGGATGGACATACATAGCATGATACAAAGCATAAAATGTCTTGTAACACGATGTACTAAGTATGCACACAATGGGCATACATAGCATGTGATGTAAAATGTACTAAGTATGATGAACATACATAGCATGAAATGTTATGTAAAACGATGCACTAAGTATGCACACAATGGGCATACATAGCAAAACATAATAAAATCATGTACTAATAGTGTACTAGTGAACATAGCAAGTATATGATATAAAAGCATGAAATCATGAAGGTAACAAGTAGGCACATGTGTTTCACCCCAAAATGTTTGAAAAACAGTAAAAGAGGGGTCTATGTACTCACTTGAGATTGCTTAGAAGTCCTAGGATAACCACCAAGCAATGATAGAAGATCACAGAATCAAACGGCACCTATATAGGTATCTATATTAATAAACGGACCTATCGGAGGGTCGGGTAGTACAAGGTTTCGTAAACCAAATAAGTGTGGGAACTTATATAATATGGTTTAACAAGGCCTACGTACTAAAACGAAACCTATCCTAAGTGCTTACGACCCATTACGACCCGTTTAGGTAGCTTATGCTACTTTAACGCGTCGTTCGCGTAAAACGCGTTCGGAATGCCTAACTAGTCCTATGACAAGCAAGATATGCCTTAACATGTTTAATATGGTTACCAAAACAGTTTATATGTCAAAAGTTACGTTACATAGGCTTAAAATGAATTTTAGCGCAAAAAGGGCATTTTGGTAATTTACCTAAGGCATAAGAACTACTTATCATACAACTACTTAAACGACGTGACCATAAGGTATAACCTTGGAAGGTTATTCCCTATACAACTATGGTCACCTAAAGTATTTGGTCGGATCCTAAAGATCGACCAAATGGGTCAGGTTCGAAAGTATAAGCGATTGATTAGATCGCTTACCTTTACGACCCTAAACAAGCCCAATTCTAAAAGCGACGAGCTAAACATGCTAGAACATGTTGTAAAGTTAGAAAACAGGTTTGGTATCAAAACAAATGGTTTTGATACCCTAGAGTAGTTTGGTTACAGAATACGCGAGGAAACGCATTTTGGCCGAAACTACGACTCGTCACTGAGCCTAGATAACGTGGTAATCAGTGGGTATAGTCACTAGGGACTATAACCGTCGTGATTACGCTCACGTTATGAAGTTCAAACGAACTTCGCGTTGACCACAAACTGGTCAATGCAGAAAGTCAAATGCAGTTTGACTTTAACGCTAAAACGAATGAAAAACGCGAAAGAATACTTACAAAAGGTCCCCGCAAGATTGATTTTTCAAGTATTCTAAGGTATGAGGTGATGAAACACCCCAACTTAGAGAAATCTCAGAAATCAAGTGGGGAAAGAATGAAGTGGGTTGGGTTTATATAGGCATGGCACAACCGTTAGGATCGTTCATCGCGAAACGTGCTTCGATCTCGGCCGTACACATGGGCCCATTGTTTTGGGAAACCTTGGGCACCCATAGATTCAGCCCATGGATTGAAAATACCATTTGCAAGTGGTTTTGAAGTGATTATCAGCTGTAAACAGCTGTTTGCAACAAAAATGCAGGTCTGGGGAGGCCACACGGCCCGCGTCTGGATACACACAAAACTCAGGCGGGCCGCCTGGGCTTGTCTGATCAGCACAAACTTTCAGAAATGATAGTTTTAGTCCCTGTTACATATTTAAGCCATTTCCAACACTTCTAAGGCCCGTAAAGCCAATTTTGAGGCCCTAAAATGATGCCTAGACATTGTGGACATGAAACATGCCCAAAAATATGCCGGAGGTTGGTTCGTTTGGCCGTACGATCGCGATGTTCGCTTAATTACGACGGAATGCGCATAAGCGCGAAAGACGATCCAAATTGCGTGACGAATGGATTTTTCTTATGCCAAACACTAAAATAAAATATTTTAATGCTTACATAAATTTTTGGAAGTCCGGAAGTATTCAGAACGTAAAATATGCGCGAAAATGCAAACTTATGCACTTTTTGACGCTTTTAGTCCTTGAATGAGTATAAAGTTTATTTTTTTGCGCACCAAACACCTCAAAGCCTATTTCTAAGCTATGTAAAGGATATTTAGGGCATATTTAACTTATGATCAAGTTCCGGAAGGTCTGTTATAGTACAAATTGACATACTTTCGCAGTTTGTCGAATTTAGTCCCTGTAAGCGAATAAAGTTGATTTCGGCATACCAAACCATCCAAAACTTATTTCTAAGTTATGTAAGGGTTATTTAAGGTATGTTAAGCCTATTTCACTGTTCCGGAGTGTTTGTTGCATTAAACTGGTTATATTTACGCATCAGATCGCGTATAACCTTCCAGAAAGCGATTTAAGGCCCAAAATCGAACAAGAATCATTATGTGCAAACGATACACATATTTATACAAATCCCAAGTATGAAATACAACATTTCATTGGTTTGGTATTTGTTTGATGGTTGAAGTGACACGGGTGTCACATGTAGCCCCTGTCGATCCCTTATTTGATGATCTAGCTGATTTTGATATGGAGTTTGTTGATCCAGAGCCTGTTGTGGCCCCAGAGCCTCTAGAGCATGACCCTATTCATGACGATGCACCTGCTGTTGCTCCTTTTGTTGGTGATATACCTGTTGACGATCATCCTGTTGTTGCTCCACCATTGGTGGATGGTCATGTTGTTGACGCTCCTGTTGATGCTCCACTTTTGCTCCACACACACCACAGATGCTCACCGCACTGACCTACCTGTCACGTTTCTTTAGGACATACCTCCACCACGTCCTGAGGAGGGTTCATCTCGACAGCCGTTTGGTCATGCACCTTTCGTGCCAGGAGGAGGCCAGTTTGTACCCCAGATTTCTCATCCTACTTTTGTTCCCACTGTTGCACCATCTACTGCACCATTCTTCACTCCATCTAGCGAGCCATTCCTATGGACTACGCCCCCTGTCATGCCACTGTCTGACCTGTACCACCCATGTCATGTGGGGTATTCTACAGAGGATATACTCACCTCTTTGATGATACAGCAGGGCGCATTGACGTGTCGTATTCAGGTTTTAGAGTCAGCTCCACACCCACCTTGTCATTGTCAGACCTCGCCTGCAACATCACACCCTCCACGTCCACTGTCCTCCGATTCTGCCGCTCGCTTTTGGACTCCTGAGCAGCAGATAGCATACTTGTTGCGCGCCCATCGCGCTATGGAGGAGGACTGGTTACATATGTGTCGTTTACTCTTCTCTCGTTTTCCCCCTCCTCCTTCGCCATCAGCATAGGCCTTTTTGATTCGACGCAGGTAGACTTTTGGTGAGACAACCGCGATTGTGTAGACTATACAACTTTTTGAAGACCGCATTTTGATGATTATGACTTTTGATGATTTGTATATTGGTTGTTGTTTTCACTACTTAGATAGTTTGGACTAGGGCGATGTGGCCCTTAGTCACTGATGATGTACGATACAGTTATGAACTTGTAAATCTTACGTTGTGGTCTTGATTTATGATAGCGCAATCCCAGTATTCTCATTATACGTGATGTTGGATTGATTGTCTATATTCTATAACATGTGATGTTATGTGCTTGGTTTATTTGTAACATGAGATGTTATGTGTTTGATAAATGGAATACGTATGATTCATTTACTTATTATGACTTGACCAACGTGAAACATCTTTTAGAAGATGCCTCCAAGACGCGAGACGCGTATGCCTGCCAACGAGGCAGAACTCCAAGGAATCATTGCTGCTGCCATAGCGTAGTATGCAGCCTCACAAAGAGGAACCAGCGGAAGCTATTCGAACAACAATGGCAACAACAATCCACCCCATGGTAATGTTAAGTCATTTGAGACATACTACAATACATTTGGATATTTATAGCACATCCGCTAATACCATTTGTATATTCTAACGTATGTGCAGGGTGCACTTACAAGCAGTTCCTCGACTGCAAGCCCGTGAATTTTGACGGCACCGGAGGTGCTGTTGCGTTTGTCAGATGGGCAGAGAAGACTGAGTCTGTTCTCAGAATGAGCAAGTGTGCTCCCAAGCAACAAGTGACCTACATCTCAGGGCTATTTCTAGATGGAGCCCTATCTTGGTGGAATTTACAAGTGCAAACTCTTGGTAAAGCTGTTGCTTATGCGATGTCATGGAATGAGCTAAAGGAGCTCATGCGAAGAAAGTACTGCTCGCGTGCTGAAATTCAGAAGCTGGAAACTGAATTCTGGCACTTGAAAATGGAAGGTCCCAAGATTGCGGAGTATGTTCAGAGATTCCACGATTTGTCTCATGTGGTGCCATACATGGTTACACCGGAGTTCAAGCGTATCGAGCGATTTATCTGGGGATTAGCATCTCAGATCATGAGTATGGTTACTACTTCCAAGCCCGCAACCATCACAGAAGCCATTGATCTTAGTGTGGCGCTTACTGAGGAGGCCATTCGCTTGAACAAGTTTTCAATTGTTGAACAGAAGAAAAAGGAGACTCACATAGAGTCGTCTGGTGAGAATAAAAGGAAATTCTCAAACTTCAAGCAAGGTACAAGCAATGCTGGCAAGAAAGAAGAATCAAGCACACCGGTCCGAGCTGCAACCGATGTTGAGAACAAAGGAAAGGGTTATATGGGCACACTGCCCAAGTGTAACACATGCCAGCGCAATCATTCTGGCCGTTGTGGACCAAAAACATGTGAAGCTTGTGGGAAAGTTGGCCACTTGAAGGATACTTGCTGGGTTAGTGCTGGCCGGGGAGGCCAAGGAGGTTTTGGTAATAGGAACAACAACCGTGGTGGTAATGCAAATCGTCCGCAAGGGAATAATGGCGGAAATGGAAACCGTGGAAACATTGCGAATCAAGCGGGCAATGGAAATCGCAACCAGAACAACGCTCAAGCTGGGAACGGAGGTGGTAATGGTCAGAGACTGGGCTGTTTTAATTGTGGAGATATTGGGCACTTTAAGAGGGAATGCCCAAAATTGAACCAAGAATGGGGAAGAGTCTTTAACATCGGAGCGAGGGAAGCGCGCCAGGATCCCAACGTTGTCACTGGTACATTCCCTATAAATCAACGCTTTGCATCTGTTCTGTTTGATACTGGTGCCGATTATAGCTTTGTGTCATTAGAATTTAAGAATATACTTGGATTGGCCACTAGTAAGTTAGATATTTCGTACTCAATTGAACTGGCTAATGGAAAGCTAGTTGAAGCAAATAAAGTTGTCCGAGGTTGTGTGATCGAGTTGGGAGAACGCGAGTTCACTTTGGATCTACTACCAGTCAAGTTGGGAAGCTTCGACGTGGTAGTAGGAATGGATTGGTTGTCGAGCAATAAGGCGGAGATTGTTTGTCACGAAAAGATCATCCGCATCTCAACAGAATATGGAGAGACGATCTAAGTTCACGGGGAGAAGCGTGATATGCCTTTGAGAATTATCAGCTGTCTGAAGGCTCGAAAGTGTTTACAGAAGGGGTGTGTTGCCTTCCTGGCACACATCGTAGATAAAGAAGCTGCTGAACCAAAGATCGAAGACATCCCTGTCGTCAAGGAATATCCTGAAGTCTTTCCAGAAGACTTGCCAGGCTTACCGCCTCAAGGGCAAGTCGAGTTCCACATTGACTTGGTTCCAGGCGCCGCGCCTGTAGCCAAGGCACCCTACAGTCTTGCGCCTTCAGAGATGTAGGAGTTGTCAACACAACTACAGGAGCTATTAGACAAAGGATTCATCAGACCAAGCTTCTCACCTTGGGGAGCTCCGGTTCTGTTTGTTAAAAAGAAGGATGGTAGTTTCCGTATGTGCATAGACTACCGCGAGCTTAATAAGTTGACTATCAAGAATAGATATCCTTTGCCGAGAATCGATGATCTATTTGACCAGTTGCAAGGCTCAAGCTTTTATTCAAAGATCGATTTGCGATCAGGTTGTCACCAGCTGAAAATACAAGAGGAAAGTATTCCCAAAACCGCTTTTAGAACCCGATATGGACATTACGAGTTCTTGGTTATGCCGTTTGGGTTGGCAAATGCGCCAGCTATTTTTATGGATCTGATGAACAAAGTTTGCAAGCCGTACCTCGACAAATTCGTGATTGTGTTCATAGACAATATTTCGATTTACTCAAAGACGAAGGACGAGCACGAACAGCATTTGAGAGCTATCTTGGAGTTACTGAAAAAGGAAAAGTTGTATGCCAAATTCTCGAAGTGCGAGTTTCGGTTACGCGAAGTCCAATTTCTTGGACACGTGGTTAATGGGGATGGAATCCACGTGGATCCCACAAAGATCAAAGCAATCAAGAATTGGGAGACTCCAAAGACGCCAACCGAGTTTCGACAATTCTTAGGTTTGGCTGGGTACTATCGAAGGTTTATTGAGGATTTCTCAAAAATCACTCAACCCTTGACCTTCCTCACGCAGAAGGATAAGAAGTTTGATTGGGGAATCAAACAGGAAGAAGCATTCCAGATACTGAAAGACAAGCTTTGCAATGCGCCGATCTTATCGCTACCTGAAGGAACTGATGACTTCATGGTATATTGTGACGCCTCGCGTCAAGGTTTGGGTTGTGTGCTGATGCAACGCCAGAAGGTTATAGCTTACGCGTCGCGCCAATTGAAAGTTCATGAAAAGAATTATACCACGCATGATTTGGAGCTAGGCGCAGTGGTATTTGCGTTGAAGATTTGGAGACATTATTTATATGGTACAAAGTGTACAATCTTCACGGATCATAAGAGTCTGCAACACATATTCGACCAGAAGGAGCTAAACATGAGACAGAGACGCTGGGTCGAATTATTAAACGACTATACTGCAAAATCAAGTATCACCCAGGGAAGGCGAATGTGGTCACCGACGCCCTAAGTCGAAAAGAAAGGATCAAGCCCATAAGGGTTAGGGCTTTGGAGATGATTATCCAGATAGATCTTTCCCTGCGCATTCGTGTCGCGCAGAAAGAAGCTCTTAAAGAAAGAAACTTTGAAGAGGAATATCTCTGTGGAATGGAGAAGCAATTAGTACCAAACGAGGAAGGAACATTATGTTTCATGAGACGAATTTGGGTTCCTCTGTTTGGTGGTTTGAGAAAGGTTATTTTGGAAGAAGCTCACAAATCACGGTACTCTATCCACCCAGGAGCGGATAAGATGTACCAAGATCTTAAGGATTATTATTGGTGGCCTAGGATGAAAGGCGATGTTGTTGTTTATGTTAGCAAGTTTTTAACGTGCGCCAAGGTAAAAGCTGAATACCAGAAGCCTTCAGGACTTCTGCAACAACCTGAGATTCCCAAGTGGAAATGGGAACATATTTCAATGGATTTCATAACGAAGTTGCCAAGAACGCCAAAAGGTCACGACACTATTTGGGTAATAATAGACCGATTAACGAAATCTGCGCACTTCTTACCCATCAGAGAGAAAGACAACACGAGCAAATTAGCTGAGATTTACATGAGAGAGATCATTGCACGTCATGCAGTGCCTCTCTCGATCATCTCTGATAGAGACAGAAGGTTTGTGTCAAGGATTTGGCAGTCTTTCTAAGAAGCATGCGGATCTCAGTTGAACCTGAGTACAGCTTTTCACCCACAAACAGATGTGTGACAACTCGAAATCTAGAACCTTTCGTTGTGTCGTGATGTAACTTGCTTGTACATTGTGTGATTAGTTGAATGATTAAACTTAATGATAAACGTGAACTTTTACGTGCTTTGTATATGTGCATTTGTATATATATACGTGTACGTGTTTTATGTGAACCGAGAACCCAACCCGAGAACAAAGAACCCGACTCGAGACCATGAGGTCTCGAGTGAATAGTGACCGAATGGGCCTTTGGGCCGTAAACCCCACTCGAAACCCACTAAGGGTGCACACTTGGAACTAGCCTATATATAAACTACCCTTAGTTAGTTCTTGCCATTTGTTGAACAATACAACACACACACTCTCCTACTTCTCTCTCTCTAAGCCTTAAGAACACAAACACACCTCCAAGACTCTCGGATCTAATCGGTTAGCACAAGGACTCTCGGGTTTGGAACTTTGGATCGGCACACACACACCTCACCAACCGGTTAGTATTTCTTGTTGGATATTGTTGAATGCTTAAGTGTCAAATATGTTCATGATGTGTTTGTGCTTGAATAAATGTATGATGAGATTATGTGACAATATGTTAAGTTGTTAAGTTTTACATAATGTTTTGAAAAAGAAATCGGTTCATGAATGTTTCTTGTTATGAGTGGAACTATACATATTTGAGGTTAAAAAATGGGTTCATGGTATGACAAAAAGGTGAATGATGATATTGGTTGCATTTGGGTTTGATCCGAAAAGTTTGGGTGTTTATACTAAGAAAAATCGGCTAATAAATATGGTTGTCAAGTAGGATGCATGCTAGAAAATTGTATCTTGATGGTTGTTCATGATTTTGGGTGAATAAGTGTTGTTTATGTTATGAAGAACTTGAATATATGCTTTGAATGTATGAAGAACACTTTGAATGATAGTTGAAGATTGAAAACCCTTGTGATTTTGATCCATCTTTGACTAATAACCTGATTAGGAAATATGTTAGTGGAATTCTATTGGTTATTTCCGGATTTGGGCCTGATTATACTGTACCATTAATCTGACTATCTGCATCAGCACCTGAACGTGGAAAATGACAGCTTACCGACTCGCAATCACCTGGTTGCGACTCGCAACCACAGCGTGATGACTCGAGACCACGCGGTTGCGACTCGCAACCATAACAGGACAAGCCGAAACCACAGGTTACGAGTCCCGTTGCGACTCGAGACCTCAGCATGATGAACCGAAACCATGGTTGCGACACCAGTTGCGACTCGCAACCATCCATGATCAACACACAGCATGACTCGAGACCATGCTTGCGAGTCCGGTTGCGACTCGAGACCAGACCTTGGGCCTAAGTTAGTGGGCCGAATTTATGGAACTTCTGTGCTACTGCTGATGAGTTATTTGGGCCTGTTATCACGAGCCCAACTGTTTGGACTTTGAACTTGTGATTGACTGTTACCTGTGAACTGTGAACTGTTAAAAGTGTCTGCCATACGTGTTGAACATTTGTGCACTACTTGGTTCGAACCTGATTATACGTGATAACCATGTTAGGACGTTATTGACTACTTGCGACTTGATTGACTTTCTGTGATTAACTGCCGAGCAAACCAAGGTGAGTTCACACCCTTTACAAAGCATGGGATTCCCTGGGTTGGGAATGGGATTCAGGAACATGGGTTCCTCGTCTACCATTGGGTAGGACGTCAGTGGTTCAGGAATGTGATTCCTCGTCCGGATGGACGGATAAACGTACTAGACTAAAACTCTATCACGAAGTCCCTCCTTTTTGTATCGACTAATCGCCGGGCCAATGGCGAGCGGGTCATTAGTTAGATAGCGCTATTTAGGTCTGACAAGCCTCACACCGTGCCGCAGAGGACGGGCGTGAACTAATGGATCTGGGGCACGTCAATGATGATAGACATTGATGTTTTCAGGGCACATAAACATGACTACAGTCAGCAATCGATACGGTAACGAGTCTAGTATACACATGGGGTAGCCCCCACGGCCGAAATGCCTGATAACTATATGGGGTAGCCCCCACGGCCGGAGTGCCGGAGTAACTGGGAACGAACTGGTCACGTTTTTAAAACTATGGGGTAACCCCCACGGCTGGATGCCAGATAAAGTAAACTGTTTTCGAAACAACTAAAAACGAACGCCCACCCGTGAACTCACTCAACTAGTTGTTGACTCGTTACTACATGCTTTGCAGGACCATAGGTACTTAGCTGGAGCTTGCATGGAGGAGGATCGTTGTGGGACATGGATTGCTACAAGGCCATGATAAACTTGAAACTTTTGGAACTTATGTTATAACTTTAAACTTATGCTTCCGCTTGCAACTTAAACTTATATGTTTTGAAACACCAATCGGGATGGTTAAACTTTTATAATTACTTATATGCTTGTTCAGTATGATTGGTGGCTGGGTCCTGGTCAGTCACGCCTCCAAGCGGTGGTACTCCGCAGGTGGGATTTTGGGGGTGTGACAGATTGGTATCAGAGCCATTGGTTATAGTGAACTTGGTTTTAATAAAGGAGAAACGTTTTTGTTAAAACCAGACTATAACCGGTTTAGTGCTCAACGGTCCACAACGACACTTCGCTCCTCATGCAAGGCTCGACGTTCTAGGTAATATAATGTATGTATATTGCCTACTTGTTAGTTACGTAGTACATTGCTCATGGTATGCTTGATTAGTATAACTACTGTTATTTGAACACGTGCGTGCTTACTCTGTCCTACTATCGTGCTTTCGCGAACCTCTCTCACACGTATTACTCTTGTTATGAAGAACCATGTCTGGACGCGTTAACATGACACAAGCCCAGTTGACGGCTTTGATCAACGAACGAGTTGCCGCAGCGCTCGCAGCTGCACACGCAGGAGGTATATCCTGCAGTCCGAAATTGTCCTAGGATCATTTGGATCCTACTCTCGTGAACCAACCTTTGTGTTAAACTCTGTCTTTTCTTTCACCTACCTTAGGTCAGGCACCGGTGTGCACTTTTAAGACCTTTATGGACTGTCGACCCACAACTTTTAGCGGCACTGAAGGAGCAGTAGGTCTCCTACACTGGTTTGAGAAACTGGAGTCTGTGTTCGAAATGTGCGAATGCCCTGAAGCGCGCAGGGTGAAGTATGCTACTGGTACTCTCGAGGGTTTGGCTCTCACGTGGTGGAATGCTCAAGTGCAGATGTTAGGGTTGGTTGCTGCCAACGCCACCCCATGGGAAAACTTCAAGGAAATGATCAGGGAGGAATACTGCAGTCGTGACGACATTCACAAACTGGAAGATGAGTTCTACAATCTCAAGATGTCGGGGTCAGAGATTGAGGCATACACTAAGAGATCGCATGAGCTAGCCTTGTTGTGTCCTACTATGGTGGATCCTCCCTACAAGCGAATCGAACTCTATCTCAAGGGCTTGGTGCCAGAGATCCAAAGTCATGTGACTTCAGCAAGGTTGACTACTATCCAGCAGGTTGTACAGTTGGCTCACCGTCTTACTGACCAAGCGGTGGAGCAGAACAAGTTACCGAAGCGTATAGGTGCTGCAACTACTTCTGGTGCTTCTAGTGGGGATAAACGGAAATGGGATGGAACTTCAAGCAGGGGTTCAACTTCAGTGCAAACCCAGTCTCAGCAGAGAAAGACGGATGATCACAAGAGCCCCGGTCAGCAGTCATCTAGTGGTCAAAGTCATGGTGGATACAAAGGAAATCACCCCAAGTGCAATCGTTGTAGCCTACACCACAGTGGGCCATGCACCAGGGGCAACTGTCATCGATGCAACAAGCCTGGTCATGTTGCAAAGGATTGCAGAAGCGCATACCCCGTCAACCAGAATCGTCAGCAACCTCAGCAGAATCAGCGACAGCAGCAGGGTAACAACAAAGGGTGCTTTCAGTGTGGAGCTGAAGGTCATTTCAAGAAAGATTGTCCCCAACTGAACCAGAACAACAACAACAACCAGGGGAATGGTAACAATGGAAACAACAACAATGGTGCTAGGGGGCGTGTGTTCGTGATTGGTCAAGGTGAAGCAAGGAATGATCCCAACGTGGTGACGGGTAAGTTCCTTCTCGACGACTTTTATGTTACAGTCTTATTTGATTCGGGTGCCGATACTAGTTATGTGTCACTAGAAGTTAGTAAGATGCTTAAGCGTATTCCTACACCCCTGAGCGACAAGCACACTGTAGAGCTAGCTAATGGTAAGAGTTTGGAAGCCTCTCACGTAGTCAAGGGTTGCCAGCTTATTCTCGCTAACCAGACCTTCTCTATCGATCTTATTCCTATTGTCTTGGGTAGTTTCGACGTTGTCATTGGGATGGATTGGTTATCCCAACACCGAGCAGAGATCCTTTGCAACGAGAAGATCGTCCGTATTCCTGGTCTAGGTAGTGAACCTCTCATGATTCGTGGCGACAAGAGAAGTGCTGTTGAGAACATCATCTCTCTTCTTAAGGCCCAGAAATGCTTACGAAAGGGCCACACTGCGATTTTGGCTCTAGTTACTGATACCACAGAGAAGGAGAAGAAGTTAGAAGATTTTCCCGTTGTACGCGACTATCCTGAGGTATTCCCTGAGGAATTACCTGGTCTTCCGCCCCATCGCCAAGTCGAGTTTCAGATTGATCTAGCTCCTGGAGCCGCACCTGTAGCCCGTGCACCTTATCGTTTAGCGCCATCAGAGTTGGAAGAACTCTCCACGCAACTACAAGAACTCTTGGATAAGGGTTTTATTCGTCCTAGCTCATCGCCTTGGGGAGCTCCAGTGTTATTTGTGAAGAAGAAGGATGGTACCTTCAGAATGTGTATCGACTATCGAGAACTCAACAAGGTGACTGTGAAGAATCGTTATCCTCTACCGCGTATTGACGACTTGTTCGACCAGTTGCAGGGGTCGAGCTACTATTCAAAGATCGATCTGAGATCGGGATATCATCAGCTGAGAGTTCGGGAAGAGGATGTCTCTAAGACGGCCTTTAGGACTCGATATGGGCACTATGAGTTTCTGGTCATGCCGTTTGGGCTGACGAACGCACCGGCAGTTTTTATGGATTTGATGAATCGAGTGTGCAAACCGTACCTGGACAAGTTTGTTATAGTCTTCATCGACGACATCCTGATCTATTCTAAGAGCAAAGAAGAGCACGAACAACATCTACGACTTATTCTGGAACTCCTCCGGAAGGAACAGCTTTACGCAAAGTTCTCGAAGTGCGACTTCTGGCTTCGTGAAGTCCATTTCCTAGGGCATGTGGTGAACAAGGATGGGATTCACGTTGATCCATCCAAAGTGGACTCTATTAAGAACTGGCCTGCGCCTCGCACACCAAAGGAAATTCGCCAATTTTTGGGATTGGCAGGTTACTACAGGAGATTCATTAAGGATTTTTCTAAGATCGCGCAGCCTCTCACCTTGTTAACACAGAAAGGCGTTGTTTATCGTTGGGGAGATGCACAAGAGTTAGCTTTTCAGCATCTACAGGATAGACTTTGTAGTGCACCTATCCTTTCATTGCCAGAGGGCACAGAAGATTTTGTGGTTTACTGTGATGCATCAATTCAAGGTCTTGGTTGTGTATTGATGCAACGAGATAAAGTCATAGCTTACGCCTCACGACAACTCAAAGTTCACGAGAAGAACTACACGACACATGATTTGGAACTGGGAGCTGTTGTTTTCGCACTTAAACTATGGCGGCATTACCTGTACGGAACCAAGTGCGCCATCTACACCGACCACAGAAGTTTAGAACACATATTCAAGCAGAAGGAACTGAATATGCGGCAGCGACGATGGGTCGAACTGCTGAATGATTACGAGTGCTCTATCAGGTATCACCCGGGCAAGGCCAATATTGTGGCAGACGCCCTCAGTCGGAAGGACACTACGCCTAAGCGCGTAAGAGCTTTACAACTCACGATCCATTCTAGTCTACCTTCGCAAATACGAGCTGCTCAGATAGAAGCACTGAAGCCAGAAAACATTAGAGCTGAAGCACTACGCGGGTCAAGGCAACGTTTAGAACAGAAGGAAGATGGTGCTTATTATGTAACAGGGCGCATCTGGGTCCCGCACTATGGCGATTTACGAGAACTTGTGATGGATGAAGCGCACAAATCTCGCTACTCGGTACACCCTGGTTCGGACAAGATGTACCACGATATTAAAACCACGTATTGGTGGCCTAGCATGAAGGCCCACATAGCAACTTACGTCAGCAAGTGTTTGACTTGTGCGCGAGTCAAGACGGAATATCAGAAACCTTCAGGCCTACTTCAGCAACCAGAGATACCACAATGGAAATGGGAGCAAATTTCCATGGATTTCGTTACTGGCTTACCTAGATCACAGCGCGGGAACGATACTATTTGGGTGATCGTGGATCGACTCACGAAATCCGCACATTTCTTGGCAATCAAGGAAACGGATAAGTTCTCCACTCTAGCGGAGATATACCTCAAGGAAGTTGTTTCGAGGCACGGGGTGCCCACTTCTATCATCTCTGATCGAGATGCACGTTTTACTTCGGAACTGTGGCAGGCAATGCACAAGTCTTTTGGCTCACGTTTAGATATGAGCACAGCATATCACCCACAGACGGACGGGCAGTCCGAGCGTACTATTCAAACCTTAGAAGACATGCTTCGCGCTTGTGTAATCGACTTTGGCAACAGCTGGGAAAGACATCTGCCACTCGTGGAATTCTCGTATAATAACAGCTACCACACCAGCATTAAAGCTGCTCCGTTTGAGGCATTGTACGGACGTAAATGCCGGTCACCCCTCTGTTGGGCAGAGGTGGGGGATAGTCAGATCACTGGTCCAGAACATGTAGTAGACACTACTGAGCAGATTGCTCAAATACAACAACGCATGGCGGCCGCTCGTGACCGTCAGAAGGCATACGCCGATAAGGGCAGGAAACCACTTGAGCTCCAGGTTGGGGAGCGGGTATTACTCAAAGTTTCACCCTGGAAGGGTGTGGTTCGTTTTGATAAACGCGGCAAACTCAACCCACGGTACGTTGGACCTTTTGAGATCCTTGAGAAAATAGGCAAGGTGGCCTACAGACTGAAATTACCAGCAGAACTCGGTGCAGTTCACAACGTTTTCCATGTGTCAAATCTGAAGAAGTGTCTGTCAGATGAGACGCACGTAGTTCCTCTGAAGGAACTCACGATCGACGAACAGTTGAAATTCGTCGAAGAACCTGTCGAAATCACGGACCGGGATGTTAAGGTCCTCAAGAGCTCTAGAATACCTCTTGTTCGAGTTCGTTGGAACTCACGTCGCGGCCCAGAGTTTACCTGGGAGCGCGAAGATCGGATGAAACAAAAGTATCCCCAACTGTTTGAGAACAGTACAAACGCTACTGAGGCTGAAGCTACGGAATTTCGGGACGAAATTCCAGATCAACGGGGGGTGGATGTGACACCCCAGGAAAACCGGGAAAACCATGCAACTTAACTAGCTTCCTCAGTGAGTGCCATCAAATTTCGGGACGAAATTTCTTTCAACTTGGGGATGATGTGACAACTCGAAATCTAGAACCTTTCGTTGTGTCGTGATGTAACTTGCTTGTACATTGTGTGATTAGTTGAATGATTAAACTTAATGATAAACGTGAACTTTTACGTGCTTTGTATATGTGCATTTGTATATATATACGTGTACGTGTTTTATGTGAACCGAGAACCCAACCCGAGAACAAAGAACCCGACTCGAGACCATGAGGTCTCGAGTGAATAGTGACCGAATGGGCCTTTGGGCCGTAAACCCCACTCGAAACCCACTAAGGGTGCACACTTGGAACTAGCCTATATATAAACTACCCTTAGTTAGTTCTTGCCATTTGTTGAACAATACAACACACACACTCTCCTACTTCTCTCTCTCTAAGCCTTAAGAACACAAACACACCTCCAAGACTCTCGGATCTAATCGGTTAGCACAAGGACTCTCGGGTTTGGAACTTTGGATCGGCACACACACACCTCACCAACCGGTTAGTATTTCTTGTTGGATATTGTTGAATGCTTAAGTGTCAAATATGTTCATGATGTGTTTGTGCTTGAATAAATGTATGATGAGATTATGTGACAATATGTTAAGTTGTTAAGTTTTACATAATGTTTTGAAAAAGAAATCGGTTCATGAATGTTTCTTGTTATGAGTGGAACTATACATATTTGAGGTTAAAAAATGGGTTCATGGTATGACAAAAAGGTGAATGATGATATTGGTTGCATTTGGGTTTGATCCGAAAAGTTTGGGTGTTTATACTAAGAAAAATCGGCTAATAAATATGGTTGTCAAGTAGGATGCATGCTAGAAAATTGTATCTTGATGGTTGTTCATGATTTTGGGTGAATAAGTGTTGTTTATGTTATGAAGAACTTGAATATATGCTTTGAATGTATGAAGAACACTTTGAATGATAGTTGAAGATTGAAAACCCTTGTGATTTTGATCCATCTTTGACTAATAACCTGATTAGGAAATATGTTAGTGGAATTCTATTGGTTATTTCCGGATTTGGGCCTGATTATACTGTACCATTAATCTGACTATCTGCATCAGCACCTGAACGTGGAAAATGACAGCTTACCGACTCGCAATCACCTGGTTGCGACTCGCAACCACAGCGTGATGACTCGAGACCACGCGGTTGCGACTCGCAACCATAACAGGACAAGCCGAAACCACAGGTTACGAGTCCCGTTGCGACTCGAGACCTCAGCATGATGAACCGAAACCATGGTTGCGACACCAGTTGCGACTCGCAACCATCCATGATCAACACACAGCATGACTCGAGACCATGCTTGCGAGTCCGGTTGCGACTCGAGACCAGACCTTGGGCCTAAGTTAGTGGGCCGAATTTATGGAACTTCTGTGCTACTGCTGATGAGTTATTTGGGCCTGTTATCACGAGCCCAACTGTTTGGACTTTGAACTTGTGATTGACTGTTACCTGTGAACTGTGAACTGTTAAAAGTGTCTGCCATACGTGTTGAACATTTGTGCACTACTTGGTTCGAACCTGATTATACGTGATAACCATGTTAGGACGTTATTGACTACTTGCGACTTGATTGACTTTCTGTGATTAACTGCCGAGCAAACCAAGGTGAGTTCACACCCTTTACAAAGCATGGGATTCCCTGGGTTGGGAATGGGATTCAGGAACATGGGTTCCTCGTCTACCATTGGGTAGGACGTCAGTGGTTCAGGAATGTGATTCCTCGTCCGGATGGACGGATAAACGTACTAGACTAAAACTCTATCACGAAGTCCCTCCTTTTTGTATCGACTAATCGCCGGGCCAATGGCGAGCGGGTCATTAGTTAGATAGCGCTATTTAGGTCTGACAAGCCTCACACCGTGCCGCAGAGGACGGGCGTGAACTAATGGATCTGGGGCACGTCAATGATGATAGACATTGATGTTTTCAGGGCACATAAACATGACTACTGTCACACCCCCAAAATCCACCTGCGGAGTATCCCCGCTTGGAGGCGTGACATGACCAGGATCCTAACCACCAATCATATTGAACATGTAATATAGTTAAGTATAGCGGAAGCATTTTAAGTAACCCAAACAATAGCATGCATGATTTATCATAAGTGTTGAAATATCATTCACGACCCTTTGCCCACAACGACCTGCTCCTCCCTGTGCAAGCTCCATAATGTACCTAAGGTCCTGCAAGGCATGCAGCAAATGATCAACAAACTAGTTGAGCGAGTTCACAGAAAGTAAGTTCAGTAATGGAGTAGTATAGCAAGCATTGCGTTCGTTTATCTAATCATGCATCGTACTAGTTCGTTCATTGTTCATGTATAGTATTGGTTCGTATCGCGGGCCATTTCGGCATGTATGCGAAGATTGGGGAAAGTTCTCAAGTATTCTAGACTATGTATATTTGTATCGCGGCCACCCTGGCATGTGTGCGAAGTTTTAGTATATAGTCGCGGCCTTTCCAAGGCATGTGTGCGAAGATCAGTCATAATATCGCGGCCAACCCCTGGCGTGTATGCGAAGATCAGTTCAATTGGTATACTAGTCTAGCCGTATCTTATCATTCACCACCCTCACCCTGAGGACTCATATCATTATGTTCTGTTAACTAAGTATGTACGTATAGTTTATTCAATCCCATTCCCACCCTGGGAACCCCATGCCTTGGCTGTGTGAACTCACCTTAGGTTTGCTCGGCAGATGCACAAAGAGTACAGGTAGCAAGTAAATGATCAACCACGTCCTAACAGGGTTATCACATAAGTCAGGTTCGTATATAGCACACATACTGTATCACATAGGTTAACACGTTGCAAGCATGCAAGGATCATGGTAAACATGTACACGTATCAGCAATCCGATAACAATCTAAGTATTCGGCCCAAACATAACCCGGCCCAATGACAATAATAGCCCAACCAGATAAGCAGTCCAATAAGCAGCGATGTAAACAAGTCCAATTATCCGGCCCAATTAATTGGGCTCGTGTCAGTGTGCAAGTCCAATCATGTGCACGTGCATGGTCCCGACTCGCAACAGAGATTTCGAGTCGCAACAAGGGAGATCTCGACAGACGCATATCCTTCGAGACTAGGTGGTTTCGAGTCCGGTCTCGAGTCGCAACGGGGTTACGAGTCGTAACTACTGGTCTCGGCTCATCATGGTTTGGTTACGAGTCGCAACCGGGACTCACAACCACGGTTTCGGCTCATGCTGTTGTGTGAGGTTCCGAGTCGCAACAAGACTCGCAATCTCGGTCTCGACTCGCAATCCGTGTGCCTAACAACTTGTAACAGTTTCCATGTTTCATGCAATCAGTTATGCCAATCAATTATCAATTTCCATAATTCAAACCAACTAACAGTTTCTCATGAATCCTACCGAGTTTTATCGATCAAACATGCAATAACAATATACATTCTCATAAACCCTAGTATGAATAACGTGAATAACCAAATCACCCAATTTATGAACAACAACATCAAACATCATATCCGATTTCGTAATCATGTAACCAACTTAACAAGAATATTATCATTAACATTATCAAACATTATCCGATTATATAACCTGTCCGGCTGATCGAACAAAGCCCAAACAAACATGCAATTATCTAATCATATATAGCAAATCAACAATTTATCAGACATCGATTCCTATCCATCAAACATATCCGGTCGATCAGTTCTACATGTCCGACCGATTCAACAACACATTCAGCCAAATAACACACAAATCAAGTAAAGCAATTCAATTAAAACACTAACCGATCGGTCGAGGGTAATCCAAATCGGGATCAATTTCCGGTTGCTTGTGCCGTCCGGTTATGCGTGAGAAAGAGAGAGATGTTTTTGCTAGGGTTTTGTGTGTGTTTTTCTAAATTGTCAAGTTGTAAAACTAGAACCCTAAAGGTGTGCATGTATATATGTATACGTACAAGGGATGTGGGCCGAAATCCCACATGGGTTTTCTCATGGTCTCGAGTCCACTAAATGGACCGAGTGGGTTTTCGTGAAATCAAATACTATTCGGTTTAAGCAACATGTCACACAATCACATAATCACATAACATATCATGTATTCGTTCAATTAACATAGATCACGTGAGCATATAACGTCACACAAGATAAGTCTAAAGTACGGGTTGTCACATTATCCCCAACTAATTGGAAATTTCGTCCCGAAATTTGGTATGCACTCACTGAGGAAGCTAGGTAAGTTCAATCGTTCACTGGTTTTTCCTGGGGTGTCACATCCTCCCCCCGTTGATCTGGAATTTCGTCCCGAAATTCCGAAGTAGTAGCTTCAACCTCAGTAGTGGTAGCATTGGTTTCGAATAACTGGGGGTACTTTTCTGTCACCCTGTCTTCGCGTTCCCAGGTGTACTTTGGGCCACGTTGGAGTTCCAACGAACTCGGACAAGAGGGATTCTCTTGTGTTTGAGGACCTTCACATCCCGGTCCGTGTTTTCTACTGGTTCCTCGACGAACTGCAACCGCTCGTCGGTAGTTCAATACATGAGAGACATTGTGAACTGCCCCGAGTTCAGCTGGTAGGTTAAATCTATAGGCTATCCGGCCTGTACGTTCTATGATCTCGAATGGTCCCCGACCTGACATTCCAATGGCTTTCTACGCTTGTCCGCGTAGGCTTTCTGACGGTCGCGTGCTGCCGCCATGCGTTGTCGTATCTGTGCAATCTTTTTCCATGGCGTCCATAAAATCTCTGGACCCGTAATCTGACTATCCCCCACCTCTGCCCAACAGAGAGGTGACCGGCATTTACGCCCGTACAATGCCTTGAATGGAGTGGCTTGTATGCTATTGTGCTTATGTTTAATCGTGAGTCGAATGGTTTGTGCATTGCTTGCCAAAGTTCTGACGTGAATCGTGCATCGTGGTCCGAAATGATGGACGTGGGCACCCCGTGCCTCGAACAATCTTCTTTAAGATAGATGTCTGCGAGAGTGGAGAACTTGTCCGTTTCCTTAATCGGTAGGAAGTGTGCAGACTTGGTGAGTCGATCCACGATCACCCATATGGTATCGTTCCCATGCTGGGATCGAGGTAGGCCTGTAACGAAATCCATGGAAATTTCTTCCCATTTCCACTGAGGTATCTTAAGCTGCTGAAGTAGGCCCGTTGGTTTCCGATATTCAACCTTGACTCCCACACAGGTCAAGCATTTTCCAACGTACGTAGCGATGTGGGCCTTCATACTAGGCCACCAATAAGTAGTGCTGATGTCGTAGTACGTTCTATCCGACCCTGGATGTACTGAGTGGTAAGACTTGTGAGCTTCATCCATCACAAGTTCGCATAGACCGTCGTTAAGTGAGACCCAAATATGCCCCGTTACAGAGTAGGCGCCGTCTGCCTTCTGTCCTAATCGTTGTTGTGTGCCGCGTAAGGCTCCAGCCTTGACGTTTTCGGGCTTCTGTGCTTCTATCTGAGCAGTTCGTATCTGTGCTGGAAGGCTAGATTGGATCGTAGCAGTAGCGCTCGCACGCGCTAAGGTAGAGTGTCCTTCCGACTGAGGGCGTCCGCCACAACATTGGCCTTGCCTGGATGGTACTTGATGGCGCATTCGTAGTCGCTATGTAGTTCAACCCATCATCGTTGACGCATGTTCAAATCCTTCTGCCTAAGGATATGCTCGAGACTCCTGTGATCGGTGTAAATCGTGCACCTGGTACCGTACAGGTAGTGTCGCCATATCTTAAGCGCGAAAACGACAGCTCCCAGCTCTAAGTCGTACGTTGTGTAGTTGCGTCTATGAATCTTAAGTTAACGTGAAGCAAAAGCGATAACCTTGTCGCGCTGAAAGCAGTCTCCTGGGGCTCTCCCAGCAATAGGTGACACCCTTCTGTGTCAGTAGCGTAAGTGGCTGAGCAATCTCTGAGAAATCCCTGCATAAGCCGTCTGTAGTATGTGGTGTAGGCCTGATTTCTGGTCGAGTCTACCTTGGATGGATTGACACGGATCCCATCCTTGCTCACTATATGGCCTAAGAAGTGGACTTCACGAATACTATGACGAACTTGTCTAGGTAGGGTTTGCACACCCTGTTCATGAGGTTCTCAAATACAGCAGGTGCGTTCAAATAATATCAAACCATCCATCATATCAAACACAAAGTATAGTAACTAAAATAGTCCATAAAACCCAGTACGAATCAGGTTCAAACCAAACTTTGTTTGAGTAACAGAGACATAATAAAGAAAATCCCAAAACGAGTTATAACTTCAAGCAGCGTCTCCTTGTCCTAGCATGAAAGCTCGACCCCTTGCCTCGTTGCCATTGTTGTTGTTGTTGTTCCCATTGCCCTGGTTATTATTGTTGTTCAGATTCTGGTTCAACTGTGGGCAATCGCGCTTGTAATGACCTTCTGCCCCACACTGGAAACATCCCCGATTTCCACGCTGTGGCTGCTGCTGCTGCTGTGGGTTCTGAGGAACTGGTGGTGGAAGTTGCTGATTCTGGTTTGCAGGTCGTGAGCTCCTGCAATCTTTGGCTTCATGCCCTATCTTGAGACATCTCTGGCAACGTTCCTTGCGACACCTTCCACTGTGGTGCTTGTTACACTTGTTACATAGTGGGTGTACTCCCCTGTATCCACCCTGCTCCTGATTGCCAGATGGTTGCTGACTCGGGTTCTGATAGTCGTTCGTTCTGCGCTGCTGTGCTTGAGACTGATCGGAATCCCCATCCCATTTCCGTTTGTTGTCGCTGGGTGTAGCAGTAGTAGCAGCTGAAGTGACTGTAGCAGTAGCGTTGACACGCTTAGGCAGTTTATTCTGATCCACTGCCTGGTCGGTAATGCGATGAGCGAGGCGTTGGATTTCCTGGATGTTTTCGAGGTTAGCCGACGTCACGTGGCTCTGAATCTCTGGCGCCAAACCCTTGAGATACAACTCAATGCGCTTGTATGGAGGGTCTACCATAGTAGGACACAGAACTGCCAGCTCATTCGACCGTTTCGTATACGCTTCGATCTCAGATCCCACCATCCTTAGGTTATACAACTCGTCTTCCAACTTGTGAATGTCTTCACGCGTGCAATACTCACGCTTGATGAGTTCCTTAAAATCGTTCCATGGGGTGGCGTTAGCAGCTGCCAACCCTAAGATTTGAACTTGGGCGTTCCACCAAGTTAGTGCTATTCCCTCCAAGGTGCCGGTGGCAAACTTGACCTTGCGAGCCTCAGGGCACTCGCACATCTCGAATACTGATTCTAGCTTCTCGAACCAGTGGAGGAGTCCAACCGCTCCTTCTGTGCCGCTGAAAGAGTTTGGACGACAGTCCATGAAGTTCTTAAAGGTGCAAACTTGCTGCGCTGGTTGACCTATTGTGTATGAATAGGGCAAAGTTTAAATACAAGGGCTAGCTTAGGAACGTAGGATCTAAAGATCCTAGTGTAAGTTATGACTACAGGGTATACTACTTGCTTGAGCAGCTGCAAGTGCCGCAGCAACTTGAGCTTGAACGAGAGCCTCTAGCTGGGCTTGAGTCATGTTAATCCTTCCAGACATGATCTTCATAGTAAGAGTAACGTAAATGAGAGTGGGTCGCGAGTAGGGCGATGACAGAAAAGTATGGGCATATAGGTGTTCTCATGTAATCAAAGCATGTGTATCTAAACGTAATGCGAGCAAAGTTCTAAGCAGTTCTAGCAAACAGGCAATAAACATAAACCTTATTACCTAAGATGTCGAGTCTTGCACGTGGAGCGAAGCGTCGTTGTGGATCGTTGAGAGCACTGTTCTGGTTATAGTCTGGTTTTAATAAAAACGTTTTCCCATATTAAAACCTAGTTCTCTATAACCAATGGCTCTGATACCAATCTGTCACACCCCCAAAATCCACCTGCGGAGTATCCCCGCTTGGAGGCGTGACATGACCAGGATCCTAACCACCAATCATATTGAACATGTAATATAGTTAAGTATAGCGGAAGCATTTTAAGTAACCCAAACAATAGCATGCATGATTTATCATAAGTGTTGAAATATCATTCACGACCCTTTGCCCACAACGACCTGCTCCTCCCTGTGCAAGCTCCATAATGTACCTAAGGTCCTGCAAGGCATGCAGCAAATGATCAACAAACTAGTTGAGCGAGTTCACAGAAAGTAAGTTCAGTAATGGAGTAGTATAGCAAGCATTGCGTTCGTTTATCTAATCATGCATCGTACTAGTTCGTTCATTGTTCATGTATAGTATTGGTTCGTATCGCGGGCCATTTCGGCATGTATGCGAAGATTGGGGAAAGTTCTCAAGTATTCTAGACTATGTATATTTGTATCGCGGCCACCCTGGCATGTGTGCGAAGTTTTAGTATATAGTCGCGGCCTTTCCAAGGCATGTGTGCGAAGATCAGTCATAATATCGCGGCCAACCCCTGGCGTGTATGCGAAGATCAGTTCAATTGGTATACTAGTCTAGCCGTATCTTATCATTCACCACCCTCACCCTGAGGACTCATATCATTATGTTCTGTTAACTAAGTATGTACGTATAGTTTATTCAATCCCATTCCCACCCTGGGAACCCCATGCCTTGGCTGTGTGAACTCACCTTAGGTTTGCTCGGCAGATGCACAAAGAGTACAGGTAGCAAGTAAATGATCAACCACGTCCTAACAGGGTTATCACATAAGTCAGGTTCGTATATAGCACACATACTGTATCACATAGGTTAACACGTTGCAAGCATGCAAGGATCATGGTAAACATGTACACGTATCAGCAATCCGATAACAATCTAAGTATTCGGCCCAAACATAACCCGGCCCAATGACAATAATAGCCCAACCAGATAAGCAGTCCAATAAGCAGCGATGTAAACAAGTCCAATTATCCGGCCCAATTAATTGGGCTCGTGTCAGTGTGCAAGTCCAATCATGTGCACGTGCATGGTCCCGACTCGCAACAGAGATTTCGAGTCGCAACAAGGGAGATCTCGACAGACGCATATCCTTCGAGACTAGGTGGTTTCGAGTCCGGTCTCGAGTCGCAACGGGGTTACGAGTCGTAACTACTGGTCTCGGCTCATCATGGTTTGGTTACGAGTCGCAACCGGGACTCACAACCACGGTTTCGGCTCATGCTGTTGTGTGAGGTTCCGAGTCGCAACAAGACTCGCAATCTCGGTCTCGACTCGCAATCCGTGTGCCTAACAACTTGTAACAGTTTCCATGTTTCATGCAATCAGTTATGCCAATCAATTATCAATTTCCATAATTCAAACCAACTAACAGTTTCTCATGAATCCTACCGAGTTTTATCGATCAAACATGCAATAACAATATACATTCTCATAAACCCTAGTATGAATAACGTGAATAACCAAATCACCCAATTTATGAACAACAACATCAAACATCATATCCGATTTCGTAATCATGTAACCAACTTAACAAGAATATTATCATTAACATTATCAAACATTATCCGATTATATAACCTGTCCGGCTGATCGAACAAAGCCCAAACAAACATGCAATTATCTAATCATATATAGCAAATCAACAATTTATCAGACATCGATTCCTATCCATCAAACATATCCGGTCGATCAGTTCTACATGTCCGACCGATTCAACAACACATTCAGCCAAATAACACACAAATCAAGTAAAGCAATTCAATTAAAACACTAACCGATCGGTCGAGGGTAATCCAAATCGGGATCAATTTCCGGTTGCTTGTGCCGTCCGGTTATGCGTGAGAAAGAGAGAGATGTTTTTGCTAGGGTTTTGTGTGTGTTTTTCTAAATTGTCAAGTTGTAAAACTAGAACCCTAAAGGTGTGCATGTATATATGTATACGTACAAGGGATGTGGGCCGAAATCCCACATGGGTTTTCTCATGGTCTCGAGTCCACTAAATGGACCGAGTGGGTTTTCGTGAAATCAAATACTATTCGGTTTAAGCAACATGTCACACAATCACATAATCACATAACATATCATGTATTCGTTCAATTAACATAGATCACGTGAGCATATAACGTCACACAAGATAAGTCTAAAGTACGGGTTGTCACAACTACAGTCAGCAATCGATACGGTAACGAGTCTAGTATACACATGGGGTAGCCCCCACGGCCGAAATGCCTGATAACTATATGGGGTAGCCCCCACGGCCGGAGTGCCGGAGTAACTGGGAACGAACTGGTCACGTTTTTAAAACTATGGGGTAACCCCCACGGCTGGATGCCAGATAAAGTAAACTGTTTTCGAAACAACTAAAAACGAACGCCCACCCGTGAACTCACTCAACTAGTTGTTGACTCGTTACTACATGCTTTGCAGGACCATAGGTACTTAGCTGGAGCTTGCATGGAGGAGGATCGTTGTGGGACATGGATTGCTACAAGGCCATGATAAACTTGAAACTTTTGGAACTTATGTTATAACTTTAAACTTATGCTTCCGCTTGCAACTTAAACTTATATGTTTTGAAACACCAATCGGGATGGTTAAACTTTTATAATTACTTATATGCTTGTTCAGTATGATTGGTGGCTGGGTCCTGGTCAGTCACGCCTCCAAGCGGTGGTACTCCGCAGGTGGGATTTTGGGGGTGTGACAAGATGGACAGAGCGAACGAACGATTCAGACATTAGAAGATATGTTGTGAGCTTGCGTTATGGATTTAGGTGGAAGTTGGGATACTCATCTACCATTGGTCGAATTTTCATACAACAATAGTTATCACGCAAGTATTCAAGCCGCACCGTTTGAAGCTCTATATGGACGCAAGTGCCGATCACTGATCTGTTGGTCTGATGCAGGTGATAGACAGTTAGTTGGTCCAGAAGTGGTCCAGGAAACCACAGACAAGATTGCACAGATCCGAGAGCGCATCAAGGCGGCTCGCGATCGTCAAAAGTGTTATGCGGATAGAAGATGGAAACCTCTGGAATTTGAGGTAGGAGACATGGTATTGTTGAAGGTATCACCCTGGAAGGGTGTGGCACGCTTCGGGAAACGTTGAAAGTTGAATCCGCGCTATATTGGCCCATTCAAGATTCTGAAGAGAATCGGTTTAGTAGCATACAAGTTGGACTTACCTGCCGAACTGAATGGTGTTCATGATACATTTCATGTATCAAACCTGAAGAAGAGTCCAACGCAAGAAACTGTTGTCATTCCCGCAGACGAGATTCATATTGACGACACGCTCCATTTTGTCGAAGAACCAGTTGAGGCTACAGATTGGAAGATAAACAAAACCCGCAGGAGCAGTGTTAAACTCGTCAAAGTTCGTTGGAATGCAAGACATGGTCCAGAATACCCCTGGGAGCGTGAGGAAATGAAAGAGAAGTACCCCCATTTATTTCCTAAGACCCCTGCAACCAGACGCAGAACTTAAAAATTTTTGGGATGAAATTTTCTTAACGGGTGGAGAATGTGACAACCCTCAGCAAACCAAGTAGCCGTACAAATTAATTAATATTTAATTAGTGCTTAATTACTGTGCTTGATTACAATTACAAATAAACTGCTTTCTGTGTTCTGATACATACATATTCATGCATCATACTTTATTACTGTCACTCCATTTATTACACACAAAACGTTAGTGACAAACTTGATACACAAAGCACACTTAGCACAGTGAGCGGATAACCCAGTAAACATGCTGACATTGCCAGCACTAGACAGACATTGTCTCTGAGGCCAGTATGAGCCGGGAATAGATTACTACACTAGTAGGGAGTGTAGGGAGATGAGGATTATAAAACTGCGTCACTAGGTGGTAGTTATAGTGACCGGATGTGCCTAAAACATGCTTTAATTACGAAATTCTGCACTTTATACAAAAATTCAGCATTTAACATAACTAATAAAGTGCAAAAACTTGGTAAAATAATACTAGACACTTTCCAAAGTGTTGGGAACTTATTGTGTCACTAAAAACACTATAAAAGACACCTTAAAGCTTTACTTGACACTTTAACGGATCAATATCCAACCGAACAACCGGACTTTAGGAACATAAAAATATTGTCAAAGACATTGTTTTTACCTTTCTGAGCTAGTTAGGGTCCCCGAACACCCTAACACCCTTATATTAATTAACACACATGAACATACTAACTAAATCCTTTTGATTTTAACTAGTTAGTAACCATAACATTAAACCACCCAACCCTTACCCCCCCCCCCTCTTGCGATGGTTCCCCATGGGAGGGGACACGCCCATGCCTTCTTGATTATTTTATTAATTGTTGTAGGATATCTAAACTAAACATTACATGAAGGATTAAACAAGAACTTGGGTTATAAATATGTACCATGGACCATCATTCTCTCACATTCAACAACATCAACTAGCTTCATCCTCTCCCTCATAACCACCATTCGGCCGCCCCCTCTCCACCACACCACCACCACTTCAAAGTCTTGTTCAACCATTTCCTACATACATAAAGGTGCAAGGAGCTTCATAAACAAGCCGGGTGATCTCGGAAGCTCAAGAACCTCTCTAGATTTCTTTTATCCACCTCGTTTACGTCTTGTTTCTTCCCTAGACTTGAGCTAGTAGTAAGTGCCTCTAAACATCATCTTGATCTTGATTATGGTGGTTAATAAGTGATTTAATGATTGAAAGTTAAGAACACTAAAGAACATAACTTAAAGTCTTGAAAATAAGATGAACAAGTTGGATAAAGAGAAGCTAGTGGTGTAAATCTTGTAAATCTTGTCCAGTTATGATTACTTGATGTTGTTTGTTACTAAAAGTTGGATGGATCATCATCTAACCATACTAGATCATGTTCAAGAACATGAACTAGTAGTATGTTAGTGTTAGAATTATAAAAGATAATGAAACCTTCCATCCATGAAACATGAACTTGAATAACTATAATTTTTCTTGTAAAACAAGGTTCTAAACTAGTAGATCTAAAGATCTACAAGTGGTTTTTCGGAAGAACCAAGCGGAAAATGTTAGTTTTGTTAAAACCCGGGTATTTTATAAACAAGAAGCATTTATAGTAACTAAACAAGTGTGTAAACACTTAAATTTCGTAAAGAAATATTTTTGTAAACGGTGACTAGAAGTTGTAAAACTTCAAGTTCTTTAAAAATAAAGTTTTTAAGAAACTAGTTTTATTTTTAAAGATAACGACACCTACTAAATACGCTAGAAACTTACTACATATTTTTACACAATTTTCAAGTTCATGAGTTTGTGATTTAGGCTTGTTTTGTCAAGTTCGATGTTTAAATATTGTATATTGGTGATTGTTAAAATGCTTGATTGAATTTTTGAAAAGAAAATGATACACTTGTAAGCATGGCCACCTTCAGTTACAAAGGAAACTCTGGCGAAATTTTTCTAGAAATATAACGCTTAGAAAAGTGACTTAAAATATATTTTTCAAGGGAGACTTAAAAATATATTTTCAGAATTATAAAAACACACATGTATTAATAACCCCAACCTTGGGAAGGAATATATTTATAGAATAATTAAGAAGTATAAATACGAAATAGTTGACTAACTATTTCCCAAAAACTTTAAACCTTAAGCCAAGCCACGGCCGTCCGTCTAATAGAAGTTAGTACGTGTAGGTCGTCACGCATCAGGTTGATTGGGACGGACTATTTCGACACGCACTTCAGTGAGTTCATGTCCCCCTTTTCTCTTAACTGTTTTCAGTTTTTATACTTCGGGGGTGGAATACATGTTACAGTAATTACGAATACTTTTATACATGGTATGGTTAGCTTAAGGAGGGTTACTACTTAGATCATATGAGTGGGTAGGCTGGAACTAGAGGCCATTAATCTTCATTGTAGGACCGAGGGTTATTAGCGGTAGATCTATCTGGGTGTAGCGAGCCCAACTCCAGGCCCACTGTACGGACCTTGGGATGACTTTGAGCCCGACGCAAAAATCTGCTAGGTTTGAGTCTTCCTACAACACTTCACACATATCATTGGCTTTGCAACCCAATGGTGATCTCTTTTTCCTTATTTGCTACATACCAGGGATTTTCATACATACAAACATATTACAAAGGTTTTTACACACTCACTTTTACATGAACTTGCTCAACTTTTGTTGATTTTTGAAATTACATGTATTTCAGGGAATTAGGGATCTGGCAAGGTATGCTATGTCTTCATGCTGCGTAGGAGAATGAGGTCATCCAAGTTTAGGGGTTGTGGCTTTTGCCTGGACGAGACACAAGTCTTAAACTGTGTTCATTTCATGTTTTATGGTTGTGTCTTATGAACAATGTTTTTATTATGTTGTGTTGTAATCCCACTGCATGTGTCAACTCTTAAAACAATGTTGTCGTATTTTACTTTAAAACTTGAAGTAATGGATGATCATCATGGTTTTACTTTCATATAGCTTGTTGTGATTAAGCTATGGTATTAAGAAGTCACACCAAATAAACCCACGCTTCCGCAAAGCCAGGGTGTGACATTATACTTGACACTTTGTTTCTTACCAGTATCCTCTTCCGTCTTTTTATTTTGAAAAACTTCAAAACCTGCAACAATAGGATAAACTCTATCAATCAAATAATCAGAAGATGTATAACTCATCAGCAATCGTTTGATTCTTTCATTCTCAATCTTTTCAGTCTCCAACTCCTGCTTCAGCTTTGCACAATCTTCAATATACTCATTGATGACCTTCTGCTTCGTCATTAATGTTGAACTCATCATCGTTTCAGCAGCTCCCATTTCTAGGTTTGTTTTGTTCAAACTATCAACCGTTCTGTTCAGCACATCATATGATTCTTTTACGTACTTAACATCAAACAACAGTTTTTCTTTCAACTCTTCTAGTTCACGACACTTCTTGTCTTTCTCCTTACAATCTTTGCATGGTTTCAGACATTTCAGACAAGGTTTCATGACTTCAACGATCTTTTCAACTTCGACGATTTTTTCAACTTCAACAATTTTTTCAACTACTTTCTCAACCTCAATTATTTTTTCAACTTCAACTATTTTTTCCACCACCTTCTCAATCACCTTTTCAGTCATCGATTCTTCATCAAATTCTATTTTTACTTCACTCTCTTCATCTTCAACCATCTCTGTCGAATTTTCTTCAACTTTTGCTTTTTTCAGTTTCCATTTTTACTTTTTCTTCAGCAATCCTTCTTGCTTCCAATTCTTCCAATTCTCTCTTCTGCCGAGCAGCCTTTTTCTCAGTCAACATCTCAATCTTATCTGCAAAAAACAAATTAAAACTAAATGAGTCAAAATTTTGTCTAGATATATTAATATCGGTATCTTCATCACTTTCTGATGATCTGAAAATCTTCGTTCTTTTTGGCTTAGATTTGACTGCTTCTTCTTCCAAGATTTGAGCAACAAATGCTGAATCAGCCGAAACGTATTTGTCCCAGCTAAATCCCTCTGCCACTTTTTCATCATCTTGATTGACAAGATAAGCTTTCTTCTTTCCATCTTCAATAGCACGGGATGACGACGATTGTTGAGCAATCTGATGATAAATTGCTTTTCTATGATAATCATTGTTTCCAAATGGATCTTGTCTTCCGGTTGCTTCTTTGTTTGTACACTCTCGTTTAAAATGCCCCTTTTCTCGGCAACGAAAACAAGTAACCTTAGATTTATCAAACCCTAACGGAGATGTAGCAGCATCTCGAAGATCATCTCTACCCGAGATTTGTTTGAATTTTTCTGCTCTTCTTACAGCGCTGGCTAAACACCACTTGAGGTCCATCAACTCAAGTTCCTCATGATCAATCTGGTCATAATCCTCCTTAGTAAGCATCGGATTTCCAATTCTTCCAGAAACTAAGCTTTCATAAGACTCTAACATAGTAACAAGTGATGCCATGTGTTGCTTAGCCATTTCTGGAGAAACATTTTGACCATTTTGAATGTTTAATGTCACATTGCATTGCAGATTTGTTGAACTCTGTCGTTAAGAACTTGGTGTTGAGAAATTCAGATCAAAACTTGAATAACCACTCTGAGTCATAGTGCTAACATTTGTTCCTGGAGTACCATCAGCACTAAACGCAGTCTGAATCTTCGGACTCGGAGTAGTCTCAACTCTGCTTCCTCTATAGTATAAACTATCATCTTGTTGAGCATTTGGATTATTCATGATAGCAGTTTTCTGAACATACAATTCATGTTCTTCGATCTTCTGAATGAACTTACACAAATTCATGCTTTCAGATTTTCTCACATGTTTTAAAATCAACAGATAAGTTCCCCATTTGTCTTGTGGTAATGCATCAAATAGCTTAGCAACCCATTCATCATCTTCCTTTTTTATCTCTAATCATTTCATTTCCTTGACAAGATGACAATATCTATCAATAGGCTTCTTAGTCGTTTCCCCTTTATAAGTTGTAAAGATATTAAAAGATTTCTTTAGTAATGCACATTTATTTTTTATCATATCAGCACCTCCCTTAAACTTTTGAATCAACGCCAACCAAATTGATCTAGCAGTATTCTCATGTTGAATCAGAACAAAAATATCTTCTTTTACCGCTTGTTGGAGAATGCTAATCATCATTTTTTCACTAGTGTATTTTAACTTTTCAGCCGCTGAATAATCACTTAAAGATTTTTCATTTCCACGATCATCTGTTGGGTTAACGTAATCTTTGTCCAACGAAACCCATGCATCAAACTTATAAGCTTGCACCCATGTTTCAAAACGATTTTGCCATCCTTTAAAATCCTCGATGTACATAAGCTTTGGAGGCTTTTGAGACGTTCCCGTTTCATTTTCAACGAGTTGACGTTATCCCGCGCGTTGCGGCGGGTTGTTGATTGTTAATGTTTTTAGGCCCGTGCGCTACAACGTTACCATTAAACCAAACTAAAAATAAGCGTAAAAATGTTGAATCATGCAAGCTCATTGCGGAGTTTTTTTTTGTAAAACATTATCGTAAAAAAATAACTTAATGAAACCCTCAGGATGAAACCCTCAGGATGAAACTGAGTGACGGCAAAAAATTAAGAAAAAAATTTAAATAAAGTGTGGGTGTAATTATAAAATTTCAAAGATTGGTTCGGTGATCGACCGGTGCGCAGTATAGCAAGCCACTAAGAAAACCCATAATTATAAAGTCTGGAATACGCTATACCAACCAAAAAGCAAAAGCAAAACCATAAAATATAGTTTCACCTGCTACAAATAATATGTACAATGTGTTGGTTTTATAAACATAAACGTAAGATAACAATATTATCATTTAATTAAACTTCTTGACAATTAAACTTCACTTATGTGAAACATTATAAACACATATTATGTTTTCTCAAGATTTCAAATTAATGTAACTATCTTATAGCACATACCTTTCACTCAAATCCGAGAGTTAGATGTCAAAATTTGACGATAGAAATTTTTTTTGTCTTTCCAAAATTGTTTAAAAATGAAAAATAAATAAAATATGAGATCACAAATGATATTTTTTTGTTATTTATTGTATTTTGAAATAAAACTCAAATTATGTTTACATTTTAATATTGAAATCGGTAACTGAGGGTTAGACGTTTTGATATGTTCCATGATGATAAATTATTTATATTATTAATATTTGTTACTTTCTGAAATAACTCTTTAATATTAGAGTTTACATCACCCATTTTTTCTTGAATAATTTTCCTTATAAAATTGCTTATAGGTATACATTTCACTTTTCCATATTCATCTTCATCACTCAATCTTTGAATGCTTTAAAGATAAACTTAACCTGGTTAAATCCCAAATTCTTTTGTTACATGTAATTTTACCAACAAAAAAAAAGAAATAAATATATAAAAATAAAAAGGAATCCAATTGAAGCCGTGTATCTACAAAATTAGCCGGGCATTTCATTCGCTCCCGATTGCAGATGCGTAGTCAGTCGATTGGTGATTTATAAAAAATAATACCTTAATTGAGTTGGGAACCCAAAATTAAGGTTCGGAGAAAAAGAAACGTCATCATCTTCCCCATCAAACTAACGAATTGCACAATAAACTTTTGTAGATATACGGTATTATTAACGCCACCGTTAATTGGATTGACGCATCCCTGATCGGTTTTTCTTCTCTTGATTTCTCTTAAAAAATATACCAATGCGGTGGCTCTAATCAAAATAAATCTATGAACACAACACTATAAGAATCAAGATAAAGACATGAACAATTGACATGAACAATTGACATGAACAAATTACAATTAAACTGTTCTTGCTACGGGTTCACTAAAGGAAGGGAGAAACATAAACCTGCAGATGGGTTTTCATTATTCAATACATGTTATGATTTCTTTCACTGATGAGAGTGGCGGTGATGATGGCGTTTAATTTCACCGAACATAAAACGATGTCGTTGTGACCAGCGAGTTATTTGATTTTGGTGGATTCGGATGGACTTTTCACCTTCCTTAGTCGGATTGAAAATGCACACACATATATACTGAATGAATCGTTGCCTTACCTGTTGACTAATCGATGCGAAGGTTGGCTAGAAACCGCCACATACTATTGATGAAGCGATGCGATGGTTGCACTGTAACCGTCGTACACCATAAACGGAGTACTCTTCCATCATATATGTCTGTGTGTCGTAGATGATGGCGTTAAGGTGAAACACAAACAGTTTTGGGCGGTTCCATAAGTCATGAAAGGATGTAAATTGAAACCGGTGCTTTATTGTGAAACGGTAAATGTGAAGTTACTTTTTTTATTGTAAAAATAAATAATAAATAAACTCAAAAGTTGCGTCGGTTGATTTTGTGGTTGTGTCTCAAGTTACTATTTGTTAGTATATATAATTTCAAGAGTTTCGGCAACTGTGATTGGAGCAGCTAGAGTGGTAGCAAACGCATTATAAAACTCTTCTTCCATGTTTCGGTTTTTGAAAATTCACAAATTCACAAACTTCAAACGAATTGGAGGATTAAATGAAATAGTATCTCAAGCAAACTGACTTAGATGCGAAATGAAAGTTCAATTCAAATGAAATGACAACTTTCAAGCGGAATGGGTCCAATCCGTGCGAAATGAAGGTCTCAAGATGCAATTCGTGCGAAATGGAGGATCTTTCAAACGAAATGACAGTTTGAAGTGAAATGGGGGTAATTTCAAGCGAAATGGAACTTTTTGGTGCGAAATGGATCAATCTCAAGCGAAATGAAAATTTAATGAACCCTTTCGTACGAAATGTGTTGGTGCACTACATCTGTTGATTCCATCTAAGTGTCTAGAATCATGTCTTATACCATATTGTATAGCATAAGGCTCGAAATACGAGAAAACAGGAGTCGGTATAGGTTTTAGAGTGTCGGGTCGCTTTTAGGGACATGATATGGTCGGGTCGCTCATGTGTCACCTTGGATCGCTTATGTATACAAGTATGGACCGCTCATGTGTCACTTGACCACATGAGCGGCTCCAGAACACTATAAATAGGTCCATGAGCGATTCCAGAAGTAGAGGTCTTGAATTCCACGCCGAAGCTCTGCCGGTGTGACGTTTGAACTGTAAAACGTTTATATTCAATACAAAAGAGAGTTAAAAGGAAGATCGTGCTATTTCTACTTGTTTTTCTTATTATTCCGCATCTGAAGAGCAAGAGCAAATCTCTGAACGACTCGGTTGGGTCAACACACGATCCTACAAGTGGTATCAGAGCCACGGAGGAGATTTTCTACAGAATATAGCCGGTTTTCAGTGTTTGTTTCTCATTTCTACACCTTCTTTTCTAATTTCAAGAAGATTTCCCGGTCAAAAATCGTTCAAGTTCTCACAGGCTGTTCATTATTGTACCGAGATAAACCCTTAGAAGTACCAGTTCAAATATCAGCTTGAAAACAGTTCAAAACAAGTTCGAAATGTGGATCGCTCGAGATGACATCAGCATGGATCGCTTTTAGATATTAGGTGGAACCGCTCATTCGTACATTTCATTACCTGGAACCGCTTATTTGAGTCATTAAATCGCTCATTCAGACAAGTTGAACCGCTCATAGGGATGTTTTAGTTCGCTTATTCGGTTTGTTGGATCGCTGATTTGGATTTCGTGAACCGCTCGAACAGCAAAATTGTGAACCGCTTTTTCATACATTACTTTGAACCGCTTTTAAGTTCACACCTAAGGACCGCTCCAAGGAAAAGTGTTGAACCGTTCCAAAACATTGTTTTTCAAGATCGCTTATTTGGATCATCGAGGATCGCTTTTTCGAACAAAGTGTGGATCGCGTATTTGACATTGTGTTTGGTTCGCTTTTGTGATAATAGTTGAATCGCTTTTCTGACAGTTACTTTGAAATACGTGCTAAGTCGACATGGATTCTAGTTTTTATAACGCCTTTGCTACACCTACAACTCCAGCCACAATTGCACAAGCCATGAGTATTGAAAACGAAACGGGAACTACCCAGAAACCTCCGAAACTGATGAGTATAGAAGAATACTTCGGATGGAAAGATCGGTTTGAAAACTGGGTTCAGGCAAATCATCTCAGATCGTGGGAATGCATATTGGAAGAATACAAATTGCCTAAAACAGAGCTGCAAGTTACTAAACAAATATCTGAATTTTCAGATCAAGAACGGGCAATGTACAAGGCAGAAAAGATGATGATTAGCTTGTTACAGCAGGCGGTTAAAGAAGACATATTCATTTTGCTACAGCATGACAAAACTGCTAAATCAATTTGGGATGCCCTTAAAGCAAAATTCGAGGGTAGTGAAAGCATGCTCAAAAGCAAGAAGGCTTTGCTTAAAAAGGAATTTGATTTATTCAGCAGTTTGCCGGGAGAGGATACTAAAAAGCTAATTGAGAGATATTGCCATTTAGTGCGTTCGTTATCAATATTGGGAGTTGAAAAAGGTCGAGAGGAATGGGTTGAAAAATTGGCTGATGCGTTACCTCAGAAAGAGTGGGGAACGTATTTGATGATATTGAAGAACACAGGTGTTTATGATAGATTAACTATCGGGCAGTTTATTGAGAAGTTAGAGGGGCAAGATCTAGAACAACAAAAGATAGCCCGGATGAATAGCCCAGGTGGTCAACAAGATGTTAAAATGTACTATAAAGGAAGTGTTCCAGTTTCTGAAGCTGAAAGAAGTCCAAAGATTCAAACCGCTTTCAGTGCTGGAGATTCATCTGAGAAAGCTGATCAGGGTCCAAACAAGATTAGCAGCGGGTTTTCATCGTTTCCGAGTGTGAATCCGAAAGAGACCAACACAGGTTTTCAGTCTCAGAGTACAAAAACCGGAAATGGATATATAATTCAGTGCAACATAGCTCTCAACCTTCCAGAAGGTCAAAGCTTCTCTGAAGACACTGCTAAAGACCATATGGCACTTCTGGGTTCAGTTCTGTTATCCTATGAAGGTCTAGTTGCTGGTAGAATTGGAAATCCTATGCTCACCAAAGAGGATTACGACCAAATAGATGCCGAGGAAATGGAACTTATGGATATCAAATGGTGTCTTGCGAGTGTTCTTCGTCGAGCTGAGAAATTCAAAACTATTACTGGGAGAAATGACTTTCTTGATGCACATGTGTCTACTTTAGGTTTTGATAAATCTAAAGTTACGTGTTTTCGTTGCAGGGAGAAAGGCCATTTCAAGCGGGAATGCAAAGGAAGAGAAGCTAGTGGAGCACAGAATCCATTCGGGAAAGATGACTACTACCGCAAAGCTATCTATCAACAAGTTGGTCAATCCCAGGAACCTCAGACAGCTCACGGAAGAAAAATTGAAGATTCCAAAAGAGCATGTGTGGTAGATTTCAGCTGGAGTGACTACATATCATCTGATGCTACAGCAGAACGAGTTATTGATCAAGATGATGAGAAACTACCAGATGGTTTCAGTTGGGATATGTTTGTAGATGAAAAGGGAGGATTTAAAGCTTTCATTGCAAAGATCGTCCGAGAGCCAAATTTGTTTGCTACATGGATGAGATCTATTGGAGAGATTGTATCTAGTGGTGATGAAAAATCTGTGTCATCAGACAATAGTTCAGATAGTACTGATGGACTTTCAGAACACTCTGGAGATGTTACAGATGGTTCAGATGAAACTGTGCAAGAACAGGATATTGTATTTGACAAAACACCATCGGTTTCTGATGTATCAGATGGTGATTCTGATAAGTCTGTACATTTTGATCAATCACCTGATCTAAGCAGCAGCGATGATGAAGAAGAGAAACATATAAATGTTGCAAAATCTCAATTGTCTCCTAATAGTTTTCATTTCTATTTTGCAGAAAAAATGGAAAAACTGGAAGAGGAACAAGATGAAAAAGATAAACAATCTGAATTTGAAGGTGAATTTCAGAATGTTGAAAGTGTTGCTGAGAAGATTAATGAAAAGGTGATCGAAGTGGAAAAGGTGATCGAAGTCGAGAAAGTGGTAGAAGTTGTGAAAACAGTCGAAGTTGAAAAAATTATTGAAGTCATCAAGCCCTGTGAGAAGTGTTTGGAAGCATGCAAAGAGTGTACAGCAAAAGATGAAATCATAGCTGAGTACGAGAAAAAGAAAGAGCAGTTATTGTTCAATCTTAATTATGTGAAGGAATCATATGACGTGTTGAACAAAACAGTTACTGGTCTTCAAAAGACAAACACAGAAAGAGAACAGGCGATGACAATGATGAATGCAACTTTAATGTCGAAGCAAAAAGCTATAAATTTCTACATTGAAGAAAGTGCCAAATGGAAGCAAGAGTTGGAGAAGGAAAAGATTGAAAATGAGAGAATTAGGAGGTTGTTGTTAAGCTATTCTACCTCTGATTATGTTATTGATCGAGTTTACCCAACTGTTGCAGGTATGGAAGCTTTTCAAGACGAGAAGCTAACAAAGAAGAAAGACTGTGGTAAGAAACCGACCGTTAGCTATAACAAGTGTCCACCTCCAATTTGGGATGGGTATTCACCTAGGAAACCAAATGAGGAAAAGCTTGCAAAAGCAGTCAATATACAGCTTAAAACAGACACAACTGACGTCTTACCAGAAAATATTGATGTGACATTTACCTCGTCTGATACCGATCATGAGTCTGTTCTAATCAAAAAGGTGGTCGATCAGGTGTTGGATACTGATGAGGAGACAGAGTCAAAATCTGAGTCTGGAGAGTCAAAGTCGTCTGTCAACAGTCAAAATTCGTCAGTTAAACAGTCGTATAGTAAAGAGTTTTTGTTATCAAAAGCTGATTTGAATGATGAAACATTCGAAGTTGTTTATACTTTGAATGGTTCTGACAAATTATATTACAACAAAGAATTTCCAATTTTTAGTGTTAAAACGGATCTAATCAACAAAACTTTTAAACTTATAGAGGTTAATATTTCTGAGTTGAAAGTTTCACAAAATTTTGAAAAACCTAAAAAATATGCTTCCAGAGTTCAGCAGCGTTTAAACAAGAAAAAAGGTTACAATTCTGGTCCTGGTTTTACAAAGAAATCTAACCAAAATCGTAGCTACAAAAAGAAAGGTTTAGGATTTATTCCACTAGAAGATGATAAAAATATGAAAAATTCTAAAAAGAAATCTGAATTTGTGACAGGTGGAAGCTCGGAAGACGAACAGCAGAAATCATTTTGGAGACAAACTAACAAAGAGTTTCTAGCTGAAAAGAGAAAGAATGGTACTGGAGTTTTTCATCCGAGAACTGCTCAAATCTGTATGAAATGCAATGAAGCTGGTCACATTGCATCGGATTGTTCAAAAGATTTCAAGGCAAAACAGGGAGCTTCTCAGAGGATGAAAGACAAAGTTGAAGAAGATGCTGAAAAATCCAAAATGTCTAAGAATTCGAAAAATGAAGTTGGAGAATGTTCACAAAAGAACAAGTATGAGAAGAAAGGAAAGAACAACCAAGTGTGGGTTGCGAAGAAAGGAGAAGTAAAAGACGGCAATGAATCTGGTTCCACAAAGCCAGACGAGCCACAAGTTATGAAACAAAGTGCAGAAAATGATGATGTTTTTCCATCATTGAAGTTTGAGGAGGTTTTGAAGGAAATTGGAAAAATTGAAATCTCAAATCAATTTTATGATGATGAAAAAGATTTTGATGTTGAGAAAACATTCAACGGGAATGTTAAGAAGATATTTGAGAAAATGTTGAGTGGGAGAGCTAAAGGGGTGAAAGATTTTTATGCAACGAAAAAGGCTACTTACAACCCAACAGCTCAAGAGCTACAGATCATCAAGTCTGAAAAGACTTGGAGGGAAGTTTGCTTCCCAGAATAGTCAGAGGACTACGCCGGAGATCCCAAGTTTATATCGTGGATCATGAATCGGCATCTTTCTTGTATTTGAGAAGTTTGAATATGTGTGTTTAATGTTTGAATGTTTTTGTTTGCAGGTTGAAGGACTACGCCGGAGCTTCCAGATGGGTAATTGCGAAGCAGGAATCGGCATTTTGGTTGAAAAATGGTAATGTAGAGGTCACATTCCTACAAGTGGTAACCATTGTATCTACAAGTGGTAATCTTGATCCCACAAGTGGTAATTGTGGTTAAATTTTGAGATGCTTGGATACTTTGACATGTGTACATTTACAAGTGGTACAGATGGTTCTTAGATGCAAATGGTAAATCAGGGACATTAATTTGTACTTGATTTACTATTCATGACAAAAAAGATAGACAAGATGATGAACCACATCCCCGTTTTTAAGATTGATAAACCTACAAGTGGTTGTTATCAACACATATTCATTTTCCGGAAAAATCATTTTGATTAAAACAAACTTAAGTGTTTTGAAATCTAAATGAGAAAATGATTTGTGATAGGGGGAGTTCAGATTGTTTATGCCTGGTGAATGGCGATTTGATGTGATTCAGTGTCAGTTGTCAAGTTTCTGTATAGTTTGTTTTACTTTTTATGTTTCTAGTAGGTAAAAATTTAGAAGTTCTCAAATTTTCTTTAAAATGTGTTTGCATTTTAGGGGGAGTAGGGAAATTTCAGAAAATCCAAAAACATTTGAAAATTTGAAAAAGCCAAAAACATGATAAAATTCAAAAATGAGTTTTGTTGCGAAAAAGAGGAAATGATAGTACATCAGTGGACTATCACGGCACGCTAAAGAAATGTAAAGTTAAAAAGTGTTAAACAATCTTACTGCGGATGTGTCAGTAGATTTTCGCACATTTAGTAAATTGAAACGAGATATAAACCTAAATCAAACTTGCTTAATTTGTGGGTAACTATTCTTGGATATATGGGTAACCCCCGAAATCTTGTTTGAAAGGTCCCGTATTCTGAGATACTAGGTCTTTATACTCAGTGATATCTGGGGTATTATCCCGGGACTTCTGCTGTATGGAAGTACTGACCTAGTCCCCGGATAATACTTTCTGCTAAAGCTTTGAAACATAAGCTTCGCCCTCAGCATGCTGATGAAACAATAAAATTGATAGTCGCTGCTGTTGAAATGCAAAAAGATCCTCTAAAGGGGACCCACCAAAAGTCGAGCCGTCATCTCTCTGCTGAACGGAAGTTCTGACCTGAGCTCTCACGGTTTCGCATTTAACCCCTTTACAGATATCATCTGTGGTATACTCACCTGTAAGACTGAATATTTGGGATCTGGATACGGGAGTATATTCAAGTGGAGTGATACACAATTAAGTTTAAGTCTCTAAAACATTAATATCGTATCTCGAATCGATTGAAATTTGTGTGAAAATTTAAGTGGACAAACATACTGACAATCTAGGTAAATTGTTTAAAACTGAGAATGTTTAAAGCTTAACGGTGTTGGTGATTTGTCTCAAAACTGATATGATCCTCTTGCACGAGCTCACAAAAAATATTGTTTGTAAATAGTTTATTTCTGCATTTTATTTTCTCACCTTGAAAAATCCAAAAAGATTTTGTGTGTGTTTTAGCATAATTTTGAAAAAGTCAAAAAGATTTTCGACAACTGATATTGGAAAACTGATTTTCAAAATTCCGTGTGCTAAACATGACGAGCAGTATTTGAGGGGGAGTGTTTGTATAAATCTAAGTGTTTTTGATAAATCTAACCTTCTTCAAGTGGTTCATCATAGTTTGAGTCATATGCTGGTGCACAGGTTGTTGATGTATGATGAATCTAGGAAATTTATTACTGGGTTAAGATTTTGCAGGTAACCAGGTTTCGAAACTGATAGGAGAGAGCCAAGTTTCGATCCTGGAAATCAATTCTAAAAGTTTATAAAGATTAGATTCTGATTCTGAAGATCATAACAAACTGATGATGCTGATGAACTTAAGGAATCAAGAGATCTGATCAAGAGAATTAGAGTGTTTGATTGCCAGACAACGATCCTAAAGATGTTGCTGAAGGACAAAAGAATACCATCAAATCGAGAAGGGGAGTCTGAAGATAGAGAGAATGAGAAAGCCCAGAGACTGATCTAGCCGGACGAGGAGAAGATACAGCGTTAAATTCAGAGTGTGATAACGACTCCATCAACATCTGAGGGGGAGTCTGTTGGTGCACTACATCTATTGATTCCATCTAAGTGTCTAGAATCATGTCTTATACCATATTGTATAGCATAAGGCTCGAAATACGAGAAAACAGGAGTCGGTATAGGTTTTAGAGTGTCGGGTCGCTTTTAGGGACATGATATGGTCGGGTCGCTCATGTGTCACCTTGGATCGCTTATGTATACAAGTATGGACCGCTCATGTGTCACTTGACCACATGAGCGGCTCCAGAACACTATAAATAGGTCCATGAGCGATTCCAGAAGTAGAGGTCTTGAATTCCACGCCGAAGCTCTGCCGGTGTGACGTTTGAACTGTAAAACGTTTATATTCAATACAAAAGAGAGTTAAAAGGAAGATCGTGCTATTTCTACTTGTTTTTCTTATTATTCCGCATCTGAAGAGCAAGAGCAAATCTCTGAACGACTCGGTTGGGTCAACACACGATCCCACAAAATGGAAGTCTATTTTGTGCGAAATAGTGATGATGTCATCCAATCGGCCAGAATTTTGTCAAACTGGTCACGTTTTAAGTCGATTTTAGGTCTGATTCTTTCAAGGATTTGTTAAAACAGTATTTCGCACGTTATGTGAGAAAATCAAGTCATTTTATCCATGAAATCTTGTTTAATTTTGAAAAATCTTGTAAAAGAAGGTGTAGAAATCAGAATTTTGATGAAATCAAGCTGAAATCGGTAAGAACTCTTCCTCCTGAGCTCTGATACCACATGTAGGATCGTTTGCACGACCAAAACAAGTCGTTCAGAAGAGTTCTAATCAATAAGAGAGGCGGAAACAAACGTATCGAATTTGAATCAGCTTGATTTACACTCAGAATCACTTTAATTGTCTTGTATATTGATATAACAACGTTTTACAGGCAGTAGACACTTCGGCAGCACCTTGGTACCGGAATCGGAACTGTTACAAATGAATGAACAAGCTCGACTATATATAGGAGTTGCATTTCGCACAGAATGACTAAGATCCATTTCGTGCGAAACGGTCACTTGTCCATTTCGTACGAAATGGCTTTTCCATTTCGTGCGAAATGGTTCCACACTCCTAAAACCTTAAAACCTTGCGTACTCAGCTTCATTCCATTCAATCTAGATACAAGACTCGATACAAGACAAATTCGACAGACATATGCACCAACAAATACGCATAAACACATATTTTGACCGAAACTATGACTCGTCACTATGCCTAATCAATGTGGTAATCAGTAGGTGTAGTCACAAAGGACTATGACCATCGTGATTACGCTCACGTTACAAAGTTCAAACGAACTTTGTGTTGACCAAAGATTGGTCAAAACAGAAAGTCAAACAGTTTGACTTTCATGCTTGAAACGCATAAAAAGCATGAAAGAAACTTACAAAAGGTCCAAGCTTTGAAGATTTGAACTCAAAATACTCAGGTATGAAGCTTCACAAGTGAGAGCTTCAACTTAGAGCAAAATTGAGAACAATTGAGCAAGTTGGAGAATGAAATTGTGGATATTTATAGATTTTCCACAACCGTTAAGATCGTTTCTCATAGTTTGAGCTTTGATCTTGGCCATCCAAGTGTTACCCATAGTTTTGAATACAACGGGACCTTAAAATCTAGCTCAAGGTATTGAAAATGTTGCACAAAAGATCCTAGAAATCAAGCTGATTGCTGAAAATGGAGATTCTACCCAGATAGGGCCGTCGTGTGCCGCCACGCCACCACCATGTTGCTGTGGCGCGTCGCCACCCCATCCCAGATACAGAAACTTTCAGAAATTGGCAAAAATGGTCCCTGCAGCATGTTTAAGCCATTTTCGATGCGTTTAAACCCCATTAACCCATTTTCAAGGCTCATTAATGAATTTTAAGTATAGGGGACTTGAAACATGCTTGAAAATATCTCGGATGTCGGTTCGTTTGGTCGTACGGTTGCGTTATTCAATTAATTACGACAAAACACGAACGGGCGTGAAAAACGATCCTAATTACACAACGAATGGAATTTTAGCATGCCAATCATTAAAATAAAATATTTTAATGATTACAAAAATTTTTGGATGTCCGGATATGTTCAGAACGTAAGATATGCGCGAAAATACAAACTTATGCACTTTTTGACACTTTTAGTCCCTGATTGACCAATAAGTTTATTTTCGCATACTGATCCCCTCAAAGCCTATTTCTAAGCTATGTAAAGGATATTTAGGGTATTTTTAGCTTAAAATAAAGTTTCAGAATGTACGTTACTATACGAATCGGCAGACTTCCGCAATTTGACACAAAAAGTCCCTGCGATCGAATAAACTTGATTTCGGCACACCAAACCCTCCAAAACTTATTTCTAAGTTATGTAAAGGTTATTTAAGGTATGTTAAGCATATATCGAGGTTCCAGAGTGCTTGTCACGTTAAACTGATTTCGGTTACGTAGCAGTTTGCGTATAACTTTCCAGAAAGTGATATAGAGTTCGAAATCGAACAAGAATTGATAGGTGCAAAGGTCACAAGTATTTGTACGAATTCCAAGATTGAAACACAAGATTTCATTGGATTCGTACTTGTATGATGGTCGAAGAGGCACAGATGTCACACAGAGTATACTTTGAACCATTTATCTGGTAATAAAGATGAGCGCGCTATCCTTATACAAGGATCATGTTCAATCTTATATAAAGAAGGTACAAGATATGTAGATTGTTGCTCCTCCTAGTACTAGGGATAGATTTACGGAGATAACCAATCAATATAAAAACGATAAAAATCCGATAAGAGTCCCTGTTGGGTATAAGTCGAAAGGTTCTGGATCTTGGAAGCGCCTGAAATCCAAATAGGAGGTAGCAATTGAAAAAACGAAATCAAAATCGAAACCCGGGGCCAAAGAAAGAGAGTGTCAGAATTGTAAAGGTTACGGACATTATGCATCGACATCCAAAAAGGCCGTAATTAAAAGAAAATCGACACGGTCTTCGAGAGCAAGCGAAGAGTAGTTTGGCGTTTTTGTATTTTTTATTTTTCCAAAACACACACATTGGAATTTGGCATTTTATACCTCTTATATAGCATTTTTTTATTTTTCCCCCCCTTTCTTGTCTACTTCTTGTGCATAACATGTGACTTGGAAGTTACAGAACAAACAATATAGGATCGGATACACAAACTAAACGCCAAAAAGAGCACCTTTTACTAAATAAAAGTACCTTAAACCTCTAATTTGGTACTGATAAACTCGATAATATTTTGCTGAATGAGATGGACAACATTGTTAATCCTTAGTTAAGAATGTTGTCCAACAATGTTGTCCACCCCATTCAGTGAAACTTTATTAAGAACAAAACTGAATATCCAAGAAACGGCGTTTGCAATTTGTAGTTTTTGAATGTTTTGGCGTTTATAAATTGAATGGTATTCAGTAAAATATGGCGGTTGTTTTTTTGGTGAACAATGGAAGTTGAGGATAAACTCAATAAGATTTTGCTCAATGAGATGGACAATATCCCCACATAAGGATTTTGTCCATCACATTGAATGAAACTTTACCGAGAACAAAACTGAATATCAAAGAAACGTCATTTGGAATCTTTGGGATTTGAATATTTTGGTGTTTATAAATTGAATGGTATTTAGTAAAATATGGCGTTTTAGGTTTGGTGTATTCAATGGAAGGTCTGAGACGTTGTTTATATAGCATGTTTTTGGCGCGTATTTTAGGCGGGATTTTATTATAATAAATGCTAGTAATGAAGTTCCGTCGTTTCAGTTATTGTTTGTTCAGCTTTATCGTTTAAAAACAAACTTTGGCGTTTTATATCTAATGACGTTTAGATTAGGATGATGTGTGCTTTGTAGTTTAAGGCAGGAATTTAATGGCGTTTTATTCACGAGTTTGGTGTTTTGTGTAAAGAAGTCTAAAGTCCTTTTTACCCTTAATGAAGCACGTCCACGTAATAAAATTGATGTTATTTACAAAACGCCACCGCGCCAATCTAGTCCATAGATTGTTTTGATCTGACGATCCATAAGCATTCTCACTGTTTTCACACTTTTCATCGTTTTCCCAAAATCCTGCCCATATATATATACATATATATATATATACACACACACATACACACACACATATATATATATATATATATATAGTGTGAGGTTCATTGGGGAACACTAAAAAAGTGGGGAACAGTAGGGAACCGACTCAAACGAACTCCGATTGGACTCATTCTAGTGGCGTTGGAACTGTCTCGTCAAACCCTAAATAGGATCTCTTAACCCTAAACCCTAAATCATAACCCCTAAACCCTAAATCATAACCCCTAAACCCTAAATATGTTAGGGTTTGGCTTTTAGGGTTAACTTTAGGGTTTAGGGTTTAGCTTTAGGCTTTAGGGTTTAACTGTAGGGTTTAGCTTTAGGGTTTCGCTTTATGTTTAGCCTTTGGGGTTTAGCTTTTAGGATTTATAGCTTAGATTTTACGGTTTAGCTTAGGTTTTAGCCTTATTTTTTAGCTTTAGGGTTTAGAGTTTAGGAGTTAGGATTTAGGGTTAAGAGATCCTAGTTAGGGTTCGATGAGCCGGTTCCAACGCCGCTGGAATTAGTCCAATCGGAGTTCGTTTGAGTCGGTTCCCCGCTGTACCCCATTTTTTTAGTGTTCCTCAATGAACCTTCCCCTATATATATATATATATATATATATATATATTAAAATAAACATACGAAACAAATGCCAACATATAAAAAATATAAAAGGGTTCCAAATGCATAACAAATACAAAAACAATAACGTTCGTGATGAGCAACGTGTACACATTTAACCTAAACCTCAGTGTCTAATGAGTTAGAGCACTTTAAGGTTATTACACGCTTTTGGATGCCCAATTTGCTAGCATTTATACGGACGCAAACTTGTGAGTTCATGTCCCCCTTTTCTTTTAAATGTTTTCGGTTTTATAACTCTCGGGGGGGGGGGGGGGAGGGGATACATGTTACTGCGGTATGGTTAGGCTATAGAATGAAATATTCGATCACGTACGAATAGGCTGAAACTTAAGCACCATTAATCTTTTTTAAGACCAAAGATCAAAGGGGTAGATCTATTGGGTACAGGGCGAGCCCCACTCATGGGTCCTTGTGTGGCCTCATGGAGTGCTTTTGTTGTCCCCGTCGGGTGGACCGGTACTAAATCGTCTACGGGTTGGTGGCTTCCTATGTCGTCACATATATTAATGTCTTAGCTACACATTAATGATCAACAAGTTCATTGACGCTTTACATACCAGTTTTCTATACTTGAACTTTCAAATGTTTTTAAGATTCATTTGATGCGCATTTAAAACACATGAACTCACCAACTTTGTTGATGTTTTTAAACTTACATGTATTTCAGGAAACTAAGTGGATCTTGGTGCGGAAGTTTACAAGGTTACAAGGTTGTTATGAAGACGATGTCATCCATATTTTGAAGGGTTTGATCCATATATCCTGTCTTCGAACGGGACATAGGATGCAAAGCCTTGTTATTTTCAAACTTTATTTTGAACAAGTGTAGTTTGTAAAACTTAATAACTTATGTTGTCTTTTGTTATTAAACAACTTATGACTTGTATTTTATATTATGGTAATGGATGAACATCGTGCATATTTTATTTCATATAGTTTGTTTACTTACATCGTATGCTATGAAAACCGATCAAGTCACACTACGCGCTTCCTCCTCTTATACGGGTGTGACAACCATCACTATGCTACGCCAACGATGGGTGCACTTGCCCTAGTGTGTTATATAGGTTGATAGTGTTATATAGGTTGATAGTGTTATATCGTGTTTTATAAATTTAAAGCTTGATAAATGAGTAAAAGTGCTTAAAAATATATTAAAAAACCGTACACCATCCACTCACGTCAAGTACCCATAGAAACATTGATTGAGAGTTTACAGGATCTTTGTATACTACCTATCAAGATAGTGGACAAGTGATAGATAGTTGGGTAGTCTTTAGTGTTAGGTGTTTGGGTGTAAAGGCTCTAACAGGATGTTTTTCTAGATTTCTTAGTATCTTTGCTAGTTTGTGTCTTATAGATTATTCGTAGGGTACCCCTTGCACTTTAGGGTGTGTAAAGATAGTGAGACTAATAGGTAATCTATCTTTTGGATAGTTTAGTGTTGTTGAAGAGACTAACGGGTAATCCAACTAACCAGTGAGTTTCACATGCCCCTTAGGGTTTTCATTTTAGGTCACACCCGGAGAATGATCAGGGATCCACTAGGTTATCTAAGGTTGTCGTATTCTAAGATCCCGGTTCCATCCTAGTTTCCATAATCAAGAGAATTTCAAAATTCACAATTTGGATTCCTAAACTAGGTAGTACATTTCCCATTCTTGAATTCCTTTAAGTAATTGATTCGACATTTAGTAGTTCTAGTTTCCCTTAGTTTAGTTTTCTTTTGTTTAATTTAAAGCAGTCAAAACCTCGTTTCAAAATCAAAGAAATCTTATAAACCTCGTTTACTTCTTAGTCGAAGTCTAGTTTAGTTATTACAGTGTCTCTAGGTTTCGATATCCCGACTTCCGTTAGGCTTTCTAAATTCGATAGGTACACATGCCTATCTTTGTGGTCTAGTTTAGAGTTTTCCAGAGTATAACTAGAGTGTCTTGGTTATTTGTTAGCTAGTTTTTAGAATGCGCATTTAGCACATCGTTGAGATTTGGAACTCTAACATCCACGAGTGCTCATAAGGGTATTTTTGAGCCCTAAGAAGTAGCAACAAAGTTATTTGCTCAATTTTGATCCAAACTCAGTTTCAAAGATAAGAAATCGCATATAAACCTTATGCATGGGATCATTACATACGTATATTTCAAGTCATTTGTATGCAAAAAGTCCTCATCTTGGTTTGTTTTCATATTTGGAATTTATAACAGCTGTCACTAGTTTATCTAGAGGCTCTCGTGAGGAACAAGGTATGTTTGTGCATCACTTTGTGCGCATGTGAAGGACTTTGCATGCATCCTGAATTTTTCACGTGCATGGTACTTTTTGCTTTGTTAGTTTGTGCTCCTTATTAGTTTATGCATAGGAGTAGTTTACGCTTGCCCCTAAGGAGAACTATACTTCGGGCACCACTTGTGAGAATGGTTTGCGCCTAGGGCATGGCTAACACATAGTTAGTCAGTGCAATGTGAGATTTGCGTTGGAGTGTAAGGGGCAATGCTAAGTGTGCGCTTATGTCTATTGACTGGTTTTGACTTAGAAGTTTGGTTGTTTGGAATTTGGATCCTTCTAAATTCAAAAGATTTCAACACAGTATCACATATGAATACTATATGCCATCTTTAACATGTTTTAAACTTTTATGAAAGGTGTTGTATAAATATATGCATTATTATATGTTGATGTATTATGTATGATGCTTTTATTGCATAGGAACCTACGTTATGTGTGAATTTATTTTGATGTTATGATTTTACGGGTCATGCATGGTCGCACCAACTCAAGGAAGTCGATCTATAGTGAGATGCCTCTTTAGATTCGATGAATGGATGAAGTATTCTATATGGGGCATTATGATGAAAGTCCTCTCCGGAGGCATGTAGAGTCCTTGATAGAGGCGATTATGAAAGGAGTCATCCAATGATTTATGATTTACATGATGACTAAATCATTTTATGATTTATTTTAAACTTATAACTCACCCAATATCGTTGGCTTTACATGTGTTAATTTGATCGGTAGATACCCATCTGAGGGTCGAACCTTTTTTGATGAAAATGGATGCTACCCTCACCTCCGTAGAGACTTAACATTCCTTTTCTTAAGTTATGCTTTAGTCTGGCTTGTTTATGTTGTTAAATTCTTGGATTTCATTATGTATTGTAAGATGTGTTTCAGCTGTTCACGTTTAGTGTTAAAGTTTAAGAATTTTGCTTGAGGTGTAAATATAACTGTGTGACCTCCTGGGTCGGGGACATTACAAACACTGACCACTGACCAAACAACGCCAATACCGGTATCAAAAGTTATTTTTATGGTTTCCAATCGATTTAACACAAAATATTGTTTTTTTGGTCACACAACTTTCTTTATTTTATTTTTTTGCTACATAACTCTATTATTTGTGTTACATCAAACAACTTTTTGTGTAATGAATCTGTTGTAAACAAGTTTTTTTTTTATATAAATCTATTTCTTTGTGTGGTAAACTATACCGATTGTCGGTACCATACTGCTAACGAAACCAAACCGCTAGCATCTAACTAACAATGTCGGTTCTAGTACTAATATTGTTTCGATCGATTGATATAAATCACTAGATAATATCCTCTGGGATATGACGACTATTTTCTTAGTTTTAACTATCAGTTGCTAGTTGCTATAACGAATATCAGAATCATACCAACCGAATTTATGACGCCTGGCATAGTCATATTAGTTATAGTATGTAGACTTGGCATGTATGAAAATAAATATATCACAAAATGATCAAGAAATATCTATACTATCTATAATAAGAGATTATTGGCTGATGTAAATCTGCCTATGTGTCAACCATTATGGTATGCCACTTGTCAATGATGATGTCATAATTCCATTTTGTATATTTAGATACCATTTATTTAAAGGTGGCCCACATTCTTTCTTCAAACCACTGCCCAAATTCAAAATCATGGCTCCAGATTCAAAATTTAAACATGGCTCCAAATTCAAAATTTAAACAAATGAGGTATAAAATGCTCAACTCTCTCTCTAAAATCCATAACAACATAATTCGTCTCTCTCTATCTTCTTTAATTTCCTCTCTCTAAAATCCATAACAACTCTCTCTCTGTAATATCTGAATCTCCTGATTAACTTACGCAAATCTTTTGTGATTAGGTCTTGCATCTTCCTCTGTAATATTTGCATCTTCCTCTGTATTCCTCCGTCGAATTAGGTAATCAGCCGTACAATTTTCGTGTTTGTGATATCATTCCGTTTTTTATGCGTTTGTATGGATCATATGTGGTTAGAATGAATATATTAGGGTTTTTCAACCCACCTTCTTCTTTCTGCAACAGGCGACGAGTAGGGTTCCTACTAACAAATTGAGGAAGAAGAAGAGGAGTTGGGATCGGTCAAACAAACCCTAACCCTAAGATTTGGGTCTATTCAACCTCTACAATGAAGTAGAAGAGGAGTTGGGATCGGTCATACAAATACCAACAATCCACCATTCATCGAATCTGTTTGATACCAACGAAGTAGTGACGAGAGTTGAAAACCCTCACGTCGGCGTCAAATTCATTCTAGTAAGCCAATCGATTTCTTTTTTACTTCAACTTCAGCCAGATCGATTCGATTTTCACTTTACAGGATTCGTTCTTTTTCTTTGTTTGAATTTTGCTTTGTTTTCAACTTTTTAGGTATCAATGGCATCAGATCCGAAAACTTTGTGTTCAGTGATGTCTCGGTAAGACCGTAAAACCTTCAATACAGTTAATTTTTGTTTGTTTTAGTTGTTGATTGACTGTTTGTGATTGATTTAAGTTGTTATTTGTAGGATGTTTGTGTTGAAGTAGGATTTAGGGTTTAATGTTTCTTTTAACGTATGTAGTTGAATCAGGCTTCAAACAGCTCAAAGTAATATTCAGCTGCTCATTGTTATTGTTCTTGCTTCATCATTATTTGTTTCTAATTTTTTTCTTTATTGTTGAATGCTCATTGATCATAAACCAGTTTAATATTTATGTTTTTTTCCAACACATTTAATTTCTATGATAATATTCTTATATTGTTGGATGACTGATATGTTTGATTAATGTAACTATTCAAGGGTTTTCCAGTTCTGCACGTAATCGATCTCGAAAGCGAAACCGAGAACCCGGGTTTAGTAGTGGTGTTGATGATCATGAAGTTATTGATGTTGAGGATATCACTATTTTATATTATTATTAAAAACACCCAGTTCTGCAGTGCTTCTGAACCAACTGTTCAACATGAAATATTTGCTATTAGCTTTATAATAACATGTTCTGGTTTTGTTAGTTTGTATGTTGTGTTTAGATAAAGTTCCCTTTTTAGATAAAGTTGTTAAATTACTGATTTAATATAGATTTCTTTTAAAAATGATAGGACTTAAAGTAGGAACGGCAATTCTTGACATGACCCAAAATCTGATCGGAACCCGACACGAAAATAAATAAGTTTTGGGTCGACTAACACGACCCGTTTAAAAAACGGATCGGGTCCGGGTTGACCCATGTTAAAAATAGGTTGGGTTCGCATTGACCCGTTTAAGTAGTAAAAAAAGAAACTTTTATATTTTTGTTTTTTGCCCTGTTTTCCATTTTACATGGTTAGTATAATAGAAAATGGTCTCCTAAATGGATTTATTGAAACAAACAAACATGTAGAATTGGGGATAGAGGTTCACCCTGAATGTAAACTAGAGTCACAGCAAACGACTGAATCTGATTCAGTCGTAATCACGAGAAGTGTTCAAAAGAAACTATTTTTGGTCAAAAAACATGGTTTACTGTGGGTATTATCCTAACAGACCAAAAAGAACAACAAGGAAAGAAAAGAGCTGGCATCTGATGCAGACTTCGGAATTGTAGGAGTAAATCATGACAATGGTAAGCAAAAATAAAGATACTTTTTGATCCACATTTTTAGATGTGAGTAATTCGTTTACTTACGAATGTGCAATTTGGGTTATGTTTTATTTTTTACCAGTCATAATGGTATGATCCGCTAATAAGGAAAACAATTCAATATGTTCAAACAGGTCAAAAGGACTCTTAAGTAATTTATCATTGATGAGGTTGTCAAGCCACTTTGAGATTTTGCTTTTTCCATCAGGTTAACTACTTATTTTTACTCTTAATTTCTTATTCCAGTGGTTTAATGCAAAAATTAGGAAATTTGGATGCTTATTTTTATGTACGTGGGTCAAACCGTGAGTTAAACCACTGTGGGTTAAAACAGTGAGTTAAACCTCTGTTGGGTCTTAACAGGATGCTCGATCTTCCCTACTGGCCTTCAATTGTTGAAACCACTGTTGGGTTAAAAACAGTGAGTTAAATCACTGTTGGGTTAAAACAGTGAGTTAAACCACTGTTGGGTAAAAACAGTGCTTTAAACCACTGTTGGGTAAAAACAATGCTTGAAACCGTTGTTGGGTTAAAACAGTGAGTTAAACCACTGTTGGGTTAAAACAATGGTTGAAACTACTGTTGGGTTAAAACAAGGTTTTGATTCTAGAATATTGCTTCATAATTCATAGGTATGTCATTGACTCTAGTTACGTGAAGCAACGACAGTATAATCGATCAGATTAGCAGGTAATAATTAATGTCATCTGTTTGAGTTTACTTCTTATGATCTATTTGAAGTTATAAGCGATCATGAGGTATTAATTGTAGGGTGCAAGCCAAACAACGAGCGGGACGAGCTGGGAGAACGAGACCGGGGAAGTGTTATCGTTTATACCCATTGGTTGTTTATCATGACAATTTGCTGGATGCTACGGTGCCTGAAATACAACGGTCTTCTCTAGCTGGAAGTGTTCTTTATTTGAAATCACTTGACCTTCCCGATATTGATGTTCTTAAATTTGATTTTCTTGATCCACCTTCACGTAAGTTCTTTTCTTTGTGTTACTCCATAATGAATTTAGTGGGCCGAGCTCGAGCTTTTAATGGGACCCACTTACACACTTAAAATGTCAAGTTTTTCCACTAACTAATAGGATGACCATAATGACTTTTCTTGCAGTTGAGTCTTTACAAGATGCTCTTAAACAATTGTTTCTAATTGATGCTATAGATGAAAATGGCACCATCACGAGAATAGGAAAAACTATGTCAGGTATTGCATTTTATAACTAATAACATCATTTAGACCTATCACTTGATAAAATGCCTTCGTTACTGGCGTGTTTAATGTTTTTTTTTTTTTTTGTGATAGAGCTTCCTTTGGAACCTTCACTAGCAAGGACTTTGATCGAGGAAAATAAGTATGATTGTTTGACCCAAGCTATCACAGGAAAGAATGGTTTGTCTGTAGTGGTAATCATTGAGGCTGAAGATTTGGTGAAACTATCAGAGCCTTGCGATTTGGATAAATCTTTTGCAATTAGCCAATCAATACAAGGTATTGTTCTTGCTTTAAATCCTCATATATTTGATTTTTGATTAGGGTTTTCAAATATTGGATTGAGCCGTGATGTTGTGGTCGATTGATTGATTTTACGATTACAGGATATGGCCGAATCGGTTGTGTATCCAGATTCGGTTAGATATTTATGACATTTTTTTCTTTCTAAAGTTGATCTAGCATTTGGTTTCACCTTTGGATGATAGATGACGAAGTTGAAGGTGGATTAATTGCTTTATACGGGAACATCAAGAAAGCTGTGGAAGTTAATTCATCAAACAAGAATATTACACTTATAATTGATGATATTTCTCTTCTGGAAGTGGCTGCTAATGGTTCTACAAAAGACATTCTAAATTTGATGCATTACTACCATACATTAACCACACAGTTTGTAAGATACCATTTGATCTTCATTCTGAGACATATAAGCTTGTTGATTTGAATGTTTTAACTTATTTTTTGTTTTCAGAGGGTTGTACGATAATTACTATTCTTCATGAGAACATTTATTCAAGTGAAGATGGATTTACATTTCCTTTACAAATGGAGTACCTTGCTGACATCACCATAAACCGAGCCTTTGATAACCGGGTTGGCAGCAGATGTTCACGGGCAGGTATTTGCTATATTTTTTGCTCACATTCACCGCTAATAGTTATAGTTGTACAAACATGGAACGTTGTTGTTGAAAAAATAGTTATATTTTTTGCTCACATTCACCTGTAATAGTTATAATTTTACACCATTATGGGTGGTTTAGCTAATTTAGATATCGTACCCCATTTTAGCTTCTTGTGTGGATCTAAAGGAGCTTAAAATGGGGTAAGAAATTTTGTATATTTTGTATTATTTTGCTAGGGCAATTGAATGTGGGTGGTTTAGCTAATTTAGATATCGTACCCTTACCCTGGTAAAATAAGGTGACGGACAGAGCAACTAATTTAACTACCTTAGATCTAATATACTATTCTTGACATTTTGATCTCACAATTTGTGACAAAATATGACACCATATTGTTGCTCTATTTTATGTATTAAAATGATTTTATATACATAATGGATCATCGTACTCCCACACTATTTTCTGTCACATTTTCTCTAAAAAATATTTATTAATCACGTAATTATACTTTCTTGACATTTCAATTAAATTTCTTTTCTCTTTTTTCGTTGAATCAAATAATGTAAGAATATAAGCCGTATATTGTCGTTGAATCAACTTATGGTTAAGATTAGAAGCTGTATTCGCAAAACAGTGTTTTGTGGAGAAAATAGTGGTTAAAATCACTGTTGGCTTAAAACTGTGGTTTCAAACCACTGTTGGCTTAAAACAGTGTTTTATGGAGAAAACAGTGGTGAAACCATTGTTGGGTTAAGAATGTGGTTTGCAACAACTGTTGGGTTAAAACAGTGTTTTATGGAGAAAATATTGGTTGAGACCACAGTTTTAAGCCAACAGTTGTTTCAACCATTGTTTTCTCCATAAACACTGTTTTAACCCAACAATGATTTGAAACCACAGTTTTAAGCCAACAGTGGTTTCAACCACTATTTTCTCCACAAAATACTGTTTTGTGAATACGGCTCCTAAACTTAACCATAAGTTGAGTCAATGATAATATATGGCTTATAATCTTACATTAGTTGATTCAAAGATAATAGAGAAAAGAAATTTAATTGAAATGTCGAGAAAGTATAATTACGTGATTAATAAATATTTTTTAAAGAAAATGTGACTGAAAATAGTGTGGAAGTACGATGATCAATTATGTATATAAAATCATTTTAATACAGAAAATAGAGCAACAATATGGTGCCATATTTTGTCATAGATTGTGAGATCAAAATGTCAGGAATAGTATATTAGATCTAAGGTAGTTAATAGTATATGTTGTCGTTGACGTTTTCCGAATCTTTTAAGGACTGGGGGAGTGGAGGTGGTAGGGTTCGGGTACTACGAGCTGTATGAGGTCTATGGTGAGGTCGAGTTTAGATGTCGACGATCTTATAATGGTGCTCCATGGTCCGGATCTGGTGAAACTCAAGCTTAGTCGATTGGAAATTGAAGTCAGAGTTGATTAATGCAAAATGATCTATTGGATTAATTGAATCCTTTTTTGTTGTTTGAATGTTGATATTGTTTGTTCTTCTGCAGATAAAGACCGCGAACTGAGCAAATCACAAGCTTAGATTAAAACGCTCCATCTCTTTGAACGACTGAGAGAAAAGGCTATTGAAGAGGTATTGTTGTCAAAACTTCTTTTATTCTGAATGGTCAGTTGTCAAAACTTCTTTTATTCCGATGTATTGTAATTCACATCTTATTATATAATTTTGAACACTAAATAACGCATAAATTTTTCTTTAACTTCCAGCTCAGTCAGTGTCAGTCACCTGATGACAAGTTCTCGAAGCAGAGAGTTCTCTTGAAGAAGAGTTTTGGACTGCTTCCAACCCAAAAACCTCCCAACAAGTTTTGAGTATAATTAAAATTGCTACTGTTATCTTAATGTATGTTTAGGTACTTCTTAACTTATGAATCATGGTAGGACACTACAAAAGGAGATGACGTAGGGCTGATACTAAAACTGATGCAGAAAGTGCATTTTTGGCTTCTCTCGAGGAACCCAAACTCACGAATCTTGCAGATGCAACAAAGAAACCACCAATTAATTGGGTTGTCAATTATACTGTTCTTTTAGTTTGATTTAATTGCGAAATTATTTTTATGATCTTCGAACGATTTTATTATTTATACAGCAACAACAGTTGTATTTTAGTGCACATGACCTAAAGCCGCCGGTTATAAATGCATCCCTACTGTCTTTAACATTATTTTATAAAGATATGTAACTAAAGAAAAAATTTAAATGATATATTATAATCTTTTTTTTTAGTATTTGATTTCGATCGTTATTAAACCTAACCGTTTGATTACACGGGTACTACACCTAGTATGACAAAAAAGGATATATATTTTTAAATGAAATAACTAAAAAATGACGTGGCACTACCTAAACTACATGTTCTATAACCCACTTCCACCGCCCAGATATTATGCTTCTCACATATTCTTATCAGCATTGATTCTATTTATCTTTGAAAAATCCAACATTTTTATATTTTTTACTTAAGGATTATTTTTATAATATACTTAAGTTTGGTGTTTAACGTTATTCAAATATTAGACTCGTGTATTACATTACATAATGTTGTATAATCAAAACAATATAATTACATAACCTATAAAACTTGATATAGCTGACGTATTTTTTAACCATATAACAATTCAGACGACTAACTTGAATTTATCACCAAAATCATCTTATGCTAATAAGCAACATTGAAATAGTATAATAGACTCATGTATTACACTAGTTAAATAATGAAATATGTACTACAAAAATATATATATATTCTTTATACGACTGAAATTATGTATTATTTTTACATATAATGTATACAAATAAAAGTAAATGAAAATAATTTTATTGGTATGTAATAAATTAAATTTGTTTTCTTTTTTTATTAGTTGTTATAAAACAATGATCCATGTTACCAGTTTTTGTATGACGAATAAAATATTTTCATAGTTAATAATGAATTTTTTATGTCATAAATGGGTAAAGGAAAATAAATAAATAATGTTTAAATATGATTAAGTTACCTTTTTTTAATTTATAAAACATTTCATTATTTAGAATTACAGAGGGATTTGAACGAGAGAAAAATGGTAGGGTAAACTATGGTGGTGATACGTGTTCAATTTTGTATTCATTTATTAGGTAACTAGTTTAGGTACTTGTGAGCTACACGGGTTACACAATGTGAAATAACAAAACTATAAATTTCTAAATATTTCTTTGTACATCACATTTGTTGTCTTATTTGTAAGTTTCTCATCTTTGTTTAGTATTAGGCTATCTCCAACGCTACGGGTGCCCTTAAGCTTCATTAGCTGCCACATCATCTGTCACATGATATCCTTACAAATCCTTAAAAACCATCATTTCATCTCTAACCCTACAAATATCCTTACTCTTCTAAATTTTCAACCCATCACCTACTCACTACACACAATACTTAAATAAAAGTTTTTTTTAGTCTGGGTCCACATTATCACCAAAACCAATACAAACATGTATTTATAATTAAGGGCTCCATTGTTAAGGGGTTCAAAGAGCACGATTACTCCAATGATAAAGGCTTGTAAAGATAAGGATGTTAAAGATGCATTGGAGATAGTCTTAGTGTTTTGAGTGCGTCCTTCCTTTTGTTAACAAAATACAAATCAACTCTCGCTAGTGGTTGTCAAGAAAACAATCATAAATTTTTATTTTTCTTTTTCATGTAAGAAAATAAACGAATATTATTTTGACTAATTTTGTTTGTTGCTCAATTAAATTACGTGTTCGTAAAGTGTGATATTAAATCGGTTAAAAACAATTAAAGAATAAACAAACCTTTGCAGTATGGATGTTGAAAGCCGAACAATAAGATATTAAATATATTTCTGGTAATGATGGTGGTAATTTGGAAAGTGGTTATGGAACGATTAAATAATTACATTAAAAACACAACTATATGTTACGAACCAAATCGTTAACCAATTGATCCAAAGAAAATAGATAAGGCTAAAGGGTGTGGGGGGCATGGTTGGGTCATTAATTGCCATGTAGGATCATTAATAAATTGCTATACCACCCCCTTACTTCATTCACCATGGTTGGCATGGATTAAACCATGGCAACCATGACCCTCCTTTCCTTTTTTAATGTTCTTTTTTCCTTTTTTACAAATAAATTAAAATAAAAGATTATTGGTTTGGGTCATGACCACACCCTTAGGGTAGTGGTTTTGAATGATGGATTAAAAGTAAGTGACATGGCGTTAATGTGGAGGGTCATGGAGATCATAAGGATCATGACCACACCCTATAGCCTAAGAACTTGAGAGAATTTAGAGATTTTTGGAAGTGACTAATTCATATTTTTCATTCATAAAATAAAATGGAGATACAAACTCGTTTAAATAAGACTTAACAATTGTAACCATCCAAACCACTACTCCCACTAAGTCACTAACCCACTATGCAGTAAGATAAATAAATAAAACAAGTAACTAATATGCATATGATTCTAGCAACTGCCATGACACACATTTCATTTTTGTGCATGGTGTCTCGTGAGTAAATATATATGTGGATGAGATACACATCATTCTATCCCCCTTGAAAGAACCTTGTCCACAAGGTTGACAATCCCGATGCAACATGAGCGAATTCCACGGCGGTAGCCATTCGAGGCGTACAACGACGTTAGGAGCGGTCTCTATGTATTGACGTGATGGGTGCCAAGGTGGTCGCCACTCACGTTGCTTGGCTACACTTTCGATTGAGTCTTCTTTGTACCACTTTGAACTCCAGTGAAATTGTGGCATGCCTGTTATACTCATCTCCCAGGCAGTCTTTGTGAAACCCATGTTCCATTTAGGACATAGTATTAATGCTAGTGTTGGTGTTGGGTTCGGTCTTGACGCAAATGGTTTCGGTAATGATGGCCGTGTTGGTGTGGTTTTCGGTACTCGTAGCGGGGATGGTTTCGGTGCGGCGGGAGGTTGGCCGAAGGTGGTGGATTTTGGTGTTGAGATGGGTGTATATGTCGGCGGTGTGGTGGAAACGGGTGACATGGCGATTGGTGTGGCGGCTGAAATTGGTGGTGGTAACTGAGGTCGGTTCTTGAGAATATCGATCATCCGAGCAATACTTGACTCGATTCGATCGAACAACTCGTATTTGGATAGAGTTTGAGCGTCCATTGATGTGGATCAAGACCGCTCTGATACCAATTGTTACGAACCAAATCGTTAACCAATTGATCCAAAGAAAATAGATAAGAACTTAAGAGAATTTAGAGATTTTTGGAAGTGATTAATTCATATTTTTCATTCATAAAATAAAATGGAGATACAAACTCGTTTAAATAAGACTTAACAATTGTAACCATCCAAACCACTACTCCCACCAAGTCACTAACCCGCTATGCAGTAAGATAAATAAATAAAACAAGTAACTAATATGCGTATGATTCTAGCAACTGCCATGACACACATTTTATTTTTGTGCATGGTGTCTCGTGAGTAAATATATATGTGGATGAGGTACACATCACTATACTCATGTTTTTTTAAATATTATTTGATTGATTTACAAATTTTCAAATAACTTTGAAAGGTACATGACAGGGATGTTAGAATTATAGATTTACACGTTAAGAGTTACTTTCTTAGATGATATACCTTATTTGGAAATATAAATTTATAGTCAAATCTTTTTTCATAACATTATTCAATTTATTCGAATATACCATACTTCTTTAAATTTTAGTTTTATAAAAATTTACGTTATCAGTTTTTAGTTTAGGCTACAATATAAATACATTATTATTTCTTTAAAGTAATTATAACTTTTTTATAGTTTCTATTTTAAGATGACTATTAAATAAACCAGTTGTATAATATTTTTGTTGTATAAAATCTACTTTTAAAATAAACTATTAATTGCTACTTGGACTTAAACATGCATAATTTAGTAAAAAAAAAACACAATGAATGTCACATTTTTGTTTATATGTTTTTTAATGTTATAAACTGGTATAAGATTAAATAATATTTAATCATTACATTAACAAATCTAAATTAAGGGGAAGTATAAAAATGATATGATGTTTAATGTTTGATAATAACACAGTGATCAAGGGCAGTGGCGGAGCTTGACCAAAAGTTTCGAGTGGGCGTAAAGTGATGGGACTCAATTTTTTTTTCCTATAGTTATGTTTCGGGTCGGGTCAGGTCGGCTATTCGATTCAAGTCGGGTCAAATAATAATAGTTCCAAATAAAACTAAAAAAAATCACTTATTTAAAGGACCCGTTCTTGCACATAGAAAAACAAAATATTGTATAACAAACAAAAGACTTGTATATATATATACATACATACATATATATATATATATATATATATATATATATATATATATATATATATATATATATATATATATATATATATATATATATAAAGATATGAGATAAATGGAACCTGGACGAATAATTACAAATCAGCCCGACGACCTTTAAGATTTTTGAATTCATCAATTATGTCTTCCGAATCAAACTTATCAGCAATTTCTTTTTCTATGTAAATCACCAAACTATTTGTGAGATATTCATCAGCCATTTTATTGCGAAGGCGATTCTTGAATATTTTCATTGCTGAAAATCCCCGCTCTGTTGTTGCCGTTGAAACTGGAAGTGTCAAGATTAGCCGAACAACTCTATCATCCAAAGCGTACTCCTCTCGTTTGTTAGTTTTCACAAGAGTTTTGCATAGATCAGAAAGAGTTGATACACTACTTAGCCTGATATTCTTTGACAATTCAACATTAAAAAGCTCTAACTGTCTTCGTAACCCAGTGATCTCTTTGTCCGTAAAATCTTCATGATAAAACTTCTCAACTAGAAGACAAATCTGATCAATGTTAATCACTTTTGAAACTAGACTAGAACTAAGAGATAGCAACTCAATCGTGCGCTCATTGAATCTACTATTTAACTCATGTATCTGTTTATCCAATGTGGATGTAAACAGATCTACTCGGTAATAATGTTCAAATGTAAATTGAAGATCGTTTTTACGAGCCCGATACCGAGTAGATGTAAATGGAGCTTTCATATCCGGAACTTCTATTTGATGTTTGTTACAAAACAAAGTAACTTCTTTAATTAAAGAATCTCATCCATCGTTTCTGTAATTATTTAGAGTTATCTTTGTTGCCGAGACTAATTCCATGGCATTCAGAATATCTTGGGATTTACTTTGTAATGCTTGAGAAAGTATTTCGGTTTTTCTCATTACTTTCTCTATCAAGTGAAGAATAAAGACAAATTCAAATGATTGCATGTTACGCCAAGCTCCTTCAGCATCTCCACGTTGAGCAAAAGTAGTATGAGCTACGTCATCGATTATTCCTGCGAGAACAACACGAGTGGCATCAAACATCTTAATCAAACTACAAACGGAGTTATAGTGAGACCCCCAACGAGTATCACCAGCTCTTCTTAATGTCCCAAGTTGATTCTGTCCTTTCCCCGAATTGATTTCACCCAGTTCCAATAACTTTTCAACCTCGCTTGCCTTTGCCTTTTGTAATTCATCATGCCGCTTACTAGAAGCACAAACCACATTAACTATGTCAACTAAGTATGTAAAGAATTGGTGTACTGGAATAACTTCCCTTGAAGCACAAACCAAGGCAAGTTGTAACCTGTTAGCAAAAAGCAAAACCGTAATAAGCATAAAAGTATTTTAGTCAAACTGAATAATGAAAGAAAAAAATAACCAAGTAACTAACCTGTGAGCAAAGCAATGAACGTAATACGCGTAAGGACATTCTTCAAGAACAAGTGCTTGTAATCCGTTCCATTTCCCTCTCATATTGCTAGCACCGTCATAACCTTGCCCACGAATTTTACTAACATCAAATTGATAATGCAAAAGTTGTTTCCACAAACTTGTTTTTAGGGTTGCTGATAAAGTATCCCTAACATGAACCAAATCCAAGAACCTTTCTTGTATCATCCCTTCTTCATCAATAAATCTCACAACTATGGCCATTTGCTCTTTCTTTAACTCATCTCGTGACTCATCAACCATGACACAAAAGGCCGAATCCCCCACTTCACTACGAATATGCTTTCGAATTTTATTTGCAATAATACTAAGAATTTCTTTTTGAATATCTCCAGAAGTATACTTTGCATTATAAGGAGCATTCTCTAGTATAACCTTTGAAACTTCATCATTATAAGAAGCAAGAAGCGTTAGCAATTCCAGAAAATTACCTCGATTTTTAGAACTAGCAGATTCATCATGTCCTCGTAAAGCACAGGCTTGGTATGTCAACCAACGAACTACATCAACAATAGTCTTTAATCGTAAACGGTTCTTCATAATTATCTCCTTATTTGGCTTCGATATGGAATTATCAACGTGTGCTTCTTGGTTCAATAAGTTTTGACTGAATAAAAGGGCGTCTCTATGATTTGAAGTTTTAATGTGCTTCATGAATGCACATTGTTTCCCACAAACTTTATTCCAATTCTCAAACCCTTTAACTGTAAATGTATCATGACCATGGCTCATATTTGGTTTGTCACAAAAAAGATAATATAGAAAGCAATAAGCCGAATGTGTTGTTGGAGAATACTCTAACCAATTAGGGTAAAGTTTGAACCAAGGATATCGGAACCTACGAGCTTGCTTCTTTGTACCATTAACTTTATATTCTGCAAGTTCTATTTGGTAAGGTCCAAAAGAAAGATAAGCACGCCTTACTTGTTCTCTTAAATTAACCGGATGTTCCCACATTGGTTTTCGTTTACCGGGATCTCTTTCTATAAGATTAACATCCACTTCATTAGTGTCGGATTGTGGTTGTGGAGCTTCATTTGAGTTTGATTGTGGTGGTGGAGCTTCGTTTGGAATTGTGTTTGATTGTGGTGGTGGTGGCGCTTCATGCTCTTCAGGCTCACTAGTTGAAGTTTTTTGACGTTTACTCTCTTGTTCGTCATCCTTTCTTTTGAAAAAAGAATGAATAGTTTTCGTCTTTCCCATGAATTCCTAACAAAAAGTACTAATAATACATTAATTAATTCATCATCAAGGTATCAAATCCTCTTTATCTATTAAGTATTTTAGATCTATTATTTATGTAAATATGATTCTAATTCATGAATAAAGATAAACATTAATGATTCCTAATTGTTACTCAATGCATTCATAATAACAATAAAAAAAATAAAGAATTGTTAAGAAATTCTGAATTAGGAATGAATTCAAAAAAAAATGGATAAGGATTGCAAAAGCCATGTAACACTCACCTTGGCCCCAAAAGTCTTTGGCTGTGGCAGAGTACAATCGCAGACGGCACGGCAGAAGTGCAGAACATATGTCGGCTGAATAAGAATATAAGATTATTATATTTGATAGTTATAATTTGGGTATTAAGTTTATTGTATGGTGGGTAATCTAGGGTTAAACAAATAAAAATAAGAGTTAAAATATATTTACCAAATTACCCATCATTTAGGAAAAATAATCGGGGTGGCGATCCTATATAATTTTAAAATTTTCGGACGAAAAATCGAACCATATACACTTCTAACCGAAACATTGGGGTGGGCGGGTGCACCCCCGAGCACCCATGATCCTTCGCCCCTGATCAAGGGCGTACCCATCCAAAGGCCTGTCAGCGATGTATAGTGAATACCCTTTTAAGCTTTATGATTTAAGATATAACTTTATAAGACTAATCAAATAGCATTAAGCATAACAAATTTACTTAATTAAAAATAATGGATATTTGTAAAGATACTGTTGGATCTGCGTTAGTTATACTTGTGAGCATTAAACAAGAAAGAACAAACAATTTGTAAATTGCAGTTTAAATAAGATAAACACACAAGTAGGAAGTTATATCAAGACTTTTTATATTGAATAGGGATTTCAAATATAGATGTTTATTAGATGAATCTTTATTTGTCATCAACTTCTCTCTGATCTCACCCTTGAATTGGTACTCAAATTTCATTAAGAGATAGTCATCTGGATCTGATTCAAGTTCAAACCTTAGAAGGACCTGCAGATCTTTATTATTGAGCCCATGGGCATTGTTCATAAAGATCTTTTCAACTTCTCCATTAGCGCTGGCTAATGTCAATTCATGGCTTGTCTTACCAGACGTTCATTTTAGAATTTTAAGCTAAATGGATTTCTTAGGGCATATGTTATCTGACGTGTTGAGGGAAATTGTTTTCCCAAGACTCGACTAAGTAGATCTTCTGGATTTGTGTTTGGATACCCATACAATAGTTTATTTCTGATCCCTTCTTTAATTATCTCATCTTGGTGCTTCTGCTGACATTTCTTTTTGTTTCTTTGGGTAGCCAATGGCAGCTGATGAAATGTTCTTTGCAGTAGGAAGTGCTAAGGGATCAATCAGAGATCTGATGGGAAAGTCTATTTCTTCATACTTTGGTGTCGCAACCCCCGACCCCTGCCCGGGAGCGGGTGCCGCGAGCTAGTCAGATGGTATCAGTGTTTATTAATTTGGCAGCGGAATGCATCAGGACCGTAGTTAGGAAATATTTTTATCAGAGTTAAACACCAAACTTTTAATAACAAATCATTTGGGATAAAACCCAAGTTCATTTTACAATACATTTGTAGGGATAAACCCTAATTGTTGAAAACAAAAAACTCCTTTTTATTTAGGTAACTTTTATAGCCATCTTTCCAAGTCTTCAGTGCTCTCCAGCTGGCTTCTATTGGCTTTCACATTTTGTTTCCAGAAACGCGCTTTAAAAAAACAGTTTTATCAGCAAGAAATACTGGCGAGTGCATCCCAGTTTAATCAAAACAGTTTTACAACTTTACAGTATTGAGGGCATCCGCAATTACATTTGCTTATATCTACTCAATTACTCATTCTGTACTATCAACACCTGACTTGTGGGTCATATTACTCATTGGCTAACTCTTTGTCCAATGGTAACGTCTTTCACATTTTGTATACAAAACCCCAACATACCGGCAGTAATTGAAGAATTACAAATGTGACATCTGTGCCTCTACGACCATCATACAAATACGAATCCAATGAAATCTTGTATTTCAATATTGGGATTTGTACAAATACATGTGACAATTGCACATATCAATTCTTGTTCGATTTCAAGCTCTAAATCAATTTCTAGAAAGTTATATGCAAACTATTACGTAAACGTAATCAGTTTAATGCGACAAACACTCTGGAATAGTTACATATGCTTAACATACCTTAAATAATCTTTACATAAGTTAGAAATAAGTTTTAAAGGGTTTGGTATGTCAAAAACAAGTTTATTCGATCACAGGGACTACTTGCGACAAACTGCAAAAGTCTGCCAATTCGTATAGCAACGTACACTCCGGAACATGATCATAAGCTAAACATACCCTAAATACCCTTAACATAGCTTAGAAATAAGTTTTGAGGGGTTCGGTATGCGAAAATGCGCTTATTTGATCATAGGGACTAAAAGCGTCAAAACTACGAAAGTTTGCATTTACGTGCATATCTCGCATTCTGACCATATCCGGACATCCAAAAATTTTTGTAATCACTAGAATCTTGTATTTTAGTGATAGGAACGCAAAAATACCTTTCCTCGCGTAATTTGGATCCTTTTCACGTCCGTTCGAGTTTCGTCGTAATTAACTGAAAAACGCGACCGTACGACCAAATGAACCGACATCCGTGATATTTTGAAGCATATTTCAAGTCCCCTATGCTTGAACATCCTTGTAGAGCCTTGAAAATGGGTTAACGGGGGTTAAACGCGTCGAAAAACAAGTTCTGAGCTGCAGGGACCAGTTCTGCCAAAACTGAAAGTTCTGAATAGCAGACTGATAGGCTGGCCACGAACCAGAGACCCTGTATGGGTCGCGGATCGCGAGAAACAGTGCTGGCAGTTTATTTCAATTCAGCAACAGCCTTGGTTTTTGCTCGTTTTTTATACAATCTTGTGGGCTTCTTGTATGATCATCAAGGCTTTAATTTCTAGCCTAACACTTGTAATAATCCTACACTTGCTTGGGCAATACACAAGCCACTTGTCATGATCTTGTAGCTCCAAGATTTGTATAAATACCCACCTCATTTGCTCAACTCATTGCTCATTCCATTCTCTTTCACTGTATCTCTGATTTGAGGCTACCACTCTTGTTGGATGCTTCATAACTGAGTTTTCTTAGTCATCTTCTTCAGCCTAGAACACTTGTAAGTGTTCTTTCATGCGTTGTTATATATTTCAAGCAAGAAAGTCAAACAATGTTTGACTTTCTGCTTTGACCATGATTTGGTCAAGTCAAAGTTCGTTTGAACTTTGCAATGTGAGCGTAATCACGATGGTTATAATCCCTTGCGATTATACCTACTGATTACCACGTTTACTAGTCGAAGTGACAAGTCAAAGTTTCGGTTAAAATGCACGTTTATGTGCATTTTGCGACGAAACTATTTTCGAGTATAAAAACACTTTGTTTTGATACCAAATCAGTTTTCTAACGTAGTTAAACATGTTTTAACATGTTTAACTCGTCACTCCTAGTTTAGTGCTTGTTTAGGGTCGTAAGTCAAGCGGTCTCGACAACCGCTTAGACTTTCGAACCCGACCCGTTTGGTCGATCATTAGGATCCGACCAGACATATTTTGTAACCATAGTTGTATAGGGAATACCTTCCAAGGTTATACCTTATGGTCACTCCGTTTGATTAGTTCTATGATAGGTAGTTTCTATGCCTTCGGAAAATGACCAAAATGCCCTTTTTACGCGTAATTCGAATTTAAGCATATGTAACTTAAATTTTAACACTTAAACTGATTATGCAACAATATTAAACATGTTAGGGCATATAATACTTGTCATAGGACTAGTTAGGCTATCCAAATGCGCTTTTGCGCAAATGACGGGTTAAAGTAGCGTAGACTACATTAACCGGTCATAACGGGTCATAAGCACTTAGGATGGTATCAAATCAGAATGTAGGCTTGTATTAACCATATCATATGAGTTCCAACGCTCATTTGGTTTACGAGACCTCATTCTACCCGATTTCCCGATTTAGGTGCCGATTTATTAACATAGTGATCCGATACTAGGTGCCACTTAATTTCCTTGATCGAGGATACTTTGCAAATCTCAAGTGAGTACATAGTTACCCTATTTTACTGCTTTCAATTGTTTTAGGGTGTTGCATATGTGCTAAAAGATTTCGAGTTTTCAAAACAAATAACTATGGTTTATATTAAACACAACGATTTCAATAATGTGAACGAACTTGTTGGGGCGTTGGTCGAAAGACATCGAATGACATTCATTAACTATGATCAAGCTGACTAGTAGTATGTTATGGTACATAGGATCTGACAAATCCCGTTATCGGACTATCACCATGGTTATGGGGGTAATGTGGGTAACGACAGAACCTGATGAATTTTAACTAACCCTTTGGTGGTTTGTTAATACGATTGAACGATGGGCAAGTCACACAGGTTTGAATGTGTTCAACGAGACGACTAAAAGTTAGTTTTCACAATTAAAATACGAACGATTTGAACGATTTGAACTACTTGAACCATTTGAACGATTTGAACGATTGAACGATGATTTATAACATGAACGATTTGAACGATTGGTTTTGATAACACCAACGGTTGATAACACGAACGCATAGAACGATTTTTTAATGATTGGTTATTGGTAACTGATTAGATAACAGGACGGGTGTAATGTAATAAAAGCATGGTAGATACGCCGCTGGTACTTCTTATATATAAGTGCTTTTATCATATTACATTCCGTGGCGTTATTTAGTTCACTTGGACGAATGATTTCAAACGATGACACACAACGATGTTTACTAAATAATATAAACCATAAAAGTTTTCTACAAGGAAGATTTACTATTGGTTTACGAAAACAAGGGTTTTTGTCAAGATTCATGGCAACGAGGTTTTATAAACTATAACCAACTTGTATTAAGTTGGTTAATCATATTGCAATACAAAACACTTTTCAATACAAGGTTTTCAATTATCGACTCTAATAGTTGTATGAGGTGTTGCACTACTTATACAAGCTATGAATTTGACACACTCACAAAACCTATGTGCTCGCCGACATTTTTATGCTGACTTTTTTTTTCACATATGTTTCAGATGCCGTTGTTTGATGATGTTGATGATGATTACGATGCATGCTCACGTAGGATTGGACGAGGCCTTAGTGACATAAAACAAGAAAGACAATATGTTGAACTTGTTTGTTCTATTTTAAGACAATGTTAAACACTTAATAATTAACTAAAACGAAACTTTAATCCATGTGTTGTGAAACAATGATTCTGTTACGACACTCCCCGACGTTTCCACCGCGGTTTTGTTGTTTTAACGCGGTCGGGGTGTGACAGAAGAGTTGGTATCAGAGCTCATGGTTATAGGGAATTAGGTTATTAGTAATGCTTTGACCTAGATTATAACCTTTCTAGGACCCTAACACAAGTTATCTTGTGTTTAGATTTTAAAACAAAACCATCATCTATCATTAGGTGACAACCACAACAAGAACACAAATTACAAATCCGTTTTGAAAATCAATCATCTATTCTTAGATGATTTGTTTTAGGCGTTTAGCCTTTAAAATTTTCAAAATCTCGTCAAAGTTTGGGTCTTATTAATGTGAACACGTGCAATCTGGAAGGGTGGTGTCACACCCCAAAATCCACATGCGGAGTATCACCGCTTGGAGGCGTGACTGACCAGGATCAAGCCACCAATCATATTGAACATAGCGTGTAAGTAAATATAAACCCCGAACACAATATAATTGGTGTCCAAACAAAACATAATTTAAGTAATCAGCGGAAGCATAATGTTTAAAACCAAAACAAAAGATTAAATGTATCAAATGTTTGACATGGTATATGACAATCCATGTTCCACAACGACCACGCCTCCCCGTGCAAGCTCCATGAGTACCTAACGACCTGCAAGGCATGTAACAACGAGTCAACAACAAAGTTGAGTGAGTTTACAGTTGGTGTTCATTGTTAAGTTGTTTCAAAACCAGGAGTTCATTTGTATATTGTGAGTTAATCCGTTTACCCTGTTTCCCAAACATATCCATAATTGGTGGGGGCTTCCCCATGTTAACTACTAGACATGTTTACCATATCGACCACTGACTAAAATAAGTTGGTGCCCTGCCATAAATGTCTATCATCATTGACTAGTGCCCAGATCCATTAGTTCATGCCCGTCCTCTGCCCGTCCTCTGCGGCACGGTGTGAGGCTTGTCAAACCTAAATAGCGATATCTAACTAATGACCCGCTCGCCATTGGCCGGACGATTAAGTCGATATAAAAATGAGGGACTTAATGATAGAGTTTTGGTCCAGAATTTAGGTTGTCACCCTTCAAGTAAGAGGGTGTGTACGTGTTCCAAACTAGGATATCACGCAGTTTCCAATTAGTTCCTTATCACATGTTGTCACCCTTCAAGTAAGAGGTGTGTACGTGTTCCAAACCAGGATATCACGCGGTGTTGGTTTAAATCCTTTACCCATTCCCAACCCTTGGGAATCCCATGCCTTGTGAAAGTGTAAACTCACCTTGGTTTGCTCGGTACGCTTAACTACTCGTTTTCCAATTAATGAGTCAAAGCCTAAGGTATACACGTATACATAATCAGTTCATGTTCGTATTGTACAAGTTTATGTTCATAACAGTTTCTGAATACACACAGCAGTTACAAGGCCCTATCAAGTCCACAAGTCATATTTAAGTTCCAACATATTGCTTAACAGTTAAAGGTGTGAGATGTAAAAGGTTACTTATGTCACGTGATCATAACTACACATGGTTAACAATGAGCACATTAACATTTATTGTCATTATCAGTAGGCCTCACCAATAATAGGTATCATTAACAATACATATCAGTAACAATAGACATCCTTGATTATTAGCATGATCATACACATCCATCACAGAAATCATCCTAGTCGTCTGTTTCATTTGACCTCTCGACGAAACCCTCCCATTGACGAAACATTCATGTTTCGTCGTGATCCTTCATCGACGAAACCCCCCATGTTTCGTCGATATGCATGGGTTACGTCGAGTAAGGAGTTTCGCCGCGATGTGGGTTTCCTCTACCTGGGTTTCGCCAAAACATGAGTTTCAACAGTTACCACATCTTCTACCGTTCAAGGTTCAGTCATCAACTAATCATTACCCTAAACCATTCTAATCATCAGTTATATCATGCCATTATCATCGTTCCCTAATTCACATGAAACCCTTTGATCATCAACATACAACAAGATCATCCCTAACACTACCAGGTTTCAGAATTTCGCAACAAATTATTTCATGTATGATCATATCGATATTTTTAATTTATACCCTAGATGATTTCTATATCTGTACCATCAATAGAATATTCCAATGGTTCACATACATGATCATGATTTGCATCAACAGTAAGCAGTCAACAATTTATATAACACTTAAACAAACAACATATATTAGGGCAAGCATTGTCGCACTCACCGGAGAATCGAAGGTTTGACAATACTCCAATCGGTGAGAGGGGAAGAGCTAGGTGCGAGGGAATGGCTGCCGTCGGTGATAGAGAGGAGAATGAGATACTAGGGTTTGCTAAAAGAAATCTCCGTGCAAATTACGTAAATATATGTATGCGAGTCACAGTTGGGCCTTGTCTGGGCCGGGAGTCCATCTTAGTGACGACGAAACATAGGTGGGGGCGACGAAACTCCACAAGTTTCGTCGGGTAAGGGTGTTAGTGTAAGGGTGGTGTTTCGTCGAGCAGTATAGGTGGCGAAACTACCGTGTTTCATTGAGGTAGTTCCTAACTTAAAACAGTTCACAAGTTTGTGCCACTAAACACCTTAACTACATTATTTAAATAATAACACCACATATCAAACAATCATCTCAAACATATAACTAATCGTGCACAAATACAAGGCAAACAAGTTATGCAAAACACAATAGTGAACAATAGTGCGTCGAGGAAAGGCCTTGAAAACTCGAGTTGTTACGTTATCCCCAACTTGAAAGAAATTTCGTCCTGAAATTTAGCACGTGGTTACTGAGGAAGCTAGTTGTGTTGCGTTGTTTCCTGGTTTTCCTGGGGTGTCACATCATCCCCCGGTTGGTTTGGAATTTCGTCCCGAAATTCCGCAGTAGCTTCAGCCTCAGTAGTGGTTGCACTGTTCTTGAACAACTGGGGATACTTGAGTTTCATTTGGTCTTCTCGTTCCCAGGTAAACTCTGGGTCACGACGGGAGTTCCAACGAACTCGAACAAGAGGTATTCTGGTGTGTTTGAGAACCTTAACGTCTCGGTCTGTGATTTCAACTGGTTCCTCGACGAATCGCAACTGATCGTCGATAGTGAGCTCCTTCAAAGGAATTACGAGGGTCTCATCTGACAGACACTTCTTCAGATTTGACACGTGAAATACGTTGTGAACGCCACTGAGTTCTGCGGGTAGGTTTAGTTTGTAGCACACTTTGCCTATTTTCTCTATGATTTCAAAAGCTCCAACGTATCGTGGGTTAAGTTTGCCTCGTTTGCCAAAACGAACTACACCTTTCCAAGGTGAGACTTTGAGTAGCACTCGCTCCCCAACCTGGAACTCGAGTGGTTTCCTGCGCTTATCAGCGTAGCTTTTCTGACGGTTACGAGCTGCCGCCATTCATTGTCGTATCTGTGCAATCCTTTCCGTTGTGTCTACTACAAGTTCTGGACCCGTGATTTGGCTGTCACCAACTTCTGCCCAGCAAAGAGGTGATCGACATTTATGTCCGTACAATGCCTCAAATGTAGCGGCTTGGATGCTGGTGTGGTAACTGTTGTTATACGAAAATTCCACTAACGGTAGATGTTTTTCCCAACCATTGCCAAAATCGATTACACAAGCCCTAAGAATATCTTCAAGGGTTTGGATGGTGCGTTCAGACTGCCCATCCGTCTGTGGGTGATAAGCGGTACTCATGTCTAAACGTGAGCCAAAGGACTTGTGCATTGCCTGCCACAGTTCAGAAGTAAAACACGCATCTCGATCGGAAATAATGGAGGTTGGCACCCCGTGCCTTGAAACCACTTCCTTTAAGTAAACGTCTGCTAAAGTAGAGAACTTGTCTATTTCTTTGATGGCCAAAAAGTGTGCAGCCTTAGTCAATCGATCCACTATAACCCAAATAGTCTCATTTCCACATTGAGATCTAGGTAGGCCAGTAACGAAATCCATGGAAATTTGCTCCCATTTCCATTGTGGTATTTCTAGTTGTTGGAGTAGGCCCGATGGTTTCTGATATTCCGACTTGACTCTCGCACAAGTCAAACATTTGCTAACGTAAGTTGCTATGTGGGCTTTCATGCTAGGCCACCAATATGTAGTCTTTAGGTCGTGGTACATCTTATCCGAACTAGCATGTACTTAGCAGCGAGACTTGTGTGCTTCATCCATCACCAGTTCACGTAGATTTCCATAATGTGGGACCCAAATGCGCCCTGTAACGCAGTAAGCGCCGTCTTCCTTTTGTTCTAATCGTTTCCTTGATGCACACGTTCTCCGCTTTCAAAGCTTCAACCTGAGCATCTCGTATTTGTGTAGGAAGACTAGATTGGATGGTAAGTTGTAACGCACGCACGCGTTTAGGTGTAGTATCTTTTCGACTGAGTGCATCAGCCACAACATTGGCCTTCCCGGATGGTACTTGATCGCGCATTCGTAGTCATTCAAGAACTCGACCCATCGCCATTGTTGCATGTTCAACTCCTTCTGCTTGAAGATATACTCGAGACTCCTGTGATCGGTATAAATGGTGCACTTGGTACCGTACAGGTAATGTCTCCATATCTTAAGTGCGAAGACAACAGCTCCCTGCTCCAGATCATGTGTAGTGTAATTCCTTTCGTGAATTTTGAGTTGGCGGGCGATGCATAAGCAATAAGCTTATCTCGTTGCATCAACACGCAACCAAGTCCTTGGATCGAGGCGTCGCAGTAAACCACAAAATCGTCTGTGCCTTCAGGTAATGAGAGAATCGGTGTGCCACAAAGTCTATCCTTTAAGTGCTGAAATGCAGATTCCGATGCATCACCCCAACGATAGGTGACACCCTTCTGAGTTAGTGAGGTGAGAGGTTGCGCTATCTTGGAGAAATCCTTGATGAACCTTCTGTAATAGCCCGCCAAACCCAAGAATTGGCGGATTTCTGTTGGTGTACGGGGTGCAAGCCAGTTCTTGATCGAGTCTACCTTGGATGGATCAACATGAATCCCATCCTTGTTTACCACATGCCTAGAAAGTGGACTTCGCGAAGCCAAAAGTCGCATTTCGAAAACTTAGCGTACAACTGTTCTGTTCGGAGGAGTTCCAAAATAAGCCGTAGATGGTGCTCTTGTTCCTCCTGACTCTTAGAATAGATCACGATGTCGTCGATGAATACAATAACAAACTTATCCAAGTAGGGCTTGCACACTCTTTTCATAAGATCCATGAAGACCGCAGGTGCGTTTGTCAAACCGAAAGGCATAACCAGGAACTCGTAATGCCCATAACGAGTCCTGAACGCTATCTTAGAGATATCCTCGTCTCGGACTCTCAGTTGATGGTAGCCTGACCTCAGGTTAATCTTCGAATAGTAGCTCGACCCTTGCAACTGATCGAACAGGTCATCAATGCGTGGAAGTGGATAGCGATTCTTTACGGTCACCTTGTTGAGTTCGCGGTAGTCGATACACATTCTGAAGGTACCATCTTTCTTCTTCACAAATAATACTGAAGCTCCCCAAGGCGAAGAGCTAGGACGAATAAAACCCTTATCCAAGAGCTCTTGTAGTTGCGTGGACAGTTCTTCAAGTTCTGATGGAGCTAAACGATAAGGTGCACGAGCTATAGGTGCTGCTCCAGGAGCTAGCTCGATTTGAAATTCAACCTGTCGGTGGGGCGGAAGACCAGGTAATTCCTCAGGGAATACCTCAGGAAAGTCACGTACAATCGGAAAATCTTCAATCCTCTTCTCCTTCTTCGAGGTGTCAGTAACGAGGGCTAGAATAGCAGTGTGGCCCTTTCGTAAACACTTCTGGGCCTTAAGAAAAGAAATGATGCTAACAACAGCACCACTCTTGTCGCCATGTATCACTAAAGGTTTTCCATTTGAACTAGGAATACGAACGATCTTCTCCTTGCAAAGGATCTCTGCTCGATGTTGCAATAGCCAATCCATACCAATAACGATGTTGAAACTACCCAAAACGATAGGAATGAGGTCGATAGAGAAGGTTTGACCAGCTAAGATGTGATTACAACCCTTAACTATATGTGTGGCTTCAAGACTTTTACCGTTTGCTAGATCTACCATGTGCTTGGTGTTCAAAAGTGTTGGGGTACGCTTAAGCATTTGACTAACTTTTAGAGACACATAACTGGTATCGGCACCCGAATCAAATAAAACATTAACATAAAAGTCGTCCAGTAGAAACTTACCCATCACGACGTTGGGATCATTCCTTGCATCACCCTGACCAATCACAAAAGCTTGACCCCTGGCACCGTTGTCACCATTGTTTCCCCCATTATTATTTCCGTTCCCCTGATTGTTGTTCTACCTCTGATTCAGTTGGGGGCAGTCTCTTTTGAAGTGGCCTTCAGCACCACACTGAAAGCATCCCTTGTTGTTACCCTGCTGCTACTGTTGTTGCTGATACTAATTCTGTGGAGCTTGCTGCTGGTTCTGTCATCGCTGATTTGCAGGGTAGAGACTCCTGCAGTCCTTGGACGCATGGCCAGGTTTGTTACACCTGTGACAAGTGCCCCTAGTACAGGGTCCACTATGATGGAAACCACAACGATTACACTTGGGGTGGTTCCCCTTGTACCCACTCTGCCCTTGACTTCCAGAAGATTGCTGACCTGGGCTCTTGTAGTCATCAGTCTTTCGTTGCTGAGATTGAGACTGAGCTGATGTCGAACCCTTGCTTGAGATCCCATCCCATTTACGCTTGTTGTTGTTGGGAGCATCAGAAGTAGTAGTGGTAGTAGTAGTAGCTCCAATACGCTTGGCAGCCTGTTCTGCTCGACTGCCTGATCAGTGAGACGATGAGCCAAACGGACGATCTGCTGGATGGTGCCAAGATTAGCTGAGGTCACGTGACTTTGAATTTCTGGCACTAAACCCTTAAGGTACAGCTCGATTCGCTTGATAGGAGGATCTACCATCGTAGGACACAAGATTGCCAGCTCATTCGACCTTTTCGTATACGCTTCGATTTCTGACCCCGTCATCTTTAAGTTGAAGAACTCGACTTCCAACTTGTGTATGTCATCACGATTGCAGTATTCTTCCTTGATCAGTTCCTTGAAATCGTTCCATGGGGTGGCGTTAGCAACTGCCAACCCTAACATTTGAACTTATGCTTTCCACCAAGTTAACGCAATACCCTCAAGTGTTCCAGTAGAATACTTCACCCTACGAGCCTCAGGGCATTCACACATCTCGAAGACAGATTCGAGCTTCTCAAACCAATAGAGGAGGCCTACCGCTCCTTCAGTGCCACTAAAAGTAGTAGGTCGACAGTGCATGAAAGTTTTGAAGGTACATGCAGGAGGCTGAGCATGTTGACCTGTCCTGTGTGTAAGAAGAAACAATGTTAAGCACAAGTGTTGGTTTACGTGAGTAGGATCTAAGGATCCTAGGGTAAGTTGCAATGGCAGGTTATACCTCCTGCCTGAGCGGCTGCGAGTGCTGCAGTAACTTGTTCCTTGATTAAAGCCGTCAGCTGGGCTTGAGTCATGTTGATACGTCCAATCATGATCTTCATACAAATAGAAACATGAGTGAGAGAGGTTCGCGAAAGTGCGATGACAGAAGAGAGTAAGCACACATGTGTTCTCTAACAATAGTTGTTACGTTCATCTAAGCATACCACGAGCAATGTACTATGTAACTAGGAAGTAGGCAACATAAACATAAATCATATCACCTATAGTGTTGAGTCTTGCACGTGGAGCGAAGCGTCATAGTGGATCGTTGAGCACTGTACTGGTTATAGTCTGGTTTTAACAAAAACTTTTTCCCTCATTAAAACCAAGTTCACTATAACCAATGGCTTTGATACCAATCTGTCACACCCCCAAAATCCACATGCGGAGTATCACCGCTTGGAGGCGTGACTGACCAGGATCAAGCCACCAATCATATTGAACATAGCGTGTAAGTAAATATAAAACCCGAACATAATATAATTGGTGTCCAAACAAAACATAATTTAAGTAATCAGCGGAAGCATAATGTTTAAAACCAAAACAAAAGTTCAAATGTATCAAATGTTTGACATGGTATATGACAATCCATGTTCCACAACGACCACGCCTCCCCGTGCAAGCTCCATGAGTACCTAACGACCTGCGAGGCATGTAATAACAAATCAACAACAAAGTTGAGCGAGTTCACAGTTGGTGTTCATTGTTAAGTTGTTTCAAAACCAGGAGTTCATTTGTATGTTGTGAGTTAATCCGTTTACCATGTTTCCCAAACATATCCATAGTTGGTGGGCGCTTCCCCATGTTAACCACTAGACCTGTTAACCATATCGACCACTGACTAAAATAAGTTGGTGCCCTGCCGTCAATGTCTATCATCATTGACTAGTGCCCAGATCCATTAGTTCACGCCCGTCCTCTGCGGCACGGTGTGAGGCTTGTCAAACCTAAATAGCGCTATCTAACTAATGACCCGCTCGCCATTGGTCCGGCGATTAAGTTGATATAAAAATGAGGGACTTAATGATAGAGTTTTGGTCTAGAATTTAGGTTGTCACCCTTCAAGTAAGAGGGTGTGTACGTGTTCCAAACCAGGATATCACGCAGTTTCCAATTAGTTCCTTATCACATGTTGTCACCCTTCAAGTAAGAGGGTGTGTACGTGTTCCAAACCAGGATATCACACGGTGTTGGTTTAAATCCTTTACCCATTCCCAACCCTTAGGAATCCCATGCCTTGTGAAAGTGTGAACTCACCTTGGTTTTCTCGGTATGCTTAACTACTTGTTTTCCAATTAATCAGTCAAAGCCTAAGGTATACACGTATACATAATCAGTTCATGTTCGCATTGTACAAGTTTATGTTCATAACAGTTTCTGAATAGACACAGCAGTTACATGGCCCTATCAAGTCCACTAGTCATATTTAAGTTCCAACATATTGCTTAACAGTTAAAGGTGTGAGATGTAAAAGGTTACTTATGTCACGTGATCATAACTACACATGGTTAACAGTAAGCACATTAACATTTATTGTCATTATCAGTAGGCCTCACCAACAATAGGTATCATTAACAATACATATCAGTAACAATAGACATCCTTGATTATTAGCATGATCATACACATCCATCACAGAAATCATCCTAGTCCTCTGTTTCGTTTGACCTCTCGACGAAACCCTCCCATTGACGAAACATTTATGTTTCGTCGTGATCCTTCATCGACGAACCCCCCCCCCATGTTTCGTCGATATGCATGGGTTACGTCGAGTAAGGAGTTTCGTCGCGATGTGGGTTTCCTCTACCTGGGTTTCGCCAAAACATGAGTTTCAACAGTTACCACATCTTCTACCGTTCAAGGTTCAATCATCGACTAATCATTACCCTAAATCATCCTAATCATCAGTTATATCATGCCATTATCATCATTCCCTAATTAACATGAAACCCTTTGATCATCAACATACAACAAGATCATCCCTAACACTACCAGGTTTCAGAATTTCGCAACAGATTATTTCATGTATGATCATATCGATATTTTTAATTTACACTCTAGATGATTTCTATATCTGTTTCATCAATAGAATATTCCAATAGTTCACATACATGATCATGATTTGCATCAACAGTAAGCAGTCAACAATTTATATAACACTTAAACAAACAATACATATTAGGGCAAGCATTGTCGCACTCACCGAAGAATCGAAGGTTTGACAATACTCCAATTGGTGAGAGGGGAAGAGCTCGGTGTGAGGGAATGGCTGCCGTTAGTGATAGAGAGGAGAATGAGATACTAGGGTTTGCTAAAAGAAATCTCCGTGCAGATTACGTAAATATATGTATGCGAGTCATAGTTGGGCCTTGTCTGGGCCGGGAGTCCATCTTAGTGACGACGAAACATAGGTGGGGGTGACAAAACTCCACAAGTTTCGTCGGGTAAGGGTGTTAGTGTAAGGGTGGTGTTTCGTCGAGCAATATAGGTGGCGAAACTACCATGTTTCATTGAGGTAGTTCCTAACTTAAAGCAGTTCACAAGTTTGTGCCACTAAACACCTTAACTACATTATTTAAATAATAACACCACATATCAAACAATCATCTCAAACATATAACTAATCGTGCACAAATACAAGGCAAACAAGTTATGCAAAACACAATAGTGAACAATAGTGCGTCGAGGAAAGGCCTTGAAAACTCGAGTTGTCACAGGTGGGTGCTTGTATCCCGAGTTTTCTGTCTAAGGCTAGAGTGTTTGTACAAATCCACATAATCGGACCAGTCACTCTTACCTGGGAACTCTTGGGATAAGTGTCCACTTATTGGCTAAAGCATGTCTTCGCGATACATTATAAAGATCTATTTACTTTGATCACCGCTGTGTGTCGTTTGTTTGTTCGAAATAATGAATAGATGATCACCTTCCGTATGTTTCAACGATATTTCCAAAACTTCTTTTTTCTATCCAAATGTCAATCTCACTCGTTTCTCATGTTTCCTTGTTCTTTTTAGAAAATGCCTCCTAGAAGCGATCAAACTGAGGATGCTGCCGTCACAGCCCTAGTCACTCAGCAGATTGCTACTGTGATTCCGAACCTCATTACCCAAATAAACCAAGCAAATAACAATAACAATGCTCAGTGTAGCTTCAAAACGTTCAATTCAGCTAAACCACTGAAATTTTCTGGGTCTGAAGGAGCAACTGCGCTCCTACAATGGTTCGAGTGTCTAGAAAGCACATTCCGACATGTTCAGTGTCCAAATGAGCGAAAGGTTGAATTCGCATCTAGTGTTTTTGAGAAACGAGCATTAACATGGTGGAATGGTGTGATGAGAGACAGGGGTGCCAATGTGGCGTTGGCTCAAACCTGGGAAGAGCTTCGAGCTCTAATGATGAAGGAATTCTCTCCTCATCATGAACTCAGGGCACTGGAAAGGGAATTCGATGATCTTAAACAAAATAACGGTGAGCATCGAGCCTACACAGACCGATATGAGGAACTAAGTCTGTTATGTCCAACCATGGTTACGCCTTTGGATAAAGCAATTGAAAAGTACATTGATGGCCTCCCTGACTCAGTTCAGGACATTGTTACTGTCACACCCCCAAAATCCACACGCGGAGTACCACCGCATGGAGGCGTGACATGACTAGGATCAAGCCACCAATCATATTGAACATATAAGAAATTAGCAAACGTAAATGTATATCAACCCACAATATGAAAGGTTTTCAAATAACATAATTTATGTAGCGGAAGCACAGTATAAAATCCAACGTAATTATTAAGTTTTCAACTGTCATAAGTGTTTATCAAAACATCCACATTCCGTGCCCACAACGACTGCGCCTCCCGTGCAAGATCCATGTATACCTAAGGTCCCGCAAGGCATCTAACAGAGAGTCAACAACTAGTTGAGCGAGTTCACAGTAAGTAAGTTCGTAATAGTAATTCCGTTGCATCACCATGCGTTATTAACTAAGTCAATTGTATGTTCATTTAGTGGGGGCTTCCCATGTATGTAGGTACTATTAATGCGGGCTTCCCATGATTATATTTACTAGACTATTTGTAACCATAAGTGTTCTTCCTAACTCGAGAACAGGAGTACGTACGAAGTTTACGTAGGTTTTACGTAAGTGCCCTTCTTTACCCTAGGACAGTGGTACGCGTGGGGTTTACGTAGGTTTTACGTAAGTGTCCTTCCTAACCCGGAAGACAGTAGCATGTGTGAGTTTAAGTAGGTTTTACGTAAGTGCCCTTCGTACTTTGAGGACAGTGGTAAGTACTTGTTTACGTAGGTTTTACGTAAGTGCCCTGCTTAACCTGAGGACGATGGTGGATAGTCTAGTAGCCGTGTAAGTACGAGCAACTGTTCAATCCCATTATTCAAACCCGTTCCCAACCAACCGGGAATCCCATGCCTTGGTAAGAGTGTGAACTCACCTTGGTTTGCTCGGTAGATACACAAAAAGGTTGCTAGAGCTAAGAGTGGTTAACCACGGCCTAACATGGTTACCATACAAGTCAGGTTTTGGTTTTTCGAGTAGTGCACACAAGTATCACATAACTAGCAGGTGATTAACACATATCGATCATGGCAAACACACAGTGCACGTAAGCATATTAGCAGTCAATTCCATATCATCTGTTACTTGTACGATCCAAAGGTAAAGCCCAATAAAAAGGCGGCCGAACATGTTGTGCGGTCGGCACTGCCTTGTGCGACCTACATCATGTTGTGCGATTCCGATAACCACCCGGCCCAAATAGTCATAAGCCCAAACGTATATAAATACATGGCCCAATCTAATGACATGTAAGAGTCTTGTGCGATCCGGATGGGCTTGTATGATTCGGTCGCCTTGTGCGATCCGTTTGGGTTGTGCGATCGGACGAGTCCAGCCCAAATCGTATACCTGGCCCAATCGTTACAACTTGTGCCATCCAGTAGGCCTTGTGCGACTGGGGCTCCTTGTGCGATTGGATCATCTTGTGCGACCAACAGATCTTGTGCGATTAGTTTAAATGTCCGGATTTCATGCAATCGGTTACAATTATTCAATGATTTCCAAATTTGTCATTTATCAATTAACAAGTTTCCAATTATCCGTTTATTATACAATCAATCAAACCAAACAATTTGCTAATAATTCATAAGAACCCTAAACATAATCACAACATGAACATCAACCACAACTTCAACATATTAACAGATTTGTGTCCTTGATATCTAGCATGCACTCGAACATATCATCACCACAATTCGTCTAACCTAAACACAATTACAGCCAATTAATTCAAGCATTCGGTTCTAGTTCATCATGCAAAACATAACCTCATCTAACCCTATATCGATCCATACATACTACTCATATGAGCCGGTTACATGAACACCAAGTTCATCGATTTACATTGCGATTAAACACACATCATCATCTTTGAATCATTATGTAAAACATGCAACCCATAATATCAACAATCATACAAACAAGGTGATACACTAACCGATTAAAGGAGAGAGGGCAAAGATTGATCCGAACACCACAAACTTCGATGGAGAGGATGTTTGGCTGCCGTCGGGTTCGTGAGGGAGAGAGAGAGCACTAGGGTTTGTGTGTGTGAAGTGTATTGGTAAAATGTGAGATGGTTACAAACACCCTAAGTGTTAATCGAACAATGGGGATGGGCCGAACCCAAACTTGGGCTGCCCATTCGGTTCAAGTTCAACCGAAGTGGAGTCCAAATGAACTTGTGCGATCGGTGCAAATACGTAATAACACATAACATAACATACATTCATTAATCATAATAGTTCACATAATCACATAGCGTTACACAAAGATAGGTTCGAAATACGAGTTGTCACATTATCCCCAACTTAAAAGAAATTTTGTCCCGAAATTTGGTACGTACTCACTGAGGAAGCTAGTTAAGTTGCATGGTTTTCTTGGGGTGTCACATCCTCCCCCCGTTGATCTGGAATTTCGTCCCGAAATTCTGTGGTAGCTTCAGCCTCAGTAGTGGTTGCACTGTTCGCGAACAACTGGGGATACTTTTCTTTCATTTGATCTTCTCGTTCCCAGGTGAACTCTGGGCCACAACGGGAGTTCCAACGAACTCGAACAAGCGGTATTCTGGTGCGCTTGAGGACCTTAACATCCCGGTCTGTGATTTCTACTGGTTCTTCAACGAAGTGCAACTGTTCGTCGATAGTGAGCTCCTTCAAAGGAACTATGAGGGTCTCATCTGACAGGCACTTCTTCAGATTCGACACGTGAAAAACATTGTGAACTGCACCGAGTTCTGCTGGTAGGTTCCATTTGTAGGCCACTTTGCCTATTCTTTCTATAATTTCGAATGGTCCGACATACCGCGGATTGAGTTTGCCTCTTTTGCCAAAACGAACCACACCCTTCCAGGGTGAGACTTTGAGTAGCACTCGATCCCCAACTTGGAACTCGAGTGGTTTCCTGCGCTTATCAGCGTAACTTCTCTGACTGTCACGAGCCGCCGCCATGCGTTGCCGTATCTGTGCAATCCATTCAGTAGCATCAACTACCATTTCTGGACCTGTGATTTGACTATCCCCCACCTCTGCCCAACAGAGAGGTGACCGGCATTTACGTCCATACAATGCCTCAAATGGAGCGGCTTGAATGCTGGTGTGGTAACTGTTATTGTACGAAAACTCCACTAAAGGGAGATGTTTTTCCCAGCTGCTGCCGAAATCGATAACACATGCCTGAAGCATGTCTTCTAGGGTTTGAATAGTGCGTTCAGACTGCCCATCCGTCTGAGGGTGATATGCTGTGCTCATGTCTAATCGAGAGCCAAAAGATTTGTGCGTTGCTTGCCACAGTTCTGAAGTAAATCGTGCATCGCGATCCGAAATGATAGAGGTGGGCACCCCGTGCCTCGAGACCACTTCCTTCAAGTAGATGTCTGCTAATGTGGAGAACTTGTCTGTTTCTTTGATTGCCAAGAAATGAGCAGACTTGGTGAGTCGATCCACGATTACCCAAATAGTATCGTTCCCATGCTGGGATCTAGGCAGGCTAGTAACAAAGTCCATGGAAATTTCCTCCCATTTCCACTGTGGTATCTTGGGTTGCTGAAGTAGGCCTGAGGGTTTCTGGTATTCCGACTTGACTCTCGCGCAAGTCAAGCACTTGCTAACGTAAGTTGCAATGTGGGCCTTCATGCTAGGCCACCAATACGTTGTCCTGATATCGTGGTACATCTTATCTGAACCAGGATGTACCGAGTAGCGAGACTTATGAGCTTCGTCCATTACTAGCTCGCGTAGGTTGCCATACAGTGGGACCCAAATACGCCCCGTTACATAATAGGCACCGTCTTCCTTCTATTCTAATCGTTGCCTTGAGCCACGTAAGGCTTCAGCCCTGACGTTTTCTGGTTTCAATGCTTCTATCTGAGCCTCTCGTATTTGTGCAGGAAGACCAGACTGAATAGTAAGCTGTAGTGCTCGCACGCGTCTAGGTAAAGTGTCTCTTCGACTGAGAGCGTCAGCCACGACGTTGGCTTTGCCTGGATGATACTTGATGGCACACTCGTAATCGTTCAGTAATTCGACCCATCGACGTTGACGCATGTTCAATTCCTTCTGCTTGAAGATATGCTCGAGACTCCTGTGATCGGTGTAGATAGTGCACTTGGTACCGTACAGGTAGTGTCGCCATATCTTGAGCGCGAAAACAACAGCTCCCCGCTCTAAATCGTGCGTCGTGTAGTTCCGTTCATGAACCTTAAGTTGGCGCGAAGCGTAAGCAATAACTTTATCCCGTTGCATCAATACACAACCAAGCCCCTGTATCGATGCGTCACAATAGACCACAAAATCGTCCGTGCCCTCTGGCAATGAGAGGATAGGTGCACTGCAAAGTCTATCCTTTAAGTGCTGAAAAGCGGTTTCCTGAGTATTACCCCAACGGTAGGTGACACCCTTCTGTGTCAGTAGTGTAAGCGGCTGTGCAATCTTTGAGAAATCTTTAATGAATCGCCTGTAGTAACCCGCCAAACCCAAGAATTGGCATATTTCCGTTGGTGTACGCGGTGCATGCCAGTTCCTGATCGAATCTACCTTGGATGGATCAACATGGATCCCATCCTTGTTTACCACATGGCCTAGAAAATGGACTTCACGAAGCCAGAAGTCACATTTTGAAAACTTGGCGTACAGTTGTTCCTTTCGAAGAAGTTCCAAGATAAGTCGTAGATGCTGCTCGTGTTCCTCCTGACTCTTGGAGTAAATCAGAATGTCGTCGATGAAAACAATCACGAACTTGTCTAGGTAGGGTTTGCACACCCTGTTCATAAGGTCCATAAAGACTGCAGGCGCGTTTGTTAGCCCGAATGGCATGACTAGAAATTCGTAGTGGCCGTAGCGAGTTCTGAATGCTGTCTTAGAGACGTCCTCATCCCGGACTCTCAGCTGATGGTAGCCTGACCTCAAATCTATCTTTAAGTAGTAGCTCGACCCTTGCAACTGGTCGTACAAGTCATCAATACGTGGAAGAGGATAACGATTCTTCACCGTCACCTTGTTGAGTTCACGGTAATCAATGCACATCCTGAAAGTACCGTCTTTCTTCTTCACAAACAATACTTGAGCTCCTCAAGGCGAAGAACTAGGACGAATAAAACCCTTATCCAAGAGTTCTTGTAGTTGCTTTGATAGTTCTTCCAGTTCGGTTGGAGCTAATCGATACGGTGCGCGAGCTATAGGTGCTGCTCCTGGAGCTAGCTCGATTTGAAACTCAACCTGTCGATGAGGCGGTAGACCAGGTAAATCTTCAGAAATACTTGAGGAAAATCGCGTACAACTGGGATATCCTCTATTCTTTTCTCTTTCGTTGATGCATCAGTAACTAGTGCCAAAATGGCAGTGTGACCCTTTCGTAAACATTTCTGAGCCTTCAGGAAGGAGATGATGCCAACCATAGCACCACTCTTTTCGCCTTGAACTTTGAGAGGTTCTTTGCTAGAACGGGGAATACGAACTATCTTTTCCTTGCATAAGATCTCTGCTTGCTGCTGGGATAACCAATCCATACCAATGACGATGTCGAAACTACCCAGAACTATAGGGATAAGATCGATAGAGAAAGTCTGACCAGCGAGGATAAGATTACAACCCTAAACTATGTGTGTGGCCTCTAGACTTTTACCGTTAGCTAACTCTACGACATGTTTGGTGTTTAAGGGAGTTGGTGCACGTTTTAACATTTGGCTAACTTTTAGAGACATATAACTTGTATCCGCACCCGAATCAAATAGTACAGTAACATAAAAGTCATCGAGAAGAAACTTACCCATGACTACGTTGGGATCATTCCTTGCTTCTCCCTGCCCCAGCACAAACGCACGTCCCCTAGCTTCATTGTCGTTGTTGTTTCCACCGTTGTTGTTCCCGTTGCCCTGATTGTTATTGTTGTTGCGATTCTGGTTCAACTGGGGCAGTCCCGCTTGAAGTGACCTTCAGCACCAAACTGAAAACATCCCCTGTTGCCTCGCGGTTGCTGCTGTTGCTGGTTTTGAGGAGCTGATGGTTGTTGTTGGTTCTGATTCGCAGGTCGTGGGCTCCTACAATCCTTGTCCTCATGACCCATCTTGAGACATCTCTGACAGTGACCCTTGTTGCACTGACCACTGTGGTGTCTGTTACAGTTGTTGCACCTTGGGTGATTTCCTTGATATCTTCTCTTCCCGCGACTACCGGAAGACTGCTGACTGGGACTCTGGTAGTGGTCAGTCTTTTGCTGCTGAACCTGTGACTGGGCTGAAGCTGAGCCATTGCTGGAATCCCCTCCCATTTTCTTTTGTTGTCACTGGGAGTAGCAGGAGTAGCTGAAGTGGTAGCGGTAGTAGTAACACTGATGCGCTTAGGCAGCCTGTCCCGATTCACTGCCTGATCCGTGAGGCGATGAGCAAGACGTTGAATATCCTGGATATTATCAAGGTTAGCCGATGTCACATGGCTTTGGATTTCTGGCGCTAGACCCTTGAGATACAACTCAATGCGCTTGATTGGAGGGTCCACCATAGTTGGACACAAGATGGCCAGCTCGTTTGACCGTTTAGTATAGGCTTCAATTTCCGACCCCGTCATTTTCAGATGATAGAGCTCCACCTCCAACTTGTGGATGTCGTCACGTGTGCAGTATTCTCGCTTAATGAGCTCCTTAAAATCATTCCAAGGGGTGGCGTTAGCAGCTGCCAGCCCTAAAAATCTGAACTTGCGCGTTCCACCAAGTTAGCGCAATTCCTTCTAGAGTACCAGTGGCGTACTTCACCCTGCGAGCCTCAGGGCATTCACACACTTCAAATACCGACTTGAGTTTTCGAACCAATGGAGGAGTCCAACCACTCCTTCAGTGCTACTAAACGTGCTAGGACGACAGTCCATGAAGTTCTTGAAAGTGCAAACAGGTTGCTGTGCGTGTTGACCTATTGTGTACGAATAGGACAAAGTTAAACACAAGAGTTGGTCTAAAAGAGTAGGATTTAAAGATCCTAGTGTGAGTTACGACTGCAGGGTATACCTCCTGCTTGTGCAGCTGCAAGTGCCGCAGCAACTTGTTCGTTAATGAGAGCCGTCAACTGGGCTTGAGTCATGTTAATTCGTCCAGACATGATCTTCATAGCAAAGATAACATAGGTAAGAGAGAGGTTCGCGAAAAGTGCGATGACAGAAGAGAGTAAGCACACAAGTGTTCTCAAGCAATAGTGGTTATGTGTATCTAAGCATACCCTGAGCAAAGTTCTATGTGATCTAGCAAGTAGGCAATATAAACATAAACCATATTACCTAGAATGTTGAGTCTTGCACGTGGAGCGAAGCGTCGTTGTGGATCGTTGAGAGCACTGTACTGGTTATAGTCTGGTTTTAATAAAAACGTTTTCCCCATATTAAAACCAAGTTCTCTATAACCAATGGCTCTGATACCAATCTGTCACACCCCCAAAATCCACACGCAGAGTACCACCGCATGGAGGCGTGACATGACCAGGATCAAGCCACCAATCATATTGAACATATAAGAAATTAGCAAACGTAAATGTATATCAACCCACAATATGAAAGGTGTTCAAATAACATAATTTATGTAGCGGAAGCACAGTATAAAATCCAACATAATTATTAAGTTTTCAACTATCATAAGTGTTTATCAAAACATCCACATTCCGTGCCCACAACGACTACGCCTCCCGTGCAAGCTCCATGTATACCTAAGGTCCTGCAAGGCATGTAACAGAGAGTCAACAACTAGTTGAGCGAGTTCACAGTAAGTAAGTTCGTAATAGTAATTCCGTTGCATCACCATGCGTTATTAACTAAGTCAATTGTATGTTTATTTAGTGGGGGCTTCCCATGTCTGTAGGTACTATTAATGGGGGCTTCCCATGATTATATTTACTAGACTATTTGTAACCATAAGTGTTCTTCCTAACTCGAGAACAGGAGTACGTACGAAGTTTACGTAGGTTTTACGTAAGTGCCCTTCTTTACCCTAGGACAGTGGTACGCGTGGGGTTTACGTAGGTTTTACGTAAGTGTCCTTCCTAACCCGGAAGACAGTAGCATGTGTGAGTTTACATAGGTTTTACGTAAGTGCCCTTCGTACTTTGAGGACAATGGTAAGTACTTGTTTACGTAGGTTTTACGTAAGTGCCCTGCTTAACCCGAGGACGATGGTAGATAGTCTAGTAGCCGTGTAAGTACGAGTAACTGTCCAATCCCATTATTCAAACCCGTTCCTAACCCACCAGGAATCCCATGCCTTGGTAAGAGTGTGAACTCACCTTGGTTTTCTCGGTAGATACATATAAAGGTTGCTTGAGCTAAGGGTGGTTAACCACAGCCTAACATGGTTACCATACAAGTCAGGTATTGGTTTTACGAGTAGTGCACACAAGTATCACATAACTAGCAGGTGATTAACACATATCGATCATGGCAAACACACAGTGCACGTAAGCATATTAGCAGTCAATTCCATAACATCTGTTACTTGTACGATCCAAAGGTAATGCCCAATAAACAGGCGGCCCAACATGTTGTGCGGTCGGCACTGCCTTGTGCGACCCACATCATGTTGTGCGATTCCGATAACCACCCGGCCCAAATAGTCATAAGCCCAAACGTATATAAATACATGGCCCAATCTAATGACATGCAAGAGTCTTGTGCGATCCGGATGGGCTTGTACGATCCGGTCGCCTTGTGCGATCCGTTTGGGTTGTGCGATCGGACTAGTCCAGCCTAAATCGTATACCCGGCCCAGTCGTTACAACTTGTGCGATCCAGTAGGCCTTGTGCGACTGGGGCTCCTTGTGCGATTGGATCATCTTGTGCGACCAAGAAATCTTGTGCGATTAGTTTTAATGTCCGGATTTCATGCAATCGGTTACAATTATTCAATGATTTCCAAATTTGTCATTTATCAATTAACAAGTTTCCAATTATCCGTTTATCATACAATCGATCAAACCAAACAATTTGCTAATAATTCATAAGAACCCTAAACATAATCACAACATGAACATCAACCACAACTTCAACATATTAACAGATTTGTGTCCTTGATTTCTAGCATGCACTCGAACATATCATCACCATAATTCGTCTAACCTAAACACAATTACAGCCGATTAATTCAAGCATTCGGTTCTAGTTCATCATGCAAAACATAACCTCATCTAACCCTATATCGATCCATACATACTACTCATATGAGCCGGTTACATGAACACCAAGTTCATCGATTTACATTGCGAATAAACACACATCATCATCTTTGAATCATTATGTAAAACATGCAACCCATAATATCTACAATCATACAAACAAGGTGATACACTAACCGATTAAAGGAGAGAGGGCAAAGATTGATCCGAACACCACAAACTTCGATGGAGAGGATGTTTGGCTGCCGTCGGGTTCGTGAGGGAGAGAGAGCACTAGGGTTTGTGTGTGTGAAGTGCATTGGTAAAATGTGAGATGGTTACAAACACCCTAAGTGTTAATCGAACAATGGGGATGGGCCGAACCCAAAGTTGGGCTGCCTATTCGGTTCAAGTTCAACTGAAGTGGAGTCCAAATGAAATTGTACGATCAGTCCAAATACGTAATAACACATAACATAACATACATTCATTAATCGTAATAGTTCACATAATCACATAGCGTTACACAAAGATAGGTTCGAAATATGAGTTGTCACAGTTACTGGTAGCAACCCTACCATAATTAGACAGGCCATTGAGCTATCCGCTACCCTGACTGAATCTCAGATCAGGAAGGGGAAACTTTTCTGAAAAGGCGACAAGAAACCATCAGATGAGACAAAACCAAAGGATAAGCAGACTGAGTCCTCTAAGAAGTTGAAGAAGCGTAAAGCTTCCCAGAACTTCGTCGTGGTTGCTCAAATCAATCAAGCTCTCCCTAACCAACCAGCTCAACCTCCTGCTAAAAATCCATACAATGGAACTGCACCTTTGTGCAACCAATGTAACCTTCATCATCATGCTAATGTACATTGCCGCAAATGCCTAAATTGTGGACTTGTTGGTCATACAGCTAGGGTTTGCCGAGCTGCGACTACACAAAATCAAGTTGATAACAACCCTGCTCAAGCTCGTTTTCCACCTGGTTCTTGCTTCAACTGTGGCAAGATGGGCCATTTCAGAAACAATTTCCCAAGGCTTAATAATGCAAATCCAGCCCGTGGATGAGCATTTGGCTAACTGGAAGACGATGCTGCTTTGAAACAACTGAAGTTTATGTTTTATTTCTTTTGTTATCCAAGACTATGAAACAATTATTTTGGTTTATAAACAAATCTTTATTGGCATTACGATATATGAAAACAAATGTGGTTACATGTATGAATGACATACCCCTACGATACCAACACCAAGGAACAGTGTTCCTTGCAAGACAAACTACTCTCGTAGTTCTTCCATTTTTTTTAGATTGCTCGCGACCTCCACACAAATCCTAAGTACTTGTTTCTTCGAAGAAACAAAGTACAAGGTACAAGTTACAACTCTGGACGAATACTCAAAGTACCACTTTAAATCCTTGATTGGATACCTAAGGGTACTTTCATAAGTTCTTAATTGGACTTACGCAATATGTATATGTACATATCATTTCTTCCTGGTTTCACGACATTTTACACAGTATATGGTTTCAAAAAGATTATACATGTTTTCAAAAACCTCATGCATAATTTCAAAATCATTTCACATGGTTTTAAAACATTTTATAAACATATTTACCTATTATACCTAGTGCATGATTTTAAAAACATTACATAAGGTTTCAAGAACATACTCTCAAAGATCCCTTGCATAGTTTTCAAGAACACTCTGCTCATACGTTGACTGAGCATACGTAGTACAAGATTTTCAAAGACATTCTACTTCGTATGTTAACTTAGCATGCCTAGCACATTGATTTCAAGGATCCTATTTGCTTCATATGTTGACCTAACATATTTAGCACCTTGATTTCATAAACACTATACTTCATATGTTGACTTAGCATACCTAGTACAAGGTTTCGAAATGATTTCTCACTACACGAATTCCAAATCCTTATAGGATCTTCCTATCTTCATAGTTAGATCCTTGTGGATGTTTAAAGCACAAAATCAAAGTCCTTAATTGGATTCTTTATGTGCTTTAATACGTATGTTACGATTCAATGAGGACAAAACCGAATCCTTATAAGATCATCCTATCTTCATAGATAGATTCTTGAGGATGTATAAAGTACTAATTGAAGTCCATTGATTGGATTCCTGGTGTAATTTAAATGCATATATACAAATCGACGACAAGTTAATAACAAGTGATAACAAGATTGATAACAAGTTGATAATCAAGTTGACAATTATGTGATTATGTGATTGTGTGTTTATCTGTTTATGTGTTTATGTGTTTATGTGTTGATCTAGTTAAAGAGACCCTATGGTGGTCTACTCAAAGTTATTACAAGGTTGTTCGTTTGATTCTATTCCCTACACATTATAAAATAAACTGTACGGACTATGCAATGAATTACGTAATTATGGATGCATACATAAATATGGAATTCAGTGCACAGAAACCACAGAAAGTTTTTTCATTTGTTAACATTAGACAAGCAACAAAGGTTGTCTATATTCATTTTCGTTTCTGATAAAGTATCCACTGAGGAAAAATGAACTAGCTACTCATTTTTCACTTCTGAAAGAGATATCCATTGGGAAATGAATAATCCATTCGTGAACCGTGTTCATTTTCGTTGCTGATGAAGTATCCACTGAGGAAAATGAATTACCCATTCATTTTCGCTTCTGAAGAAATATCCACTAAGGAAAATGAATAAATTCATTCCGCTTCTGATAAATTATCCATTGAGGAAAATGAATTATCCATTCATTTTCGCTTTTGAAGAAATATCCATTGGGGAATAAATAATCCTGTATCGATTCTTTCATTTCCACTTCTGACAAAGTATCCACTGAGGAAAATGAATTATCCATTCATTTTCGCTTCTGAAGAAATAGCCATCGGGGAAATGAATATTCTTTACAATAACTCTTTCATTTCCACTTATGACGAAGTATCCACTGAGGAAAATGAATTATCCATTCATTTTCGCTTCTGATGAAATATCCATTGTGGAAATGAATATTCTTTACAATAATCCTTCATTTCCACTTCTGACGAAGTACTCACTAAGGAAAATGAATTATCCATTCATTTTCGCTTCCGAAGAAATATCCATCGGGGAAATGAATAACTTATTCAACAATTCTTCATTTCTACTTCTGACGAAGTATCCATTGAGGAAAATGAATTATCCATTCATTTTCGCTTCGGAAGAAATAACCTTTGAGAAATGAACAACTTATACATTCCTTCATTTTTGTTTCTGATAAAAGTATCCATTGGAGAAAATGAATTATCCATTCATTTCCGCTTTTGAAGAAATATCCATTGGAAATAAATAACCTATTAACCTTTCATTTCCACTTCTGACGAAGAATCCATTGAGGAAAATGAATTATCCATTCATTTTCGCTTCTGTAGAATATCCACTAGGGAAATGAAATACAAATCCTTGTAGAATCTTCCTTAATAGTTAGATTCTTAAAGGGACACCTAAAGTGATTCTTTTAAATCCATGATTGGATTTCTAAGAATGCTTTGCAAGACACTGAAACAAAGAGCCAAATCCTTACAAGATATTTCTATCCTAACAGTCAGACTCTTAAAGGATACTCACATAACTATTGGTTGATTTGGTTTTATCATTGATCAAATCTCTCATTCCCACTTCTTGCTTTAATCAAGGAAGTATCCATTCGGGGATGAACATCATAGGTATAACAACCCATTCCCACTTCCTGTGTTATCTGAGGAAGCATCAACTAGGGAATAATAAAGTTATGCCTTATGTCACACCCTTACTTTTGCAGAAGCGTGATTATGTGTGATTTGCTTAATATCATTGCATTCAACCATAACAAACAAACTATATGATAAAACCCAAGATGTTCATCCATAGATAGTTTTAAAACATTACAACCAACATTGTCTTAAAATCCAAACACAGACTTCATGTTCAAAAATACAATACCAACAAGTTTTAAGTTCCATAAGGACTTCACAAAAGACATTAATAAACTAGGTTTTGAACTATGTATCTTATCCAGGATAAGATACACAACCCAAACCCTTTGACATAGGATGACATCTTTTATCTAGAGACATGACTTGGGAAAAACTTCAGCGCCCGCCAGATCCACATTTAGTTTCCTGAAATACATGTAGGTTGAAAACATTAATAAAAGTTGAGCGAGTTCATGTGTTTTGTATGTGTGCACGAATAAACCTTTGTAATCATTGTAAGTATGTATGTATTTGTAAATCCCGGTATGAAAGCAAACAAGGAAACAAATCAATTAATGGTTTCCAAGGCCATTAACATGTGTGCAATGGCGTAGGAAGGCTCAAACCTAGCAGATTTTGTACCGGGCCTCCGGCTGTAAGACATAGTCACCCTCATGGGCCAAATCCCGGTCCTCATGGGTGTGGGCTCGCTACACCCAAATAGATCTATCACTCATGTCCCTCGGTCCATATACGAGGATTGGTCTTAAGTGTGCGCCTACCCATTCACATGATCTAACAGTTCATTTCTTAGCTAACCATACCATTTGTAATCATTTGTAAACAATTTGTAACATGTACTTCACCCCCGAAGTTATAAAACTGAAAACAGTTAAAAGAAAAGGAGGACATGAATTCACAATCTTGCGTCTTGAATCCAATGTTACCCAAAGCTGCTACTTGTGTGCACGACTATCTACAACGTACTACGGTTTATTAGACGGGTGGGTCGTGCCTTGACCTTAGTCTTACTTAGTGTCTTTGAGTTACGTTTCATTGAGTCTTCAATATTATTCCAAGTATACAATTATTTGTTAAAATAATAAATATTTTAACTTAAATTATATTTATGATTTTTTTGGATATTAGTTAAAATAATATATTTTAACTTTGACATATTTATGTATTTGTACATGTATAACTTCCCAAGGATGGGTGTATTCATACTCGTATTCTTAAACTTGTATAATTTTGCCAAGTATCGGTGGTGTATTCCGGTGTGTATGTATACGTACGAGAATACGTATTTTTATTGTGTTTATTAAGTATCATATACTTAATTTTTGTATAAATTTTTTCCGGAATAATATTTCTAATAAAAATTCATCAATATATATTCTCAATATATATATATTTTAAGAAATATTACATATAAAAATTATTTATAATTTTTCCCTTGGCAAAAATATTTTCAAGACTATCTTTAGAAAACATTTATAAATCCATTTTTCGCCCAAAAATAATATGTTCTAAGTTTATCTAAGAAAATAAATATTTTCTCCCAAAAATAATATATCTTCTAATAATTCCAAGAAAATATATATTTTTACTTACCCAAAAATAATATATTTTCTTCTTGTCAAAAATATGATATATCTTTGTAATAATTGTAAAAATCATATTTTTGTTCTCTTGGTGTCCAAAATACTAATTACCAAAATATACTTATGAATTTATTTCCGGAATATTTATGTAAGTTATATTCCTTGTTCGGTTTCACCAGTATTTTGAGTATAAGTTATGTATTCATGTTATTGGAATTTTGATAATATTTTGGATTCTAATTTCTTGGTATTTTGGTGAGTTATATTATTTCAAGTCCTAAAATAGTATAACTAATACACATAATATACAAATAATCACACACATGGTGATATCTAAATATATATTCTCCTAAATACATATTTAGTCACTTTTATTATCAAAAGCCAACCTCCAATATTTATAAATTTTGTAACAAAAATTATGGCAAATTTTATATGAAAATTCATGGTTTAAAATATACTTGTAAATATTTGTTTAAAAAATATTTTTCTAAGTGTTTAATTTCTAGAAAAATTTGCCATAGTTTCCCCTTAAAAATGGAGGTTTCCATGCTTTCAAAGCATATCATTTTCTTTTATAAATCATCACAATCTTCAACAAATCAAACTACACTTACCAATTTGCCAAAATCAAGCATTAATCACTACTTCATGAACTTGAAGATTTATAAAAATTTGTAGTAACTTGGTAGTGTGTTTAGTAGACTTAGCCTTTAAAGTGTGATTGTTTATTTAAAAATATCATTATTGAAGAAGTTAGATGTTTACAACTTGTGAATAAATTTTCTAAAAATATTTCTTCTTGAGTTTTTCTTGTTAAATATATATTTCTACACTTGACTAACCACAAAAACGTGGTTAATCTCTTTAAGAACCAAGTTTAAGTAAATCTTGTATTTTTAACTTAGTTTCTTGAAATCATATGTTTACAAGACTTTATATCACACTTTGATCATCATACTTCAAGAAAACATTAAATCTTTCAAGTTCATGTTGTAACATAAGGATGATCATAACATAATCATCCTCACATCTTGCTAGCTTATGTCTTTAATCACTATCTAGCAAGATCACGTGATGTTTAACATCATATACACAAACAATCATCAATCAACAAGCATAACAACACTTAACAACATGATTTCTTATGATTTTTAAGCTTATGTGTAAGTTTCATGTTCTTGATTCATAGTGTTCTTCATGATTATCAACTTGTATCATTCTTTAACCAACTAAACAAGATGTAAAATGGAGTGTAGATGATCTTACTACTAGCTCAAGGCTAGGGATGATCACAAGATGAAGATGAGGTGGTTAAAAGCTCGTATGAGTGGTACTTCAACTTCCAAGAGCTCCTAGCTTCCTTATATTGCTTCTTACACCTTTGCATATGTAGAGATTGGATGATTGTTGGAAGATGAATGTGGTGGTGGTGTTGTGTGTGTGTTCTCGGCCGTAAGTGAGGGAGAGGGGAAGAGAGAGTTTAAGTGTTGTGAGTGTTTGAGAATGATGAGTTATGAACCTTAAGGTTAAACTTATAATCTCTACTAACATGAAATCCAATAGTTCATATGTTTAGTAAAGTTAGAGACATGATCTAGTTTAATATTCAAATAAAATCACATGTGGGCCATGCTTGTCTAGCCGTGAATAGGTGGAGGGTATAGATTAGGGCTTATTGGTTAGTTAGATCATATAGTTGAAATCTAATTAATCTAGTTAGGTGTTTAGTTGTTATGTGTTTATATAGTATGTTATGATGTTCGGGGACCATAACTAGCTTGGAAATGTTAAAACAATGCTTCTAGTGAAAATTTGGTGTTTCGGGTAGTGTCCGGTTGTTCGGTTGGTTACTGGTTCGTTAAGGTGCTAAACTATGCAGTTTAGTGTGCTTTATGTTACCTTTTTTGACAGTTTTGATTCCCGACACTTAGGAAAGCATTCTGGATCATTTAACCATATTTCTGCATGATATTAAAGTGTTTAAAAGCTGACTTTTGCCGTTTTTTGCTAAATTCAGCAATTTAAGTGAGTTTCAGGCAATTTCCGGCACTTAAACTATCACTAGGAATGTAGTTTTATGATCCTTACTTTCCTACACACTATACTAGTGTAACTCTTGGTTTCTGGCTCATTCTGTGTCTCAATACCATGTTTGTCTATGTGCTGAACTCCGTCAGCATTTTTCTGATTTATCTGATAACTGTGCTATCTTTGTTTTGTGCATCATTTGAATCAATAAATGTTGCATGAAATAATGATATGACATTTTGCAATATATGATGCACATGTATGTATGATAACAATAATCAGAAAGCAATTCAAGTCATTTATTGTAAATCAGCACAGTCATTAAGTCATAATTATTGTCTAATCATTGTACGGATACATGCAAATTTGACAGTTGTCACACCTTACGAGGAGATCTATGATGGGTTACTCTATGCAAATAGATAAAACTCTAGATTCCATGCAAGACAATTGTTTAACACAACTATACAGACAGACACCTACGAATAAATTTCAAGACGAAATCTCCTAAAGTAGGGGAGACTGTGACATCTGCGCCTCTACGACCATCATACAAATACGAATCCATTGAAATCTTTTGTTTCAATCTTGGGATTTGTACAAATATATGTGACAAATGCACATATCAATTCTTGTTCGATTTCAAGCTCTAAATCATTTTCTAGAAAGTTATACGCAAACTATTACGTAAACGTAATCAGTTTAACACGACAAACACTCCAGAATAGTGACATATGATTAACATACCTTAAATAACCTTTACATAACTTAGAAATAAGTTTTATACGGTTTGGTATGTCAAAAATAAGTTTATTCGATCATAGGGACTATTTGCGACAAACTGCAAAAGTCTGCCGATTCGTATAGCAACGTACACTCCGGAACATGATCATAAGCTAAACATACCCTAAATACCCTTAACATAGCTTAGAAATAAGTTTTGAGGGGTTCGTTATGCGAAAATGCGCTTATTTGGTCATAGGGACTAAAAGCGTCAAAACTGGGAAAGTTTGCATTTACGTGCATATCTCGCATTCTGACCATATCCGGACATCCAAAATTTTTTTTAATCACTAGAATATTGTATTTTAGTGATAGGAATGCAAAAATACCTTTCGTCGCGTAATTTGGATCGTTTTCGTGTCCGTTCGAGTTTCGCCGTAATTAACCGAAAAACGTGACCGTACCACCAAACGAACCGACATCTGTTATATTTTGAAGCATATTTCAAGTCCCCTATGCTTGAATATCCTTGTAGAGCCTTGAAAATGGGTTAACAGGGGTTAAACGCGTCGAAAAACAAGTTCTGATCTGCAGGGACCAGTTCTGCCAAAACTGAAAGTTCTGAATAGCATGCTGGTAGGCTGGCCGCGAACCAGAGACCCTGTATTGGTCGCAGGCCGCGAGAAACAGTGCTGGTAGTTTATTTCAATTCAGCAACAGCCTTGGTTTTTGCTCATTGTTTATACAATCTTGTGGGCTTCTTGTGTGATCATCAAGGCTTTAATTTCTGGCCTAACACTTGTAATAATCCTACACTTGCTTGGGCAATACACAAGCCACTTGTCATGATCTTGTAGCTCCAAGATTTGTACAAATACCCACCTCATTTGCTCAACTCATTTCTCATTCCATTCTCTTTCACTCTTTCTCTGATTTGAGGCTACCACTCTTGTTGGATGCTTCATAACTGAGTTTTCTTAGTCATCTTCTTCAGCCTAGAACACTTGTAAGCGTTCTTTAATGCTTTGTTATTTATTTAAAGTAAGAAAATCAAATATTGTTTGACTTTCTGCTTTGACCATGATTTGGTTAAGTCAAAGTTCGTTTGAACTTTGCAACGTTAGTGTAATCACGATGGTTATAATCCCTTGCGATTATACCTACTAATTACCACGTTTACTAGTTGAATTGAAAAGTCAACATTTCGGTCAAAATGCACGTTTATGTGCATTTTGTGACGAAACTATTTTCGGGTATCAAAACACTTTGTTTTGATACCAAATCAGTTTTCTAACTTAGTTAGACATGTTTTAACATGTTTAACTCGTCACTTCTAGTTTAGTGCTTGTTTAGGGTTGTAAACCGACTTTCGAACCCGACTCGTTTGGTCGATCATTAGGATCCGACCAAACATATTTTGTGACCATAGTTGTATAGGGAATAACCGTCCAAGGTTATACCTTATGGTCACTTCGTTTGATTAGTTGTATGATAGGTAGTTTATATGACTTAGGAAAATGACCAAAATGCCCTTTTTACGCATAATTTGAATTTAAGCATATGTAACCTAAATTTTGAAACTTAAACTAATTATGCAACAATATTAAACATGTTAGGGCATATAATACTTGTCACAGGACTAGTTAGGCTATCCAAATGCGCTTTTACGCAAATGACGCGTTAAAGTTGCGTAGACTACCTTTGTGACAAACCTCACTAAACCAGGTATCCGTACGACTTAATTAACCATTAATTGTTGCCTAATTACTGTGCTTAACTGAGATTTCTGATAAACTGCTACTTGATTGTTGATACATGTACATATCTGCATCATACTTTGATTTCCTGTCACTACATTATTTACTTGCTGAACTCTAGTGACAAACATGATGCACAAAAGCACAATAGCATTTGAATGGATAACCTATTGGACATACTGATATAGCCAGCATCAGGCAAACACTGCCTCTAAAGGCCTGAATGAGCCAAAAATATTTTACTACACCCGTAGTGTGTGTAGGGATACAAGGGTTGTATAATTGCGTCTTTAGGAATAAGATATAGAGATTGGATGTGCCTAAAACGTACTCTAAGCACAAAACACAGCATTTTTATATACATACTAGCTTCTAGCTAATTAATAAAGTGCCAAAATATGAGGAATTATTCCTGACACTTTGCAGAATAAATTGTGTCGTTAAAAATATTATTTACTACGCTTAAAGGATTACTTAAGCACTTTAACGGATTACTATCCGACCGAACAACCGGACTATACCCGGAACATAAAAATATTGCCAGAAATATTATTGGTATTTTTATGAGCCAGTTAGGGTCCCTGATTACCCTAACACCCGCTTTATAACGCGTTATATAACTAACGGGGTTAATCCCTAAAGTAACCGACTTAACCGAACGGAACACTAACTGAACGATCAAGATCCAACCGGGGACCCCACCCCCCTTTGGGCCGGTTTGGTCCCTTTGTAACTAAGGGTACAACTTTTGATTATTTAATTTGATTTCGTGGATATCTAGACGATATGGAACCGTTGGACGATAGCACTAGATTTTCTTTATAAATACCCCCACTTAACACACACACACACACACACACACATTTCACCAACACTCTTTCTCTTGCTCTCTCCCTACATCTCGGCCGAACCCCCCTAGGGTCACCCATCCATTTTCGAGTTCGTGTCTTGCCATTCCGAGCATATACTAGTGTCGGGGATCACGTATAAGGAAGCCGGAAGCAAACGGAAGTTAAAGGACCACGTTCATTTGCTTTTATCCACGCCTTTTCCGACTAGATTCTTCCCTAGCCCCGAGCTAGAGGTATAACATTTAAAACTTGTTCTTGAACGTATCTAAAGTGGTTAAAAGGATTTTTAACGGTTAAAAGTCGGTAACCCACCTTTTGAATCTAAAAAGTCTACTAAAACATGAAAATCGTTGGATAAAAGGTCATGTCTTGTGTAAATGTCGTAGTATTTGAATATGTTGATTGTTGAGGCCCGATCTACGATGTGGTGGCTCTTATCATCATTTAACCCGACTTTGTTAAGATCCCGAATCTTGACATACACTTGGTTCTTTTGTACAAGGGTTAAAAGGTGAAACTCCACCACCCGGGAAACATGAACTTGTGTAAAAGTGTTTTGACATGAAAAATAGTGTTTAAAACGAGCCGATCTACGTATGTACAAGTGGTACATTCGTAGAACCAAGTGTCGAGAAAATCATGTTTTTATATAAGTTGGATAACATGTTTACAAAGGTGATTTTTATAAACTACAAGTGTATAAACACTTGTGAAACGAAAGATCCGACAAAATAACAATTTTTATAAAAATTGTCGGGAAGTTGTAAAGGATGATTTGTTCTAAAAACGGGGTTTTTACAAGACTAAACTATTATATATATAGATCCACTAAATATAACAAGATCTACACAATAGTTTTAGAAAAACTACAAGTTCATGTAATATTGTGATTTTACATACTAGTCTACGAGTTTAATGTGTTGAAACTAGTTTGAAGTATCGGAAATTGATTTGGTTGATTTGAAGAATTGTTGAAATGATTTTGTAAAAGAAAATGATACGCTTGAAAGCGTGGCCACCTCCAGTTACAGGGGAAACTCTGGCGAAATTTTCTAAAAATATAACACTTAGAATTATTTACAAGTGTTAGACTACTTTTGACATGTTTTCAAAATATATTTCGCCATGACTTTATTTACAAATATTCGGAGGTGGGGTTTTCACAAAAACTAAACGTGATAAATATTTATTCGATAAATATATTTTTCACAACACTGTTTATGATTATTTTGTGAAGATGTATAAATATTATTTTTAGAGTAAAAATAATATTTACAAACTTTGTCGAACCCAAAATAATACCAACGCCTACACGACAAACATATAAGTTACAATGGTAATTCCTATTACCACTTAATCGCCAAAACGTAACTTACGCTTTATACGGAAATATTCATAAATGCGTATCTTGTCAACGTATTATTTTGGAAAATATTATGTAAAGAGAAAATATATTATTTTTGAGAAAAATAAATATATTTTGGAACGAGAAATAAAATATATTAAGTGAGACTTAATATTATAAACGCGCATGTATTAATTCCCCCATCCTTGGGAAGGAAATTATCTACCAAGTATATACAAGAAACGGTTGTCTAACTGTTTCCCAAAATGTAAACTATAAAGCTAAGGCACGGCCATCCGTCTAATAGAATTAGCACATGTAGGTCGTTGCGCAGCAGTTGGATATTTGGATTACTTGGTAGTGTGACGCACTCACTGTGAGTTCATGTCCCCCTTTTCTCTTAACTGTTTTCAGTTTTATAAACTGCGGGGGTGAAATACATGTTACAATGATTATGAATATGTTTATACATGGTATGGTTAGCGTAAGGAGGTTTGTTACTCAGATCATGTGAGTGGGTAGGCACAACTTGAGGCCATTAATCCTCATAGTAGGACCGAGGGACAGGAGCGGTAGATCTATCTGGGTGTAGCGAGCCCAGCCCCAGGTCCAGCATAACGGACCTCGGGGTGACTTAGTGCCCGACGCATAAATCCGCTAGGTTTGAGTCATCCCTACTTGCACTTCACACATATCAATGGCCTTGCAAACCATTGGTGATCTCTTTTTCCTTATTTGCTACATACCAGGTTTTTGATAAAGATAAAGGTTTATTTACTCACTTTCGCATGAACTCGCTCAACATTATTGTTGATTTTTCAACTTACATGTATTTCAGGAAATTAACGATCTGGCGCGGTATGGCTTGTTTTCCGTTGCATTAGGCCCGAGGTCATCCAGGGTTCGAGGCTTGTGACTCTTTCCTGGACAAGTCACAGTCCTTGAATCATGTTTATGTTAAGTTTGCATTTGTACTGTTTAGACAAGTTATGGTTGTTGGGAGTTAACCCGTTAAGACAATGTTTTACTATTTTATTTTTAATGGATGATCTTGCATATTTTTAATTCATATAGCTTGTTATGATTAAGCTATGGTATTAAGAAGTCACACCAAATTAACCACGCTTCCGCAAAGCCAGGGTGTGACAGCTTGGTATCAGAGCTCTGATCATAGCGAACTAGGATTCTTTCTCGAGTCTAGACTATGATCACTAGGGCTCTCACGAAAACATTTTTACTGCATACCACTTAAATCCAGATCCAAAACCTTTTTATAAACAAATGTTGAGCATATTTTATTTATTATTTTTAGGCTCAGTCTGGGAGGCTGGGAGAATTTGCTAGTGGGACTAGGGAGTCAGTCTGGGAGGCTGGGAGAATTTGCTAGTGGGACTAGGGAGTCAGTCTGGGAGGCTGGGAGAATTTGCTAGTGGGACTAGGGAGTCAGTCTGGGAGGCTGGGAGAATTTGCTAGTGGGACTAGGGAGTCAGTCTGGGAGGTTGGGAAAGTTGGCTAGTGGGATTAGGAAGGACAGTCTGGGAGGCTGGGAGGCTAGTGGGACTAGGTGAATTATGTGACTATTATTTGGTAACTTATGTGATTACCTGATTTACTGATTATTTGTGCATACTTGTGATTGTGTTACAGACACATGGATACATCAGGCACCGGAGACTCAGATACCACTGGACCTCTACCCATAGTGTCGGATGACATTGTGTCATCGGAGCGTGAGGTGCATACCTCAGACTACACGAGCACGGATGATGATGACTTCCAGCCGTTCGCTCTATCCGACGGCATTGATGAGCATACTGATGACTCCTTGCCCTTCGCTTTACCCGAGGGTGCCTATGAGCCTATTGATGGCGATCCTGCTGAGTATCTTCCCCTTGTTGTGATTCCAGCTCCGATTCCTCTTGCTTCTTATCCAGCACACGAGCTATTACTAGACGCCGAGGCTGACGGCGACATTGATCTCTACGAGGACGAGCCTCTTGAGTACGAGGACCCTGATGCAGCCCCTTTACCCGCTGGCGGTCTCTTGTTGATTGCTGATGCCCCAGCTGGAGACTCGCCCGTTCACTCACCAGTCCCAGACTCTTTTGAGTCTGTGGCTTCTGCTCCGTCTCACGAGGTGAGCATTCAGCATTTTGTTCATGACTCGGACCCTGATCAGGCATCTTCTGCCGCCCCCATTCCGAGCCTTGTATTTGAGCACGACGATATTGAGGATTCCGATCCCGTTTTTCCTCCGGGATTTGATCCTGACCGCGACATTGAGTACATTCCTATGGACCAGCATATGGAGGACCCTGTTGATCCCGTCGATCCTATTGATCCCTTTGATCCAGAGTTTGATTTTGACATGGCTTTTGATGACCCGGAGCCTGCCGTAGCCCCAGAGCAGGCAGCTGCTTTCGATCCTGTACACGAGCATGACCTGGTACATGCTGACGTTCCTATTGAGCCCGTTTTGGCTGACCCGCCAGTTGGCGACCTTCCTGTTGATGATGTCCCTTTGTTAGCTGCTGATCATGCTGTTGATCCTTTTGTTGACCCACCTTTGATTGCTGACGTCCCTGTTGACCATCATGTTGATCATGTTGATCCTGTCATTGCTCCTTTTGATCCCGTACCCATTGAGCCTGAGTACGCTCTATTTGTAGAGCATATGGATCCACCTGATGAGGAGGCTCAGCACGGTTGGATACCGACTGACAAGGATGTTCCACCGCTTCCACCACACCACACTGAGGCACATCATACTGATTTCTCATTTCAGATCCCACCGTTTGTACCTCCAGCAGGGCCTGGAGAGGGCTCTTCAGCCCACCCCTTTGGGCACATCCCGATGCCTATGCCCTTCATGCCTCAGATGACACCTGTTCCATCTTCTGTTCATGTAGCACCATTCGATCCCACCAGCATGCCACTGCTTTGGTCATCTTCCTCACCGATGCCACCCACTGATCCTTATCATCCATTCCATATGGGACATACCATAGAGGACGTCTTGATGTCCTTTGTCCATCAGCATGATTCTCATACACAGCGACTCCAGGAGCTCGAGAGAGCTCAGCTATCTTTTGATCCATACCTTGGTCAGACATCTTCACCTTTTCAGCCTTTTCGATCATTACCTCCTGACTATGCTGCCCGACTTACGACCTTGGAGCAGCAGATTGCATCTGTTATTCGCACTCAGCAGGCGATGGAGGAGGATTGGCTTCATTTACGCCGCTTACTTTACGCTCACTTTCCCCCTCCTCCACCCCCATCTGCATAGGGCTCATCGGTACCATAGTGGTAGACGATGGTGAGACGACCGCGATTGTGACTGCACAGCCTTTTGGAGACCATCTGACGATACTGATTTTTGTTGATATTTGTTGATGTACTGGATGTATGTGACACTGATGTGATATTGTTTTTGACAGGGGTGATGTAGCCCTATTTGATTTGTGATTGTATGATACAGTGACGTACTGATACCCTTACCACATTATGGTCTCGATATATATAACAATCGCCGTATTCTCACCATATCTGATTCACTTGATTGCTTATTTATGTTGGGACATGGGATGTTGTATGTATGATATTTGCAACATGGGATGTTGGGACATGGGATGTTGTATGTATGATATTTGCAACATGGGATGTTGGGACATGGGATGTTGTATGTATGATATTTGCAACATGGGATGTTGGGACATGGGATGTTGTGTGTGTGATATTTGTGACATGGGATGTTGGGACATGGGATGTTGTGTGTGATATATAGATAACATGAGATGTTATATGCTACTATTATTACTATATACGTATGTTTATTATGGCCTAATCGACGTACGCATCTTTAGAAGATGGCACCAAGACGTCAACCGCAGCCGATGCCCACTACTCCTGAAGAACTACAGCAGGTTATTGCTGCCGCCATTGCTCAATATGCTGCCTCGCAAGGAGGACCAAGCGGAAGTAGCTCGAACATCAACGGCAGCCAAAATCCTCCTCATGGTAACCCTAAGTCATTAAGACATACCATGGCCTAAATGGATTCCTTTAGCAGATGCTAATGCCGTTCCTATGATGTAATGTATGTGCAGGGTGCACCTACAAACAATTTTTGGACTGTAAGCCCATAACCTTCGACGGCACAGGTGGTGCTGTTGCTTTCGTCCGCTGGGCAGAGAAGACCGAGTCCGTACTTCGCATGAGCAAGTGCGCTGTGGATCAGCAAGTCACTTACATCTCAGGGCTATTTGTGGATGGAGCCCTATCCTGGTGGAATCTACAGGTCCAGACCCTTGGCGAAGCTGCACCTTACGCACTGACCTGGACAGAGTTGAAAGAGCTTATGCGCAAGAAGTACTGTTCTCGCGCGGAAATTCAGAGGTTAGAGACCGAATTCTGGCACCTAAAGATGGAAGGTTCCAAGATAGCTGAGTATGTCCAGAGGTTCCACGATTTGTCGCACGTGGTACCCTACATGGTTACACCGGAGTTCAAGAGGATTGAACGCTTCATCTGGGGATTGGCTCCTCAGATAATCAGCATGGTGACTTCTTCCAAACCTGCAACCATCACAGAAGCCATTGATCTGAGTGTGGCTCTCACCGAAGAGGCGATTCGGTTGAACAAGTTTGATGGGGTTGAGCCCAAGAAGAAAGAGACTCATGTGGAGTCATCTGGTGGTAATAAGCGAAAGTTTTCGAGTTTCAAGCAGAGCACCGGGATGGTGGTTAAGAAGGGAGAATCGAGTGCGCCAGCTCAGGATTCAGCTGGTGGTAGAAAGAAAGGGAAGGGATACATGGGTGCACACCCCAAGTGCAACTCATGCCAACGACATCACTCCGGTCGTTGCAGCCTAAGAGTTTGTGAATCATGTGGGAAGACTGGTCACACGAAGGACTTTTGTTGGGCTAATGCTGGCCGGGGAGGCCAAGGAGGAAATGGGAATAGGAACAACTGTGGTGGTAATGGGAACCGCCCACAAGGAAACCTGGGAGGTGATGGAAACCGTGCCAATAATGCTAACCAAGCAGGCGCCATAAATCGAAACCAGGAAAACCATCAGGCTGGAAACAATGGTGGAAACGGGCAGAGGCCCGGATGTTTCAATTGTGGAGATCAAGGGCATTTCAAGAGGAATTGCCCAGAATTAAACCAGGCACGCGGAAGAGTGTTTAACATGGAAGCCAGGGAAGCGCGCCAGGATCCCAACGTTGTCACTGGTACGTTCCCTGTAAACCAACGCTATGCATCCGTTTTGTTTGATACTGGTGCCGATTATAGCTTCGTATCGCTAGAATTTAGAAACATGCTTGGTTTAGCCGCTAGTAAGATAGATATTCCTTACTCGATCGAATTAGCGAATGGGAAGTTAGTAGAAGCTAACGAGGTGATTCGAGGTTACGTAATCGAGCTGGGAGAGCGTTAGTTTGCTCTCGATCTACTACCAGTCCAGTTGGGAAGCTTCGACGTGGTAGTAGGGATGGATTGGTTATCGAGTAACAAGGCAGAGGTAGTTTGTCACGAGAAGATTGTTTGTATCCCGACCGAAGATGGTGAGACCATTGTTGTTCATGGGGAGAAGCGTGAGACGCCGTTAAGGATGATTAGCTGCCTGAAAGCGAGAAAGTGTTTGCAGAAAGGATGTGTTGCTTTTCTGGCACACATTGTAGATAAGAAGGCTGCTGAGCCAAAGATCGAAGACATCCCTGTCGTGAGGGAATACCCAGAAGTCTTTCCAGACGACTTGCCTGGCTTGCCGCCTCAAAGGCAAGTGGAGTTTCGCATCGACTTAGTTCCAGGCGCTGCGCCTGTGGCTAAGGCACCTTACAGACTCGCTCCGTCTGAGATGCAAGAACTGTCGACACAACTTCAAGAGTTGTTAGACAAGGGTTTTATCCGACCAAGCTTCTCGCCTTGGGGAGCTCCAGTTTTGTTTGTGAAGAAGAAGGACGGTAGTTTTCGGATGTGCATCGACTACAGAGAGTTGAACAAGCTGACGATCAAGAATAGGTATCCTTTGCCAAGAATCGATGATCTGTTCGACCAACTTCAAGGTTCAAGCTTCTATTCAAAGATCGATCTTCGATCCGGATACCATCAGCTACGGATACAGGAGGAGAGTATCCCGAAGACAGCTTTCAGAACTCGATATGGACACTACGAGTTTCTCGTGATGCCGTTTGGTTTGACAAACGCACCTGCAGTGTTCATGGATTTGATGAACCGAGTTAGTAAGCCGTACTTGGATAAGTTTGTGATTGTATTCATCGACGACATCTTGATTTATTCGAAGACAAAGGCTGAGCATGAGCAGCATCTTAGAGCCATTCTGGAGCTACTAAAGAAGGAACAATTGTACGCCAAGTTCTCTAAGTGTGAGTTTTGGCTACGTGAAGTGCAATTCCTTGGACACGTGGTGAATGGAGATGGAATCCGCGTGGATCCAACCAAGATTGGGGCGATCAAAGATTGGGAAACGCCAAAGACGCCAACCGAGATTCGGCAATTCTTGGGTTTGGCTGGCTATTATCGAAGGTTCATCGAGAACTTTTCAAAGATCGCTCAACCGTTGACACTCCTCACGCAGAAGGATAAGAAGTTTGATTGGGGAATCAAACAGGATGAAGCCTTTCAGATATTGAAAGATAAGCTTTGCAACGCGCCAATATTAGCTCTACCAGAAGGCACTGATGATTTCGTGGTATACTGCGACGCATCGCGTCAAGGATTGGGTTGTGTGTTGATGCAACGCCAAAAGGTTATCGCCTACGCATCACGCCAACTGAAGGTGCATGAAAGGAACTATACCACTCATGATTTGGAGCTAGGCGCAGTGGTTTTTGCTTTGAAGATCTGGAGACACTACCTTTACGGTACAAAGTGCACAATCTTCACAGATCACAAGAGCCTCCAGCATATATTCAACCAGAAGGAGTTGAACATGAGGCAAAGACGATGGGTCGAGTTGTTGAACGATTACGACTGCGAGATCAAGTATCATCCAGGGAAGGCGAATGTGGTCGCTGATGCCCTAAGTCGTAAAGAGAGAATCAAGCCCATAAGGGTTAGGGCTATGGAGATGATAATTCAAACCGACCTTACCTCGCGCGTTCGTGCAGCACAGAAGGAAGCTCTCAAGGAGGGAAACCTTGAGGCAGAATATCTCCGTGGGATGGAGAAGATGTTGGTGCCAAACAGGGAAGGAACATTGTGTTTTGGGAAAAGGATTTGGGTTCCTCTGTTTGGTGGTTTAAGAGAGGTTATCTTTGAAGAAGCTCACAAGTCACGGTACTCTATCCACCCTGGAGCGGATAAGATGTACCAGGATCTTAAAGATTATTACTGGTGGCCTAGGATGAAAGGCGATGTTGCTATTTACGTGAGCAAATGTTTAACTTGCGCCAAAGTTAAGGCGGAATACCAGAAGCCTTCAGGACTTCTGCAGCAACCAAAAATTCCCCAGTGGAAGTGGGAAGAAATCTCCATGGATTTTATTACGAAGTTGCCAAGGACGCCAAAAGGCCATGACACTATCTGGGTGATAGTGGATCGCTTGACGAAGTCAGCACACTTCTTGCCTATCCGCGAGAAGGATCATACAAGCAAATTGGCTGAAATCTACATGAGAGAGATTGTTACACGCCATGGAGTACCTCTCTCAATTATTTCTGATAGAGATGGGAGATTCGTATCGAGGATATGGCAATCCTTCCAGGAAGCTTTTGGCTCAAAGCTGAATATGAGCACTGCCTTTCACCCGCAGACCGACGGCCAAAGTGAGCGAACGATTCAGACGTTGGAGGACATGCTGAGAGCATGTGTGATGGATTTAGGCGGTAGCTGGGATAAGCATTTACCCCTGGTTGAGTTTTCATACAACAACAGCTACCACACCAGTATTGGTGCCGCGCCATTCAAAGCTTTATATGGGCGCAAGTGCAGGTCGCCGCTCTGTTGGTCTGACGCAGGTGATAGACAATTGGTAGGTCCCGATGTAGTTCAGGAAACTACAGATAAGATTGCGCAAATCCGAGATCGCATTAGTGCGGCTCGTGACCGTCAGAAGACCTACGCAGATCTGAAAAGGAAACCTCGGGAGTTTGAGGTTGGGGATATGGTTTTGTTGAAGGTATCACCCTGGAAGGGTGTGGCACGATTTGGGAAACGTGGGAAGTTGAATCCGCGCTACATTGGTCCCTTCAAGGTTTTGGAAAGAATTGGGACCGTAGCATACAAGTTGGAACTACCTGCCGAACTGAATAACGTTCACGATACATTTCATGTATCCAATCTGAAGAGAAGTCCAACTCAAGTTAACGTTGCCATTCCTACCGACGAAATTCATATTGATGACACGCTCCACTTCGTTGAAGAACCTGTCGAGGTCACAGATTGGAAAGTTAACAAGACCCGCCGGAGCAGTGTCAAGCTCGTCAAAGTTCGATGGAATGCTAGACATGGTCCTGAGTTCACCTGGGAGCGTGAAGATCGAATGAAAGAGAAATACCCCCATTTATTTCCTGAGAACCCTGCTTCTACAAGCAGAATTTAAAATTTCGGGACGAAATTTATATAACGGGGGGAGAATGTGACAACCCTCACTAAACCAGGTATCCGTACGACTTAATTAACCATTAATTGTTGCCTAATTACTGTGCTTAACTGAGATTTCTGATAAACTGCTACTTGATTGTTGATACATGTACATATCTGCATGATACTTTGATTTCCTGTCACTACATTATTTACTTGCTGAACTCTAGTGACAAACATGATGCACAAAAGCACAGTAGCATTTGAACGGATAACCTATTGGACATACTGATATAGCCAGCATCAGGCAAACACTGCCTCTAAAGGCCTGAATGAGCCAAAAATATTTTACTACACCCGTAGTGTGTGTAGGGATACAAGGGTTGTATAATTGCGTCTCTAGGAATAAGATATAGAGATTGGATGTGCCTAAAACGTACTCTAAGCACAAAACACAGCATTTTTATTTACATACTAGCTTCTAGCTAATTAATAAAGTGCCAAAATATGAGGAATTATTCCTGACACTTTGCAGAATAAATTGTGTCGTTAAAAATATTATTTACAACGCTTAAAGGATTACTTAAGCACTTTAACGGATTACTATCCGACCGAACAACCGGACTATACCCGGAACATAAAAATATTGCCAGAAATATTATTGGTATTTTTCTGAGCCAGTTAGGGTCCCTGATTACCCTAACACCCGCTTTATAACGCGTTAAATAACTAACGGGGTTAATCCCTAACGTAACCGACTTAACCAAACGGAACACTAACTGAATGATCAAGATCCAACCGGGTGACCCCACCCCCCTTTGGGCCGGTTTGGTCCCTTTGTAACTAAGGGTACAACTTTTGATTATTTAATTTGATTTCGTGGATATCTAGACGATATGGAACCGTTGGACGATAGCACTAGATTTTCTTTATAAATACCCCCACTTAACACACACACACACACACACATTTCACCAACACTCTTTCTCTTGCTCTCTCCCTACATCTCGGCCGAACCCCCCTAGGGTCACCCATCCATTTTCGAGTTCGTGTCTTGCCATTCCGAGCATATACTAGTGTCGGGGATCACGTATAAGGAAGCCGGAAGCAAACGGAAGTTAAAGGACCACGTTCATTTGCTTTTATCCACGCCTTTTCCGACTAGATTCTTCCCTAGCCCCGAGCTAGAGGTATAACATTTAAAACTTGTTCTTGAACGTATCTAAAGTGGTTAAAAGGATTTTTAACGGTTAAAAGTCGGTAACCCACCTTTTGAATCTAAAAAGTCTACTAAAACATGAAAATCGTTGGATAAAAGGTCATGTCTTGTGTAAATGTCGTAGTATTTGAATATGTTGATTGTTGAGGCCCGATCTACGATGTGGTGGCTCTTATCATCGTTTAACCCGACTTTGTTAAGATCCCGAATCTTGACATACACTTGTTTCTTTTGTACAAGGGTTAAAAGGTGAAACTCCACCACACGGGAAACATGAACTTGTGTAAAAGTGTTTTGACATGAAAAATAGTGTTTAAAACGAGCCGATCTACGTATGTACAAGTGGTACATTCGTAGAACCAAGTGTCGAGAAAATCATGTTTTTATATAAGTTGGATAACATGTTTACAAAGGTGATTTTTATAAACTACAAGTGTATGAACACTTGTGAAACGAAAGATCCTACAAAATAACAATTTTTATAAAAATTGTCGGGAAGTTGTAAAGGATGATTTGTTCTAAAAACGGGGTTTTTACAAGACTAAACTATTATATATATAGATCCACTAAATATAACAAGATCTACACAATAGTTTTAGAAAAACTACAAGTTCATGTAATATTGTGATTTTACATACTAGTCTACGAGTTTAATGTGTTGAAACTAGTTTGAAGTATCGGAAATTGATTTGGTTGATTTGAAGAATTGTTGAAATGATTTTGTAAAAGAAAATGATACGCTTGAAAGCGTGGCCACCTCCAGTTACAGGGGAAACTCTGGCGAAATTTTCTAAAAATATAACACTTAGAATTATATACAAGTGTTAGACTACTTTTGACATGTTTTCAAAATATATTTCGCCATGACTTTATTTACAAATATTCGGAGGTGGGGTTTTCACAAAAACTAAACGTGATAAATATTTATTCGATAAATATATTTTTCACAACACTGTTTATGATTATTTTGTGAAGATGTATAAATATTATTTTTAGAGTAAAAATAATATTTACAAACTTTGTCGAACCCAAAATAATACCAACGCCTACACGACAAACATATAAGTTACAATGGTAATTCCTATTACCACTTAATCGCCAAAACGTAACTTACGCTTTATACGGAAATATTCATAAATGCGTATCTTGTCAACGTATTATTTTGGAAAATATTATGTAAAGAGAAAATATATTATTTTTGAGAAAAATAAATATATTTTGGAACGAGAAATAAAATATATTAAGTGAGACTTAATATTATAAACGCGCATGTATTAATTCCCCCATCCTTGGGAAGGAAATTATCTACCAAGTATATACAAGAAACGGTTGTCTAACTGTTTCCCAAAATGTAAACTATAAAGCTAAGGCACGGCCATCCGTCTAATAGAATTAGCACATGTAGGTCGTTGCGCAGCAGTTGGATATTTGGATTACTTGGTAGTGTGACGCACTCACTGTGAGTTCATGTCCCCCTTTTCTCTTAACTGTTTTCAGTTTTATAAACTGCGGGGGTGAAATACATGTTACAATGATTATGAATATGTTTATACATGGTATGGTTAGCGTAAGGAGGTTTGTTACTCAGATCATGTGAGTGGGTAGGCACAACTTGAGGCCATTAATCCTCGTAGTAGGACCGAGGGACAGGAGCGGTAGATCTATCTGGGTGTAGCGAGCCCAGCCCCAGGTCCAGCATAACGGACCTCGGGGTGACTTAGTGCCCGATGCATAAATCCGCTAGGTTTGAGTCATCCCTACTTGCACTTCACACATATCAATGGCCTTGCAAACCATTGGTGATCTCTTTTTCCTTATTTGCTACATACCAGGTTTTTGATAAAGATAAAGGTTCATTTACTCACTTTCGCATGAACTCGCTCAACATTATTGTTGATTTTTCAACTTACATGTATTTCAGGAAATTAACGATCTGGCGCGGTATGGCTTGTTTTCCGCTGCATTAGGCCCGAGGTCATCCAGGGTTCGAGGCTTGTGACTCTTTCCTGGACAAGTCACAGTCCTTGAATCATGTTTATGTTAAGTTTGCATTTGTACTGTTTAGACAAGTTATGGTTGTTGGGAGTTAACCCGTTAAGACAATGTTTTACTATTTTATTTTTAATGGATGATCTTGCATATTTTTAATTCATATAGCTTGTTATGATTAAGCTATGGTATTAAGAAGTCACACCAAATTAACCACGCTTCCGCAAAGCCAGGGTGTGACAACCTTAACAGGTCATAACGGGTCGTAAGCACTTAGGATAGGTATCAAATCAGAATGTAGGCTTGTATTAACCATATCATATAAGTTCCAACACTCATTTGGTTTACGAGACCTCATTCTACCCGATCTCCCAATTTAGGTGCCGATTTATTAACACAGTGATCCGTTACTAGGTGCCACTTAATTTCCTTGATTGCCCAAGCTTGTTAGTTCACTTAATCGAGGATACTTTGCAAATCTCAAGTGAGTACATAGTGCCCCTACTTTACTGCTTTCAATTGTTTTGGGGTGTTGCATATGTGCTAAACGATTTTGAGTTTTCAAAACAAATAACTATGGTTTATATTAAACACAACGATTTTCAATAATGTGAACGAACTTGTTGGGGCGTTGGTCGAAAGACTTCGAATGACATTCATTAACTATGATCAAGCCGACCAGTAGTATGTTATGGTATCATAGGATCTGACAAATCCCGTTATCGGACTATCACCATGGTTATGGGGGTAATGTGGGTAACGACAGAACCTGATGAATGTTAACTAACCCTTTGGTGGTTTGTTAATACGATTGAACGATGGACGAGTCACACAGGTTTGAATGTGTTCAACGAGACGACCAAAAGTTAGTTTTCACAATTAAAACACGAACGATTTGAACAATTTGAACGATTTGAACAATTTGAACGATTGAACGATGATTTATAACATGAACGAGTTGAAAGATTGGTTTTGATAACACGAACGGTTGATAACACGAACGAATAGAAAGATTTTTAAACGATTGGTTATTGCTAAGTGATTAGATAACAGGACGGGTGTAATGTGATAAAAGTATGGTAGATACGCCGCCGGTACTTCTTATATATAAGTGCTTTTATCATATTACATTCCGTGGCTTTATTTAGTTCACTTGGACGAATGATTTCAAACGATGACACACAACGATGTTTACTAAATAATATAAACCATACAAGTTTTCTACAAGGACGATTTACTATTGGTTTACAAAAACAAGGGTTTTAGTCAAGATTCATGGCAACGATTTTTTATAAACTATAACCAACTTGTTGTAAGTTGGTTAATTATATTGCAATACAAAACACTTTTCAAAACAAGGTTTTCAATTATCGACTCTAATAGTCGTACGAGGTGTTGCAATACTTATACCAGCCATGAATTTGACACACTCACAAAACCTATGTGCTTGCCGAAATTTTTATGTTGACTTTATTTTCACATATGTTTCAGGTGCTGTTGTTTGATGATGTTGATGATGATTATGATGCATGCTCACGTAGGATTGGACGAGGCCTTAGTGACATAAAATAAGAAAGACAATATGTTGAACTTTTTTGTTCTATTTTAAGACAATGTTACACTTAATAATTAAATTAAACGAAATTTTAATCCATGTGTTGTGAAATAATGATTCTGTTACGACACTCCCCTTATGTTTCTACCTCAGTTTTGTTGTTTTAACGCAGTCGGGGTGTGACAACAAATACTCAATTATTGTTAAGTGCTTATTTAAAACATTTGAGGTTTTGGTAATACATTTTGACTCACAAAATATTTACAAAAAGAGAATGTACTCACATTCTTTACTTAGGTAAAACTAAAGCTTCCTGGTGTATTTCCTGGTTATTATCTATTAAAATTAAACAATGCACACGTGTTAGTACAATAAACCAAATCACATTGACCGTACGACTCGAGACAAAACTCCAATGACTGAGTCAGGCAGAGCCTTGACATGCATTACAGAGTCCTAGATCAATCGGGTGTAACACGAGATAGAACTCCAATGACTGAGTCAGGCAGAGCCTTGACATGCGTTACAGAGCCCTAGATCGATTGTGTAGGGTAACAAGCAGGGTTATAATAATAACAACGAGGCAGAGCTTCGCTTTATAGGGGTAGAATACCCGAGTATTATAATTGCCAATAGAAAGTTGAGAGAGAATTTAAATTTGAACGGTTTGCAAATGAGCTCGACCACCCTATTTATAGGCTGATTTGAAGGCGGCTCGCGACCCGCGAAGCCCATCTCTAACTCTCTCGCAGCCCGCGAGGGAGTAGACTAGGTCTTAGGGTTGATTGGTCATCGAGTATAGCCTTGTCGAGTGTCCTACACATGGCGGACTTGTGTGGCCAGCAAGTCAACTGGCTCGCGCCCCGCGAAAGCCACAAGGTTCTGGGTCGTGGCCCGCGAGACCCTTGTGTACTTGTTTTATTTGATTTTTATAAATATTAAGGTATTTAAAGTCGTTTCTCGCATACGCGGTATGTTTTAAGACGTTTAGGGTCACATTAAGGGTTCTAGGAGGGTTGTTATATTCTCCCTACCTTGATTTAGATCTCGTCCTCCAGGGTCTACTGGAACGGGTGTGGGTATTTCTTTTGCATCTCTACTTCGAGCTCTCAAGTGTATTCTGGTCCTCTCTTGGAATCCCATTTTACTTTGACCAAAACTAGTCTCTTGTGTTTGAGATTCTTGATCTTTCTATCTTCAATGTGAATGGGTTTCTCAACAAACTTAAGTTTCTCATTTACCTATATGTCCGTAAGAGGTATCACTAAAGATTCGTCTGCTAAGCATTCCTTGAGATTACATATATGAAACACATCATGTATTCCTGCCATTTCCTCTAGCAGTTGTAGTTGATAGGCTATGGGTCCTATTCGTCTAATAATCTCAAATGGTCCAACATACTTAGGGCTTAGCTTTCCTCTTTTAACAAATCTGACTATTCCCTTCCATGGAGAAACTTTTAACAATACTTTATCTCCTACTTGAAATTCCAAAGGTTTTCTTATGTTATCTGTATAACTCTTTTGACGATCTCGTGTTGTTTTTAGTCTTTCCTTGACTTGAATTATCTTGTTCTTTATTTCTTGCACTATCTCTGGTCCAGATAGTTGCTTTTCTCCAATTTCAAATGGTGTAGCATTAATGCTAGTATGATAGCTGTTATTGTAGGAAAATTATATTAATGGTAAATGATCGTCCCAATTTCCTCCGAAATCAATTACACAGGCTCTAAGCATATCTTCCATTGTTTGTATTGTCCTTTTGCTTTGACCATCCGTCTGTGGATGATAAGCTGTGCTTAGATTTAACCTGGTTCCCATTGCTTTTTGGAAACTTGTCCAAAAATGAGAAGTAAAATGGCTATCTCTACCAGATACAACAGATAAAGGAATTCCATGTAATGAAACTATTTCATTTACATATAGCTTGGCTAACTGTTCCATACTGAAAGTTTCCATCATTGGTAAAAAATGAGCAGATTTGGTCAATCTATCTACAATCACCCAGATTGTATCATTTCCTTTTCTTGTCTTGGATAATTTGGTAACAAAGTCCATTGTTATCAATTCCCATTTCCATATTGCCATCTCTAATTGTTACAATAACCCTGAAGGTTTCTGATGTGACATCTGTGCTTGTAATCATTGTAAACAATTCAGTTATAAATGAAATAAAGTTATTTGATCCCAATGTTTGTTTGTTTATGTTTGATGATTTCCATGTTTTGACTTTTATTCAATTTTAAACTCTATATCGCTTTCTTGAGAATTATACGCAAACTGGTGCGTAAAAGCAATTAGTTTAACACGACAAATACTCTAAAACATCAATTTATGCTTAACACACCTTAAATAACCTTTACATAACTTAGAAATAAGTTTTGAAGGCTTTGGTATGGCAAAATCAAGTTAATTCGCTTACAGGGACTAAAATTGACAAACTGTGAAAGTATGCCAATTTGAACTGTAACAAACATTCCGGAACATGCTCATAAGTTAAACACACCCTAAATATCCTTTACATAGCTTAGAAATAGGCTTTGAGGGGTTCGGTGTGCTAAAACAAACTTTATGCTCATTGAGGGACTAAAAGCATCAAAAAGTGCATAAGTTTGCATTTTCGCGCATATCTTACGTTCTGAATATTTCCGGACATCCAGAAATTCATGTAATCATTAAAATATTTTATTTTAGTGATTGGCATGGTAAAATTCCATTCGTCGCTTAATTTGGATCGTTTTTGCGTTCGTTACGACTTCCGTCGTAATTAACCGAATAATGCAAACGTACGACCAAACGAACCAACATCCGAGATATTTTTGAGCATATTTTAAGTTCCCTATCCTTTAACTTCATTTTAGAGCCTTGAAATGGGGTTAACGGGGGTTAAATGTATCAAAAATCAAGTTTTAAGCATGCAGGGGCCTATTTTGCCAAATTTGAAAGTTCTGATCTGAGGGTGTGGCGGGGCGTGACAGCCTAGGCTAAATTCTGTCGCGGGTAGCCAAAACCCTATCTGGGTAGAAACATTGAATCTGGTCCAAGCAGCTGAATTTGATGGTTTTGTTGCTTGTCTTTCAATACCATTTGATGGTTTTCATGCTCCCATTGTATTTCAAAACCTTGGGCCCAAATGTAAGGTTATGATCGAAGCTCGGATTTCAAGAAACGATCCTAACGGTTCTACGAAATCTATAAATACCCACCATGATTTCATTCATTCCCCACATTTGATCTGAGTTTTTCTCTAAGTGGTTGTGTTTATACACTTCCTACCTGAGATTACTTGGAATCAAATCTTGTGGAGACCCGTTGTAAGTATTCTTTCGTGCTTTTCATTCGTTTTTAGCGTTAAAGTCAAACTGCGTTTGACTTTCTACATTGACCAGTTTATGGGAATAACCTTCCGAGGTTATACCTTATGGTCACGTCGTTTAAGATCCAACCAAATACTTTAGGTGACCATAGTTGTATAGGGAATAACCTTCCGAGGTTATACCTTATGGTCACGTCGTTTAAGTAGTTGTATGATAAGTAGGTCTTATGCCTTAGGTAAATTACCAAAATACACTTTTTGCGCTAAAATTCATTTTAAGCATATGTTGTGACAACTCGAGTTTCCAAGATTTCCTTACTCGCATTTATTGCACGTTAATTGTTAAGCTGTTTGTTTATACGACTTGTTGCTTTGTAATCGTACACGTTTGTTATATGTTGTGACTATGTGATTGTTACATTTATATGCTTGGTGACTTAATATGTAATATGTTCAAAAGTTAACTGTTATACCCCGAACTAACCCGACGAAACACAAGTGTGTTTCGCCATAACTCACACGACGAAACAAGTAGTGTTTCGCCATATGCTCCTCCGACGAAACAAGTGTGTGTTTCGTCACACACATCTCGACGAAACAAGTGTTTCGCCGGCCCAACGATTCGCTGAGGCCCAGTAACGGCCCAGTACGTTACACCGAGTATTTAACTAGTTCTACGGGTTATTTGTTACAACTTTAGCAAACAAGAAACCCTAGAGCTCCCTTTTCTCTGTTGACGGCGATCTTGGGTTCCTGAAGCCCCCAAATCGATCAAGTTACTATTCTGTTCATCGTGGTTAGTGTTTAACCTTTGTGTGATTGTTGGATTGTACCATCATTAACTGTTCTTGCTTGAATTCATTAGGAGTATGCTAGATAATGTAGTGTTCATGATTGATTGATGAATTAGCTAAAATGGAATTGATTATCGGTTACGGTTCTGTGTGTCGGTTTGGATTGTTTTGTGGTTGAATCAGTATATAGATTAGAGGTTATGTTAATGACTTTAATCGTCTATGCCATTATTCATGAATGGTACAAACATGTTTCTGAATGATGAAATAGTGATGTGATATTCGTATGCTAGATTATCTAAGGTTAACAGATGATTATGTTCTGATTAGTAATCAATGATATCGATGATTTGCTGAATGTCTGTATGATTTCCGAATGTTGGTGACGGCAGTTAGGGTTTAGGTGTTTTACGTAACTGCTAAAACGACGTAACTGACACCTCAGACGAAACACAGGTGACGGCGAAACAGATGTGTTTCGTCAAAACCAATCTTGACGAAACAAACATGGCGGAACACAAGTGTTTCGCCGAGACCATGTACGACGAAATGAACATGACGAAACATAGGTGTTTCGTCGACGAGGGTTCACGGCGAAACAGGGGGGAGTGTTTCGCCGAATGGGTAATCTGCACAGTAACATAGTTTGAATCTGTTAAGTGCTAACTGGATTAATTAACTGCTGTTATATGATATGCATGACTTGTATGAGCTCGAATATGTGCCTTATGCTATTCGTGATTGTTAATTCAATACCACTGTGGTTGTATATGCATACGTGGACCTTGTGAATATAAACTGATTATGTACACGTGCGTACTTTAGGACTTGACTAATTGTTGTGAGCACATACCTTAGCATACCGAGCAAACCAAGGTGAGTTCACACTTTTACCAAGGCATGGGATTCCCGGGGGTTGGGAATGGGATTGAATGATCACTTGTACTTACATTGTTACTGGAGTTATGTACCACTGACCTCGTTAGGGGAAGGTCACTTATAGATACTGCTAGACTAGTACTACATGGGAAATCCCCACTAATCTTTGCACACATGCCTGGAATGGCCGCAATACAAATACTAATCTTCGCACACATGCCTGGAATGGCCGCGATACAAATACTAATCTTCGCACACATGCCTGGAGGGCCGCGATACAACTATAACTAGTCTAGAATACATGGGAAACTCCCACTAATCTTCGTTGTGGACATGGATCGTGGATGCCTTGTTAAACATTTATGACATTACAAACTTATTACTTAAGTTGGTTTTTACATTTATGCTTCCGCTACACACTTGATTATGTTTTGGGTTTTTGAACACCTTTCGTATTGATGAATGACTTTTACTTAATACTTATAATGTTCAATATGATTGGTGGCTTGATTCTGGTCATATCATGCCTCCAAGCGGTGGTACTCTGCGTGTGGATTTTGGGGGTGTGACAGATTGGTATCAGAGCCATTGGTTATAGTGAACTTGGTTTTAATAAGGGGAAAAAGTTTTTGTTAAAACCAGACTATAATCTGTACAGTGCTCAACAATCCACAACGACGCTTCGCTCCACGTGCAAGACTCAACACTATAGGTACTACTATTCATGTTTACATTGCCTACTTGCTAGATTACATAGAACTTTGCTCATGGTATGCTTAGATAAACGTAACAACTATTGCTTGAGAACACTTGTGTGCTTACTCTCTTCTGTCATCGCATTTTTCGCGAACCTCTCTCACTTACATTACCTTTGCTATGAAGATCATGGCTGGACGCATTAACATGACTCAAGCCCAGTTGACGGCTCTCATTAACGAACAAGTTGATGTGGCACTTGCAGCCGCACAAGCAGGAGGTCAACCCGCTCAGCAACCTGTTTGCACTTTCAAGAATTTCATGGACTGTCGTCCTAGCACATTCAGTGGCACTGAAGGAGCAGTTGGACTCCTCCATTGGTTTGAAAAGCTCGAGTCCGTCTTTGAAATGTGTGAATGCCCTGAGGCTCGCAGGGTGAAGTACGCCACTGGTACTCTAGAAGGCATTGCGCTGACTTGGTGGAATGCGCAAGTTCAGATGTTAGGGTTGGCAGCTGCTAACGCCACCCCTTGGAATGACTTCAAGGAACTAATCAAGCGAGAATACTGCACACGGGATGACATCCATAAGTTAGAAGTGGAGTTTTTCAATCTGAAAATGACGGGGTCAGGGATTGAGGCTTATATGAAAAGGTCAAACGAGCTGGCCATCTTGTGTCCAACTATGGTGGACCCTCTTATCAAGCGTATTGAGTTGTATCTCAAAGGGCTAGCACCAGAAATTCAAAGTCATGTGACATCGGCCAACCTTGATAATATCCAGGATATTACACGTCTTGCTCAGAGCCTCACAGATCAGGCAGTGGAACAGAACAGGCTGCCCAAACGTATCAGTGCTACCGAAGCTACTACTTCCGCTACTCCCAGTGACAACAAGCGGAAATGGGATGGGGATTCCAGCAAGGGTTCAGCTACAGCTCAGTCTCAGGTTCAGCAGCGAAAGACTGATAACTACCAGAGCCCTGGTCAGCAATTTTCTGGTGGTCAAAGACAGGGTGGATATCGAGGAAACCTTCCAAAGTGCAACACTTGCAACAAGCACCACAATGGCCAGTGCAACAAGGGTCACTGTCAGCGGTGCCTCAAGATGGGTCATGAGGTTAAAGATTGCAGGAGCTCACGACCTGCGAATCAGAATCAGCAGCAACCACCACCTGCTCCATGAAACCAGCAGCAGCAACAGCAGCGAGGCAACAGGGGATGCTATCAATGTGGCGCTGAAGGCCACTTCAAGCGAGACTGCCCCCAGTTAAACCAGAACCAGAACAACAACAACAACAATCAGGGCAATGGGAACAACAACGGGGGAAACAATGATGGAAACAACGGCGCCAGGGGTCGTGCATTTGTGCTGGGTCAGGGTGATGCAAGGAATGACCCTAACGTGGTTATAGGTAAGTTTCTTCTCAACGACTTTTATGTTACTGTATTATTTGATTCGGGTGCGGATACCAGTTATATGTCTTTAAAAGTTAGTCAAATGCTCAAGCGCGCACCAACACTTTTGAACACTAAACATGTCGTAGAATTAGCTAACGGTAAAAGTCTAGAGGCCACACACATAGTTCAGGGTTGTAATCTTATCCTCGCTGGTCAGACTTTCTCTATTGATCTCATTCCCATAGCTCTGGGTAGTTTCGACATCGTCATTGGTGTGGATTGGTTATCTCAACATCAAGCAGAGATCTTATGCAAGGAGAAGATTGTTCGTATTCCCCGTTCTGGTAAAGAACATCTCGAAGTTCAAGGCGACAAGAGTGGTGCCGTGGTTGGCATCATCTCCTTACTGAAGGCCCAAAAGTGTTTATGAAAGGGCCACACTGCCATTTTGGCACTGGTTACTGACGCATCATCGAAAGAGAAGAGATTGGAGGATATTCCTGTAGTGCGTGACTTTCCTCAAGTGTTTCCAGAGGATTTACCTGGGCTACCGCCTCATCGCCAGGTCAAGTTCCAGATCGAGCTAGCTCCAGGAGCGGCACCAATAGCTCGTGCACCGTATCGCTTAGCTCCAACTGAACTGGAAGAATTGTCCAAACAACTACAAGAGCTCTTGGATAAGGGTTTTATTCGTCCTAGCTCTTCGCCCTGGGGAGCTCCAGTATTATTTGTGAAAAAGAAAGACGGTACCTTCAGGATGTGCATTGACTACCGTGAACTCAACAAGGTGACTGTGAAGAATCGCTATCCTCTTCCACGCATTGACGACCTGCTCGACCAATTGCAAGTGTCTAGCTATTACTCGAAGATTGACCTGAGGTCATGACAAGTAATGTATGCCTTAACATGTCTAATATTATTGTCTAATCAGTTTAGATGTCAAAATTTAGGCTACATATGCTTAAAATGAATTTATGCGTAAAAAGGGTATTTTGGTAATTTTCCTAAGACATATAAACTACCTATCATACGATTAATTAAACCTAGGTGACCATAAGGTATAACCTCGGAAGGTTATTCCCTATGCTACTATGGTCACTAAACATGTTTGGTCAGATCCTAATGATCGACCAAACGGGTCGTGTTCGAAAGTCTAAGCGGGTGTTTAGTCCGCTTGACTTACGACTCTACACAATCACTAAACTAAAAAGTGACGAGCTAAGCATGCTAAAACATGTTTAGTTAAGTTGGAAAACAGGTTTGGTATCAAAACAAACGGTTTTGATACCTATAAGTAGCTTGGTTACAAAATACGCGAGAAAACGCATTTTGGCCGAAACTACGACTCGTCACTGAGCCTAGATAACGTGGTAATCAGTAGGTATACTCACTAGGGACCATAACCATTGTGATTACGCTCACGTTATGAAGTTCAAACGAACTTCGCGTTGACCATAAACTGGTCAAAGCAGAAAGTCAAACGCAGTTTGACTTTAACGATAAAAACGAATGAAAAGAACGAAAGAATACTTACAAAAGGTCCCCGCAAGCTATGATCCGATTTACTCTCAGGTATGAAGCATAAACTTCAACTTAGAGAGCCAAAATCAGATCATTGTGGGTTTTGCAAGTGAAAGGAGGTGGGTATATATAGGAAATCTAGAACCGTTAGGATCGTTCATCGTAAAACGAGCTTCGATCTCATCCGTACACATGTGCCCATGGTTTTGTGAAACCATGGGAGCCCATAGTTTCATTAAAACCATGTGCAAATGAGGGGAACAGCTGGAACAAACTGGAATTTAAATTTTTCATTTTGGTCCCTTCCTAAGATAACTATGGCAGAATGTCAATTTTGGTCCCTAAACTTCAGAATCTTGCATTTCGGCTCATTTTTGACACGTTTAAGCCCCGTTAACCTCATTTAAAAGCTCCAAAATGAAGTTAATGTATAGAGAACTCACATGTTCAAAAATATGTCGGATGTCGGTTCGTTTGGTCGTACGGTTGCGTTGTTCGATTAATTACGACGGAAGTCGTAACGAACGCAAAAACGATCCAAATCAAGCGACGAATGGAATTTACTTATGCAAAACACTAAAACAAAATATTTTAATGCTTACATAAAATTTTGGATGTCCGGATGTATTCAGAACGTAAGATACGCGCGAAAATGCAAACTTATGCACTTTTTTACGCTTTTAGTCCCTGAATGAACATGAAGTTTATTTTTGCGCACAAAACACCTCAAAGCCTATTTTTAAGCTATGTAAAGGATATTTGGGGCATGTTTAACTTATGATCAAGTTCCGGATTGTTCGTTACAGTTCAAATCGGCATACTTTCGCAGTTTGTCAATTTTAGTCTCTGTAAGCGAACAAACTTGATTTCGGCATACCAAACCATCCAAAATTTATTTCTAAGTAATGTAAAGGTTATTTAAGGTATGTTAAGCCTATGTCACTATTCCGGAGTGTTTGTTGCTTTAAACTGGTTATATTTACGCATCAAATCGCGTATAACCTTCCACAAAGCGATTTAAGGCCCGAAATCGAACAAGAATTGACATGTGCAAATGATACACATGTTTACACAAATACCAAGTATGATACCCAATATTTCATTGGTTTGGTTTTTGTTTGATGGTTGCAGAGGCACAGGTATCACAGTCTCCCCTACTTTAGGAAATTTCTTCCCGAAATTTATTCGTAGGAGTCTGTCTGTGACTTTGTATCAAATAACCACCAGAGATATGCAAGGCATAATCCTGTCATTTCCTTAACAGACATTCTTCAGAAACAAAAATGAACGGACGGGGTCTTTTTCCTCAACGAGTATTCTTCAGAAGCGGAAATGAAGGAATAAACAAACAGAGATTCATTTCCTCAACGGACAATCTTCAGAAACGAAAATGAACAGACGAAGTCATTTTCAACGGGTGCTTCATCAGAGACGGAAATGAAAAGGATGAACAAACGGATATTCATTTCCTTAACGGACAATCTTCTGAAACGAAAATGAACGAAAGGAGTCATTTTCAACGGTTGCTTCCTCAGAAACGGAAATGAAGGAATAAACAAACGGATATTCATTTCCTCAACGAACAATCTTCAGAAACGAAAATGAACGGACGGAGTCATTTTCAACGGTTGCTTCCTCAGAAACGGAAATGAAAAGGATGAACAAACGGATATTCATTTCCTTAACGGACAATCTTCTGAAACGAAAATGAACGGACGGAGTTATTTTCAACGGTTGCTTCCTCAGAAATGGAAATGAAGGAATAAACAAACGGATATTCATTTCCTCAACGGAAAATCCTCATAAACGAAAATGAACGGACGGAGTCATTTTCAACGGTTGCTTCCTTAGAGACAGAAATGAAGGAATAAACAAACGGATATTCATTTCCTCAACGGACAATCTTCAGAAACGAAAATGAATGGACAGAGTCATTTTCAACGGTTGCTTCCTCAGAAACAGAAATGAAAAGGATAAACAAGCGGATATTCATTTCCTCAACGGACAATCTTCAAAAACAAAAATGAACGGATGGAGTCATTTTCAACGGTTGCTTCATCAGAAATGGAAATGAATAGGGTTAACTCTAGACACATGACAAAACTTGCTGTGGTTTCTGTGCACTAAATTCCATAATTATGTACGCGTCCATAATTACGTGATTCCTTGCATAGTCCGCATAGTGCGTTTCATAATGTGTAGGGGAATAAAATCAAACCTGTGATGAGTGTGACTAAACCACCATAAGGTCCTTTTAATTAGATCGATAAATGATCTCTTTAATTAGACCACCCATGGAGTCCTTTCAGCTATATCATCACATGATATTCCTAACTAGATTTTTGGATCAATCTGTTTAACTAGACCACTCAAGGGGTCTAATTATGGAATAGTACTTTATAATCCAAGGGACTTAACTACAACGTAGAAGCCCATTAAGGATTTAAGGTAGTATCTTTGGGTATCCTACTATGCATTTCCTTATATGAAGATATGGAAGATTCTACGAGGATTTGGATAACAAAAATTTGGATCACACAAAAACATACATAATCAAATAATTGTTTAACTTGACCTTTAAATTGTTATTGTCTTGTCATTGATTGCTATTAACTTGACGACGATTTGAACATGGGTATTCAAGGTATACCAGGAACCCAGTCGATGGACTTCAACGTCCTCAAGCATCATTCTGAAAGATAGGATAATCTTCCAAAATTCGATTTTTTTATTACAAGGAATCATCACATTCGAATTAAGGTATACAACAACTAAGGACTTACGGAAATACCCTTAGGTATCCTATCAAGGATTGGGTATTCGTCCAGAGTTGTAACTTGCGCCTTGTACTTTGTTTTCCTTGGAGGAAACGGGTACTTATGATTTTCGTGGAAAACGCAAGAGATCATAAGGTGGGAGAAATTTTTGGGGGTAGTCTGTTCTTCAAGGAATGCGATTCCTTAATTGTCGGTATTGTAGGGGATATGTTGTTTATACATGCAACCACATCAATATATATATTGCGATGTAAAATAAAAGATTTATTTATAAACAACAATTACAATTGTTTCATGGACCATGACCACAAAAGAAAATAATACATAAGGCTTGATTATTTCTAAACTGTGTTGTCTTCCAATTGGTCAGATGCTCATCCCTGCGCTGGATTCGCATTAGCAAGCTTTGGGCAATTTCTTCGGAAATGGCCCATCTCGCCATAATTGAAGCAAGAACCTGGTGGAAAACGACCTTGAGCGTGTTGCCAGCTTGATTTGGTGCAGCTGCCACTGGGCAAACTCTTGCTGTATGGCCTATGAGTCCACAAGTTTGGCATTTGCGGCACTTTACATTGGCATGATGATGGTGGCTACATTGGTTGCACAAGGGTGCAGTTCCGTTGTAGGGCTTTCTAGCAGGGGGTTGAGCTGGTTGGTTGGGGACGGCTTGATCATTGTGAGTGATCACGACGAAGCTCTGAGAAGCCTTTCGCTTCTTTGACTTCTTAGGGGATCCAGTCTGTTCCTCCTTGGGTTTCGATTCCTCGATCGATTTCTTGTCACTTTTTTCGAAAAAGTTTACCTTTCCTGATCTGAGATTCAGTCAAGGTAGCGGATAGCTCAATGGCCTGTCTAACTGTAGTGGGATTACTACCAGTCACAATGTCTTGTACTGAGTCAGGGAGGCCATCAATATACTTTTCGATTGCCTTATCCAAAGGCGTGACCATGTTTGGGCATAACAGACTTAACTCCTCATAACGATCCGTGTAGGCTCGATGCTCACCGCTATCTTGCTTAAGATCATCAAATTCCCTTTCCAAGGCCCTGATCTCGTGACGAGCACAAAATTCCTTCATCATCAGAGCTCGAAGCTCTTCCCACGTTTGAGCCAGTGCCACATCGGCACCCCTATCTCTCATCACACCGTTCCACCACGTCAAAGCTCGCTTCTCAAAGAACCTAGAAGCGAAGTCTACCTTTCGCTCGTTGGGCATTGAACATGTCTGAAGGTGCTCTCTAGACTCTCGAACCATTGCAGAAGTGCAGTCGCTCCTTGAGATCCAGAAAACTTTGAAGGCTTAGCCGAGTTGAACGTCTTGAAGTTGCAGGGGGCATTGTTGTTGTTGAGAGCTTGGTTACATTGAGCAACGATGTTCGGTATTGCAGCAGTCATTTGCTGCGTAATGACAGCTGCCAGATCTTCAATAGGTATCTGATTCTTGCGTCCTGGAGGCATTCTAAAAGGGGAAACAAGAGAGGAAACAAGTGAAATGCCATTGGGTAAGAATACGATGTTACAATTACCGACCAAAAGCATGGGTGATGGTCATTTGTTTGAACCACGAAGTAAACAAACGACACTTAAAGGCTGAATCAAAGTAAATAGGTCCTCATAGTGTATCGCGAAGACATGCTCGCCTATAAGTGGACACTCACCCCAATAGTTCCTAGGTAAGAGTTACTGGTCCGATACTGCGGATTTGTACGAACACTCTAGCCTTAGACAGAAAACCCAGGGTACAGGCACCCACCCTTCTAGTTTGCACGTGTTCACATTAATGAGACCCAAACTTTGACAGGATGTTGAAAATTTTGAAGGATCAAAACCTTATAATAAATCATCCTAGAACAGATGATTAGTTTTCAAAGCAGATTCGAATTTTGTGTTCTTATTGTGGTTGTTGCCTAAAGATAGGCAACGGTATTGTTTTATGACTAAACGCAAGTAAACTCGCGTTATGGTCCTAGGAAGGTTATAGTCTAGGTCAAAGTATTACTAATAACCTAATTCCCTATAACCATTGGCTCTGATACCAACTTTTCTGTCACACCCCGACCACGTAAAACAACAAAACGTGGCGGAAACGTCGGGGAGTGTTGTAACAGAATCATTGTTTCACAACCATGGAATAAATAGTTTCGTTTTATTAAATCAAATGTATTACATTACATAAGAAATTGAAACAGAACATAAACAAATAGTCTTTCGTTGTTATTAAGTCACTAAGGCCTCGTCCATTCCTATGTGAGCATACACCAATATCATCATCAAATATCATCAACTATTGTACCTGAAACACATGTGAAAATGCGTCAGCATAAAAATGCCGGCGAGTACATAGGTTTTATGTGAGTGTCAGATTCATGGATCATTTTACATGTTGCAATGCTTATTTAAAAACCTTATTTTGAAAAGTATAGCATTGCGACATAATTAACCAACTCAAATCAATTTGATTATAATTTATAAAATCTCATAGCCATGCTTCTTAACTCCAAAAACATTTGTTTAATTAAACCCAGATTGGAAATCATTTTTGAAATAAAAACTCGAATAGTATATATATATTGTTAGAAAAACCTTGTAGTATAACTTTGTTTTTGATAACCTTGCCCAAGTGATCCAGATAACGCAACGATATATAATGTGTTAAAAGCACTTATATATAGGAAGTACCAGCGGCGTATCCACCATGCTTTTAGCACATTACACCCACCCCGTTACCTAATCACTTCACTAACCCAACGGTTCAAACAGATTTCAAATGGTTCATGTCAATCAATAGATACAAATGGTTCACACGGTTCAACAATTACAAACGGTTCACATAATTCAATGGTTACAAACGGTTCACATAATCAAATAGTTACAACGGTTCAAAATGTAATTCAATGTGTCCATATGCTGGATGAGCATATGCAGCAAAATGTAATGTAAAACAATGTACTAAGTATGCACACAATGGACATACGTAGCATAAAAACATAATGAAATCATGTATTAATAGTGTACTAATGAACATAGCAAGTATATGATATAAAAACATGAAAACATGAAAGTAACAAGTAGGCACATGTGTTTCACCCCAAAACATTTGAAAAACAGTAAAAGAGGGGTCTATGTACTCACTTGAGGGTGCTTAGAAGTCTTGAAAAACAACCAAGCAAAGCTAGAGGGATCACGGAAATCAAACGACACCTAATATAGGTAACTACATTAATAACCGGACCTAACTCGGAAGATCAGATAGTATGAGGTTTCGTAAACCAAATGAGTATTGGAACTCATATGATATGGTCTAACAAAGCCTACATACTAAAATGAAACCTAACCTAAGTGCTTACGACCCGATATGGCCCGTTTAGGTAGCTTACACTACTTTAACGCGTCGTTCGCATAAAATGCGTTCGGAACACCTAACTAGTCCTATGACAAGTAATGTATGCCTTAACATGTCTAATATTATTGTCTAATCAGTTTAGATGTCAAAATTTAGGCTACATATGCTTAAAATGAATTTATGCGTAAAAAGGGTATTTTGGTAATTTCCTAAGGCATATAAACTACCTATCATACGATTAATTAAACCTAGGTGACCATAAGGTATAACCTCGGAAGGTTATTCCCTATGCTACTATGGTCACTAAATATGTTTGGTCGGATCCTAATGATCGACCAAACGGGTCGTGTTCGAAAGTCTAAGCGGGTGTTTAGTCCGCTTGACTTACGACTCTACACAAGCACTAAACTAAAAAGTGACGAGCTAAACATGCTAAAACATGTTTAGTTAAGTTGGAAAACAGGTTTGGTATCAAAACAAACGGTTTTGATACCTATATGTAGCTTGGTTACAAAATACGCGAGAAAACGCATTTTGGCCGAAACTACGACTCGTCACTGAGCCTAGATAACGTGGTAATCAGTAGGTATAGTCACTAGGGACCATAACCATCGTGATTACGCTCTCGTTATGAAGTTCAAACGAACTTCGCGTTGACCATAAACTGGTCAAAGTAGAAAGTCAAACACAGTTTGACTTTAACGATAAAAATGAATGAAAAGAACGAAAAAATACTTACAAAAGGTCCCCGCAAGCTATGATCCGATTTACTCTCAGCTGGAACAGCTGGAACAAACTGGAATTTAGATTTTTCATTATGTTCCCTTCCTAAGATAACTATGGCAGAATGTCAATTTTGGTCCTGAACTTCAGAATCTTGCATTTCGGCTCATTTTTGACACGTTTAAGCCCTGTTAACCTCATTTCAAGGCTCTAAAATGAAGTTAAAGTATAGGGAACTCAAAACATGTTCAAAAATATGTTGGATGTCGGTTCGTTTGCTCGTACGGTTGCGTTGTTCCGTTAATTACGACGGAAGTCGTAACGAACGCAAAAACGATCCAAATCAAGCGACGAATGGAATTTACTTATGCCAAACACTAAAATAAAATATTTTAATGCTTACACACATTTTTGGATGTCCGGATGTATTCAGAACGTAAGATATGCGCGAAAATGCAAACTTTTGCACTTTTTTACGCTTTTAGTCCCTGAATGAACATAAAGTTTATTTTTGCGCACAAAACACCTCAAAGCCTATTTCTAAGATATGTAAAGGATATTTAGGGTATATTTAACTTATGATCAAGTTCCAGATTGTTCGTTACAGTTCAAATCGGCATACTTTCGCAGTTTGTCAATTTTAGTCCCTGTAAGCGAACAAACTTGATTTCGGCATACCAAACCATCCAAAACTTATTTCTAAGTTATGTAAAGGTTATTTAAGGTATGTTAAGCCTATGTCACTATTCCAGAGTGTTTGTTGCATTAAACTCGTTATATTTACGTATCAAATTGCGTATAACCTTCCACAAAGCGATTTAAGGCCCGAAATCGAACAAGAATTGACATGTGCAAACGATACACATGTTTACACAAATCCCAAGTATGAAACCTGTTGATGCACGGAATGTCTGTTGACTTCGTCTACATCAAGTCTTAGGTCAATATAGGTCAACATAGGGTTTAGAAAGTCAAAATCATGAATTATGTTGTAGGTTCGCTTATGTGAACATATGTTTGAAAGAGGTCCGCTCATAGGGTCTATATAGGTTCGCTTATCAGGTCATCAGGCAGGTTCGCTTATTAGTCAAAATGAGTGGTTCGCTTATTAGTCAGGTCATTTTGAGCGAACCCCTCAGCCTATATATACCTGATGTTGTTGGTCATTTGAGCGGATCGAGACCATTGCTTGTGGAACGGAACTCTGTCAAATTGTAATCAGAAAGCAATAAAAGAGAAGAAATTAGAAAGGAATAGCTGTTGTAACTTCATATATTCTAATTTTGCCTTTATATGTGAGGATGAACTGTCTCGGCTGACTTTTCGGGTCAAAACAACGGTCCAACAAGTGGTATCAGAGCTCAGGACGAGGAGTTCATACTACTACAGCTTGATTCTACCGAATTCTCTGATTTCTACTCTCTTTCTTTCATACTTTTTCGATTTGAAGTCGTTCCTACGGTTGAAATTGTCTGATTTTTTAGTATTACGTGTAAAACATACTAATAACAAACCCTAGAAAGTTTTAGGTTAAAACTCGGCTTAAAAATGGTTAAAATTGGGTAAAAGGTGAGATTCGCTTTTACGGACATTCGTAGGTCCGCTCGAAATTATCTATCAGGTTCGCACGAAGCTGCATCTTAGGTTCGCTCATTCAGGCATTTTCACTGACAGGTCCGCTCGAACAGACAAAGTGCTAGGTTCGCTTGTAGTTAGTTGATAGATCCGCTCGAAACACTTCCGCTCGAACGGACATCACCCGGTTCGCTTATACAAACAATTTCTGGTCCGCTCGAATGGACATTTGTAGGTTAGCTCGAACTGATACATACCAGGTCCGCCTATTTGGACATAACCTGGTCCGCTTATTTGTCACAATTGTTGATAGTTTTGGTTTCGCTCGAGTGTTCATTGTGATTGTTCTTTTAAGTGATCTTGTTTGATTATACAAAGTGTGGGAAAAATGTTTGATGAACAAGAAAACAAGAATCTTAAAAGCTTAAATAACTGGACCAAGGAAGCTTGGTATGAGATGAAATATGGTGAGAATGTTTATGTAAAAAGATACGAAAATTTCTTGTGTATGGAGAATGAATCAATGGAGATGTTGAAGGAAAGGTTTTATGAATTAATCATCAAGTTAGAAAAACATAAGATATATCATTTAAGTGAGGAAAGAATTTTGAAATTTGTTGAGGCTTTACCTTTGGAGTGGGATAAATTTGTGAATGGACTGAAACGGGATTCTAGTCTATCACGTTTTGATTTAAGAAGTTTCATCAATACAATAACAAATCATCAGTTTCATGAAAATGCAGATAAAAGGAAGTTATTGGATGAAATAAAAGAAGAATCAAGAAAGATAGATTTGAATGTAATCATTGAAATGAGAAAACGAATTGATGTGTGTCTTGCAGCAAAAAAGAATATGAGATACGATATTAAGAGGGGTTGTTATATTGATAAAAATTCGAATCCTCTTGATTTTGTTAAATTTTTTTGTGCAGGTACATACATGATGGAAACAAAGAAAGAAGCTGAAGGTGGTAAAATGAATGAAAATTGCTTGAAATGCGAAAAATCAGAAGAAGACAGTGTGAAACTCTTGAAGGATGTGGAGAGTTTGACATTGGAAAACAATACTCTAAAGATTGAGAAGAAGGCTGATGAAGATCAGATTTTGAGTTTGCGCCTGAACTGTGAAAAACTGAGATCTGATAATGACAAACTTTTAAAGATTGTTGAAAGTTTATCATCAGAAAACAAAATTCTGAAAGAAAATGAAAAAGATTTTGAAAGTAAAAGAAAATCTTCAGAAGATGAAGATTTCTGGATTAAACTGGAAAACAAAAATCTAAAAGAGAATGAAACAAGATTTCAAGAACAGTTAAAAGTCTTGGAAAATGAAAAATCTGTTCTTGAAAATCTTAAAATTGAAAATGAAAAATCAATCAAGTCTCATCTTGAAAGAATATCTCAGCTTGAAAATGAAGCTGAGAATTCAAGGATCAAGATTGATGAACTTGAAAAGAAGTTGAAAGGTTTTGTGACTTCATCAGATAGGTTGAATTTTCCCAGTCCAAAACCAATCAACTCTGTTCCAATAAGTGACAAGGTCACAAATTTTGACAAAGTCAAAATTGAAGATTGTGATGACAAATCTGATGATGAAAAAGAAAAGGAAGAAAAAAGAAAAACATTTTTGAAATTAAATGAAATGTTTAAAAATACTGTTTTACATTCTACTGAGAAAGGTGAATGCTCAACGCAAAAACCTGTAAAGAAGAGTGTGGAATAGAAACAAAAAGATAAAAAATCGAAAAATTTTCAAAAAGAAAATAAAAGCTCATCAGATCAATCATCCAATCACAATAAAAAATCACAAAAATTTAAAAATCAAAAGTCAAAAATAGTTGGTAATAAGTGGTGCAGGTTTGACCACAGTGCTTCAAAGCCAAATCCAACTTTTCGAAGGAGTGATGATTACCACAAAGCCAGACAATGCTATGATCTGAGCGTTTGGTGTGAAGGTGGTACATGGTATGATAACAGGGTGTGTTACAACTGTGGTTATCAAGGACACATCGCTGTTAACTGCCAAAGATGGAATTATGAGACGAGAAGATGCTTTAACTGTCAAATCAGAGGCCACATTGCCAGAGATTGCCCAAGGAGATCCATGGGAAGATCGAGGGTTGAATCTCAAAGAACGGGAAAGAAACCAGTCAACGTCAAGCCCAAAGAACAGAAGGTTCAAGAACCTAAAGTTCAGGAAACAAAAGTAAAACTTTCTCAGGGGCAAAAAGACAGACTGTGAAAGAAGAGGAAGAAGGCCAGAGAATATCTGGAAAGGATTTTGTCCTCGGGTTCACCAGTTGGTTCAAATAAAAGTTCTGATGAAACGATTCACTCGATTGCAAAGTCAAGCAAGACGGTTTCATCAGATACAAATTTGAGGACAAAAGAGAAAAAGGAAAAAAAAGAAAAGTGTCGGCGATGAATCTGACAGGTCAAAGTCAGACAAGCCACACTCAGGCAATGATTCTGGTGTGTCAAAACCAGAAGAGCTTTTTGTTGAGGTAAAAACCGTCAAACCCAAGGCTGGTCAGGCTTGGGTGGATCTTTTCAAATGAAAAACCCTGACTTGCCGGAGTTCCCAGGTTGGTAAGTGTGGAACAGGTATCGGCATCTTTCTTGAGAAATTCACAGGTTGGTAACTGTGATATTTCGAATTACAAAAGACTAATCAAGGACATTAAGTTGTACTTGATTTCTCTTTCTGTCAAGTAATTAAAGGAAAACAATGTGATGAAAGAACCCCGAATTTGTGAAATGACACACAAAACTAATTTTCCGGAAAAACCATTTTGATTAAAACAAACTTAAGTGTTTTGAAATCTAAATGGGAAAATAGTTTGTTGTCAGGGGGAGTTCTGATTGTTTATGCCAATGAATGGCGAATTGAAGTGATTCGATATCAGTTTGTCATTTTATTTATACAGTTTTCAAATTTTCCTTGAAAATCAAAATTGAAACATATTTTGATTTTAGGGGGAGAAAAATTTTAAAAAAATTAGAAAATTTGAAAATGCCAAAAACATTGAAAAATTAAAAATGAGTTTTGGGGCACATAGGGGAAATGATAGTACATCAGCTAGACTGGCATAGTACGCTAAAGATGTGTAATGTATAAATGCAATTAAGCAGTCTCGCTAAAGATGTGTCGATAGGTTTTCACAGAATTAGTAGATCAGTTTGGGATATAAACATAAATTTCACTTGCGTCTATGTGGGGAACACCTCCAGGATATATAGGTAACCCCTGAAATCCTGTTTGAAGGGTCCCGTATTCTGAGATACTAGGTCTTTATGCTCAGTGATATCTGGGGTATTATCCCGGGACTTCTGCTGTATGGAAGTACTGACCTAGTCCCCGGATAATACTTTCTGCAAAAAGCTTTGAAATACAAGCTCGCCCTCCGCAATTTGATTAAACAATAAAATTGATAATCTTTGCTGTTGTAACAAAAGATCCTCGCACATAACCCCTTAAAGTCGAAGCCGTCATCTCACTGCGTATACGAAAGTATCGACCTGAGCTCTCACGGCCCTCGCACATAACCCCTTAACAGATATCAGTTGTGGTATACTCACCTGTAAGACTGAATACTGTGGTCTGGATACGGGAGTATATACTGAGGTGGGACACATGTAGATGTTTAAGTTCTAAAACACTAAATCTGTATCCCGAACAGGTTGAACATTTTGTGAGAATTTAAGTGGATCAATATATCGACAATCAACGCGAACTGTTTAAAAGCTTAAAATGAAATAACAAGCTTAACGGTACTAGTGTCTAGTCGATAGCTGATATGATCCTCTTGCACGAACTCACAAAAATATTATCTGTATATATTTGTTTACTGCATTTCATTCATAAACAAAAATCCAAAAAGATTTTCGACTAACTGATGTTGAAGAGCTGATATTCAAAATTCGAGTGCTAAACATGATGAACAGGATTGGGAAATTTTGTTGAAAATTTTTTGAATGACATATATAAATGGTTTATAAGATTGTGTGACTAGTTAATTAAGGTCATTTATTTGAACTTGATGTAACTAATATGTTTGTTGAAAATGATGTCTACCAGTAAGTTTACTAAATTCAATTGTCATAAATTTGTGAAACTTATGATAAGGTAGAGAATGTGTAGGTTAAACAGGTTTGGACTTTATCATTCCCAATGGAACTAACTGTCAAAGCTTGAACCAGATATCTCAGATTCTAGCATATTGAGAGGGGAGTCAATGAAAGGGGGAGTCTGGATCATTAGTCAAAGGGAAGATGGAAGTCAGAGTCAGGTAATGATCCTAAAACCTGTGAAGAAAGATTGAATGATGTGAAGACTGAGAGTTGAAGAAAATACTAAGACCGAAGACTCAGGGGCTGAAGATTGCTGAAGACTATGTCAACATCCAAGGGGGAGTCTGTTGATGCACGGAATGTCTGTTGACTTCGTCTACATCAAGTCTTAGGTCAATATAGGTCAACATAGGGTTTAGAAAGTCAAAATAATGAATTATGTTGTAGGTTCGCTTATCTGAACATATGTTTGAAAGAGGTCCGCTCATAGGGTCTATATAGGTTCGCTTATCAGGTCATCAGGCAGGTTCGCTTATTAGTCAAAATGAGTGGTTCGCTTATTAGTCAGGTCATTTAGAGCGAACCCCTCAGCCTATATATAGCTGATGTTGTTGTCATTTGAGCGGATCGAGACCATTGCTTGTGGAACGGAACTCTGTCAAATTGTAATCAGAAAGCAATAAAAGAGAAGAAATTAGAAAGGAATAGCTGTTGTAACTTCATATTCTGATTCCGCCTTTATATGTGAGGATGAACTGTCTCGGCTGACTTTTCGGGTCAAAACAATGGTCCAACAAAACCCAATATTTCATTGATTTGGTTTTTGTTTGATGGTCGCAGAGGCACAGGTGTCACATAAGAAGTACATGAGTAACTTTTCAACCAACGACTAACTCTTTCTGTTTCAATCCTTTGGGTTTCCAGTTTCTGTTCAAGAACAGCACATTTTTCAATGTAATTGTTGACAACATTCTGCTTTGTCATGAAAGCTCCTTGAAGTGTCTTCATAGCTGTTGCTTGTTCACTGCTGGATTGGTTGTACTGATTCATTGCTTTATTCAGAACATCATAGGATTCTTTCAATCTGTTCATGTTGTGAATCAAAGTACTGTTTTGCTTTTTCATTGCTTCACAATTCTCACATTTCACCGGAATCTTTTGTGCATCAGCTTCTACATCAACTTTGAAAGCTGGAATTTCTTTTACCTTTCTCTTTATCACTGGAACTTCTTCATCATCACTACTGACAGGTTTCTTAGCTTTCTTCTTTTTCTTTTTAGCTTTTTCATCATCACTGTCACTCTCCTCCATCAACTTTAAGTGCTCTTCCATTCTTCTTGCATAATAATCATCATCATTATCACTGTCTTAAGCAACTCCATCAACAAAAGCTTTGGCTTGCAAAATCTCCTTTTCTGGACAATAAGTATCCCAACTAAAGTTCTCCCAACTAAAACCTTCTGGTAACTTTTCATCAGCTTGGTCTATTAAACATTCTTTACTATCAGCTGAAATATATTTGTCCCAATTGAATCCGTTTGACGATTTTTTATCATCTTGATTCACCAAACACGCTCTCTTTGATGATTCCTCGATTGCTTTCTTGCCATGTGCCACTTGTGGTTCTTGTTGATGTGATTGTTGAGCAACTTGATGATAAATCGCTTTTCGGTAGTAGCCATTGTTGTTGAATGGATTTTGAGCTCAACTTGCTTCGTGGTTTGTGCACTCCCTCTTGAAGTGTCCTTTTTCCCTGCAACGAAAACAACTAACTTTAGATTTATCAAAACCTAAATGTAGGATCGGTTATGGACCCGAACGAGTCGATCAGAAGAGTTTATGCTCAAAATGAAAGGCAGAAACAGTCATTTTGAGGTCAATACAGCAAGATATACTCATTAACTGTCGATTTTATTGATTTGATGACAAATTACAGCATGACGACACTTCGGCAGCACTTCGTTGCACAAACCGGAATCGTTACAAATAATCTCGCTTGAAGGGTATTTATAGCCCACTGATTCCGCTTGAGACTGTTTCAAACGGGATTAGATTCCAAGTGGAAACTAATCCCGCGCGGAATTACTCCATGACTTATTCAAGAGGAATTAACCCATTCAAGCGGAATTACATTATTTCGAACTACGTGCCCTGTTCTAACATTCTAAGTACATGACTCGATACAAGACGAACTCGACAGACGCATGCACTAACAGACTCCCCCTCGAATGTTGACGAGTCTTAAGTGTCGAGTCTTCAACATCTTCAATCTTTATCAGTCTTCGGGCTTCTCTTTGAAGTACCTGACACTGTAAAGCATCCTCAAATCTCTTTCTCTTTTCTTCTCTATCAGCACCAACAGACTCTCCTCGAACTCCTTTATCAGGATCTAAACATGGCTCTTTGTTTCTCTTGATTAAATCTCTTGATTCCTTAAGTTCATCAGCATCAGCAGCTTGTGTGAATATCAGGCTTCCAGAATCATGACCTGGCTCTTAACATCAACAGACTCCCCCTTTCGATAAGCTGGGATCGCAGTCTGGCTTTCATAGGTTCAAAATCGTCACCTGATTCACATTTCTGCTCATGATCAAAACCTGGCTTTCTCTAATCACAGAATCTTCAGGAATCAGAACCTGGCTCTTCTCAAATTTCAATCCTGCACACTCTCTACCACAAACATAAGTTTGTATAATTTTAAGATTTTACAACCTCAGAAATCATATGCAAATCTATTCCAACTACCATTATCTTTATTGTGAGGTAGAAAACATTTAGATTCTTCTGATGACCACATGTAGGATTGTTTTTAAAACCTTTTTACTCAGACTCCCCCTCAAATGATGTTCATCATGTTTAGCACTTAGAATTTTGAAAATCAGCTTTCCAACACCAGTTGTCGAAAATATTTTTTGAATTTTTCAAAGTTTTATGCTAAACAGACTAATTTTTTTTTTTTGGATTTTACATAAAGAAATGCAGTAAAGAAATATTTACATACAATATTTTTGTGAGTTTTTTGTAAGAGGATCATATCAGTTTTTGAGACAAAACACCAACACCGTTAAGCTTTATTTCATTTTAATTTCTAAACAATTCACTTAGATTGTCAGTATACTGACCCACTTAAATATTCATACAAAGTTCAACTGTTTCGAGATACAAGATTAGTGTTTTAATAGACTTAAACTTATTCATGTGTCCCATCTCTTGAATATACTCCCGTATCCAAATCCCAATATTCAGTCTTACAGGTGAGTATACCTAGATGATATCTGTAAAGGGTTAATGCGAAACCGTGAGAGCTCAGGTCAGAACTTCCGTTCAGCAGAGAGATGACGGTTTGACTTTAGGTATGTTCCCTTTAGAGAATCTTTTCTTCAACAGCACATCATTAGCATTTTTCAATGTTTCATCATTTTTTGTACTGAGGGCAGCGCTATATTTCAAGCAAGCAGAAAGTATTATACGGGGACTAGGCAATTGCTTCCGCAAAATTAGAAGTCCCGGGATAATACCCCACATATCACTGAGTATAAGACCTAGTATCTCAGAAAGAGGGACCTTTCAAACAAGATTTCGGGGGTTACCCATATATCCAAAAAATGTTCCCCACGAGATAAGCAAGTTTTAAATTTTAGGTTTATATCTCAAAAACAATCTACTAAATGTATAAAAACCTACTAACATATCCGTAGTGAGATTGTTTATCACATTTTTTGACTTTCCATTACTTTAGCGTGTTGTGATAGTCCACTGATGTACTATCATTTCCTCTTTTATACAACAAAACTCTTTTTGGATTTTATCAGGTTTTGGCTTTTTCAAATTTTCTAATGTTTTTGGATTTTCAGAAATTTTTACTCCCCCTAAAATGTAAACACATTAAAAAATTTGAAAACAAACTATACAAGCAAATTGACAACTGAAATCGAAACGCCTCAATTCGCTATTCACTTGGCATAAACAATCAGAACTCCCCCTTTCAACAAACTATTTTCCCATTAAGATTTCAAAACACTTAAGTTTGTTTTAATCAAAATGGTTTTTCCGGAAAATAAGTTTTGTTGATACCATTTGTAAAATTGGGGTTCAATTCATCACATTGTTTTTCAACCACTTGAAATAAGATTACATCAAGTTCAAACTAATAACCTTGATTAATCACTTATAAATCCAAACCTCTTTCCCATTTGTAGAACGAAATCACTTTTCGTGAATTTCTCAAGGAAAAATACCACTTGTAGGAAAAACAGGTACAACTTAATGTCCCTGATTTACCACTTGTAAGTATGCACGATCAGACCTGTTATAAAGAATGATGCCGATTCCTGCTCCACTCTTACCAACCTGGAAGCTCCGGCAAGTCAGGTTTTTAGTCAAAGAATACATCCACCCATGCCTGACCAGCCTTGGTTGATTCCGAGTTACCAACACTCGGTTTCTTACCATTCATCTTCTTCTCAAAAAATTATTTAACCCCTTTTACTTGTCTGTCAATCATTTTTCCAAAGATGTGTTTCACTTTGGGGTTAAAGGCCTTTTCAACATCAAAAACCTTTTTATCTGAGTAAAATTGGGTTGAAATTTCAACTTTACTAATTTTCTTCTTAAAATTTTCAGCCCGAAGTGGTGGAAAATTCACATCATCCACTATCGGCACTGATTTTTCACCTTTTTCCTCAACCTATGGCTCCTCTGACTTTGTGGAATCCGATTCATCGCCAGAAGATAGCTCCTCTGATTTTGATGAATCAGAATCATTGCTAGACCCATCATCAGATTTCTTAACAACCCACTTTTGGTTGTCAAGATTCCCTCTTTTCTTGTAAAACCAGTTTGAACATTCACCAATTTCAAATTTTGAATTTTTGAAAAGTTTAGTTCTTTCAATTGGAGGTTCAAACTCAATCACTTTCTCTTTCAGTTTAGAAACTTCCTGTTTGATTTGTTTTGCTTGTGAACAGTTCATGGCAATATGACCACTTTTTCCACATTTGAAACAGGTTCGAGTTTCCTTCTTCTGATCAACAGTCTGCATCTCTTCTTGCTTCTTTGCGAGGAAATCTTTGTTTAACTGCTTTCTGAACAACTTTTCTTTTTCTTCTTCAGAAGATGTACCTGAAACAAATAGCATTTTTGATTTAAATCTCGAATATATTTTTCATTTTTATGATTTTCTAGTGGAATAAATCCTAATCCTTTTTTTTTGAAATTACCGTTATGGTTTGGTTTCTTTCGATAACCAGAACCAGAACTATAACATTTTTTCTTGTTTTCTCTTTGTTGATCTATTGAGGTGTATTTTTTAGGTTTTTCAGAAAGATTTACATCTTTTATTTCAGAGATATTAATTTCTGTCAGTTTGAAAACCTTTTTGATCATTTCTGGTTTAACACCTCTTATTGGAAATTCCTCATCAGAAAATAAATTGTCAGAATCATTCAAAGTATATGCAACTTTAAACGTTTCGTCATCCAAATTAGATTTTGATAACAGGAATTCTTTATTATAAACTCTTTTGCCCTGCTTGGAGGTTTGACTTGACGTGTCTGACTCAGACTTTGACTCTGGTCTTGACTCCGACATCGACTCCTCTGACTCATCCTTTTCCAACACCTAATCGACCTCTTTCTTTATTAACTCGGACTCATGATCAGTATCAGATGATGTAAAAGTGATGTCAATGTTTTCTGGCAAATTAGCTGTAGGCTCAGACTCCCACTGTAAGTTTGTTGCCTTTTGGACTTTTTCTGCATTTGGATTTCTTGGCGAATATCCATTTTCAAGCGGGGGTGGACACTTGTTGTAATTAACACCTTGTTTCTTACCAGAATTCTTCACATCAGTTTTCTTTCTTGTGTCCTTCTTCTTTTCTTTCTTCTTTTCCGGAGTCTTTTCTTCAGATGACTTCTGTTCTTCAGTTACTTCATCATCCTCAAATCCCTTCATGCCTTCAACAGTCGGATAAATCCTGTCAATGACATAAGAAGAACATGAGTAACTTTTCAACAATTTATTCACTCTTTCTGTTTCAATTCTTTGTGTCTCCAGTTTCTGCTCCAGCACAACACACTTCTCAATGTAGTTGTTGATGATTTTCTGTTTTGTCATGAAAGCCCCTTGGAGTGTCTTCATTGCTGTTGCTTGTTCATCGCTTGTTTCATTGTACATAATCATTGCCTTGTTCAGAACATTATAAGATTCCTTCAACCTGTTCATGTTGTTAATCAATTCACTGTTTTTCTTTTTCATAATTTCACAGGTTTCACAATTCACTAGAATCTTTCGAACATCAGCTTCTTCATCAATTTTGAACTTTGAAACTTCTTTTACCTTCCTCTTGATTACAGGAACTGCTTCATCATCACTGCTGACTGGTGTTTTGAACTTTTTCTTTTTCTTTTTAGCTTTATCATCTTCACTATCACTTTCTGCCATCATTTTCAAATGATCTCTCATTCTTTTTGCATAATACTCAGCATCATCATCACTATCTTCTTCAATTCGAGCAACAAAAGCTTTGTGATCTGAAGCTTTGTTTGGATCATAAACATCCCAATTGAAATTTTCCCAGCTAAAACCTTCTGGCAACTTTTCATCATCTTGATCTATCAAACATGTGTTGGACCATGTGCGACCCTAAATAGTCAGTAAAAGCTGTTCATCTTTGAATACAGAGGCGGAATCAAAGTAAACAAACTCATAACAGCATTATCCTTTCAATTTCCTTTCAATTAATGCTTTCTGAGTGAATTTTGACAGCAATTCGACACCTAGCACATGACCAGATTCCGCTCCAACTGTTACGAATGAAATCATCACTGACCTATTTATACTAGTTCTGATTCCGCTTAAAATGGTTCAAGCGGAACCCCATGATGATCAAACTCGAGCGGAATCACCATGTTCGTTTGAAGCGGAATCATGAACTTACCTATCTGGAGCCGAATTACACAAAATCCTGATTTCGCTTGAAATGGCTTCTTGTCATTTCGAGCGGAATTACAATCTAAAATCCACTTTTTCATTTCCTAGCTCCAATCTAACCTATCTAGACCTAAGTGTCGATAAAGACGCAGTAAACAGACATTCAGTGGACCAACAGACTCCCCCTTGGATGTTGACGAAGTCTTCGGCGTCGAGTCTTCAGTATTGGTCTCTTCTCCAACTCTGTCTTCTCAAAGTAAAAACTTTTTCTTCACAGGTTCAGGCTTTCTTCCTGGCTCTATCTTCAATCTCCCCTTTGACTGTTGATCCAGAACTCTAGACTCCCCCTTTCACAGACTCCCACTCTCGATATGCTGGAATCTATGATCTTGGTCTGGTTCAAACTTTGACTTTATGAGCCATGGGAGTGATAGAATCTATAACCTGTTACTCAACCAAATAACGTTACAATCTATTGATTTTTAACAATAAATCACAAAATCTATCAGTTTAGAAATCCACTCAAGTATTCAGGTCCAAGTTAATGACCCTGATTACTCAATTAATCTACCAAGTTCAACTTAATGACCTTGGTTGATCTTTTGACAAACAAACTGATTTTTGTTAAACATCTTCAAACATTTTCTGAAAATAACAAGCATCAGGTTAATGAACTTGTTTTAACTTTTCACCAGTCAAATCTTCATCAAGATAAGCTCTCCTCATTCTCCAGTCAAGAACTTTCCTGCATCTGCTTCATTTTTGAGAATCCAACGATCAACTTTCCACTTTGGTTTGTCGGAAAATAAAGCAGAAATGAAAAATCTTTTTGGATTTTTAATAAAGTTTTCTAAACTAAGAATGAAATACAGAAACTTAAATTGCAAACAGTAATAGAAAGAAATTAAACTATTTACAAACATATTTTTGGTGAGCGTGTCAGGGAATCATATCAGCTTATCAGACAAGTTACTAGTACCGTTAAGCTTCAATTTCATACTCAGAATTAAACAATTCACGTAGATTGTCGATATACCGATCCACTTTAAATTTTCACACAAATTTCAATTTATTCAAGATACGGATTAGATGTCTTAGGAACTTAACTCATTCATGTGTCCCACCTCTTGAATATACTCCCGTATCTAGATCCCAATATTCAGTCTTACAGGTGAATATAAAACAGATGATATCTGTAAGGGGTTAGGTGCGAAACCGTGAGAGCTCAGGTCAGAACTTCCGTTCAGCAGATAGATGACGGTTCGACTTTCGGTGTGTCCCCTTTAGAGGATCTTTTGTTACAACAGCAATGACTATCAATTTTATTGTTTCATCAATTTGCTGAGGGCTGTGCTATTTTTCAGGCAATGCGGAAAGTATTATTTGGGGACTAGGTCAGAACTTCCATTCAGCAGAAGTCCCGGAAAAATACCCCAGATATCACTGAGTATAAAGACCTAGTATTTCAGAAAGAGGGACCTTTCAAACAAGATTTCAGGGGTTACCTATATATCCAAATAGTGTTCCCCACGAATTACTCAAATTTGAAATTTTAGGTTTATATCCCGAACAAATCTACTAAATGTGTAAAAACCTATCGACACATCATTAGCGAGACTGTTTAACGCTGTTAAACTTTACAAATCTTTAGCATACTGTAACTGTCAAGCCGATGTAATATCATTTTTGTGACATCTGTGCTTGTAATCATTGTAAACAATTCAGTTATCTATGAAATAAAGTTATTTGATCCCAATGTTTGTTTGTTTATGTTTGATGTTTTTCATGTTTTGGTTTTTATTCAATTTCAAACTCTATATCGCTATCTGGAGAATTATACGCAAACCGAATGCGTTTTCTTGCGTATTTTGTAACCAAATTACTCTAGGGTATTAAAACCGTTTGTTTTGATACCAAACCTGTTTTCTAACTTTACTAAATATGTTCTAGCATGTTTAGCTCGTCGCTTTTAGAATTGTGCTTATCTAGGGTCGTAAAGGTAAGCGATCTAATCAATCGCTTATACTTTCGAACCCGACCCATTTGGTCGATCTTTAGGATCCGATCAAACATATTAGGTGACCATAGATGTATAGGGAATAACCTTCCGAGGGTATACCTTATGGTCACGTCGTTTAAATAGGTGTATGATAAGTAGTTCCTATGCCTTAGGTAAATTACCAAAATACCCTTTTTACGCTAAAATTGATTTTAAGCCTATGGAACATAATTTTTGGTATCTAAACTGATTTAACAACAATATTAAACATGTTAAGGCATATCTTACTTGTCATAGGGTTGGTTAGGCGTTCCGAACGCGTTTTACGCGAACGACGCATTAAAGTGGCATAAGCTACCTAAACGGGCCGTAACGGGTCAAAAGCACTTAGGATAAGTTTCGTTTTAGTATGCAGGCTTTATTAAACCATATTACATAAGTTCCCACACTTATTTGGTTTACGAACCCTCGTACTACCCGATCCTCCGATAGGTCCATTATTAATGTAGATACCTATATTAGGTGCCGTTTGAATCCGTGATCTTCTAGCTTGCTTGGTGGATATCTAAAGTCTATTGAGCAATCTCAATTGAGTACATAGTACCCCTCTTTTACTGTTTTTCAAACGTTTTGGGGTGAAACACATGTGCCTACTTGTTACTTTCATGCTTTCCATGTTTTCACATCTTATGCTTTCTATGTTCATTAGTACACTTATAGTACATGATTTCTTTATGTTTTGCTATGTGTGTTTACTTGACATGCTAGCACATTGTTTTACATTACATTTCTTTTGCTATGTGTGTTTACTTAACATGCTAGCACATTGATTTACATGACTTTTCTACTTTGTATGTTTACTTAGCATACTTAGTACATTGTTTTCACATAACTTGTTTACATTTGGTATAACATTTGGTTTGTTTAACGGATCTTTATTACATTCATTAACACCGATCATGCCGCTCGGTAGTAAGTAGTGGTACCATAGGACTTGACAAATCCCGTTCCTAACATCCTAGGTTTGTTTGGGTGTAAGGAATGACTGAATCCGAAAACATTTTACTTTCATAACCTTTACTCTAAGGTTATCCTGCTGTCTCAAGGCTTGGATGTATGCGTTAACTTACTACATAAGTGTTTGTATCAATAAAACATGCATTCATTTTACAAAACATAACTTTTTATTTATTTCAAATACTTGTTTTGTTCATTTTTACTTATGGTTTAAGTAGTCTCATTTTTTACTTACCATACATAACTTTTGTTTACACATTACATGACTTACACTTAACTTGGGTTATACTATGACATTTGACTATTTGTTTAAACATGAACGATTACATTTTTGGTTGGTTTGGGTGACTTGAATAACGAGGCATGTGTAATATGATTGGTACTTCCTATATATAAGTGTTTGTATGATATTACATATCGCAACGTTATTTAAGCCATTCAGTTTAGACATATTACTTTTACAACACATTTTCACTAAAACATTGTTTTACAAATAACTTGGTTTATACAAACTCTTTTTACTTGGTTACTCTTTTAACCTTACATTATTCTTTTACATATACTTATCAACTGATTTTGCTATCGTTTTTCAAATGATTTATAAAAGAAAACATTTAACAAGGTTCATGACTGATTTTTATTAAACATTTTCTTTAAACTCAAGTCATGAATCCTATTTTCACAAAACCTATGTATCGCACAGGCATTTGTATGCTGACATACCTATTTTCACTTGTGTTTTCAGGAGCTGTTGCTTAGGATGTTGATCGTGACATACTAGGGTGGACCTATGCCTTAGAGACTTAAAATGAAGATAGACTTAGTTTAATATTGTGATGTACTTTTGTTTCTTTTTATTTTAAGACAATGTAACTTGTTGGTTCTTGTATTGAAACAATGTATTCCACCCTTGGGTGATGAATAAAATATTATTTAAATTACCATGGTTGTGGAACAATAATTTTGTCACACCACTCCCCGATGTTTCCGCCACGATTTGATGTTTTACGTGGTCGGGGTGTGACTGAAGAGTTGGTATCAGAGCCAATGGTTATAGGGAATTAGGTTATTAGTAATGCTTTGACCTAGACTATAACCTTTCTAGGACCCCAACACAAGTTGTCTTGTGTTTAGATCATAAAACATGCACTTCACCTATCCTTAGGTGATCACCAAAACAAGAACCCAATTTTCTAAAAACTATTTTTGAAAAACAATCTCCTGTTTTTAAAAGATTTATTATATGGTTTTGAACCCTTCCAGTTTGATTTTTGGCCTTGTGCCTTCCAAATTTTCAAAATCTTGTCAAAGTTTTGGGTTCTAAATAGTGTGAACACGTGCAAACTGGAAGAGTGAATGCTTGTACCCTAGGTTTTCTGTCTAAGGCTAGAGTGTTCGTACAAATCCACATAAATGGACCAGTCACTCTTACCTGGGAACTCTTGGGGTGAGTGTTCACTTATAGGCGAGCATGTCTTCGTTAAGCATTATTTATGAACCCATTTACTTTGATTAGTCACTATGTGTCATTTGTTTACTTTGTGATACGGACGAATGACCACCATCCTTGCTTTTGTTGATTTTGTTTCATCTCGTTCTTTTCATCTAATCATCTCATCCGTTTCCTCTCATGTTTCCTCTTTTTAGCATGCCTCCTCGATGTGAAAACCCGTTAACAAATGCCGAAATGGCAGATATTCTGGCACAGCACATGGCTGCCGCACTCCCAAACATTATCGCTCAGGTGAACCAAGCCAATAACAATCAGAATGCTCCTTGTAACTTGAAGAGCTTCAATTCGGCTAAACCACTCAAGTTCAGTGGTACTGAAGGGGCAACTGGGCTTCTTCAATGGTTCGGGAGCATTGAGAGTACATTTCGTCATGTTCTGTGTCCTGAGAACTGAAAGGCCGAGTTTGCTTCTAGCGTATTTCAAAAGAGGGTTTTGACATGATGGAACGGGGTTATGAGAGACCGTGGTGCAGAAGTTGCTCTTGCACAAACATGGGCTGAACTGAGAACTCTTATGATGAGGGAGTTTTGTCCTCGTCATGAGCTGCGAAAATTGGAGAGGGAATTTAATGATCTGAAGCAGGAAAGTGGTGAGCACCGGACGTATACAAACAGGTATGAGGAGTTAAGCTTACTTTGCCCGACAATGGTTACCCCACTCGACAAGGCTATCGAGAGGTACATCGATGGTCTACCTGACTCTGTGCAATACATAGTTACTGGTAGTAATCCTACCACTGTTCGTCAGGCAATCGAGTTATCTGCAACGTTGACTGAATCGCAGATTCGAAAGGGTAAGTTGCACATGAAGGGTGACAAGAAGGGTAAGAAGCAAGAGTCTGACAAGAAGGATAGCAAGAAAGGTAAAAACAAGCAAGGTAAGGATGCGGGTTCCTCAAAGGGGTCTAGGAAGCGGAAGGGTTCCCAAAATTTTGCCGTTACTTCACAGACAAATCAGCCTACGCAACCGCTTGCCAAGAAACCATACTTTGGCAATGCACCTTTGTGCATTAAGTGTAACGGTCATCATCAACCACACCACCAGTGTCGTCAACGCACCAACTATGGAAGACCTGGTCATCTTGCTGCTACATGCCGCATTCCTGTCAATCAGAATCGGGCAGCTCAGAACCCGGCTCAACAAGTTGCTCAACCTCTTGCACAGCAACAAGGTCAAGCTGCACGACCTCACTACCCACCAGGTTCTTGTTATAACTGTGGGGATCTGACCCACTACCGTAACCAATGTCCAAGATTGGTGAATGCGAATCCAGTTCAGGCTCAGGCTCGTGGGCGAGCTTTCAACATGAATGCACAAGAGGCGCAAGCAGACAATGATGTGGTGAACGGTACGTTCTTTGTTAATAATCAACCTGCATCTGTTCTTTTTGATTTGGGGGCCGATAAGAGTTTTGTGTCGTTATCTTTTGAGCCATTGCTTCGCGTGTCTAGAACGAAACTAGGTAAGCCTTTGACAGTCAAAGTTGCTAGTGGTGAACCCGTTGTTCTTGATTCTATTCTTCGCAACTGCCAGTTGAACCTTAACGACCATCTCTTTCCTATTGACCTCACGCCTATGCAACTTGGAAGCTTCGACATTATTGTGGGTATGGATTGGTTAGCCAAGCATCACGCCGAGGTAGTTTGTTTTGAGAAGATTGTTCGTGTGCCGCTTTTGTCAGGTGAGATCCTATAGGTTCGTGGTGAGAAACCTGTTAGTAGCCTCAAGCTTATGTCTTGTTTTCAAGCTCGGAAGTATCTGCGAAAGAATTATGTGGCCTTCTTGGCACATGTTACAGCAGATAAGGGCCAAGGTAAGTCTATTCGTGATATCCCAGTTGTTCGGGATTATCCGGAGCTGTTTCCTGAAGAGTTACCTAGTCTACCTCCAGCACGCCAAGTCGAGTTACCGTATTGATCTCGTACCTGGTGCAAATCCTATTGCCAGAGCTCCATATCGTCTTGCACCGTCTGAAATGCAAAAGTTGTCTAAACAACTTCAAGAGCTTTCTGACAAAGGCTTTATCCGTCCTAGCTTTTCTCCTTGGGGTGCTCCCATTCTTTTTGTCAAGAAGAAGGATGGATCCTTCAGAATGTGCATCGATTATCGTGACCTGAACAAGCTCACCATCAAGAATCGATATCCCCTACCTCGCATTGATGATCTCTTTGACCAGTTACAGGGTGCTACTTGCTTTTCAAAGATCTACCTTCGTTCTGGGTATCATCAACTTCGTGTGCATGAAGAAGATATTCCCAAGACAGCGTTCCGCACTCGTTATGGGCATTATGAGTTCACAGTCATGCCATTCGGTTTGACCAATGCTGCTGCTGTTTTCATGGACTTATTGAATAGGGTCTGCAAGCCTTATTTAGATAAGTTCATCATCGTTTTTATTGATGACATCTTGATTTATTCTAAGACGCAAGCTGATCATGAGCAACATCTTCGTCTTACTCTGGAACTCTTAAAGAAAGAGCAACTTTTTGCCAAATTCTCCAAGTGTGAATTTTGGCTTAAGGAAGTTCAATTTTTGGGACATATTGTTAACGAACAAGGTATACACGTAGATCCCTCCAAGATCAGTGCGATTAAGGATTGGGATACGCCAACTACTCCTACTGGGGTTCGTTCTTTTCTTGGTCTTGCGGGTTATTACCGCCGCTTCATCGAGAACTTCTCGAAGATTGCAGTTCCTTTAACTGCTCTAACTCAGAAGAATAAACCCTTTGAATGGGGTTATAAGTAAGAGAAAGCATTTCAGACCTTGAAGCAGAAGCTTTGTGACGCACCTATTCTGACTCTGCCTGAGGGCAATGATGATTTTGTCGTTTATTGCGATGCATCTAAATTGGGTCTTGGCTATGTTCTGATGCAAAGGAACAAAGTCATACCCTACGCATCAAGGCAATTGAAGGTGCAAGAGAGAAACTACACCACTCATGATCTTGAGTTAGATGCAGTTGTCTTCGCTCTCAAAATCTGGAGACACTATTTGTATGGCACAAAATGCATGGTTTTCACTGACCACAAAAGTCTTCAGCATATCTTCAATCAGAAAGAACTCAACATGAGGCAAAGACGTTGGGTCGAACTCCTAAACGACTATGATTGCGAAATTCGCTACCATCATGATAAAGCGAATGTTGTGGCTGACGCATTGAGTCATAAGGAACGTACTAAGCTTCATTGTGTTCGTGTTCATTCTAATGTTCAAGCTCGATCTGATATCTAAGCACGCATTTCTCAGGCTCAACATGCTTGTGTTTCACAAGATTTGATGGGTAAGGAATTACCCTATCACATTAAGCTTGATCTTGTTCTGAAGGAAGATGGATCATTTTATTTCATGGACCGTTTATGGGTCCCAAGACAAGATGATCTTCGCACCTTGCTTATGGATGAGACCCATAAGTCTCGTTATTCTATTCATCCTGGCTCAGACAAGATGTATAAGGATCTTCGTACTCGGCATTGGTGGCCTGGTATGAAGAAAGACATAGCCTTGTACGTTTCAAAGTGCCTTACTTGTCTCAAGGTTAAGGCTGAACACCAACATCCTTCTGGTCTTTTGGAGCAACCAAAGATTCCAGTTTGGAAATGGGAAAACATTGCTATGGATCTCATTACAAAACTTCCGCACACTAAGAAAGGTCATGATGCCATCTGGGTAGTCGTTGATCGTCTTACTAAATCGGCGCATTTCTTGCCTATCCGTGAGGATTTTTCTGCTGAAAGGCTGGCTGAAATCTATGTGGATGAAATTGTATCTCGACATGGTGTTCCTTTGAACATTATTTCTGACAGAGATGCTCGCTTCTCTTCTCGTTTTTGGAGAACCATGCAATCTGCTATGGGGACCCAACTTAATCTGAGCACAGCTTATCATCTACAAACAGATGGCTAAACTAAAAGAACAATCCAAACTTTGGAGGATATGCTTAGAGCTTGTGTGATCGATTTTGGTGGTAGTTGGGATTCACATCTTCCATTGATTGAATTCTCCTACAACAACAGTTATCACTCCAGCATCAACATGGCTCCTTTCGAGGCTCTCTATGGTCGAAAATGTCGTTCACCAGTCTGCTGGAATGAGATAGGTGAGGCTCAGCTTACTGGACCTGACCTCATTCTAGAGACAACTGATAAGGTTAAGAAAGTTCATGATAACCTACAGACAGCTCGAAGCCGTCAAAAGAGTTACGCGGACCGACGACGCTAGCCCTTGGGATTTCAAGTCGGTGATCGTGTATTACTTAAGGTCTCACCTTAGAAAGGTGTGATCAGATTTGGAAAGAAGGGTGAACTTGCACCTAGATACGTTGGACCATTCAAGATCGTCGAAAGAATCGGTAAGGTAGCCTACAGACTTGCATTACCTCCTAAACTTGGTAATGTTCATCCAAACTTCCACGTGTCCAATCTCAAGAAGTGTCTAGCTGATGAGAACCTCCACATACCACTTGACGAAATTCGTGTTGATAAAACACTGCATTTTGTTGAGAAACCTGTGGAAATCATGGATCGTGAAGTCAAATGGCTTAAACGCAAGCGCATTCCTTTAGTTAAAGTACGCTGGGAATCTAAACGTGGACCTGAGTGACTTGGGAACGTGAAGATCAAATGAAGGCGAAGTATCCACATCTATTATCACGAGTTTCCTCTAAACAAATTTCAGGACAAAATTTCCACAAGTAGGGGAGACTGTGACATCTGTGCTTGTAATCATTGTAAACAATTCAGTTATCTATGATATTTGATCCCAATGTTGTTTGTTTATGTTTGATGTTTTTCATGTTTTGGTTTTTATTCAATTTCAAACTCTATATCGCTTTCTAGAGAATTATACGTAAGCTGGTGCGTAAACGTACTCAGTTTAATGCGACAAATACTCTGGAACATCAATTTATTCTTAACATGCCTTAAATAACCTTTACATAACTTAGAAATAAGTTTTGAAGGCTTTGGTATGGCAAAATCAAGTTTATTCGCTTACAGGGACTAAAATTGACAAACTGCGAAAGTATGCCAATTTGAACTGTAATGAACATTCCGGAACATGATCATAAGTTAAACACACCTTAAATATCCTTTACATAGCTTAGAAATAGGCTTTGAGGAGTTTGGTGTGCCTTAAATAAACTTTATGCTCATTTAGGGACTAAAAGCGTCAAAAAGTGCATAAGTTTGCATTTTAGCGCATAACTTACGTTCTGAATACATCCGGAAATCCAAAAATCTATGTAAACATTAAAGTATTTTATTTTAGTGTTTGGCATGAGAAAAATCCATTCGTCGCGCAATTTGGATCGTCTTTCGCGTTTATGCGCATTCCGTCGTAATTAAGCAAACCTCGCGATCGTACGACCAAACGAATCGACATCCGGCATATTTTTGAGCATGTTTCATGTACACAATGTTTAATCATCATTTTAGGACCTTAAGGTTGGCTTAACGGGCCTTAAACGTGTCGGAAATAAGGTTATTGCATAATAGGGACCAAAACTGTCATTTTTGAAAGTTATTTGCTGATCAGACCCCCAGGCGGGGCGCGTAAGGTTGGGTTACACCTTACGCGGGGCGCGAGAGCCTCCCAGATCTGCAAAAATTGCTGAAAACAGCTATTTACAGCTGTTTAACACCCAAAACCTCTTGCAAATGGTATTTCTTAAACCATGGACTGAATCTATGGGTGCCCAAGGTTTCCCAAAATAAGAGGCACACATGGACGGTTGAGATCGAAGCACGTTTTTCGATGAACGATCCTAACGGTGGTCCATTTCCTATAAATACCCCCACCCTTTTCACCCCCAACTCACTTGAATTCTGAGATTTTCTCTAAGTTGGAGTGGTTATCACTTCATACCTGAGAAATACTTGGAATTCAATCTTGCGGGGACCTTCTGTAAGTATTCTCTCATGTTTTTCGTTCATTTTAGCGTTGAAGTCAAACTGCGTTTGACTTTCTGCATTGACCAGTTTATGGTCAACGCGAAGTTCTTTTGAACTTCATAACGTGAGCGTAATCACGATGGTTATAGTCCCTAGTGACTATACCTATTGATTACCACGTTATCTAGGCTCAGTGACGAGTCGTAGTTTCGGCCAAAATGCGTTTTCTTGCGTATTTTGTAACCAAACTACTCTAGGGTATTAAAACCGTTTGTTTTGATACCAAACCAGTTTTCTAACTTTACTAAACATGTTCTAGCATGTTTAGCTCGTCGCTTTTAGAATTGTGCTTGTCTAGGGTCGTAAAGGTAAGCGATCTAATCAATCGCTTATACTTTCGAACCCGACCCATTTGGTCGATCTTTAGGATCCGATCAAACATATTAGGTGACCATAGATGTATAGGGAATAACCTTCTGAGGTTATACCTTATAGTCACGTCGTTTAAATAGTTGTATGATAAGTAGTTCCTATGCCTTAGGTAAATTACCAAAATACCCTTTTTACACTAAAATTCAATTTAAGCCTATGTAACATAATTTTTGGTATCTAAGCTGATTTAACAACAATATTAAACATGATAAGGCATATCTTACTTGTCATAGGGCTAGTTAGGCGTTCCGGAACGCGTTTTACGCGAACGACGCGTTAAATTCGCATAAGCTACCTAAACGGGTCGTAACGGGTCAAAAGCACTTAGGATAAGTTTCGTTTTAGTATGTAGGCTTTGTTAAACCATATTACATAAGTTCCCACACTTATTTGGTTTACGAACCCTCGTACTACCCGATCCTCCGATAGGTCCGTTATTAATGTAGATACCTATATTAGGTGCCGTTTGAATCCGTGATCTTCTAGCTTGCTTGGTGGATATCTAAAGTCTATTGAGCAACCTCAAGTGAGTACATAGTACCCCTCTTTTACTGTTTTTCAAACGTTTTGGGGTGAAACACATGTGCCTACTTGTTACTTTCATGCTTTCCATGTTTTCACATCTTATGCTTTCTATGTTCATTAGTACACTTATAGTACATGATTTCATTATGTTTTGCTATGTGTGTTTACTTGACATGCTAGCACATTGTTTTACATTACATTTCTTTTGCTATGTGTGTTTACTTAACATGCTAGCACATTGATTTACATGACTTTTCTACTTTGTATGTTTACTTAGCATACTTAGTACATTGTTTTCACATAACTTGTTTACATTTGGTATAAAATTTGGTTTGTTTAACGGATCTTTATTACATTCATTAACACCGATCATGCCGCTCGGTAGTAACTAGTGGTACCATAGGACTTGACAAATCCCGTTCCTGACATCCTAGGTTTATTTGGGTGTAAGGAATGACTGAATCCAAAAACATTTTACTTTGATAACCTTTACTCTAAAGTTATCATGCTGTCTCAAGGCTTGGATGTATGCGTTAACTTACTATATAAGTGTTTGTATCAATAAAACATGCATTCATTTTACAAAACATAACTTTTGATTTATTTCAAATATTTGTTTTGTTCATTTTTAATTATGGTTTAAGTAGTCTCATTTTTTACTTACCATACATAACTTTTGTTTACACATTACATGACTTACACTTAACTTGGGTTATACTATGACATTTGACTATTGGTTTAAACATGAACGATTACATTTTTGGTTGGTTTGGGTGACTTGAATAGCGAGGCATGTGTAATATGATACAAACATGGTGGATACGCCGCTGGTACTTCCTATATATAAGTGTTTGTATGATATTACATATCGAAGCATTATTTAAGCCATTCAGTTTAGACATATTACTTTTACAACACATTTTCACTAAAACATTGTTTTACAAATAACTTGGTTTATACAAACTCTTTTTACTTGGTTACTCTTTTAACCGTACATTATTCTTTTACATATACTTATCATCTGATTTTGCTATCGTTTTTCAAATGATTTATAAAAGAAAACATTTAACAAGGTTCATGACTGATTTTTATTAAACATTTTCTTTAAACTCAAGTCATGAATCCTATTTTCACAAAACCTATGTATCTCACAGGCATTTTTATGCTGACATACTTATTTTCACATGTGTTTTCAGGAGCTGTTGCTTAGGATGTTGATCGTGACATACTAGGGAGGACCTGTGCCTTAGAGACTTAAAATGAAGATAGACTTAGTTTAATATTGTGATGTACTTTTGTTTCTTTTTATTTTAAGACAATGTAACTTGTTGGTTCTTGTTTTGAAACAATGTATTCCACCCTTGGGTGATGAATAAAATATTATTTTAATTACCATGGTTGTGGAACAATAATTCTGTCACAACACTCCCCGACGTTCCCGCCACGATTTGATGTTTTACGTGGTCGGGGTGTGACAATTTTCCCTTTTACACAAGCTCTTTTTCAATTTTTATTGTTTTTGGATTTTTGAATTTTTTACTGTTTTTGTATTTTTGAATTTATATCTACTCCCCCTAAGTACCAAAACAAGTAAAAAATCGACAAACCTTTGCAGATTGTTTCTCATCTTCATCCGCAACAGTACCCTCATCAACGCCAATAATGCCATCCGACACCGAAAGAAGCTTCATACCACTCAGTTTTAAAAGATATTTAAAACGTGTTTTGTCAAAAGCTTTGGTATGTAAATCAGCTTTCTGTTCGTCAGTGTGGATTTTCTCTATTCGAATCAACTTCTTCTCGAAGCAATCTCAGATGAAGTGATGTCGAATTTCTATACGTTTAGTTTTAGCGTGATCTACTGGATTCTTTGTTATATTTATTGCGGCCTCATTATCAACAAAAGAGGTGTGTTATGAAACTGCAAACCGTAGTCGCGTATCTGTTGCTGTATCCACAGGATCTGAGAGCAGCAACTGCTAGCAGACACGTACTCCGTTTCACATGTGGATAGCGCCACAGACGTTTGTTTCTTACACTGCCAGGTAACCAAGCGAGGTCCAAAGCACTGGCATCCTGCAGTTGTTGATTTTGCATTGACTTTACAGCATCCGAAATCCGAGTCGGAATACCCTTCGAGCGTAAAGTCGCCTTTTCTAGGAAACGACAACCCCAATGTAGGAGTTCTCTTCAGGTAGCATAATATCCTCTTCACAATAATCATATGCGAAGCTCTCGGGCTAGATTGATATCTTGCTGCGAGGCACGTTGGGTACATGATATCAGGTCGTGAAGCAGTTAAGTACATCAATGAACCGATCATGGAACGATAGAACGTCTCATCAGCCCTGTCTCGGGTGAGATCTGGGTGAATCCCATGATTTATTGCCAAAGGGGTAGCAGCTGGAGTAGAACTTGACATCCCAAATTTCTCTAGAATATCATGAACGTACTTCGTTTGGTGAATGAAAATTCCCTCAGGTAGTTGTTCAACTTGTAGTCCCAAAAAGAATTTCATCTCCCCCATTGATGATATTTCAAATTTTTGCTTCATCATCTGTTCAAAATCTTTGCACAGATTCTCATTCGTTGACCCAAAAATTATGTCGTCTACGTAAATTTGAACTATCAGAAGATGTCCGTCGATCTCTTTAGTGAAGAGAGTGGCATCCACTTTTCCACGAATGAAACTGTTGGCTAGTAGGTGTTGAGACAATGTCTCGTACCAGGCTCTCGGGGCCTGGTGTAAACCATACAGCGCTTTGTCCAGCAAGTAGACCTTGTTCTTGTGGATCGGATCGGTAAAGCCCGGTGGCTGTCCGACATATACCTCCTCTTTGACCTTCCCATAAAGAAACGCCGATTTCACATCTAGCTAATATACTTTGAAGTTCTTCCAAGATGCAAATGCCAGGAAAATTCTGATTGCTTCTAGTCGTGCCACAGGAGCATAGACTTCAGTAAAATCAATCCCCTCCTGTTGACTAAAGCCCTGAACAACGAGTCGAGCTTTGTTCCGTACAACAAATCCTCTGTCGTCTCTCTTAAATTTAAATACCCATTTTGTATTGATTTTTCTGTGACCGTCCGGCAAATCCACTAGCTTCCACACTCCTAACTTTTCAAACTGACTCAACTCTTCTTGCATCGCATTGACCCAAGAATCTTCAGTAAGCGCCTCTTTGTAAGTTCGCGGTTCGATCTGCGAAATAAAACAGCTTAATGAAAACTCAGTTTGTAAAGGTGCTACTGTAGAATAAAAACATGTAAGGCCCTGGTCAATTTGACGTCTCGTGCGAATGCCCGATTGCAACTCTCCAATGATCAACTCCTCTGGATGGTATGAAAGAGTTCGTGGCATTACTTCGCTTGGAACATCTACATCGCCTTCTAAATTAGTAACATTCTGATTTGCACCTTGTTCACTAATTGTGTTTGTTTGACTTGAATCCTGAATCTGCTCCCCCTCAGAATCTGAATCACCATGATCAAATATCGGCATGTTCTCAGATTCTTGATTATCATTCAGAACCGTCTGATTATCTTGAGCAACTTCATTATGTTGGACATCATCATGTTCACCAGCATTACTTGGACCTGCTTCATCATCATTTGAAGTTTCCTGTGGTCGTCTAGAATACTCAGCTGGGAACCTTTGCTGCGACTCGTACTCTCGCAAAATATCCAACTCATCAAAGAAATCTTCTTCTTCCTCTGATTCTTACCTCATATCAAACAAATCCCACAATTTGTCATAATGATAACGCCATGAATCTCCTGGATTCTGCGGCGGCATTGTATGACCTTGACATTCAACATTTGCAGCTTCAATAATCCGCTTCTCACTTGGAACGAAGACACGTCGCATAGGACTTGCATAACCAACAAATATTCCCTCAATGCACTTCGGACCAAACTTTCCATAATGTTCTAGAACAGTACAGGGTGACCCAAACGGTTCAAGATACTTCAAATTAGGTTTTCGGTTATTGATCAACTCAAAGCATGTTTTGTTGAACTTTTTGACAGTAAGAACTCTGTTGAGCATATAGCATGCGGTGGAAACAGCTTCAGCCCAAAAATTTATCGGTAACTTTGAATCTGCGAGCATTGTTCTAGCCGTCTCGATTAGTTTCCGGTTTTTGTGTTCTACGACTCCATTCTGTTGCGGAGTGTACGGAGCACTAAACTCATGCAATATACCTCTTTCATCACAAAATTCTTCCATCTTGTTGTTCTTGAATTTAGTACCATTATCACTGCGAATTCTTCTGATACGCCTCTGGTAAAAATTCTCAATCTTTTTGAACAACGCCATCAAACCATCAAACGTTTCATCTTTCAACTTCAAAAACGATACCCACAAAAATCTGGAATAATCATCAGTAACCAAAAGACAGTAGTAATCTCCTGTAATACTCTTGACATTCACAGGACCAAACAAATCCATGTAAAGTCTTTCCAGAGGTCTTGAAACTAAATTGACTTGCTTTGTAGGGTGTGACTTTTTCTTCTGTTTGCCTTTAACACAGCTAATGCACTCCCCTTCCAGATGAAAACATTTGACGTGAACTCAATCGTTGTGCACCAAGTGATTCATTTTTCTCAGATGTATATGCCCCATCTTACGGTGCCACAATCTCGATTCTTTTTCAGTTACTCTAGACACAAAACAATGAGCCTGACCCGTGGTTGTAGTAGCTATGCTCATATCCAACACGTACAGATCATTGACTCTTGGTGCCCTCATGATAATCCATTCCTCAGGGATAACGAATCCTGGCTTCAAGATCAAACATTCTTTGTCAGTGAAGTGAGTGGTATACATTCTGTCACAAATCTGCGAGATGCTCAGCAGATTATTCTCCAGCTCAGCAATGTAATTAACTCTCTCAAACGTCACAATCCCATTGGATAACGTTCCTTCACCAATAATCCTACCACCTTGATTACCCGTGAAACCAACATATCCTCCATTGAAATTTTTCACATCGTACAGCAACGCAGTCTTCCCTGTCATATGTCGAGATGCTCCACTATCCAATCCATTGTGAAACTAATCTCGGAAGATCTTGCACATATTACAAATCGATTTAAAAACACATTTCAATAAAGATGCCGATTCATGCTTCGCGATCAAGGAAGCTCCGGCAAGTCAGGTTTTCATTCAACAAAGAATATATCCACCTAAGCCTGACCAGCCTTGGGTGTTACCTTGTTGTCTTTAGCTTTCCCATTTTGTTTCTTAAAATTTTTAGCTTGAAGTGGTGGAAAGTTAGTATCATACACAATTGGAACTGAATTCACCACCTTTTTCACTTGTGATGTTGACGTTTGTGTCTCTGTTTTAGGCTTCCACATTTGTTGAGATGACGCAACCCGTTTGTAAAATTTTCCATTTTTACTTACCACATTCTTTACGGGTTCAGTTTTGATCTTGGTGATTTTGTTTTTCAAAACTTTTTTCACAACAAATATTGGTGCTTTTCCCTTCACATCATCTTTCTTTTTTTGAGTCTTTACAACTTCAGTCTTAGGCTTCACGTTGGTACACTTTCGTGCAATATGCCCAACTTGATTGCATCTAAAGCATGTTCGAGTGTCAACTACCCGACTTGTGCCTTCAGACTGAGGTTGTAAAGCTTTCTTTTCAAAGAACTCTTCATTCGATTTCGAAAAAATCTTTTTCTCTTCATCAGTCAATGAACTCGAACTGTTCACAAACATTTTCTTTTCAACAAACTTTTTGTTTTGAACATTTCTTCTCTGATGATTCTTACCACCCTGATAACCACCCGACCAGTTGTTTCGGTTGTTGTTATAAAAACAAGGTGGAACAACAGGCTTCTTGTAGTAAGCTTTATCTTTTTCAAAGTTCATTTGTCTCTTTGTTTGACTCAAACTATTCACTTCTGACAACTCAACTTCAACTAATTTGAAAACATTTGTTAACTTGTTCACATTAACATTTTCAATTGGAAACTCAGAATCCAAATACAACTTATCAGATCCCGACATCTTGTACATAACAAGAGTAGTTTCATCATTTAAGTTGTTTTTGGACTTTTTTTTAGGAATGTATTTGTCCAAGAAACATTCATCATCTTCAGCTGAATCACTTTCAGACATCAAAACACTTTCAGTTGTGCTTTTAACAATCTCTGTCTGAACACTATCATCAGATGATGTAAAAGAAAATGTAACATCAATTGAATCAGGAAGTTTAACTTTATTCTCTTCTTCAATTTCAACCAACCCAGATTGCTTTTTCGAATAATTGTCAAGAACTGGTGGTGGAACTCGATGAAAACCCACCCCGGTTCCATCACAGTACACATCTTCGCCTGCTTTGTTTTTCCCGATGGGTTTGGGAACAATGTGTTGCAAAACAAAGCTTGCGGAGTTGTAACTCTTAAGCTTCAACTGGATTCGCTCATTTTCAATTTCAGCTTCTTGAAATTTAAGCTTTAATTTTGCGATTTCATCAAGTTGTTGGTTGATTAATTCTTCTTTTAACCGAAGCACTGTCGACAAATGAACATTTTCTTTATAAGTTTTACCATTTCTGTCATCATTATCTTTCATTATGTGTTTAAGCTTCTCAAAATTTTCAGTGATCTGACGATTTTCAAGAACTAACCTTTCATTTTCTTTTCTAACCTTTTCGTGATCAATTTTATCATTTTCAATTTTGTTAGTTAATTCCTTTAACCGTTCAGTTGAAGCTTTCACCATTTTATCACGATCAAGAATTTGATCCTCAACACTTCTGACTCTCGTAGTCAGATCATCAACCTTCTTACCGTTGAGATAAGTGACTGTACTACAAACTTTGCATTCGTTGATGCAATTTTTGCAGTTAACATCACTATTGACTTTCTTACCTGTAGGATTGTGAAACGACCTAACGAGTCGATCAGAAGAGCGCTCAGACCGAATCAGAGGCGGAATACATTGATTTGGTCTTCGTTTAGCTTGGATTCACTAATAAATGTCTCGTTTATTGAACTTGTAACAGATTTACAGTACAGAGATACTTCGACAGCACCACGGTGTCGGAAACTAGAACGTTACAACTGAATTCGTTTGAAACCTATTTATAGGGAAGACCCTGGCCGTTTGAAGCCCCTCAAACGGACATCTAATTCAAACGGCCACGTTCAAACGAAAGCATTCAAACGGTTACATATGTTTCAAACAAAAGTCAACATAAATTTCATTTTCATGTGCAATCTAGAATTCACGTGTGCATGTTGAATTTGATGTAGACTTGTGATGATGCAGTGGATGATGTCACAAGGATGATGTCATCATCAAGAATGATGACATCATTCTTGTTCCGTACCGCAATGAACCTGAGACTCGACATAAGATGAAGACGACATATGAATGCACCAACAGACTCCCCCTCAGATGTTGACGAGTCTTAAGTGTCGAGTCTTTGCATCTTCAGTCTTTATCAGTCTCTTTTCTTTCTTAGCATATACCAGGATCTTCTCTTTGGCTCTAGCCTTGTCAGACTCCCCCTTTCATCATGATGGGATCGCTATCTGGAATTTGCTATCACCTTGAGATCAAATCCTAGCTTTATCTCTGTTTAAGCTTTTCTCAGGTTCTGATGTATCTCCTGATTTTCCGTAGCAGCAGGATCAGAAACCTACACATCTCACACACTCTATTACAAACCAACAAAGTTGTGATTCAATCTTAATGAATCAACAAAACATTCGAGAATTTTTCACATTTAAAATTTATCAAAATTTGAAACATTTCAAAACAATTAACCAATCCAACTGTTCATCTTGTTTAGCCTTTGAAATTTTGAATATCAGCTCTTCAACAACAGGTGTCGAAAATCTTTTTGGATTTTCAAAATATGAAACAAAAATGCAAAAATTAAATGCAGAAATGAAATATTTACAAACATAATTTTGTGAGTTCGTGCAAGAGGATCATATCAGCTGTCGACTAAACACGAGCACCGTTAAGCTGTTACTTCATTTGAAGCTTTTAAACCGTTTGCGTTGATTGCCGATATACTGATCCACTAAAATTCTCACAAAACTTTCAACCTGTTCGGGATACTGAATTAGTGTTTTAGAACTTAAACATCTACATGTGTCCCACCTCAATATATACTCCCGTATCCAGACCCCAATATTCAGTCTTATAGGTGAGTATACCACAACTGATATCTGTTAAGGGATAGACGCGAGGGCCGTGAGAGCTCAGGTCGATACTTCCGTATACGCAGAGAGATGACGGCCTCGACTTTAAGGTGTGTCCCCTTTAGAGGATCTTTTATTTACAACAACAGCAACTATCAATTTTATTGTTTCATCTGCATGCTGAGGGCGAGCTTATATTTCAAAGGTTTTTGCAAAAAGTATTATCCGGGGACTAGGTCAGTACTTCCATACAGCAGAAGTCCCGGGATAATACCCCAGATATCACTGAGCATAAAGACCTAGTATCTCAGAATACGGGACCCTTCAAACAGGATTTCAGGGGTTACCTATATATCCTAGAGGTGTTCCCCACGTAGACGCACGTGAAATTTATGTTTATAACCCAAACTGATCTACTAATTCTATGAAAACCTATCGGTACAGCTTTAGTGAGACTGCTTAATTGCATTTATACATTACAAATCTTTAGCGTACTGTGCCAGTCTAGCTGATGTACTATCATTTCCCCTTATTCGCAACAAAACTCATTTTTGATTTTTCAATGTTTTTGACATTTTCAAATTTTCTAATTTTTTTAAAATTTTACTCCCCCTAAAATCAAAATATGTTTCAATTTTGATTTTCTGGGAAAATTTGAAACAAACTGTAAAAAATTGACAACTTGATGAGAATCGCATCAATTCTCCATCCACATGGCGTAAACAATCAGAACTCCCCCTCACAACAAACTATTTTCCTATTGTGATTTCAAAACACTTAAGTTTGTTTTAATCAAAATGGTTTTTCCGGAAAAATTAGTTTGTTAACCAAACATTTATAGGTTCGGGGTTACTTCATCACCTTGTTTTCTTCCTCCTCATGACAGATTTAACAATTTCAGTTTTAGATCTCAAACACCATTTGTAGAAAAACAAGTACAACTTAATGTCCCTGATTTACCACATATAAGACGAAAAATCACCAAAGTGAAATTTCTCAAGAAATGTGTCGATTCATGTTCCACGCTTACCAACCTGGGAACTCCGGCAAGTCAGGTTTTTCTATTTAAACAGATTCACCCAAGCCTGACGGTCCTTGGGTGATTTCGAATTCTTGTTCAACAATGGTGGAAAGTTTGCATCATCCATTGTTAAACCTGAATTCTCCTTTTTTACCTCAACACCAGGCTGTTCTGGCTTTGACGAACCAGAATCATTGCCTGCACATGGCTTGTCTGACTTTGATCTGTCAGATTCATCGCCTGAAGGTGGTTTGTCTGACTTTGACACATCAGATTCATCGCCGACAACCTTATTTTTCTTCTTTCTCTCTTCTTTCGTCCTCAGATTTGTATCCGATGAGTTCGTCTTGCTTAACTTTGCAATCGAGGGAGTTGATTCATCAGAACTCTTATTTTTACCAACAGATGAACCTGAGGACAAAATCTTCTCCAAATATTCTCGTGCTTTCTTCCTCTTCTTCCTCAGTCTGTCTTTCTGCCCCTGTGAAAGTTTAACTTTCTTTTCTTGAATTGTCTGTTCTTGAACTTTAGGTTTTAAAACCTTCTGTTCATGGGGCTTGACTTTGACTGGAATCTTTGCCAATTTCTGAGATTTAGCCCTCAATCTGTCATTCGATCTCCTTGGGCAATCTCTGGCAATGTGACCTTTGATTTGACAGTTATAGCATCTTCTCATCTCATAGCTCCAACTCTGGCAGTTAACAGCAATGTGTCCTTGATAACCGCATCTGTAACACACTCTGTTATCATACCATGTACCACCTTCACACCAAACGCTCAGATCATAGCATTGTCTGGCTTGGTGATATTCATTCCTCATGTTTGCTGGATTTGGCTTTTGAGCACTGTGGTTCGACCTGCACCACTTATTACCAACAGTTTTTGAGTTTTCATTTTTCAATTTTTGTAATTTTTGATTTTGATTGGATGATCGATCTGATGAGCTTTTATTATCTTTTTGAACATTTTTCAAATTTTTAATTTTTTGTTTCTGTTCCACTTTCTTCTTCAAAGGTTTTTGCTTAGAGCATTCTCCCTTTTCAGTCGATTGTAGAATAGTTTTCTGAAATTTTTCTTTTAATTTTAAAAACAATTTTTGTTTTTCAATTTTTTCTTTTTTATCATCAGATTTTTCATCGCAATCTTCAACTTTGACATTGTCAAAGTTTGTGACATCGTCACTTATTGGAATGGAATTGATCGGTTTTGGACACGGAAAATTCAAACTGTCTGAGGAAGTCACAAAACCTTTCAATTTCTTCTCAAGTTCATCAATCTTGTTTCTTGAATTCTCAGCTTCATTTTCAAGCTGAGATATTCTTTCAAGATGAGACTTGATTGATTTTTCATTTTCATTCTTCATGTTTTCAAGAACAGACTTTTCATTTTTCAAAACTCTTATCTGTTCTTGAAATTTCGTTTCATTTGCTTTTAGATTCTTGTTTTCCAGCTTAATCCAGAAATCCTCATCTTCTGAAGATTTCTTTTTGCTTTCAAACTCTTTTTCTAACTCTTTGATTTTCTTTTGAGCACATTCACCTTCTTTTTCCAATTTTATAATTTTCTGAAGATGGGAATTTATCATTTTTTGTTTTTCAATATTGTTTTTTGCTAAACACATCTCTCCCATCTTCAAGAATTTTCATTTGTTTTTGAAATTCTTTTTCAATTCTTGATTTATCAATTTCAAAATTTTTAATCTTCTCTTCAAAAATTTTTGCCTTTTCTTTCACACTTTTGTTTTCAGATTTCAAACTGTTCAAACCATTCAACAGTTTGTCATTTTCAGTTTTCAACTTCTCACAATTTTCTTGTAAATCCAGAATCTGTTTAATATCAGCTTGCTTCTCATCGCTCAACTTCTTGATTTCCAATGTCAAACTTTCCGCATCTTTCAAGAGTTTGCCATTGTCAGCTTCAAGTTTATCACATTTAGAGCATACTGATTCATAACTTGAGGATACATTCTTCACAGATTCTTCATTCTTTGGAATTCTCTGTTTCTTTCCAGAATGTTCCTACACAAAAAATTTTAACGAAATCAAGAGGATTCGCATTCTTATCAATATAATAACCCCTCTTAATGTCATAGTTCATGACATTTTTTGCTGCAAGACATACACATATTCTTTTATCTATTTCAACAATTACATTCAAACTAATGTTCTCTAGGTTTCTTTTTATTTTGTCCATCAATTCTCTTTTCCTTTTATCATTCTCATAACTATGTGTTTTGAGTTTTTTTAAGAGCTCTGATGGACGTAATTTTGATAACCCAGAAAAACCAGAATTCAATTTTAGATTTTTCAAAATATCATCCCATTCTGCAGGTAATGCATCTGCAAGCTTTGATGTTTTTTCAACATCTGTCAACTTTATCTCATATATTTTCAGTTTGTCCAGTAAATAGTTAAATCTGCTTTCCAACTCCTCCAATGTCTCATTCTTTTTGCACATAAAATTTTCAAGCCGCATAATCCACATCCGTTTATCATCTTGTTCATAACTGCTATACCAACCATATCCATCATTTAATCTTTCAAGATGCTCATTTTCTTTTTCATCAAACATTTTCATTTTTCAAACAGTCCCCGACAAATTTACTCAAAACACCCTTTCAATTATTCCGAGTATGAATTGGGCTGCACTAAACAATGATCGGGCCGAGAATAGTCAACAAACAATGCTAAGATACTTCTGATTGGGCCGCTAATAATCTGCTATATTAATGAATTGCACATGGGCCTATGTCAATTATTCGCGTGATGTATTGATGTTATCAGAAAACCATGTACTGACAAACCAACAACTCAATTTTCAACACAAACTAATTGGACCTTCTTAACATTCATCACAAAATCATTTGGCTAAATAATCCACCCACTATATCACATGCAAATTAAAAGGTGGCCAACAATTTTTTTAAAAGTAATCACATGTATCGGTTCTATTTAATGTTTGAATGTGATTCTCGAAAACTGTCAGTTAATATCACATGCGCCTGACAAATAATTCTGATCACCTTGTGCAATCGGACACAAGACACGAGATTCACACAACTCGATACACTTTTCAAACGGTACACACAATACAAAGCATTTTTCAAGCGGTCATGTTTTCAAACGAGATGGCTACCTTTTTCAAACAAAGATTTCAAACGGTATACCTTTTTTAAATGACAGTTCAAACGGGATGGCCAATTTCAAACGAAAAGGACCAATTTTCAAACGGAACGGTTAATTTTCAAACAACAACTTCACGTTTTCAAACGGACAGGTCAGTTTCGTTCAAACGGTCACCAATTTTCAAGCCATTTTTACTAGTTTTACGTCGAGTTTTGATCTGATATTTTCAAGGGTTGATTAAAACACTGTTATGTATATTATATGTGAAAATCAGCCGTTTTTAACCGTGAAAAGTGTCAAATTTTTGAAAGAAGGTGTAGAAAATCAGAATTTGCTAGCGAAAACGAGCTAAACGGTAAGAACTCTTCCTCCTGAGCTCTGATACCACATGTAGGATCGTGAAATGACCTAACGAGTCGATCAGAAGAGCGCTCAGACCGAATCAGAGGCGGAATACATTGATTTGGTCTTCGTTTAGCTTGGATTCACTAATAAATGTCTCGTTTATTGAACTTGTAACAGCTTTACAGTACAGAGACACTTCGACAGCACCACGGCGCCGGAAACTAGAACGTTACAACTGAATTCGTTTGAAACCTATTTATAGGGAAGACCCCTGACCGTTTGAAGCCCCTCAAACGGACATCTAATTCAAACGGCCATGTTCAAACGAAAGCCTTCAAACGGTTACATATGTTTCAAACAAAAGTCAACATAAATTTCATTTTCATGTGCAATCTAGAATTTACGTGTGCATGTTGAATTTGATGTAGACTTGTGATGATGCAATGGATGACGTCACAAGGATGATGTCATCATCAAGAATGATGACATCATTCTTGTTCCGTACCGCAACGAACCCGAGAGTCGACATAAGACGAAGACGACAGATGAATGCACCAACATTACCTGACTCAGTCGTTGACGCGTTTGAACTGACCTGGCTTTTAGATTCAGAGACGGATTTAGAATCTACCTCAAGCGCCTTAGCAGCCAGCACCTTGTCAGCCATCTTCCCAAAATTTTCAGCATTCAACTCATGTGTTGTGTCAATAATTCCATTGTCAATCTTCTTTGATTTCTCTTTCTCTTCTTTCTCCTTCTCCTCTTTCTCTTTCTCTTCTCCGATTCCCCACTATTTCCTTTGCCAATAATCATCTTCTTCTTTCAATTCTTTGATTATGGTTTCCATATCAAGAGTGTTATGATCAATAGCAATGTTTCCCTGCGGGTCAAGATAACATTCTATGTCTGGATCCCATCTATTTTCTCTTTTTGCTTCACAATAGATACTAGATATTCTGATCATTCTGTTCTGAGCTAACAACTTTCTGTGACCATAATTCTGTTCTTCAGTTCTGTTGTCTTTCCAAGGAACAGGTTCAGATTTTGCCATGAATGCATATCCAACCGCATCTTCCTCAGGTAACAACTCACTCCAGTCGTAACCTTCATCGCCGTGAATTACAGCAAGAGCTCTAGACTTCTCTTTGTTCTCCTCAAGCTGCTTCAATCTTGGCAGTTCTGATTTAATCTGATGATAAATCGCTTTCTTGTAGTAATCTTCTCTGAACGGGTTCTCAGATTCATCAGCATACGCATTTCGGCATTCACGCTTAAAGTGACCTTTTTGTTTGCACTTAAAGCACGTCACTTTAGACTTGTCAAAGCCTAGCTTGGTAGAAGGTCCACCAATAGACTTTCTCCTAGTTATCTTCATGAAGCGCTGTGCCCGACGAACTGCACTGGCCATACACCGCCTTATGTCGATCAGTTCCATCTCCTCAGGATCTATTTGATTGTAGTCTTCCTTTGTCAGGTTGGTGTTGCCTATCTTGCCAGCAACAAGACTTTCATATGATTCTAACACAGACGCTAGGAAAACCATCTGTTGTTTAGCAGACTCCTCGCTGAAATTCTGAGCGTTCCTTAAGTCTACAATGATGTTGCATTGAAATAAATTTCTTTGCATCAGAATGATTTGCAGATGACGAAGATCCACTGTGAAATCCACTGCTTTGACTTTCTTTGTTTGAAGTGTTGGAACTCTCAGCAGAAAACGCTGTCTTGGGAGATGTATTCTTTGGCATCATGCTTTTTGGATAGTACAAATCCAAGTTCTGCTGGTATGATGAATGATTGACTTTGTGTGTTTTCTTTAACTCCAACTCGTGACTCTCTAGTCTCTCAATTAGCAAGTCTACAGTCAACACTTCTGGCGGCTTGATAGTATTCTTCAGCATCAACGCATAATATTGCCAATCCATCTCATCTGGTAACGAATCAAACAATTTGTCGACTAGCTCATCTTGAGTATAGAAAATTCCATGTCTTGCCAGTTCCAGCTTCAGGTGCCCAAACCTCTCAATCATTTTACAAACTGATTCATTCTTTAAACACCTAAACAAATCAAACTCTTTTCTAAGTAGTTTCTTTTTCTTTTTCACTATTTCTGTACTTCCTAAACATTTGGTTTCTAACTTTTTCCAGAGATCTTTAGAACTGATGTACTCGAACAAAGACATTATATCTTCTTGAACAGACTGAAATAACAGTGCAACGCATTTTTGGTCAGCGACAAATGCCTCTATTTCTTCAAATGATGTTAAGCTTTCGCCACTTTTGCCTCCATCATTGTATCCATTTTTTAGACTCTTCCCGCTGGGAAAAGCAAAGGCCCTCAACCAATCTTCAAACTTCTTGGCCCACCGACTGTATTCTTCGATAGCCATCAACTTCGGGGGTTTGTTATAGGCTCCAAAAGCACTTTCAACCTCCATGGCATTCGATAACTTTTTCTTTGTATTTGGCGTGTTCTCATTGGTGTTGTTCGAAGAAGTATCGTCTCCAAAATTTCCAGCAAAAGCATACATATCGCTAAACGGGTTCATGAATATATCATCCATCTTGCACGTACCTGAAAAATCAGCAAACACTTAGAAAATTTTTCGTAATTTTGAGAAACAGCTTATTTCAAGCGAAATTAGCTTTCGAGCGAAATCAACAGGAACTGTTCAAGCGAGATCTGATTCGAGCGGAATCAGATTATAACTTTCAAGCGAGATCAGAAAGTTTCAAGTGGAATATGATTTAGTTTGATTTCAAGCGGAATCAAACTTAACGTTTCAAGCGGAATAAGAACTGGTCTGATTTCGAGCGGAATCAAATGATAATTTTCAAGTGAAATCAGAAAAGTTCTGATTTCGAGCGGAATAAGAACGTTAATCTCAAGCGGAATCTGATAATATGTTCTTCCAAGCGAAATCTCCAAAAAACTTTTCAAGCGGAATCAAGTTTTAGGTCATTTTTACCATTTTTAATCCGAATTTTAACCTGATTCTTTCTAGGGTTTGTTAACACTATGTTTTACACAATATATTCGAAAATCAGGCCATTTCAACCGTTGGAACTAGTTCAAATAAAAAAAGTATGAGAAGAAGAGAGTAGAAATGAGAAAATCTGGTAGAATCAAGCTGCTATGGTATGAACTCCTCGTCCTGTGCTCTGATACCACTTGTTGGACCGTGTGCGACCCTAAATAGTCAGTAAAGGTAGTTCATCTTTGAATATAGAGGCGGAATCAAAGTAAACAAAGTCACAACAGCTTTATCCTTTCAATTTCCTTTCAATTAATGCTTTCTGAGTGAATTTTGACAGCAATTCGACACCTAGCACATGACCAGATTCCGCTCCAACTGTTACGAATGAAATCATCACTGACCTATTTATACTAGTTCTGATTCCGCTTGAAATGGTTCAAGCGGAACCCCACGATGATCAAACTCGAGCGGAATCACCATGTTCGTTTGGAGCGGAATCATGAACTTACCTATCTAGAGCGGAATTACACAAAATCCTGATTTCGCTTGAAATGGCTTCTTGTCATTTCGAGCGGAATTACAATCTAAAATCCACTTTTTCATTTCCAAGCTCCAATCTAACCTATCTAGACCTAAGACTCGATAAAGACGCAGTAAACAGACATTCAGTGCACTAACAACATGCTTTACCATCAGCTGAAACATACTTGTCCAACTGAATCCTGCTGACGAATTCTCCTCATCATGATTCAGCATACATGCTCTCTTTGAAGATTCTTCAATCACCTTTCTCCCATGTGCAACTTGTGGTTCTTGTTGATGTGATTGTTAAGCAACTTGATGATAGATCGCTTTCCAATAGTAGTCATTTTTGTTGAACGGATTTTGAGCTCCAGTTGCTTCGCGATTAGTGCACTCCCTCTTGAAGTGTCCTTTTTCCCTGCAACGAAAAAAAGTAACTTTAGATTTTGTGACAACCCTCAAGAAAACCGACACCCCCGTAATTTTTCCCGACACCTAATATATTTTAAAATATTCATAAATGTCTTTAAATATACTCCGTATGTGAAACCCGAGCCCAAAATACAATGTAACATTAAAAATAAAATAAAAACAAGTTTAATTTAAGCTGAGGCGGGCCGCATAGAACTCACCTCAACCTTACACGGGCGGTATCAAGGCTCAAAACTGACTTCGTTGATTTCTTAAGTTAAGGCGGGCCGCGTAAGACCTCATTTAAGCTAACGCGGGCCGCATAAGATCTGATGATGTAAATGAAAAAATAGAAAAACAAAAATTGTTTTTGAAATTGAAAGAAAAATTTCAGAAAACTGTTCTACAATCGACTGAAAAGGGAGAATGCTCTAAGCAAAAATCTTTGAAGAAGAAAGTGGAACAAAAATCAACAACGCAGCAACACCAGAGGCTGACACGTGTCGACATCGTGGCTAAGCTAGGCGATGACCCAGATCACCTAAACCCTACCCGGGCTAGTACGCGGGCCGCGTAAGCCCCGCTTATCTTTTACGCGGGCCGCGTGAGAGTCCGGTTCAGCAAGTATAAATAGAAGGCATCGGATTTCATTTCGAATTCGCTCACAGCGTTTCTGTATTTCAAATTATGAAATATTAGGCATAGTAAGTGTTTTGGTAAAAAATTACCGAAGCAATTAAGTGATCAAATTAGTTAAGTGAGGTAGTGTGCTAGAGGTGTTTGTGAAAAATATGTTGGTTAAGTTATTAACAAAAACAGTTTCAGGATATAGCCCAAGGATATCAGACTATATCAATAATCAAACAATGAGCAAAAATGTAAAGGTTGACACGATATGTACGAGGAAAGCCTATGATCAATCTAGATCTCCGGCATAAAACCTCGGGAGCTGACAATCGTCTGCTGCCTTTTCTTCTTATTGCTTCGAATATCAGGATAAAGTGCAGGATATGATACGGATCAACTAAGTGTTACAATGCGATTCGAGTACAAGTGTAAAAGTTTGTGAGTGTTTGCAGCTAGTAGAGAGCAAGAGTGTTCAAGAAATTGTGTGTGCCCTATTTGATCCGATCATTCCTTTATATAGTAAAAGGAAATAACTAACTATGCTAAAAATCCGGGATACTGAGATTATTTCCTTTCTGAACGTTGCAAGGCTGTTTCAACTCGTTTTCCACGCGCATACCAACTATAACTCCGGGATTTAAGCTCCTATAACCGTTACAACATTAATAGCATTGACCAATCATCCATAACTCCCATAAAATACGCCTTTCTTCAATGCTGACCGTTACAAGAGCTATTCTTCCGCCATCAACGTCCTTATCCTGACCAATTTGAGCGGGTCTTCAGGATGACTTGGTCCTCATAAATGTTAATCCCTTGTAACCAACATTTACAAGCAAATTGTTAGTAACAGTTAGGATACTGCCTAAGGATATTACCAATATCCTGGTCCGTTATCCTGATCGTAATCAGCTATCATAAAATCAAGATATAGTATCAGGATATGGGCTTAGAATTTCACCCATAACAATTGTCCCCAAAAATATAACTGTTGGATATCCTGATTCCAACGGATATATTTTTTAGTCATTCCAATATGTCTGGTAAGGATATCTGTTTCATATACTGAACCTGTACACATATACTGAACCCGTATCTTGGTTAGTTCGTCTGTATTTTGTAGGGTCTAAATCATCTAGTTGTCCTGCACTTAGAACAATTCTAATTTCCCGCAAGTAGAATAGTTTGACGACTGAAGGTGGAGGGATCCTGTGTTTCCAGGATGAAGCCTTCAACTGTTTATGTAAATATGCTTTAAAAACTTAATTGTGTTCTTAGTGGATGGGTCTCTTTTTGAGATGAAACCAAGAATACAATCTTTTGGACTAATAATAATAAACTGGCCTTTTAGTCTTATTTATTATGTTTTTATTTTGAAAGGTATGTTTTGAATATCCTGATCAAATATCCTGGTCAGGATACTGATGAAATGTCTTCCAAATGTTAGACAAAACTTGGTTGAATATGACTTTTTAGAAAACTTAGATCATTTAGATAAGGTTTTCGAGACTTGAAGAATAATAAATCATACCAGAAACACTTAGGCAATAATTTCCAACTTTAACCTTTGAATCCTTTGCAATGTCCCCGGCATGGATGTCCCCTGTCTGTGCAGGATATTGCATCAGTGCATGACATACTTGAGTATTTCTTCACTTAGTGATTAAACTTTGTAGCTTCTTATCCACAAAAGAACGTGTGTAATCACAGCTTGTCATATCTTTGCAATCTTGTTAAAAACTTTAGTTTTACTGGGGATAAACCCTTAATGTACTGGGGATAAACCCTTAGTATCCTGGGGAAAATCCCAACTTTTCGTGCGCTACAGGCGGGAGTGTATAAACTCCAAGACTAAGAAAGGTGAAAACCTTTAAACCTTAGAGAGTATGAAAATACCCTTTCGCGAGAGAGGGTGATCAATCCACATATACCTTAAGGATCCAGGGTATAGCCAACCGTAACGAAATTGTCAGCCACTTTTATATGAACTGGTCCCGCCACCTTGAACTATCCCTGGATAACTTGTGCTCCAGGCGGGGTGTTTAAACCCAATTCGTGAGAAAGGTGAATACCATTAAACCTGTGAAGGGATCAGGATCCCTTAAACGTGAGAGAGGGGGCCAATCCTCTAATCTTTCAAAGTATCCTGAGTGTATATTCTGGAGCTATATCCCGAAGCATATTCTGCAAAACAACCTTAAACTAAGGTGGGTGTTAGGTTGGCTAACACCCCTTCAATGCTTAAATTAGTATTGGGTTCAAGTAAAATAAACTATATTTAAAAGAGACAGAATTCATACCATCTTTGGTTAGAAATTAAATTCTAAACTCACTTGAAATAGGCTTTGAGATGAATAGCATTCCAGGATCTTGGTAGTATATTCCCCTCCATATTCTTAAGCTGGTATGCTCCTTTTCCGGATTCCGATTCAATCTCATAGGGTCCTTCCCACTTTGGAGCCAACTTTCCATCAGCAGGATTCGTAGTATTCTGAAAAGCTTTCCTTAACACCCAATCTCCGACTTGGAACCTTCTGTCCTTATATTCTTGTTATATACTCTGGATATCCTCTGTTGATATGCCGCCATCCTTAGCTTTGCTGCATCTCTTGTCTCATCAATAGTATCCAGTTCTTGACATAAGATTTCAGGATTTGATTCAGGATCCCGTAGGCTTGATCTAGTTGTCGGTATCACCATTTCTGTCGGGATCATTGCTTCTGCCCCAAATACCAAAGAAAATGGGGTTTGCCAAGTAGCATTCTTCACAGTTGTTCTATCAGCCCATAGGACAAATGGTAGTTCCTTTTCCCATTTTCCGTTTTTTGACACCTAACCTCTTCTTTAAATTGTTGACGATTATCTTGTTCGAAGATTGTGCTTGTCCATTTGCTTGAGGATGCACTGGTGTTGACGTAGTCATCTTAATTCCCCAACTCTTGCAAAAGTCAGTAGTTCTTTTGCTGATGAATTGAGAGCCATTGTCACAAACTATCTCAGCTGGTACCCCAAGTCTGGTCAGGATATTCCTCTTTATGAAGGATACCACTTCTTGATCCCTGACTTGAACAAAGGCCTCGGCTTCGACCCACTTGGAGAAATAATCTGTCATTGCCAGCATAAAAACCTTTCCTCTTGGAGCCTTTGGAAGTTTTCCCACTATGTCCATTCCCCATTTCATAAACGGTCAAGGGGATACGATAGGATATAATGGTTCTGCAGGCTGATGCAGGATGTTGCCGTGTCTTTGACATGCATCACATTTCTGAGCATACTCCGCGACATCCTTTCTCATGGTCGGCCAGTAATATCCTGTTCTTAACACCTTCGAGAACACAGATCTGCCCCCAGTATGGTTGTCACAGTCTCCTTCGTGTATATCCTGAAGTACCTCCTTGGTTTCAGGATCTTCCAAGCACCTTAGGTACGGACCTGCAAGGGATTTCTTATATAAAATATTATTTATAATAATAAAACGAGATACCTCCATCCTAAAAGCCTTAGGATTTGCATCCTTTGGGATATCTCCTTCTTGAAGATACTTCACAATTGGAGTCATCCAGGATTTAAGATCCTTCTCAGGATATCCATCACCAGGATCCTGGATATTGTTTTGGTCAAAAATCAGACAAGGATAATGCAACCAAACTCTCTGTTACGGGGTATGATGCTTGAATTGGTAAAAAACAATGAGGATCACTCAGAAATGAATTGCACAAGTGACACAAAGATTTATACGAGGAAAAAGCCCTTGATCAATGAATGATCTCCGGCATAAAAAACCTCGGGTGATGGAAACTACCGATCACCAACTCTAATTAAACAACAATTCTTTTACAACTTCGGATGATAGCGAGCTAAGTACAACGATCATTATAGTGTATCGTGTAGAAATGTATGAAAAATGCTAAGTGTTTTGCCGAGAGCTGGTGAGTGCAGTTGTACGAGTGTGTGTAGCCAAAAAATAGCCAAGTTTTTTCTAATTAGCTCGCTACCCCTTTAAAAATAGAAGTTAACTATGCTAACTAACATCCCACAATTCATGCAAGTCTTCCCACGACTCCATAACGTCCATTTTCCGTCAAGCACGTGCGGAATAATCGTGGAATATTCTTCAGGAACGTTGCCAAGACCAAGTCCAAGCTATTACTCTGCAAAATAATAATAAATTCAATGTAGACAATCATTAGTATAAGGATCCTTAGGATGATCCATGATCCTGATCCTGAAGCACTTCTGAGGATCACTATCTGTCACAGAAGTAAGGATCACCAAACAGGATAACACTTGAGGATCACAGGTCATTAAGAAATCCTCCCCTAACAATTGCCCCCAAAATATAAGGAGTGATTATGTAAAATAAATGAGTTATATTTTGTTGATCTTATCCGCAACTAGCTAACGGATAACTAGCCGTTAAACATGGACTAGCCGTTGCAAATCTGATGTCACAGAAGTGACTACCCCGCAAGATCATGATTATAAATAGGAGTTAGAGATAGGATCAATTTGCATTCAAATCTAAGAGAAACTCCCTTTAAATTCTCATCCGAAGATCAATCAGGTATTCTCTTTTCTTCTTCTTCCTTCTCTTACTCTGTTTTACTTCTTTTACCGTCATCTCGTCGAAAATGATGCTCCGGAACTCTCCCTCTAAGGATCACCAGAAGAACAGCCCTTTGAAGAGTCAAGGGATCATCAAAGATTCTGCAACTGAGAGGTGTTGCTTTACCGATCCGCAAGTAGATAGGATCCGGCACTGCTTTCCGGCGAACACCTTCTTTAAACCTTTCGACCCTACTGTTCTGAGTGACTACATCTCTGAGACTTGGGTAGCTTTCCCGGTCACTCCTTTCATGATAGGATATTCGTATCCTTTCCCCAAATTCACCCAATCTTTTTTCTCCCTCACCGGCATCTCCTACATCCAAGCTATGCCGATGATCTGGAGGGTGTTATATACCCTTGAAAGGATCATCGAGCAGGAAGGGAATGACCTAGGAATGTCGGAGTTGGCTGAGATGTATGATCTCACAATGTTTGGATCCCACCGATATTTGTTCAAATGAAAACCTGGTGAAGAACACCCCATTTTTAAAGCCACCAAGAACGACACCAACTGGAAACGGCGTTTCTTCTTCGTCAAAAGAGATTCTATCCCCAATGGAAAGGATCTACCAAGGAAATGGGCCACCCATGGTAGGATAGAGGATCCTGAGAAGGATCACCAGACAGTCTTGTTTTTGTATAAGGATCACTGACACCCTTTTGTTTTTTGTTGTACAGCTGTCTCTGTTTCACACCTCATACCATCTCCTGCCACCAAGGAAAGACTCGCTGCTTTCAGAAGACTCGGCCGTGAAACAAGATCATTCAAGACAAACACCCAGGATTCACAAGAGGTATCCTCAGGCTCAGTCACCATGTCAAGTAAGTATTCTGTTTTTGTATAGTTAAAGATTTAAATAAATAGTTAAATAGAAATAGGATAAGGTTACTTATCTTGTTTTAAATGTGTAGGTGCTGGAAAATCATCCAAGACTGCCTCCAATTTTTGCCTTGCTGATCTTGACACCGTGAGATCCACCAAGAAGAAGGCCACTGCAAGCCCTAGCGTCTCGATCCCCAAAGCACCCACCAAAGGAAGGGGTGGCAAAAAGAGGAAAAAATCTGAGGTTGAGGATCTACAAGGCCTGCCATTGATCCGCCACCAGTTCATCGAATACTTCAATGACGTAAGGATCACTGATTATGCTTATATATCCTGCTTGTTTGAGGATCACCTGATCTTGAACTGCCTTTTCTTGTTTTTTTTTTTCTTTTTTTTTTTTTTTTTTTTTTTTTGCAGAAATTTGTTGAGATTGAAGATTACGTGGGAAGTGTTGAGGAGCTGGATAAGAAGATTGCTGATCTCCAACAGGTCGCAGTGCTCAAGGACCTCAAAATTGCTGACCTCCAAAAAGATCTCCAAGATGCCAAAAATGAGACGACCAAGGTGCTGATCAACGTTGATTACGAGAAGCATGAGATCACCTAGGATGCTAAAGTCTCTATTGCCATTGCCATGTACAAGACCAAGATACATATGGCCTTGGATGCTCAAGATCCTGACTTCGACAGGAGCAACTGGGATGTGGAAGGCTGGAAGGCAAGGCTGGCTGAGCTGGACGATGAGGAGGAGGCTGAGGAGATCCTAACGATTGAGGCTGGAGGCAGTGGCAAGGATCTGGTCAAGGATACCGGAGCCAGAGGGGATGAAGAAGTAGCGAAGGTGTAGGCTGCATGATTAGGCAATAATGGACACTTCTAGACATAGCCGGAGCCCAATTTTTAGGTTTGATGGTAGTTTTTTGTGGTTGTGATGTTTTTAAAACAATTATGGTCTGTAGTTGAATAATAGTTTTAGGGTTAAGGATCCAGGATCCTTTAGACAATAGGTAGGATTACAAATGGTGGAGGGATCCTCTGTTTGGGGGATGAAGCCATTGTGATCCTGCCGCCTTTAATTTCCTGCACTTGCTATAACCGCATAAACAATGGACACCTGTTGCCAACCCATGTGGACGGGCCACGTTTTGCTGGTAGAAACGTGGGTTGGCAATTTTGACAACTTTTGACGGTTAAACTTTTGTTAATAAAATAACTTTAATCTTTTTTGGCTTATCTTGTGTTGTTATCCTTGTATATCCTTTTAATTTTCAATTGTTTTGATATACACTTGTCTAAATAAGAAAAGTTGAACAAATTAGATAAAAACATTTAGGATATGATCCAGGATCAAATATCCTATAGTTGAAAAATTCCAAAAAGTAGTATATTTTAAGGATTATAAGTTCCGTTGTCAATGTACAAGGGTTATTCAAATAATTAATGAATAAAATCAAAATAGTTAAGGATCATACCTGAGGATCCAAGTTAGGATCCCAACCCTTAATACTATAACTAGGATAACCATAAGACAAACCTTAGTAAGGATCAAGGATCCTTGGTTGTTTAACTTCAAAGACCTGAAATAGAATATAACTTGGGACTAAGCCAATATAAGATAAAAGTTAGCAACTGGGGACAAGCCCAAAGGATAACTGGGGACAAGCCCAAGGATCGTGTGTAAACTGGAGTATGGCCCTAACTGGCGACTATCCAAACTTCGTGGCATGAAAATGCCAAAGCCTTAGCTAACGTGAAAACGTTAGAAACCTTAGGAACGGATGTATGGTACGTCTACCATTATACGTAGGATCCTAGGTATAGCCAGTACAATGGAATTATCAGCCCCTAAAGCGAGTACTGGTCCCACTGCCATGAACTACACCAGGATCATCGTGCGCTACTGGCGAAATTGGGGTCAAGCCCAAATAACTGGGGTCAAACCCAAGTAACTGGTTGCTTTTGTGAACCTTCAAAACTCAGAATCACATGAAAGATGGATAAAGGATGCAGGATCCTTATCCTTATGTGAGAAAGTAAGGAAATGAAATAGTTTGAGATTAGAATGTTACCAAAGTAAGGATCATCTGTGCTCTAGGGATCCTTCAAGGATACTTGTGATGTGAGGATCATGGATTCTGATCACATAAAGTATCTCTTCAAATGGACAGCATTCCAGGCTCTAGGTAGCAAATCACCTTCCATTGTTAGCAATCGATATGCCCCATTTCCTGCCTCAGCTTCAATCAAGTAAGGGCCTTCCCATTTTGGTGCCAATTTTCCATCAGCAGGATTAGTGGTATTTTGAAATGCTATCCTTAACACCATATCACCAATTTGGAACTTCCTGATCCTGACATTTTTGTTGTAAGCACCAGCCATTCTTTGTTGATAACGGGCCATCCTTATCCTAGCCCGATCACTGATTTCCTCTATAGTATCCAGGTCTTGAACATGGTTCTCATCATTTTCCTCAGGATCACGAATACTTGTTCTAGCAGTTGGAACCACCATTTCTGTAGGGATCACTGATTCTGCCCCAAATACCAAAGAGAATGGAGTCTGGCCTGTAGCATTCTTGGGGGTTGTCCTATCAGCCCAAAGCACATAAGGTAGTTCTTCTGCCCATTTCCCTTTTCTGGATCCAAGCTTCTTCTTCAAATTGTTGATGATGATCTTATTGGATGATTTTGCCTGACCATTAGCTTGTGGGTGGACTGGTGTTGATGTTATCATCTTAATCCCCCAGCTGTCACAAAAGTTAGTAGTTCTGCCCCCAATAAATTGGGAACCATTATCACTTATGATTTCAGAAGGAATACCAAATCTATTTATAATATTTCTTTTAATAAAGGATATAACTTCCTTTTCTCTGACTTGGGCAAAAGCTTCAGCCTCTATCCACTTGGAGAAGTAATCAGTCATAGCAAGCATGAACACTTTTCCACCAGGTGCCTTAGGGAGCTTACCAACTATATCCATACCCCATCTCATAAATGGCCAAGAGGAGGATATAGGATGCAAAAATTCAGCCGGTTGATGAAGGATATTGCTGTGTCTTTGACAAGGATCACACTTCTTAGCATACTCCACAGCATCTCTCTTCATAGTTGGCCAATAGTATCCTGTCCTCAGGATCCTTGAGAATAATGCCATGCCCCCAGTGTGGTTTCCACAATCTCCTTCATGGAAGTCTTTTAAAACTTCTTGGATTTCAGGATCCTTAATGCATCTTAAATATGGTCCTGCAAGAGATCGTTTATACAACATATTATTTAAAATTGTGAATTGAGATACCTTAATTTTGAAAGCCCTAGGGTTTTCTCCTGTAGGGATCTCTCCATGTTGTAAGTATCTCATGATTGGTAGAATCCATGATCCTGAATGAGATTGAGTATCATCACTGGGGATGATTGCAGAATCCTCTCCTATCTCCATAGCCACATGATCCTCAATGGCAGGGGTCAGGATATGGATAATGGGGATACTTATATCCTCCAGGATCTTCAAAGATGATCCTAGATTGGACAATGCATCAGCTTCTGTATTTTCTTCCCTTGGTACCTGTGTCAAACTAAAGGAAACAAAAGAGAGTGCCAATTCTTTGACTATCTCCAAATATTTGGTTAGCTTTTCACCTTTAACGGCATAGGATCCATTAAAGTGATTAGTGATTAATAATGAATCTAGATGTACCTCAAGATACCTGATCCTCATATGCTTAGCAATTTGCAAACCAGCTATCAAGGCTTCATATTCTGCCTCATTGTTAGTGGTTTGGAACTCACAAGCTATAGAGTGGGGTATTATGTCCCCCTGTGGCGATTTTAGTAGTATTTCGAGCCCTGTCCCTTTGACATTTGAGGATCCATCAGTATAGAGTATCCAAGGATCCTTGGTCTCCTCTAGCTGCTGGACTTCTAATTCAGCTTCCTTTTGCAAATCACTACTGAAATCTGCCACAAAGTCAGCTAATTCTTGGGATTTAATGGCTGTCCTGGGCTCATATCTTATATCATATGCACTAAGCTTCACGGCCCACTTAGCCATCCTTCCTGACATTTCAGGTTTCCTGAGGACATTCTTAATTGGAAAATTAGTTTTAACAATAATGGCATGAGTTTCAAAATAATGTCTCAATTTAGTAGATGCCATAATTAATGCAAGGATAAGTTTTTCTAGGTGTGAATACCTGGATTCAGCATTAAGTAAACTCTTACTTACATAATAGACAGGATGTTGTGTACCTTCATGATCCTTAACAGGGACGACACTTACTGCTTTTGAGGATACCGCAAGATATAAGGATAACACATCTCCTTTTTCTGGTTTCATCAAGGCCGGGGCCGAGGATAGGTAATCCTTAAGAGCTTTTAGGGCACTTTCATGCTTCTCAGTCCACTCGAATTTCTTGTTCTTCCTTAGGATATCATAGAACTCCTTGCACTTTTCTGAGGATTTGGATATGAATCTGTTCAAAGCTGCAACTCTGCCTGTTAGCCTCTGGACATCCTTAGCATTGGCAGGGGATTTGATGTTCACTATGGCTTTGATTTGTTCTGGACTGGCTTCAACGCCTCTCTTTGTCACCATATATCCTAAGAATTTACCTGCTTTAACACCAAAGTGACATTTTGAAGGATTAAGTTTCATGTTATATTTGTCAAGGATATTGAATGCTTCCTCCAAGTCCCTTAGGTGATCCTCAGCCTTTTTGGAATTTATCACCATATCGTCTATATAAACTTCCATAGTGTGTCCGATCTGATCCTTGAACATCATATTCACTAGCCTTTGATAAGTTGCACCTGCATTTCTTAGTCCAAATGGCATAGCAATATAACAGTAGATACCAGTTGGAGTCATAAAGGTTGTATCCTCTTGATCAGATGGTTCCATCTGAATTTGTTGAAATCCAGATGAAGCATCCATAAAGGTTAACAATTCATGACCCACCGTTGCATCCACCATGGAGTCAATGTGGGGTAATGGGAAAGGATCCTTGGGACATGCCTTATTTAAATCTGTAAAATCGACACATACCCTCCACTTTCCGTTTTTCTTTTGAACAACAACCACATTGGCCAACCATCTTGGATACTTGACCTCTCTAATCATACCTGCTCGGGGTAATTTCTCTACCTCTTCTTGGATAATGGTGTGACAACTCGAGTTTCTGACTTTCACTTTCGCATTAAATGCGCGTTGACTTTGACTGTTTAGTAGTTGTCTTGTTGGACTTGTAATTGTACGCGTTGTGTTTTAATGAAACGTGTTGTCATTGTGCATACATGTAACTACTTGTTGTTGTAAAAGATAATATTAGAAATTATTATTTAATACACTTAGTCTAGATCACGAAACCTGGCACACAGTTCGAAGGATTCGAAGGACCACGAAACATATCCTTCGATTCGAAGGATCAACTTTCGGTCCGAAGGATCTCGAAACATATCCTTCGACCAAGGATCCTATCCTTCGACATCTTTCGGCCCAGCCTTTCTAATGGGCTTGGCCCATTCCTGTGAAACCATTTATATACGTGATGCATGTAGTCGGCAGATTATTTTCAAACCCTAGTTCCATTGTGTGTGAGTGTGACGGCATATAGCAGACCTGCTCTCTGTTCGAAGGATTTCCTCCCATAATCCAGATTTCCGGTTAGTATGTGATGTTGTTTATGATGCCTTGATTTCGTGATTAATAAATTGTTTGGCAATATATTGTTAGTAGTGTCAATCGTACCTGTTTTCATGATGTTTTGTGGATCGGCTATGATAACCGGATATGTATGATAGTATTGCTATATGTTTGTATGTTAACCAGACACGTATGTTAATTGAATATGAATGTTAATCGGATATAGGTGCTAATCGGAGGTGTATGCTAATCGGATATATATTGTGATGATGTTGATTATGGAATCGTGCTCGTATGATACTCGTTATGTAGATGTACTGTTAAGATTTGGTACTTGTTGTTATTTGTTTGGGCATGCATGATTGATGATGACGGCTGTAGATGATTAGGGTTTCTGTTCCTGTAACTGGCTGCGTGATAAGCGTAACTGATTATGAAAACGTAACTGCTTATGTCGAAAGATACTTGTCTACTCGAAACATAGTTATTGTCGAAAGATGCTTGTAGTCGAAACATAGTTGTGACCGAAAGATATCTGTTGACCGAAAGATACATGTTGACCGAAAGATATGTGTGTGATCGAAAGATGACAATAGGTTCGAAACATAACCTTCGGTCCGAAAGATAACTGAGATAACTAATGTGTCGAAAGAGAAGGGTGGAACGAAAGATGCTTGGTTATGAATGTACTTTGAAAGATGGAATTATATGTTTGATTTATTTGGCATGCCATGCTTGATGAACGTTAACATTTGTATACGTGAAGTAATACGTGTTGTGCCGTTATGCAAACTGACTGTTATGTGAACATTAAATTGCATGCGTATCATTGCGAACATGAACTGATTTGTTATACGTGCATACAATAGGACGTGACTAATTACTTGTGAGTGCATAATCTAGCATACCGAGCAAACCAAGGTGAGTTCACACTCTTACCAAGGCATGGGATTCCCGGGGTGTTGGGAATGGGATTGAAAGGTTGATTAGATACTTTATTGACACTATGCCTAGACTTCTACTTTACTATCCTCGGTTGTGAAGGATACCTATAGTTACGAGTAGTCTAGTGGTTATACAACGTGGAACACCACCACACAGTAACGTGGAACACCACCACACAGTAACGTGGAACACCACCACACAGTAACGTGGAACACCACCACACAGTAACGTGGAACACCACCACACAGTAACGTGGAACACCACCACAGGAAAACGTGGAACACCACCACAGGAAAACGTGGAACACCACCACAGGAAAACGTGGAACACCACCACAGGAAAACGTGGAACACCACCACAGTAAAATATACAAACGGCCCAGTAGAGCCACCTATACAAATGAACTTACTATTACGCATTTCCTTTATGTGAACTCGCTCAACTAGTTTGTTGATCATTCTGTTACATGCCTTGCAGATCGTTAGGTACTTGGAGCTTGCACACGGAGGAGCTGGTCGTTGTGGGGCTTGGATCGTGATCACCTTGTTAAACACTTTTGATGTCTGATACTTATTTGCTATGGGTTTTACAATAATACGCTTCCGCTAAATAATGTTAACTTACTTATGTTTTGGAAACACCTTTCATATGGAAATGGTTTGGATTATAATGTGATTACTTTTACTTTATACAATGTTCTGTATGATTGGTGGCTTGAACCTGGTCAGTCACGCTCCCAAGCGGTGATACTCCGCAGGTGGATTTTTGGGGGTGTGACAGATTGGTATCAGAGCCATTGGTTATAGAGAACTTGGTTTTAATATGGAAAAACGTTTTTTATTAAAACCAGACTATAACCAGAACAGGGCTCTCAACGATCCACAACGACGCTTCGCTCCACGTGCAAGACTCGACATCCTAGGTAATAAGGTTTATGTTTATTACCTGCTTGCTAGAACTGCATAGAACTTTGCTCGTAGTATGCTTACATTACTTTGCTCACAACTTGTTATTGCTTGAGAACACATACGTGCTTACACTCTTCTGTCATCGCACTATTCGTGAACCATTCTTACTTATGCTACCTTTACTGTTCGATCATGTCTGGACGTGTTGACATGACTCAAGCCCAGTTGACGGCTCTCATTAACGAACAAGTTGCTGCGGCACTTGCAGCCGCACAAGCAGGAGGTATAACCTGCTATCCCAGACCTATTCTAGGATGTTAGATCCTACTCTCGTGACCCAACTTTCGCGCTTAACCTTGATCTATCTTTCTCGCGCAACGGGTCAGAACGCACACATTCCAGAACATCATGGACTGTCGTCCAAGCACATTCAGTGGCACATTCAAGAACTTCATGTGTGAACGCCCTGAGGCTCGCAGGGTCAAGTACGCCACTGGTACTTTGGTAGGAATCGCGCTAACCAGGCGGAACGCGCAAGTACAGATACTAGTTGGAAGTGGAGCCTTACCATTTGAAAATGACGGGGTCAGAAGTTGATGCATATACGAAACGGTCGGACGAACTGGCCATCTTGTGTCCAACCATGGTGGACCCTCCAAACAAGCGTATCGAATTGTACCTCAAGGGTCTAGCCTCAGAAGTTCAGAGCCATGCTACATCGGCTAACCTCGATAATGCCCCAGACATTCACGGATCAGGCAGTGGAACAGGACAGGCTGCCTAGTTGTATCAGCACTATTACTACCGCTATCACTTCTGCTACTCCCGCTACTCCTAATGACAACAAGCGGGAAAGGGATGGGTATTTCAGCAAGAGTTCAACTACCGTTCGGTCTCAAGCACAGCAGCAGTGAAAGAAAAGAAGTTGGAAGATCATCCAGTTGTATGCGACTATACTCAGGTGTTTCCTAAAGATTTACCTGGTCTACCGCCGCATCATCAGGACGAATTTCAAATCGAGCTCGCTCCAGGAGCAGCACCCATAGCTCGAGCACCGTATCGCTTAACTCCACCAGAATCGGAAGAACTATCGACGCAGCTACCAGGAATCTTGGATAAGGGATTTATCCGACCTAGCTCTTCGCCTTGGGGAGCTCCAGTGTTATTTGTGAAGAAGAAAGACGGTACGTTCAGAATGTGCATCGACTACCGTGAACTCAACAAGGTGACGGTGAAGAACCGTTATCCTCTTCCGCGTATAGATGACTTATTCGACCAGCTGCAAGGGTCGTGTTACTATTCCAAGATTGATTTAAGGTCAGGTTATCATCAGCTAAGAGTCCGGGATGAGGACGTCTCCAAAACCGCTTTCAGAACTCGTTACGGTCACTACGAGTTTCTGGTCATGCCATTCGGGCTTACAAACGCGCCTGCAGTCTTCATGGACCTTATGAACAGGGTGTGTAAACCCTATCTAGACAAGTTCGTCATTGCCTTCATCGACGCCATTCTGATCTACTCCAAGAGTCAGGAGGAACACGAGCAGCACTTACGTCTTATCTTGGAACTTCTTCGAAAGGAACAATTGTACGCCAAGTTTTCAAAATGCGACTTCTGGCTTCATGAAGTCCACTTCTTAGGCCATGTGGTGAACAGGGATGGGATTCATGTTGATCCATCCAAGGTAGATTCGATCAGGAACTGGCCTGCACCGCGTACACCGACAGAAATACGTCGATCCTTGGGTCTGGCAGGTTACTACAGACGGTTTATTAGAGGCTTTTCAAAGATCACGCAACCACTTACGCTACTGACACAGAATGGTGTTACCTATCGCTGGGGAGAGCCCCAGGAGACTGCTTTTCAGCACCTAAAGGAATGACTTTGCAGTGCACCTATCCTCTCATTGCCAGAGGGCACAGACGACTTCGTGGTTTATTGTGATGCATCCATTCGGGGACTGGGATGTGTGTTAATGCAGCGCGACAAGGTTATCGCTTACGCCTCTCGTCAACTCAAGGTTCACGAGCGCAACTACACGACGCACGATTTAGAGCTGGGAGCTGTTGTTTTCGCGCTTAAGATATGGCGACACTACCTGTACGGTACCAGGTGCACGATTTACACCGATCACAGGAGTCTCGAGCATATCCTTAAGCAGAAGGATTTGAATATGCATCAAAGACGATGGGTCGAGTTACTGAACGACTACGAATGCGCCATCAAGTATCATCCAGGCAAGGCCAATGTTGTGGCTGATGCCCTCAGCCGGAAAGACACTCTACCTAAGCGCGTGCGAGCGCTGCAGCTTACTATTCAGTCCAGTCTTCCTGCACGGATACGAGCTGCTCAGTTAGAAGCACTGAAACCCGAAAATGTCAAAGCTGAAGCCTTACGCGGCACAAGGCAATGCATGGAACAAAGGGAAGACGGCGCTTACTATGTAACGGGGCGTATTTGGGTCCCACTTTATGGCGGTTTACGCGAGCTTGTAATGGATGAAGCTCACAAGTCTCGCTATTCGGTACATCCAGGGTCGGATAAAATGTACCACGACATCAGCGCTACTTATTGGTGGCCTAGTATGAAAGCCCACATCGCCACCTATGTTGGAAAATGCTTAACCTGTGCGAGGGTCAAGGTTGAATACCAGAAACCCTCAGATTTACTTCAACAACCCAAGATACCACAGTGGAAATGGGAAGAAATTTCCATGGATTTCGTTACAGGCCTACCTAGATCTCAGCGTGGGAACGACACAATATGGGTGATCGTGGATCGACTCACCAAGTCTGCACACTTCCTGGCTATTAAGGAAACGGATACGTTCTCCACTCTCGCAGATATCTACCTCAAGGAAGTTGTTTCGAGGCACGGGGTGCCCATTTCTATTATTTCGGATCGGGATGCACGATTCACGTCAGAACTACGGCATGCGATGCACAAAGCGTTTGGCTCACGATTAGACATGAGCACAGCATATCACCCTCAGACGGATGGGCAGTCTGAGCGAACTATTCAAGACATGCTTCGAGCGTGTGTTATTGATTTCGGCAACGGCTGGGAAAAGCACCTCCCTTTAGTGGAGTTTTCATACAATAACAGTTATCACACCAGCATTCAAGCCGCTCCATTCGAGGCATTCTACGGACGTAAATGCCGGTCACCCCTCTGTTGGGCAGAGGTGGGGGATAGTCGAATTACGGGTCCAGAGATTGTAGTGGACGCTATAGAAAAGATTGCACAGATACAACAACGCATGACGGCAGCACGCGACCGTCAGAAAGCCTACGCGGGCAAGCGTAGCAAGCCTTGGAATTTCAGGTCGGGGACCGGGTTTTATTGAAAGTCTCACCCTGGAAGGGTGTGGTTCGATTTAGTAAACGAGGCAAACTCAATCCACGGTATGTTGGACCATTTGAAATCACTGAAGGAATAGGCCCAGTAGCCTACAGACTGAACCTACCAACTGAACTCGGTGCAGTTCACTATGTATTTCACGTGTCGAATCTGAAGAAGTGTCTGTCAGATAAGACCCTCATAGTTCCTTTAAGGAACTCACTATCGACGAGCGGTTGCAGTTCGTCGAGGAACCAGTTGAAATCACGGACCGGGATGTGAAGGTCCTCAAAAACAAGAGAATCCCTCTTGTTCGAGTTCGTTGGAACTCCAAACGTGGTCCAGAGTACACCTGGGAACGCGAAGACAGGATGAAAGAAAAGTGTCCCCAGTTATTCGAAACCAATGCATCCACTTCTGAGGCTGAAGCTACCACTACCGAATTTCGGGACGAAATTCCAAATCAACGGGGGGATGATGTGACACCCCAGGAAAACCAGTAACTTACCTAGCTTCCTCAGTGAGTGCGTACCAAATTTCGGGACGAAATTTCTTTTAAGTTGGGGATAATGTGACAACTCGAGTTTCTGACTTTCACTTTCGCATTAAATGCGCGTTGACTTTGACTGTTTAGTAGTTGTCTTGTTGGACTTGTAATTGTACGCGTTGTGTTTTAATGAAACGTGTTGTCATTGTGCATACATGTAACTACTTGTTGTTGTAAAAGATAATATTAGAAATTATTATTTAATACACTTAGTCTAGATCACGAAACCTGGCACACAGTTCGAAGGATTCGAAGGACCACGAAACATATCCTTCGATTCGAAGGATCAACTTTCGGTCCGAAGGATCTCGAAACATATCCTTCGACCAAGGATCCTATCCTTCGACATCTTTCGGCCCAGCCTTTCTAATGGGCTTGGCCCATTCCTGTGAAACCATTTATATACGTGATGCATGTAGTCGGCAGATTATTTTCAAACCCTAGTTCCATTGTGTGTGAGTGTGACGGCATATAGCAGACCTGCTCTCTGTTCGAAGGATTTCCTCCCATAATCCAGATTTCCGGTTAGTATGTGATGTTGTTTATGATGCCTTGATTTCGTGATTAATAAATTGTTTGGCAATATATTGTTAGTAGTGTCAATCGTACCTGTTTTCATGATGTTTTGTGGATCGGCTATGATAACCGGATATGTATGATAGTATTGCTATATGTTTGTATGTTAACCAGACACGTATGTTAATTGAATATGAATGTTAATCGGATATAGGTGCTAATCGGAGGTGTATGCTAATCGGATATATATTGTGATGATGTTGATTATGGAATCGTGCTCGTATGATACTCGTTATGTAGATGTACTGTTAAGATTTGGTACTTGTTGTTATTTGTTTGGGCATGCATGATTGATGATGACGGCTGTAGATGATTAGGGTTTCTGTTCCTGTAACTGGCTGCGTGATAAGCGTAACTGATTATGAAAACGTAACTGCTTATGTCGAAAGATACTTGTCTACTCGAAACATAGTTATTGTCGAAAGATGCTTGTAGTCGAAACATAGTTGTGACCGAAAGATATCTGTTGACCGAAAGATACATGTTGACCGAAAGATATGTGTGTGATCGAAAGATGACAATAGGTTCGAAACATAACCTTCGGTCCGAAAGATAACTGAGATAACTAATGTGTCGAAAGAGAAGGGTGGAACGAAAGATGCTTGGTTATGAATGTACTTTGAAAGATGGAATTATATGTTTGATTTATTTGGCATGCCATGCTTGATGAACGTTAACATTTGTATACGTGAAGTAATACGTGTTGTGCCGTTATGCAAACTGACTGTTATGTGAACATTAAATTGCATGCGTATCATTGCGAACATGAACTGATTTGTTATACGTGCATACAATAGGACGTGACTAATTACTTGTGAGTGCATAATCTAGCATACCGAGCAAACCAAGGTGAGTTCACACTCTTACCAAGGCATGGGATTCCCGGGGTGTTGGGAATGGGATTGAAAGGTTGATTAGATACTTTATTGACACTATGCCTAGACTTCTACTTTACTATCCTCGGTTGTGAAGGATACCTATAGTTACGAGTAGTCTAGTGGTTATACAACGTGGAACACCACCACACAGTAACGTGGAACACCACCACACAGTAACGTGGAACACCACCACACAGTAACGTGGAACACCACCACACAGTAACGTGGAACACCACCACAGGAAAACGTGGAACACCACCACAGGAAAACGTGGAACACCACCACAGGAAAACGTGGAACACCACCACAGGAAAACGTGGAACACCACCACAGTAAAATATACAAACGGCCCAGTAGAGCCACCTATACAAATGAACTTACTATTACGCATTTCCTTTATGTGAACTCGCTCAACTAGTTTGTTGATCATTCTGTTACATGCCTTGCAGATCGTTAGGTACTTGGAGCTTGCACACGGAGGAGCTGGTCGTTGTGGGGCTTGGATCGTGATCACCTTGTTAAACACTTTTGATGTCTGATACTTATTTGCTATGGGTTTTACAATAATACGCTTCCGCTAAATAATGTTAACTTACTTATGTTTTGGAAACACCTTTCATATGGAAATGGTTTGGATTATAATGTGATTACTTTTACTTTATACAATGTTCTGTATGATTGGTGGCTTGAACCTGGTCAGTCACGCTCCCAAGCGGTGATACTCCGCAGGTGGATTTTTGGGGGTGTGACAAATGGCATTTCTTTCTGGTGCAAACTTCCTCCTCTTTTGATGGATTGGTTTGAATGACCTGTCAATGCCAAGTTTGTGAGTGATTACATCTTTGGATATACCTGTCATATCTTCGTGTTTCCATGCAAAGGTAGTCTTTCTCCTTTTGAGGAAGGATATGAGGTCTTCTTTCACTTCGCCAAGGATCCCTGATCCTATATAGACCTTAGATTCAGGATCATTAGGATCCATAAGGATTTCTACTACATCCTGCTCTCTTGCCTCCAAGACATCCCTTGGAGGATACTTTGATTGCTATTGCTCCCTTGACTTTGAGGCTGGTTTCATTGATGAAGTGTAGCAGTTCTTAGCTTCTTGCTGATCACTATCAATCTTCACTATCCCCCAAGGACTAGGACGCTTCACACATTGATGATAGGTGGATGGGACTGCCTTCATATCATGTATCCAAGGCCAGCCAAGGATAACATTACAACAAGATAAACAGTCAATAACACAAAATTTTTGGTAAGAATGCAGCCCTTCAATATAAATTGGGAGTTTAATGTCCCCCAGAGTATTCTTAGTCTCTCCACTGAATCCCACGAGCACAGAGGATCTTGGTATGATATCGGATTCAGGGATGTTCATCTTTTTAAGGACATCAAGCTGGATGATATTCACAGAGCTTCCTCCGTATATAAGGATCCAGCGAACAAAATGGTTAGAAATAAAAAGAGTGATAACCAAACCATCGTGATGAGGATCCTGAATGTCAACACGATCATCCTCATCAAAAGTTATGACTTTTCCTTCGGAGACACTGGATGTTCGAATGGGTCTATCTCCATTATCCATCTTGGTTTCCTTTGCATGCCTTTTAGCTGCAGAGAAGGATGTTCCACAAATGTCTGATCCTCCAGAAATAGAGTTTATAACTTGTGCATCTGCTGGAGGGGCTGGAGCTTTCTCTGGGATCCTTTCAGGATCCTGAGTCCTCGACTTCTTCCTCCCCAATAATTCTTTCAAGTGCCCCTTGCTCAACAAGTATCCAATTTCTTTTCTCAGTGCGATGCATTCTTCTGTGAGATGCCCAAAATCTTCATGGTATGCACACCACTTTGACTTATCTTTAGTCGCAACTGGCCTGTCATTTTTCCTGGGTCATCTAGCTTTATCACCTAAATTCTGCATTGCAAGGATTAGTTCATTGTTATCAACAGAAAAACAATATTCAGAAATTGGAGGATAATCCTCATCATCCTCTTCTTGTTCAACAGCATGCACATTCTAGTTATCAGATTTGTTATAGGATCTGAACTTGTTGTTCTTGAATGAGGATCCTTGCTTCACTTGCTTTGAGGACCCTGCTAACCTCTCCTGGATCCTCTTGTCATCCTCTAGCCGGATGAACCTAAGTGCCCGGGTTCTTACCTCATCTAGGTTCCTGCACGGTGTCATAACAAGATCATCATACAACAGTGAATCCCTAAGCAATCCCATTTTAAAGGCTTCAATAGCTGTAGCTATATCCAGGTTACGGATATATAAGGATTCTTTACTAAATTTAGTGATATAATCCCTTAATGATTCATTATGACCCTGGGTTATCCTACACAGATCACTAGTTAAACGCTCAAGTTTTCTACTACAAGAAAACTGGTTATTGAATAGGTTAACTAGATTAGCAAACGAGGTAATAGAGTAAGGGGGAAGACTTAGCAGCCATTTAAGAGCCGATCCAGTAAGAGTGGATCTAAATCCCTTGCATAGACATGCTTCCTTTAACCTTTCCGGGATGGGATTGATCTCCATCCTTTCCCTGTACTGTGCTATATGTTCTTCAGGATCTGTTGAACCATCTTACAACTTCATGGTTGGCACGTGGAACCTCTTGGGTATCTCAGCATCACAGATTGGTGGTGCAAAACGAGATATCTTATGGCTCCCATCTGCAATCTCCGGGATGGGTTTGACCACTCCTGGGACACTTGATATCATATCCTTTAACTTTTGCAATTCTCTGGCCATGGCATGATTAATATCTGTATCCTGCATAAGGCCATGGTTAGTGGTATAAGAATTATTGAAAGTGTTACCTCCCATTGGGTTCAAATTAGGAAGAGCGGATGTGAATCCATATTGTTGAGACTCCGGAATGATCGAAGGACCAGTAAAAGCAATGGTCTGCATTGGAATAAAATCTCTCTGATGGATATCGGAACTCCCTGATTGCAAACTCCTTAAGGATCCTGGAATCTGGGAGGATCCATGAAACTTAGAGGATCCTTGAAGCTGGGAGGATCCTTGAACCTGCGAGGATCCTGGGACATAGGAGGATCCTTGAATCTGCGAGGATCCTGGGACATAGGAGGATCCTTGAACCTGGGAGGATCCTTGAACCTACGAGGATCCTGGAACGTAGGAGGATCCTTGAACCTGCGAGGATCCTTGAAACGGCCAGAACCCTTGAACCTGCTACGCTCCTGAGTATCCTCCTGAGCTTGCGAAGGATCCTATATGCTGAGGATGGGATCCTGCTGGTTGGAAGTATGACCCTGAAGCCTGAGTCATTGCTGTTGATCCGTAATGCACTCCTTTTGGTCCTCCCTCATATTGAACGTCTGGAACCACTGAAGGCTGAGAAGTTATAACCGGAGTATCGAAATTCAAAGATCTGGGCATCAGTGGGGAATGATCCTCTGCCAATCTCTTCTGTTTCTTGATGTCTCCAATTTCTCTAAGAATCCTTTCATTGGTCTTATCCTGCTGCTGTATATGCTCTTTCATCTGCAAAATCAGAGTAAACAAGTCACTAGTAGTAGGAGTATAAGAAGCAGAAGAAGTTGAAGGTTTTGACAAAATGGGAGTTGGTTTCTTCTCGGCATTTTTCTGAGGTCCATAAGGTGGTGGAGGCAAAGGTGGAATGCCCTGAGATGAATTGACTGTAGACATCGCAGTAAAAGTGTTCTTTGATGATGAAGCCATGTGCTTGAATGCAATGAACCAAAATGATCACAAATAGAAGAATTTCTTAGGAATGAAGCACCAATTGCCCCACGGTGGGCGCCAAACTGTTTTTGTCAAAAATCAGACAAGGATAATGCAACCAAACTCTCTGTTACGGGGTATGATGCTTGAATTGGAAAACAACAATGAGGATCACTCAGAAGTGAATTGCACAAGTGACACAAAGATTTATACGAGGAAAAAGCCCTTGATCAATGAATGATCTCCGGCATAAAAAACCTCAGGTGATGGAAACTACCGATCACCAACTCTAATTAAACAACAATTCTTTTACAACTTCGGATGATAGCGAGCTAAGTACAAGGATCACTATAGTGTATCGTGTGGAAATGTATGAAAAATGCTAAGTGTTTTGCCGAGAGCTGGTGAGTGCAGTTGTACGAGTGTGTGTAGCCAAAAAATAGCCAAGTGTTTTCTAATTAGCTCGCTACCCCTTTAAAAATAGAAGTTAACTATGCTAACTAACATCCCGCAATTCATGCAAGTCTTCCCACGACTCCATAACGTCTATTTTCCGTCAAGCACGTGCGGAATAATCGTGGAATATTCTTCAGGAACGTTGCCAAGACCAAGTCCAAGCTGTTACTCTGCAAAATAATAACGAATTCAATGTAGACAATCATTAGTATAAGGATCCTTAGGATGATCCATGATCCTGATCCTGAAGCACTTCTGAGGATCACTATCTGTCACAGAAGTAAGGATCAACAAACAGGATAACACTTGAGGATCACAGGTCATTAAGAAATCCTCCCCTAACAGATATATGCTACTTCTTTATCCTGAGATTTAAAATGTTCCATTGTAGGATACAAGATGTGCACTATTGGTATCTGAGTTCCCTCCGGTATCCTGACAGTAGATCCTAAGTTTGCTAGAGCGTCAGCTTCTGCATTCTTTTCTCTTGGTACCTGTTCAAGTATAAAAATTTCGAAATATCCTGCTAATTTTTTAACAATTTCAAGATATTCAGCTAACTTTTCGCTTTTTACTGCATAAGATCCATTGAAATGGTTAGAAATCAACAGGGAATCAACATATACTTGTAAATATCTAATATTCATATTGTTAGCTGTTGGGATTGAACCCTACCAGAGGAACAAATAATGTAAAGCCAAAACCAGATCACATCAGTGGACTATCAATAAGCAGCAGTTTACTCTTAACTCTCCCCTTGACAGTGGTTATCTAACAGCTGATGGATCTTAAGTGCTGCTCAACTACAACGACTGATAAACCAAACTCTGATGATTATCCAACGACTGCTGAAGACAAACACTGATGCTCTATCTACTGATGTTTCCTAAGTACTGCTGAAGACTCAAGCACTGCTCTCTCAAAGACTGATCACCTTTGAAGAATGCACTGAAGATTCAACATTTGTGCTCAGGCTACAACAGTGGAACGTGAAGCAGTAGTTTTCCTTAGCTTTGCATTTTACTACTTATCAGATGTTACATGTCAGTAGTTTGTATAGAACAGTGTTTATAGTTTGTTAGGTCGTTAGATGTCACTATCATGGTGACGTCAGCTGAAGCTCATCAGTAGTTTGGTTTGCCTATAAATATGACAGTATTCTGTACTGTTATATTTGATCGTTTTGAGTGAGTTCTTCTCCTCAATTCAATCCTTTCATCTTGTGCAACCAGCTCTGGTGTATCAGGCTAAGGTGGAGTTTAGATTGTAAGTTTGCATTGTAATTCTTTTCTTTTATGTAAATCTTTTGACTCAATGAAAAGCAATTGTTTATCAATCTATACTTTCCTTTGATTGTGTTTACAAAGTTTGCTACTCATTTCTGCTGCACTTATATCATTTCATATGTTCTGGTTAATCGTTTTATGCAAACAAACACAATCATGACGGCCCCAGATCCTAACAATTGGTATCAGAGCTTGGACAGTCAAATTCGATCTAACAATCAATTTGACATAACAGTTCAGCTCAAAAGTTATTGATACTAAAGGATTGGTTGTATTTAGTTGAAAAACAGAGTAACGAGTGAATCATGATCAAAATGGTTATTCAAAAACTCTGTAAATCAACCAAGATGTCATATGACACACAAATCTCACACAACAAGTGTTATCATGCATATGTCACTCATAGTTTTCAGATCTGCAAAATATCTGATAAAATTATGGGTTTGTTCGATGTTTTCAAAATTGATCTCAATTGTTGTTTCGATATTTGTGATGTTTTCAATAAACACTAAAGTATGTACCTCAGTTCAGCAGAACTTGTGTTCATTTAAAACACTAGTATACTGCAGACATAGAAAAGAGGGAAATAAAACTTTAGTCAAAATCTCTCATGTGCTCAAAGGCAGGTTGAGTACCTTCAAAAGGACCAAATCAACTTTGTCCAAAACACATTGAGAAAATAAGGTGTCAAAACAGTCCTAATCATAAGTGATGTGAGATCTGTAATAAAATATGTTAAAAAATGTTCAGATCTCTCAAAACATTGCTTCAAAATGATTTTGGACAAAGTATGTTCAAAATATAATCTCCTAGTGAGTATTTCTGAACATATGAATAAAAAGGGTAAAAAGGGAAAAGAAAAATGAACAAATCTCAAGAGTATAAGCATAAAACACTTTCGAGGTTTAAAAGTTAGATCATCAGTGGTCATCATCATGCAACTATGTGCATTCGTCAATGCAGAAATTGTTCTGGTAACAATGGCATCTCCAGTGATTATGATTAAAAGAAACTTTCAATCAATTGACAAGAAAATGACCTAAACAATGGTCAAAATAACTTGAGAATAATATGATCATGAATTTACTGGAAAATTGTCGGATCATTTTGATTATTTTCAAAACTTCCTTTGATTTTTGTTAAGGTGTTTTCTTCCAAAATAAAAACCAGATGTATTTTATTTTTTTAAATACATTATGATCTTTTACTCATTTTTTATAGTAAAAGTTCAACTCTGGTCTGGATGTAATTACCTTATTTTTGTGTGTAATTACTATCCCTTAAACTGGTCAAAAGGAAATGACACACATATCAAGGTCATGTTAAACTCAAGTTTGGTAGTAATAGATTAAAAATTGATTGCAAATTAATTCTGAACTACAGAGACACTCATGTTCTAGTTCAAGTAATTAGAAGCAAAATGAGTTGTTTAGTAGTAAAAAGGACTCATCATCTGGGATGCTAAACCACTGTCTGAAAAATAGACAGATGGTAAAACCTTGAACAAAATTTCTGAAGATAACTGCTGACAATTTAATCTTGATATTATACATCTAAAATGTGTGGTGTTAAGAATAGCATTTCTGGTACACAACAGATGATAGACAAGAGATTGTGCTTTTACAAGAACAAATCATTTTCTACATCTGAACAAACAGGTGCTAAAAGTTTTTGTCAAAAGTCAAAACACTGCTGCACAAACAGTTGTTAAACATATGATCCTCATTGGTTTTTATCCACTGTTGTATCTAAAATGTTGTTGTGCCCTAACATCTGCTCACTAAAATCTGTCCAATGCTAAAGTGTCAACCTCTGCTTCTCCAAAACACTGATGTTTAAAATCTTTGTTCCATCCACCGATACATCCACTGTTTCATTTTATTACCGTTGTAACTACTGATACTTGATCCATCAGTAGTTGTCAAAACAACTGTCCTCCATTATTTACCATTCCATCAGATGTTTGACACGTGGTCAGTTTTTTTAGCCTTCAGATCAAAATAACCGTTGCCACATCAGCAATCACTATTTCCCTAAATAAAACCTTGATTAAATCCAAACAGAGGATTACACTGTCGAATTGAATTCCAAACATTCTCTTCACAAAGCAGTTTCCCTCTCATAACTCCAAAAAATCTTTTTCGATCTTCTTCATCAAAAATGACGAAACCAAAATCGTAAACAAAATCAAAACCATCATCTTCCTCCACAACAGCAGATGCCACTCAAATGGCCGCTGAAACACCGGAGATTCGCTACAAAGCTCCACACAACTATGTAGGTATACTCACAAAACCTACCGATAACCACACCTTCGACTCCATCCTTGACATCCTTTCTGCATCAAAGTACAAAACTTTGATAACAGCAGACGCTCCTATTTACCTTGATACCCAGAGAGAGTTCTGGAAAAACGCCACCCTTGAGAAACAAGGAGATATCATCGCCGCCATCAACTCCTCGATACAGGGTAAGAAGGTACAAATCTCACCAAAATCCATTTCTGAAACCTTTAAACTCGATGATTTGAAAGGAAAAACCTCATTTACTAAAGATGAGTTGGTAAAGGATTTCATGAACAGGGGCTATGCAGAACAACCAAATAGGGATACCCTACAAAAGGGTTACTTCCCTTCTGCATCCAGATTTTTATTCCACACACTGCTCATGTGTGTTTCTAATAAAACAACGTCTTTTAATGAGATACCAACAAAAATCCAATGCCTGGGGTATGCAATTTTGAACGATAAAAACTATAACTACTCCCAGGAAATATTTGATGATTTGGTAAAGAACGTTGAAAATAAAGCATTTCTGCTCTTTCCAAGATTTCTAAGCTACTATTTTGAACAAAAATTTGTTGAGAAAGATGCAGACTTGCCCAAACAAGGTGTCTCATTCAAAATAAACTGTTTAACAATTGAAACATTTTCAAGAATGATGGCACCAATAAAATTAAAAACAAAGGAGGCTGAGCAGGTTTTAGAAACTGCTACTGATCCTCAAGCAACCACTGCTGAGCCCACTGCTCCAGGTGATCAAAGTAGCACACCCACTGCTTTGAAACCAACACCTGCCACCAAAAAGACCAGAAGAAAAACATCTAGAAAACCCACCAAACCCACACCAAAGGCAACTCTGGAAGATGAGATCCTAGAGTCAATGCCAGTGACAACACAAAAGTCACAAGAAACCACTGCTGCTACTTCCTCACAGCAGTTGTAAGAAAGATCTCAACCCCAACCTAAAACTCCTCCTGCATCCTCACAAAAGGATCAGGTTGTAAGAACAGGGACACCAAATTATGAAGCTCTGTATCCACTCGGATCCATCTTCCACAGTCCTGATCCCAAGGACATGTCTCTTTCAACACCCATACCCTCACCAATTATATTGCCACAATCAATAATACCCCTGTTGCATGCAGTTGATATGGCACAGACACAAACCAGTTCCTCTCTATCACCTATTACTGAGAGTATACCTCCACAAGTGACTGGGTCTGATGCTCATACCTCTGCTAACCCAGCAACAGCTGAGGAGGTTACACCCCCTGAGTTACAAGTAACTCTCGGTGGTAGTTCAAGTAGAGCAGCAACTACAATTGATGGATCAACAGATCTTCAGTTGGACAGTTGTTACATTACTAAGACTCCCTTGAAGGCAATTTCTTCCATGGCAACTTCGGTAACCACCAGTGAGTTATCTTTAACTGCTGGTAACATCAAAGGATTATCGAGTGCTGAAGAAAGAAGTCCCCAGTACCAAGAAAAAGGGGCATCAATGGATGACTTTTGGGCCACAGTTCCTAAGTCACACATTGATACAACCACTGCTGGTGGGGATTCAGATGATCCTGTTAATTCAGGTGATGATTCAAAATACAACAAATTGACGGCCAGAGTTGAAAATCTGGAATCTTCAGTTGAAGAGATAAAGGATATGGTGCAGCAGCTGTTAGAAGCTCAAAAAGCCCAATCATCTGCCCCTCCTGCTCAAGAACCTGCTCCACAAGCATTTGCTGCAAATGAGCTTTGGAATATCTTTCAGCCCATGCTTGAACAACAGCAACAAATGGCTGCTAAAAAGCATGCTAATCAAGTACAAATGCTGACCAACATGGTGGAATCAAGGTTCAAAGACACTCAAGCAGACATCAAGGCTATAAAAGCTAGCATAGAAAAGACTGCTCAGAGTGAAAAAGCTCCATCTACCATTTTCTTCATGGATACACCCTTGGCAGATAATGCCAAAAAGGGGGAGAAAATCAGGTTAAGATAGAAAGGAATTAAAGATGGAATGTATATTGAACCAGAAGATACATCAGCAGTTACAAAAACAACTGATACAAAATCTTCAAATCAAACAGCTGATACTTCAGTAGTTACAAAAACTGCTGACTGTAGCCAAACAGCTGCCATCACATCAACACACACACCACTCTACCACAAATCACCACAACTACTGTTCCACCACCACCACCTGTGTCCACATCACAAAAACCTTCATCAAAACCAATAACCACCAAACCATCATCATCTAAAATCATACCACCACTGCCTCCTGCCATAAAGCAGAAGACAGCAGATGTTACAACATCTGCTGTAATGACAACAGTGATTGAAACACCAGTTGTTTCAACCACTGTTAGTCAATCACAATCACAAACCACTACCATCAAATCTCAAACCACTGATCCACCCAAAACATCATCAGCCTCTCCTACATTAAAAAGGAGAAGGGTTTTCATTCCTGATGATGATTCACCACCACCATCACCACCATCCCCTGCTCAAAAGCAGAAGACATATGCTGACATGTCAGCAGTTGTAATGACAACAGTGGATGAAAAACCAGTTGTTTCAACCATTGTTGGTCAAAAATCCACCACTGATCTCATCACTCCAACACCACAACCTACAAAGCTTCTCAAAAGAAAAAGAGAAACAGCACAGGCTACTGATGAAAAGTATGATCCTGTTGCGGCTAAGTATCCATTGGAATTAGAAGCTGTGAAAAATGAGATGAAGCAGTTTTACACCATAGATGATCTTACAAAAAGGAAATTTCCTTCTCTCATAGGTTTCATAATTCCAGAAAACATGAATGAATATCTTGAAACAAAAGCAAGACAAGCAAGGATAAGAGCCAAAGTTGAATGCAAGGATCAAGGCGATGAAGCCATTCTGGAAAGAAGGGAATTCCTGCTCAACAAGGTCAAACAAATAGCAGAATATGCAAGTGAATTGAAGAAAGAGGTGTCAAGTTTATTTCCTGAAGCAGAACAACGAAATGAATTAAGAAAGGAATATCTTGCTTACATAATGAAAGAAAAGTTCTATTCTGCTGAAGAAACAGAGTTCAAAGACTGGCCAATCATTGCATTGAAGCTTGAAGCTGACAAAATTGAAAAGATTAAACTTGATCCACGGAAGAAAAAGACAGCTCCAAATTGGAATAAATACAACAAATTCATAGCTGATCTTATTTCCGAGCATAAAAGAAAGAAGCAGGAGTTGGTGGATGGAAAGGTGGATACTGCAGAAGCCATATCAAAATGGTCTAGGCAGCAAACTGATGAAGCCTATGAGAGGCTAAAGAAAAAGAAGAAAACTGCTTCAGATGCTTCAAAGAAAAGAGAACAGATGATGAAGCTTGAAAAGAAAATTGAAAACCTCAAGACAATGTTAAAATCAGCAGACAGTCCTACTCTTGGGTCAAATCAAGATGAAGGCAAACAGCTGACTGAAGAAGAGGTCATAGAAAAAGAAGTAGAGTATCTCAAGGACACCATCTTAAAAATGGGTCTGAATGAAGACAGCTCATCAAAGCTTCAAAACCTTTTTAAGAAGGTACTCAACAAACCTGCATCTCCAAGCACTGCAAAAGACAAGACAGAAGTTGAAAGACAAGAACTTATTGAACAAGAAACTGCAGAAGATATAGCTGCAGCAGACAAAGTCATTAAAGAAGCTTTCAATAGAATGTCTGAAAGTCTGCAGATGCTTTCAAGGCCATCATCCCTTAACTCATCTTCAAATAAGTCTCTCCCAAGAAACCCACTTGGCTTAAAAATACTAAAGTGGATGTCTGATCAAAAGACCCAAGTATTGACCCTGGTCAGAGCCAATGGCGAAGTAAAGTACATATCAAGGAAAGAAGCACTAGGCCTTAGTGTTGAAGATTTGCAGGATCTCCTTGAACTTTCACTGTGCAGGGATGAGGATGACTAGAGTGCAAAGGAATTTGAAGCTGTATTCAAAGAACAAGCTAAGGCACTCTTGATGTGTAATAAAGGTCCTGAATAATGAAGGGTTTTGGCATTATCTGTTCCAGGGGGAGATTGTTAGGATTGAACCCTACCAGAGGAACAGATAATGTAAAGCCAAAACCGGATCACATCAGTGGACTATCAATAAGCAGCAGTTTACTCTTAACTCTCCCCTTGACAGTGGTTATCTAACAGCTGATGGATCTTAAGTGCTGCTCAACTACAACGACTAATAAACCAAACTCTGATGATTATCCAACGACTGCTGAAGACAAACACTGATGCTCTATCTACTGATGTTTCCTAAGTACTGCTGAAGACTCAAGCACTGCTCTCTCAAAGACTGATCACCTTTGAAGAATGCACTGAAGATTCAACATCTGTGCTCAGGCTACAACAGTGGAACGTGAAGCAGTAGTTTTCCTTAGCTTTGCATTTTACTACTTATCAGATGTTACATGTCAGTAGTTTGTATAGAACAGTGTTTATAGTTTGTTAGGTCGTTAGATGTCACTATCATGGTGACGTCAGCTGAAGCTCATCAGTAGTTTGGTTTGCCTATAAATATGACAGTATTCTGTACTGTTATATTTGATCGTTTTGAGTGAGTTCTTCTCCTCAATTCAATCCTTTCATCTTGTGCAACCAGCTCTGGTGTATCAGGCTGAGGGGGAGTTTAGATTGTAAGTTTGCATTGTAATCTTTTGCTTTTATGTAAATCTTTTGACTCAATGAAAAGCAATTGTTTATCAATCTATACTTTCCTTTGATTGTGTTTACAAAGTTTGCTACTCATTTCCGCTGCACTTATATCATTTCATATGTTCTGATTAATCGTTTTATGCAAACAAACACAATCATGACGGCCCCAGATCCTAACATTAGCTAATTCTAATCCTGCTATCAGAGCTTCATATTCTGCTTCATTATTAGTGGCATGAAACTCACATCTAATGGCCTGGGGTAATATGTCCCCCTGTGGCAATTTTAGTAGTATACCCAAACCTACACCTCTTACATTAGATGCACCATCAGTATATAGTGTCCAAGATTCTAAATTTTCTCTGAGTTGTTGCACTTCTAGATCTACTTCATTTTGAATATCACTACTGAAATCAGCCACAAAGTCTGCTAGAGCCTGAGACTTTATAGCATTTCTAGGTTCATATATTAGATCATAGGCACTTACTTTTACTGACCACTTAGCCATTCTACCAGACATCTCAGGTTTCCTAAGCGCATTCTTAACAGGATAATTAGTTTTAACATGAATCCTATGTGTCTCAAAATAATGTCTAAGCTTAGTTGATGCCATAACTAGGCCTAGTATCATTTTTTTCTAGATGAGAATATCTAGTTTCAGCAACTAATAAACTTTTTCTAACGTAATAGACAGGATACTGCTGACCTTCATGATCCTTTACAAGGACAGCACTTACTGCATTCCCTGATACTGTGAGATATCTGGATAATGGTTCTCCCCACTCGAACCTCTTATTCTTCTTCGGGATATCGTAAAATTCCTTGCATTTTTCTGAGGATCTTGATATAAATTTGTTTAATGCTGCTACTCACCCTGTTAATCTTTGAACATCTTTCATATTTGAAGGTGACTTGATATCCAAGATAGCTTTGATCTGTTTCGGGCTTGTTTCTATACCCCTTTTAATCAACATGTATCCTAAAAACATTCCTGCCCCCACTCCAAAATGGCACTTGGCAGGATTTATTTTCATATTGTGCTGGTCCAGGATATCAAATGCTCCTTTAATATCCTGGAGATGATCCTCAGCCTTCTTGGATTTGACTACCATATCGTCAATGTACACCTCCATGGTGTCCCCCAGTTTGTCTTTAAACATCATGTTCACCAATATCTGGTACGTTGCACCTGCATTTTTTAAACCAAAAGGCATAGCAGTATAACAGTAAATACGTGTTGGTGTCATGAAAGTAGTATCCTCCTGGTCTGAAGGTTCCATTTGGATCTGCGGTAATCCTGAGGATGCATCCATGAAGGTTAATGTGACACCCCAGGAAAACCAGTAAACGATATAACTTACCTAGCTTCCTCAGTAACTGCATGCTAAATTTCGGGACGAAATTTCTTTCGAGTTGGGGATAATGTGACAACTCCAGTTTCCAAGATTCCTATTTCGCATTTATTGCACGTTCATTTATTATCTAGTTGTTTAATTGCACAAATAATTGGCTATGGAACTATAACATTTTGATACAATGAAGTGTATTGTGTGTTTATGCATGGTTATGAGTTAATTGTGAAAGACCTGTCTAATACATAAACTTGGTGGTGAAACTGTGAAATTGTTGTGAGATGGTGTACATGTGTAAAAGTTAATACTTGAGGATATAGAGAGCAATTAGTGAAATCCTAGTGATACTTAACCCTAATCTCCTTCCCTAATCATTCACTAATCATCATACAAGAATCAAAACACGTACCCTCATATTCTCTAATCCTCTCTACAACCATCTTCTCATCATTCTTGGATTCACAAGTTCTTTTGCATCAAGTTTGATTACCAATCCATCTAGAATCAAATCAAGGAAGTATGCACATGAAACTGATTGTTACCTGTACCCATGTTAGTGCGCGCTTAATCACTCTTAAATCGAGTAGCTAATCTTACCGAGCAAACCAAGGTGAGTTCACACCCTTACTAAGGCATGGGATTCCCAGGGTTGGGAATGGGGTTGAAGGAATAAGGTTGAATAGATTCATACTGCAACTACCACTAGACTACCATACCAGCGTCCTCGGTTGTGCAGGACACATACGTAAACCTACGTATGCTTATACTACTTACTGTCCTCGGTTGTGCAGGACACATGCGTAAAGCCCACATATGCATATGCTTCTTACTGTCCTCGGTTGTGCAGGACCCCTACGTAAAATCTACGTATACTTATACTTACTACTATCCTCGGTTGCGAAGGATACTCACGTAAAACCTACGTGTATTTGTACTTACTACTATCCTCGGTTGTGAAGGATACTTACGTAAACCTACGTAAAGCTTGTACGTACTACTGTTCTCGGTTGTAAAGAACACTTATGATTACGAATAGTCTAGTGGTTATACAACATGGGAAGCCCCCACCAATAGAACGTACTATCGGCCCACTAGAGCCACATGTTACAAACGAACTTACTATTACGCATTTACTTTCTGTGAACTCGCTCAACTAGTTGTTGATCCTCTGTTGCATGCCTTGCAGGTCGTTAGATACATGGAGCTTGCACAGGGAGGAGCTGGTCGTTGTGGGCTTGGATCGTGATTGTCTTGTTAAACACTTACGACATTTGATACTTTATTGTGATGGGTTTTAATTATACGCTTCCGCTGAACAACGATAACTTACTTATGTTTTGGAACACCTTTCATATGGATTTGGTTTGGTTTAATGGCAATTACTTTTATTATATATATTGTTCTATATGATTGGTGGCTTGATCCTGGTCAGTCACGCTCCCAAGCGGTGATACTCCGCAGGTGGATTTTGGGGGTGTGACAGATTGGTATCAGAGCCATCGGTTATAGAGAACTTGGTTTTAATATGGGAAAATGTTTTTATTAAAACCAGACTATAACCAGAACAGTGCTCTCAACGATCCACAATGACGCATCGCTCCACGTGCAAGATTCAACATCCTAGGTAATAAGGTTTATATTTATTGCCTACATGCTAGAATTGCGTAGAACTTTGCTCGTGGTATGCTTAGATTACATTGCTCACTATTTGTTATTGCTTGAGAACACCTGTGTGCTTACACTCTTCTGTCATCGCACTACTCGCGAACCATTCATACTTATGCTACCTTTACTGCTCGATCATGTCTGGACATGTTAACATGACTCAAGCCTAGTTGACGGCTCTCATTAACGAACAAGTTGCTGCGGCGTTTGCAGCCGCACAAGCAGGAGGTATAACCTGCTATTTCCGACCTATCCTAGGATGTTAGATCCTACTCTCGTTACCCAACTCTCGCGCTTAACCTTGACCTATCTTTCTCGCGCAACGGGTCAGAACGCACAGCAACCTGTCTGCACATTCAAGAACTTCATGGACTGTCGTCCAAGCACATTCAGTGGCACAGAAGGAGCAGTGGGACTACTCCATTGAGTTGGGAAGCTCGAGTCAGTATTCGAGATGTGTGAATGCCCTGAGGCACGCAGGGTCAAGTACGCCACTGGCACGTTGGAAGGAATCGCACTAACCTGGTGGAACGCACAAGTTCAGATATTAGGGCTGGCAGCTGCTAACGCCACCCCTTGGAACGATTTTAAGGAACTCATTAAAAAGGGAATACTGCACGGGCGATGACATCCACAAGTTGGAAGTGGAGCTTTATCATTTGAAGATGACGGGGTCAGAGATTGAAGCTTATATGTAACGGTCGAACGAACTGGCCATCTTGTGTCCAACCATGGTGGACCCTCCGATCAAGCGTATCGAATTGTACCTCAAGGGTCTAGCCTCAGAGATTCAAAGTTATATGACATCGGCCAACCTTGCTACTATCCAGGATGTTACTCATCTTGCTCATCGCCTCACAGATCAGGCAGTGGAACAGAACAAGCTGCCTAGACGCATTGGTGACACTACTACTTCTGCTATTCCCAGTGACAACAAGAGAAGGTGGGATGGAACCTTCAGCAAGGGTTCAACTTCAGTTCAGTCTCAGGCACGGCAGCGAAAGATTGATGACTATCAGAGCACTGGTCAGCAATCTTCTGGTAGTCAAGGGTTGTAACCTCGTCTTAGTTGGTCAGACATTCTCCATCAACCTCATTCCCTAGTCTTGGGTAGTTTCGACATCGTCATTGGGATGGATTGGTTATCCCAACAGCAAGCGGAGATCCTATGCAAAGAGAAGATTGTTTGTATTCCCCGTTCTGGTCAAGAACCTCTCGAAGTTCAAGGCGACAAGAGTGGTGCTGTAGTGGGCATCATCTCCTTCCTTAAGGCCCAGAAGTGTTTGTAAAAGGGCCACACTGCTATGTTAGCACTTGTTACTGACGCATCATTGAGAGACAAAAGAATAGAGGATATTCCAGTTGTACGCGAATTTCCTCAAGTGTTCCCTGAAGATTTACCAGGTCTACCGCCTCATCGTCAAGTCGAGTTTCAAGTCGAGCTAGCTCCAGGAGCAGCACCTATAGCTCGCGCACCGTATCGTTTAGCTCCAACTGAACTGGAGGAACTGTCAAAGCAATTACAAGAGCTCTTGGATAAGGGCTTCATTCGTCCAAGCTTTTCGCCTTGGGGAGCTCCAGTATTATTCGTGAAAAAGAAGGATGGCACTTTCAGGATGTGCATAGACTACCGCGAGCTGAACAAGGTCACAGTGAAGAACCGTTATCCTCTTCCTCGTATTGACGACTTATTCGACCAGTTGCAAGGGTCGAGTTACTACTCCAAGATTGATCTAAGGCAGGGTATCATCAGCTGAGAGTCCGCGAGGAGGACGTCTCCAAGACAGCATTCAAAACTCGCTACGGTCACTACGAGTTTCTTGTTATGCTATTTGGGATTACGAACGCGCCTGCAGTTTTCATGGATCTTATGAACAGGGTGTGCTAACCCTATCTTGACAAGTTCGTCATTGTTTTCATTGACGACATTCTGATCTACTCCAAGAGTCAGGAGGAACACGAGCAGCATTTACGTCTTATCTTGGAACTTCTTCGAAAGGAACAATTTTACGCCAAGTTTTCAAAATGCGACTTCTATCTTCGTGAAGTCCACTTCTTAGGCCATGTGGTGAACAGGGATGGGATTCATGTCGATCCATCCAAGGTAGATTCGATACGGAACTGGCCTGCACCGCGTACACCAACAGAAATACGCCAATTCTTGGGTTTGGCGGGATACTACAGACGATTCATCAAAGACTTTTCTAAGATCGCACAGCCGCTTACGCTACTGACACAGAAAGGTGTCACCTACCGTTGGGGAGATTCCCAGGAAACCGCTTTCCAATACCTAAAGGATAGGCTTTGCAGCGCACCTATTCTCTCATTGCCAGAGGGCACGGATGACTTTGTCGTCTATTGTGACGCGTCGATACAGGGACTTGGTTGTGTATTGATGCAGCAGGATAAGGTTATTGCTCTCGTCAACTCAAGGTTCACGAACGAAACTACACAACGCACGATTTAGAGCTGGGAGCTGTTGTTTTCGCGCTTAAGATATGGCGACACTACTTATACGGTACCAAGTGCACTATTTACACCGATCACAGGAGTCTCGAGCATATCTTCAAGCAGAAGGAATTGAACATGCGTCAACGACGATGGGTCGAGTTGCTTAATGATTACGAATGTGCCATCAAGTACCATCCAGGCAAAGCCAATGTTGTGGCTGACGCTCTCAGTCGAAAAGATACTTTACCTAGGCGTGTACGAGCCTTGCAGCTCACTATTCAGTCCAGTCTTCCTGCACAAATACGAACTGCTCAGATGGAAGCATTAAAGCCCGAAAACGTCAAAGCTGAAGCCTTACGCGGCTCAAGGCAACGAACGGAACAAAAGGAAGAAGGCGCCTACTATGTAACAGGACGTATTTGGGTCCCACTTTATCGCGGTTTACGAGAGCTTGTGATGGATGAAGCACACAAGTCTCGCTACTCAATACATCCAGGCTCGGATAAGATGTACCACGATCTCAAAACAACATATTGGTGGCCTAGCATGAAAGCCCACATCGCTACTTACGTCGGCAAGTGTTTGACATGTGCAAAGGTCAAAGTGGAGTACCAGAAACCAGTGGGCCTGCTTCAACAACCCAGGATACCACAGTGGAAATGGGAAGAAATTTCCATGGATTTTGTTACGGGCCTACCTAGATCTCAGCGTAGGAATGATACCATATGGGTGATCGTGGATCGACTCACCAAGTCTGCACACTTCCTGGCTATTAAGGAAACAGATAAGTTCTCCACTCTCGCAGACGTTTATCTTAAAGAAGTTGTTTCGAGGCACGGGGTGCCCACCTCCATCATTTCGGATCGGGATGCACGATTCACGTCAGAGCTATGGCAAGCGATGCACAAATCTTTCGGCTCACGGTTAGACATGAGCACAGCTTATCACCCTCAGACGGATGGGCAGTCTGAGCGCACGATTCAAACTCTTGAAGACATGCTTCGGGCATGTGTTATTGATTTCGGCAACGGCTGGGAAAAGCATCTCCCGTTAGTGGAGTTTTCGTATAATAAAAGTTACGACACCAGCATACAAGCCGCTCCATTCGAGGCATTGTACGGGCGTAAATTCCGGTCACCTCTCTGTTGGGTAGAGGTGGGGGATAGTCAACTCACGGGTCCAGAACTCATTGTGGACACCACAGAAAAGATTGCACAAATACGACAACGCATGGCGGCAGCACGCGACCGTCAGAAAGCATACGCAGATAAGCGTAGGAAGCCATTGGAATTTCAGGTCGGGGACCGGGTTTTACTTAAAGTCTCACCCTGGAAGGGTGTAGTTAAATTTGGTAAACGAGGCAAGCTCAATCCACGGTATGTTGGACCGTTCGAAATCACTGAAAGAATAGGCCAAGTAGCCTACAGACTAAACCTACCAGCTGAACTCGGGGCAGTTCACAACGTATTCCATGTGTCGAATCTGAAGAAATGTCTGTCAGATGAGACCCTCATAATTCCATTGAAAGAACTCACTATCGACGAGCAGTTGCACTTCGTCGAGGAACCCGTAGAAATCACGGACCGGGATGTTAAGGTCCTCAAACACAAGAGAATCCCTCTTGTTCGAGTTCGTTAGAACTCCAAACGTGGCCCAGAGTACACCTGGGAACGCGAAGACCAGATGACAGAAAAGTACCCCCAGTTATTCGGAACCAATGCAACTACTACTGAGGCTGAAGCTACTACTGCGGAATTTCGGGACAAAATTCCAAATCAACGGGGGGATGATGTGACACCCCAGGAAAACCAGTAAACGATATAACTTACCTAGCTTCCTCAGTAACTGCATGCTAAATTTCGGGACGAAATTTCTTTCGAGTTGGGGATAATGTGACAACTCGAGTTTCCAAGATTCCTATTTCGCATTTATTGCACGTTCATTTATTATCTAGTTGTTTAATTGCACAAATAATTGGCTATGGAACTATAACGTTTTGATACAATGAAGTGTATTGTGTGTTTATGCATGGTTATGAGTTAATTGTGAAAGACCTGTCTAATACATAAACTTGGTGGTGAAACTGTGAAATTGTTGTGAGATGGTGTACATGTGTAAAAGTTAATACTTGAGGATATAGAGAGCAATTAGTGAAATCCTAGTGATACTTAACCCTAATCTCCTTCCATAATCATTCACTAATCATCATACAAGAATCAAAACACGTACCCTCATATTCTCTAATCCTCTCTACAACCATCTTCTCATCATTCTTGGATTCACAAGTTCTTTTGCATCAAGTTTGATTACCAATCCATCTAGAATCAAATCAAGGAAGTATGCACATGAAACTGATTGTTACCTATACCCATGTTAGTGCGCGCTTAATCACTCTTAAATCGAGTAGCTAATCTTACCGAGCAAACCAAGGTGAGTTCACACCCTTACTAAGGCATGGGATTCCCAGGGTTGGGAATGGGGATGAAGGAATAAGGTTGAATAGATTCATACTGCAACTACCACTAGACTACCATACCAGCGTCCTCGGTTGTCCAGGACACATACGTAAACCTACGTATGCTTATACTACTTACTGTCCTCGGTTGTGCAGGACACATGCGTAAAGCCCACATATGCATATGCTTCTTACTGTCCTCGGTTGAGCAGGACCCCTACGTAAAATCTACGTATACTTATACTTACTACTATCCTCGGTTGCGAAGGATACTCACGTAAAACCTACGTGTATTTATACTTACTACTATCCTCGGTTGTGAAGGATACTTATGTAAACCTACGTAAAGCTTGTATGTACTACTGTTCTCGGTTGTGAAGAACACTTATGATTACGAATAGTCTAGTGGTTATACAACATGGGAAGCCCCCACCAATAGAACGTACTATCGGCCCAGTAGAGCCACATGTTACAAACGAACTTACTATTAGGCATTTACTTTCTGTGAACTCGCTCAACTAGTTGTTGATCCTCTGTTGCATGCCTTGCAGGTCGTTAGATACATGGAGCTTGCACAGGGAGGAGCTGGTCGTTGTGGGCTTGGATCGTGATTGTCTTGTTAAACACTTACGACATTTGATACTTTATTGTGATGGGTTTTAATTATACGCTTCCGCTGAACAACGATAACTTACTTATGTTTTGGAACACCTTTCATATGGATTTGGTTTGGTTTAATGGCAATTACTTTTATTATATATATTGTTCTATATGATTGGTGGCTTGATCCTGGTCAGTCACGCTCCCAAGCGGTGATACTCCGCAGGTGGATTTTGGGGGTGTGACAGTTAACTTTTCATGACCGGCAGCGGCATCCACCATCGAGTCTATATGAGGCAGAGGGAATGGGTCTTTAGGACATGCTTTGTTCAAGTCTGTGTAATCTACACAAACTCTCCATTTCCCATTCTTCTATTGAACCACGACCACATTTGCTAGCCACTTGGGAAATTTGACTTCCCTGATCATCTTGGACTTCAATAGTCTTTCAACCTCTTCTTGAATAATTATGTTTCGTTCTGGAGCAAACTTCCTTCTCTTTTGCTGGACAGGCTTGAAAGACCTGTCAATTCCAAGCTTGTGAGTTATAATATCCTTAGAAATACCTATCATATGCTCAAGCTTCCATGCGAATATTGACATCCTGCATTTCAAAAAGTTAGTTAACTGATTTTCAATATCCTGAGGGATATTGGCTCCGACAAGCACCGAGATATTTGGATTATTCTGGTCCAGGATAATTTTCTTAACATCCTGCTCTGAAGCCTCCACAATATCCTGGGCTCGCATCTTTAATTGCTATCCTGCTTTGGATTTTCTTGAGGCCTTCATTGAAGAGGAGTAGCACTCCTTCGCCTCTTGTTGGTCACTTTCAACTTTGACTACCCCCCAAGGAGTAGGGATCTTGACACACTGATGATAGGTGGAAGGTACAACTTTCATATCGTGAATCCATGGCCTGCCCAATATAATATTATAGCAGGATAATGAATCCATGACACAAAACCGTTGCATCGAGTTTACTCCTTCGACATATACGGGCAATTTTATCTCCCCAACAGTATTCTTTGCTTCTCCACTAAACCCTACAAGCACAGTGGACTTTGAGGTAATCTCCATCATGGGGATGTTCATTCTCTTCAAGGTTTCCAATTGGATGATGTTGACTGAGCTGCCATTATCCACCAGTATCCTGCGTACAAAGTGATTAGCAACATATAAAGTTATTACCAGAGCATCATGATGAGGATCCTGGACAGTATCCCTGTCATCACTATCGAACGTGATCATTTATCAGTTGTGAGGTTCGATATCCTGGTTGGCTTATTCCCCCTTTCGGCCTTAGCCTCCTTTGCATGTCTTTTGGTTGCAGAATAAGAAGTTCCGCAGATATCGGACCCTCCTGAGATAAAGTTAATTATCTTGGCGTCGACGGGAGGTGATGCTGCTCGTTCAGGATCCTTCTCAATATCCTGACCCTTATTCTTCTTTCTGCCCAGAAGATCCTTCAGATATCCTTTGCTTAGTAGGTAGCTTATTTCTTTCCTCAGGGCAATGCAATCCTCAGTAACATGTCGGAAATCCTCATGGAAGGCACACCATTTAGACTTATCCTTCCAATCAGCTTTTTGTTGATTCTTCCGAGGCCATCTGGCTTTATCTCCCAAACCCTGCATAGCATACATTAGTTCAGGTATATTAACAGAAAAACAATATTCTGACAATTCAGGATACTCCTCAGGATCCTCATTTTCAACAGTGTTCACTTTTTTGCTATTATTCCTGTCATATGGCTTAGAACGATATGGTTTGTGAGGATTCTGACTTCCTGTTAGTTGGTTCATATGTTGAGGATGCATTCATCCTCTCTTGCATTTTCTTATCATCTTCCAGCCTGATATATCTCAAGGCCCTGTTTCGAGCTTCGTTTAAGTTCCTGCAAGGATTCATCACAAGATCCTGATAAAACTTTGAATCCTTTTGTAGCCCCATCTTGAATACTTGGACTGTTGTAGCAACATCAAGGTGTGGGATGTCCAAGGATTCCCTGCTGAATTTGTTCACATAATCCCTTAGTGATTCTTGAGGTCCCTGTGTTATCTTGTAGAGGTCACTTATTAGTTTTTCAAAGCTTCTGCTACAAGAAAACTGACTATTAAACAAATTAACTAAATGAGCAAATTATGTAATTGAATAAGGTGGAACATTTAGAAGCCATTTCAAGGCTGATCCTGTTAGAGTAGAGCCAAAGCCCTTGCACAAGCATGCTTCTTTACGATCCGGCGGGATAGGGTTAATCTCCATCCTCTCCCTATACTGGGCAATATGCTCCTCAGGATCCGTCGTCCTATCATACAGCTTCATGTTAGGAGTCTGGAACCTCTTTGGGATTTCTGCATCACAAATGGGGTGAGCAAAGCGGGATATGTTGTGACTATCCTGAGATACTTCCGGTATATGCTGCACTATCCCAGGAACACTTGATATCATATCCTTCAGCTTTTGAAGCTCTCTGGTTATAGCTGATGTCACACCTGCATCCTGCAATGATTCAAGATTATTAGTAACAGGGATACTGGTGTTAACAGACAAGTTACCAGCTTGGTGATTCTGGCCATATCCTGGAGCGCATCCTGGAGCATATCCTGGATTTCTCACAGTTGACACCCTGACCGAAGAGGGTATCTCAGGAATATGACTCTGGGAATGGCTAGGCACAATATTCCCCCTGTTATCCTCAGTATATATTGCCGCATTGAAGTTCAAAGCTCTAGGCTGCAAGGGAGTGACAGTATCCTTAGTGGGCCTGCTTGAACTAGATTTCAAGAGTTGTATCTCTCTCATCAGCACTCGGTTGGTCTCCTGTTGTTGCCTCATTTGTTCCTGTACACTACCAAACAAGGTTAGAATTGCTTCATTAGAGGCCAAACCAGGAGCAGATCCCTGAATACTCCGAGTAGGTATAATATCCCGAGGCTGTGAGGAGGCTTGCGTCCTCGGAGGAGGTGCAGGAAGCACCGAACCAATTGTTAGGGCAGGATTTTAATGACCTATGATCCTTACGTGATATCCTAACAAGTGATCCTTGTTTCTTTGGCAGATAGTGATCCTCAGAAGAGCTTCAGGATCAGGATCATGGATCATCCTAAGGATCCTCATACTAACGATTGTTCTCTTTGAATTTAATGTTGTTTTGCAGGAATTACGTGTTGGACCTGGTCTTAGCAACGTTATCAAGGAATCTGTCACGCTAATTTCGCACATGCATAACCAAAAATAGACGTTGTGGAGAATATGGAAACTTAGCACAAATTACGGGCATTTAGTTAGGCTAAATTTACTTCTATTTCTAAAGGGGTAACGAGCTAGTAGTTAGGTGACTTGCCTAAAATACGACCACACACACACTTATATAAAGGGCACTCTTCAGCATTTGGAAGAAACAACACATTTCTCACATGCTCTAGCATACGATACTATAGTGATCCTTGTACCTATCTCGTTACCATCTAAAGTTGTAAACATTGTTTGTAATATTGAAGTTTGGTGATCGGTAGTTTCCATCACCCGAGGTTTTTTATGCCGGAGATCATTCATTGATCAAGGGCTTTTTCCTCGTATAAATCCTTGTGTCACTTGTGCAATTTTCATTTAAGTGATCCTTATCTTTTTTCATCATACCAAGCATCATTCCCCGTTTACAAAGAGTTTGGTTGCATTATCCTTGTGTGATTTTTAACCAAAACAGTTTGGCGCCCACCGTGGGGCAATTGGTGCTTCATTCATAAGAAAGTTTTTCTGTTAGTGATCATTCCGGAGCGTTGCATGGCTTCATCGTTGAAGAATACCTCCACAGCGATGTCTGCAGTCAACTCATCTCAGGGCATTCCACCTTTGCCGCCACCAACAGCTGGATCTCAGAAAAATGCTGAGAAGAGACCAACTCCTATTTTCTCTAAACCTTCATCTTCTTCTGCTCTAACTTCTTCTGCTCCCAGTACTAGTGATATATTTACTTTGATTTTGCAGATGAGGGATCGTATGCAGCAGCAGGATGAAACTAATGACAGGATCCTCAAGGAAATCGGAGATCTCAAAAGACAAAAGAAAACGGCAGAGGATCATTCCCCACTGATGCCCAAATCTTTGAATTTTGATACTCCGATGATTACTTCTCAGCCATCAGAGATCCCAGACATTCAACATGTGGGTGGATCAAGAGGAGTACATTTCGGCTCATCAACAGTGACTCAGGCATCAGGATCATATTTCCAGCCGGCAGGATCCTATACTCAGCATATGGGATCCTTCATGAATTCAGGAGCCTACTCAGGAGCGCAGCAATTTCAAGGATCCTCCTTTGTTCCAGGATCATCCCAGGTTCAAGGATCCTCCTTTGTTCCAGGATTATCCCAGGGTCAAGGATCCTTTCTCATCCCAGGATCATCCCAGTTTCAAGGATCCCTCCAGATACCAGGATCCTCGAAGAGTTTGCAGACAGGAAGTTCAGATGTCCATCAAGGAGGTTTTATTCCGATGCAGACCATTGCTTCCACTGGTCCCTCCATTATCCCAGAATCCGAGCAATACGGATTCACATCCAATGTTCCTAACTTGAACCCGATGGGAGGTAACACTTTTTATAATTCTCTTACCACTAACCATGGATTCATGCAGGATACAGGTATCAACCATGCTATGGACAGAGAACTGCAGAAACTGAAGGATATGATTTCAAGTGTTCCAGGGGTAGTCAAACCTATCCTAGAGATTGCAGATGGAAGCCATAAGGTATCTTGTTTTGCACCACCAATTTGTGATGCTGAGATACCCAAAAGATTCCATATTCCTACTATGAAGCTGTATGATGGTACAACGGATCCTGAGGAACACATAGCACAATACAGGGAGAGGATGGAGATCAATCCAATTCCGGAAAGGTTAAAGGAAGCATGCCTATGCAAGGGATTTGGATCCACTCTTACTGGATCAGCTCTTAAATGGCTGCTAAGTCTTCCACCTTACTCTATTACTTCGTTTGCTAATTTAGTTAACTTATTCAATAATCAATTTTCTTGTAGCAGAAAATTTGAACGATTGACTAGTGATTTACATAGGATAACTCAGGGTCATAATGAATCATTAAGGGATTATATAACCAAATTTAGTAAAGAATCCTTGGACATTCCCAACTTGGATGTGGCCACAGCTGTTGAGGCTTTCAAAATGGGATTGCTTAGGGATTCATTATTCTATGATGATCTTGTTATGACACCATGCAGGAACCTAGACGAAGTAAGGACTCGGGCACTCAGATTCATCCGGCTAGAGGATGACAAGAGGATCCAGTAGAGACAAGTAGGATCCTCAAAACAAGAAAAGCAAGGATCCTCTTTCAAAAGCAACAAATTCAAATCCTACAATAGAACTGACAACCAGAACGTGCATGCTGTTGACCAAGAAGAGGATGATGTGGATTATCCTCCGATTTCTGAATACTGTTTTTCCGTTGATAACCATGAACTAATCCTTGCAATGCAGAATCTGGGAGAAAAAGCCAGATGGCCCAGAAAAAATGACAAACCAGCCGCAGCTAAAGACAAATCAAAATGGTGTGCATACCACGAGGATTTTGGGCATTTAACAGAAGAATGCATCGCATTAAGAAAGGAAATTGGATATCTGTTGAGAAAGGGGCATTTAAAAGAGTTGTTGGTAAGAAAAAAGCAAAGGACTCAGGATCCTGAAAGGATCCCTGAAAAAGCTCCAGCCCCTCCGGCAGATGCACAAGTGATAAACTTTATTTCCGGAGGATCAGACATCTGTGGTACATCCTTTTCAGCAGCTAAAAGGCATGCAAAGGAAGCTAAAATGGATAATGGAGAAAGACCTATTCGAACATCAAGTGTCTCGAAAGGAAAAATGATAACCTTTGATGAGGATGATCGCGTAGACATCCAGGATCCTCATCATGATAGTTTAGTTATTACTCTCTTTATTTCTAACCATTTTGTCCGCAGGATCCTAATTGACGAAGGAAGTTCGGTAAACATTATCCAACTTGATGTTCTGTAGAAAATGGGTATTCCTGAATCAGACATCACACCAAGATCCTCCGTGCTTGTGGGATTTAGTGGCGAAACTAAGAAAACCCTGGGGGACATTAAACTCCCAATTTACGTGGAAGGATTACATAATTATCAAAAATTTTGTGTTATTGACTGTTTGTCTTGTTGTAATGTTATCCTTGGCAGGCCCTGGATACACGATATGAAGGCAGTCCCATCCACCTACCATCAATGTATGAAGCTCCCTAGCCCTTGGGGAATAATCAAGATCGATAGTGATCAGCAGGAGGCTAAGGATTGTTACACCTCATCAATGAAACCAGCCTCGAAATCAAGGGAGCAATAGCAATTAAAGTATCCTCCAAGGGGTGTTTTGGAGGCATGAGAGCAGGATGTGGACGAAATCCTCCTGGATCTTGATGATCCTGAATCCAAAATCTATATCGGATCAGGGATCCTTGGACTAATGAAAGAAGACATCGTATCCTTCCTCAAAAGAAGAAAATCTACCTTTGCATGGAAACATGAGGATATGACAGGTATATTTAAAGATATTATCACTCATAAACTTGGCATTGACAGGTCAGTTAAACCAATCCATCAAAAAAGGAGGAAGTTTGCACCAGAAAGAAATGCCATTATCCAGGAAGAGGTAGAAAGATTACTACGAGCAGGTATGATTAGAGAAGTGAAATATCCAAAATGGCTGGCCAATGTGGTTGTTGTTCAAAAGAAAAATGGAAAGTGGAGGGTATGTGTCGATTTCACCGATTTGAATGAGGCATGTCCCAAGGATCCTTTCCCATTACCCCACATTGACTCCATGGTGGATGCAACGGCGGGTCATGAACTGTTAACCTTTATGGATGCATCATCTGGATTCCAACAAATTCAGATGGAACCATCTGACCACGAGGATACGGCTTTTATGACCCCAACCGGTTTATATTGTTATATTGCTATGCCATTTGGATTAAGAAATGCAGGTGCAACATATCAAAGGCTGGTGAATATGATGTTCAAGGATCAAATTGGACAAACTATGGAAGTGTACATAGACGATATGGTGGTGAAATCCAAAAAAGCTGAGGATCACCTAAGGGACTTGGAGGAAGCATTTGATATCCTTGATAATTATAACATGAAGCTTAATCCTTCAAAATGTCACTTTGGTGTTAAAGCAGGCAAATTCTTAGGATATATGGTAACCCAGAGGGGCATTGAAGCAAGCCCGGAACAAATCGAAGCATTGGTGAATATCAAATCCCCTGCCAACGCTAAGGATGTGCAAAGGCTAACAGGCAGGATAGCAGCTCTAAACAGATTTATATCCAAATCCTCAGAAAAGTGTAAAGAAATCTATGATATCCTAAGAAAAAACAAGAAATTCGAATGGACTGAAAAGCATGAGAATGCTTTACAAGCCCTCAAAGAATACATGTCCTCAGCTCCAGCATTGATGAAACCAGAAAAAGGAGATGTGTTATCCTTATACCTTGCGGTATCCTCAAAAGCAGTAAGTGCAGTCCTTGTTAAGGATCATGAAGGTACACAATATCCTATCTATTATGTAAGTAAGAGTTTACTTGAGGCTGAATCCAGGTATTCACACCTTGAAAAACTTATTCTTGCACAAATTATGGCATCTACTAAACTAAGACATTATTTTGAAACCCATGTTATTATTGTCAGAACTAATTTTCCAATTAAGAATGTCCTCAGGAAACCAGAGATGTCCGGAAGGATGGCTAAGTGGGCAGTAAAGCTTAGTGCCCATGATATAAGATATGAGCCTAGAACAGCCATCAAATCTCAAGCATTAGCAGACTTTGTGGCTGATTTCAGTAGTGATTTACAAAAGGAAGCCGAATTGGAAGTCCAGCAGCTGGATGAAACCAAGGATCCTTGGATACTACATACTGATGGATCCTCAAATGTTAAAGGCACGGGGCTTGGTATACTACTAAAATCGCCACAGGGGGACATAATACCCCACTCCATAGCTTGTGAGTTCCAAGCCACTAATAATGAGGCTGAATATGAAGCATTAATCGCTGGTTTGCAAATTGCTAAGCATATGGGGATCAGGTATCTTGAGGTATACGTGGATTCATTGTTAATCACTAATCACTTTAATGGATCCTATGCTGTTAAAGGTGAAAAACTAACCAAATATTTAGAGATAGTCAAAGAATCGGCACTCTCCTTTGTTTTCTTTAGTTTAACACAGGTACCAAGGGAAGAAAATACAGAAGCTGAAGCATTGGCCAATCTAGGATCATCTTTGAAGATCCCAGAGGATATAAGTATCCCCATCATCCATATCCTGGCTCCAGCTATTGAAAATCAGGTGGCCATGGAAATAGAAGAGGATTCTGCAATGATCCCTAGTGAGGATACCCAATCTTGTTCAGGATCATGGACCTCACCAATCATGAGATACTTACAACACGGAGAGATTCCTATGGGAGAAAACCCTAGGGCTTTCAGAATTAAGGTATCTCAATTCACAATCTTAAATAATATGCTGTATAAGCGATCTCTTGCAGGACCATATTTAAGATGTATCGAGGATCCTGAAGTTCAGGAAGTTTTAAAAGACTTCCATGAAGGAGATTGTGGAAACCACACTGGGGGCAGGGCATTGTTCTCAAGTATCTTAAGGACAGGATACTACTGGCCAACTATGAAAAGGGATGCTGTGGAGTATGCTAAGAAGTGTGATCCTTATCAAAGACACAGCAATATCCTTCATCAGCCGGCTGAATTTCTACATCCTATACCATCCTCTTGGCCATTCATGAGATGGGGGATGGATATAGTTGGCAAGCTCCCTAAAGCACCTGGTGGAAAAGTGTTCATGCTTGCTATGACTGACTACTTCTCCAAGAGGATAGAGGCTGAAGCTTTTGCCCAAGTCAGAGAGAAGGAAGTTATATCCTTTATTAAGAGAATAGTATAACTAGATTTGGCATTCCTTCCGAAATCGTATGTGATAATGGTTCCCAATTTATTGGGAGCAGGACTACTAACTTTTGTGACAGCTGGGGGATTAAGATGATAACATCAACACCAGTCCACCCACAAGCTAATGGTCAAGCAGAATCATCCAACAAGATCATCATCAACAATCTGAAGAAGAAACTTGGATCCAAGAAGGGGAGATAGGCAGAGGAATTGCCTTATGTGCTTTGGGCTGACAGGACAACTCCCAAGAATGCTACTGGTCAAACACCCTTCTCTTTGGTGTTTGGGGCAGAATTAGTGATCCCAACAGAAATGGTGGTTCCAACTGCTAGAATAAGTACCTGTGATCCTGAGGAGAATGATACAAACCTGGCTCAAGACTTGGATACTTTTGAGGAAATCAGGGATCTGGCTAGGATAAGGATGGCTAGCTATCAACAAAGAATGGCTGGTGCTTACAACAAAAATGTCAGGATAAGGAAATTCCAGGTTGGGGATATGGTCTTGAGAAAAGCATTCCAGAATACCACCAATCCTGCTGATGGGAAATTGGCACCAAAATGGGAAGGCCCTTATTTGATCGAAGCCGAAGTAGGAAATGGGGCATATAGACTGCTAACCATGGAGGGTAATTTGTTACCAAGAGCCTGGAATGCTGTCCACTTGAAGAAATATTTCATGTGAGCAGGATCCTTCTGGCACATATGATCCTTACATTAGAAGTATCCCTCAAGGATCGCTGAAGTATCGATGATCCTTACTCTGGTAATGTCCTAAGCTCGAACTCTTATTTACATATTTTCTTATTTAAGGATAAGGATCATGTATCCTTCATCCTTCTCTCAAGAGATTTTGAGTTCTGATAGTCCAGGTATCCTTAGCATATTGTCGACAATCTTCAGAAGCAACTCAGATCCTTGGGTTCAACCCCAATTGTTTGGGCTTGTCCCCAGTTATCCTTTGGGCTTGTCCCCAGTTATCCTTGGGCTTGTCCCCAGTTTTCGCCTGTAGCGCACGATGATCCTGGTATAGTTCACGTCTTTGGGACCAGTACTCGCTTTAGGGGCTGATAATTCCATCGTACTGGCTATACCTAGGATCCTACGTATAATGGTAGACGTACCATACATCCGTTCCTAAGGTTTCTAACGTTTTCACGTTAGCTATGGTTTTGGCATTTTCATGTCACTAAGTTTGGATAGTCGCCAGTGAGGGCCATACTCCAGTTTACATACGATCCTTGGGCTTGTCCCCAGTTATCCTTTGGGCTTGTCCCCAGTTATCCTTTGGGCTTGTCCCCAGTTACTAACTTATCTCTTATATTTGCTTAGTCCCAAGTTATATTCTGTTTTCAGGTTTACAAAGTTAAACAATTAAGGATCCTCTATCCTTATTACCCATTAAAAGCTTTTCTAATCCTGATTACAATGTTAAAGGTTAGGATCCTAACTTGGATTCTCAGGTATGATCCTTAACTGTTTTGGTTCTATTCATTATTTTTTTTGAATAACCCATATACTTTGACAACTGAACCTATGATCCTTAAAATAAACTACTTTGAAAACTTTCGATTATAGGATATTTGATCCAGGATCATATCCTAAATTTCTTAAACATAATTTGCTTAACCTTTCTTACTTAGACAAGTATAAATCAAAACAATTGAAAGTTCAAAAGATATACAAGGATAACATCACAGGATAAGTCAAAAGTTAAAAGTTTTATTCATTAAATATTTAACCCTTTTTTAAGTTGTCAAAATTGCCAACCCACATTTCTACCAGCAAAACGTGGCCCGTCCACATGGGTTGGCAAAGGGTGTCCATTGTTTATGCGGTTATAGCGAGTGCAGGAAATTAAAGGCGGCAGGATCACAATGGCTTCATCCCCCAAACAGAGGATCCCTCCACCATTTGTAATCCTACCTATTGTTCACAGGATCCTAGATCCTCAACCCTAAACCTATTGTTCAAATACAGACCATAATTGTTTTAAAACCTCACAACCACAAAAAAACAACCACCAAACCAAAAAATTGGGCTCCGGCTAAGTCTCGAAATTTCCATCATTGCCCAATCCTGCAGCTCAATCCTTCACTGCACCATCACCACCGGCTCCACTTGCCTCTCCACCCTGATCCTTGCCAGTGTCTCCACCCTCAAGCATCGGGATCTCCTCAGCCTCCTCATCATCCTCCAGTTCAGCCAGCCTAGCATTCCAGCCTTCGACATCCCAGATGCTCTTGTCAAAAGCAGGATCCTGAGCCTCCGTAGCCATTTGCAGCTGGATCTTGTACATAGCTATTGCAGTAGAGACCTTGGCATCCTGGGTGATCTCGTGCCTCTCATAGTCGAAGTTGATCAGCATCTTGGCGGCTTCCCCCTTGGTGGCCTGGAGCTCCTTCTGAAGATCGGCTATCTTGAGATCCTTCAACACCCCAACCTGTTGAAGGTCAGCAATCTGGCGATCCTGATCCTCAACATGGCCAACATATGTCTCTACCTCAGCAAATTTCTGCAAGGAAGACAAGGAATGATCTCAGAAATCAAGTGATCCTTAGACTAGCAGGATACACAAGCAGGACAGTGATCCTTACCTCGTTGATGTAATCCAGACACTGTTGGCGGAGCAGGGGCAGACCTTGCAAATCCTCAGAGGCCTTTCTCTTCTTGCTTCCTTTTCCCCTTATAGGTGCTTTAGGGGCTGAAGCAGTTGGGCTAGCAGCAGGAGTCTTCTTCCTTGAGGATTTGACATTAGTAAGATCATCGATGCCGAACTTCGAAGCAGACTTAGAGGATTTTCCAGCACCTGCACAACCAAAACAAGATAAGTATCTTAATTTTATTTGACTCTCATTATATAAATACTCCTTAAAAAAGGATACTTACTTGACATTATGACAGAAGCAGAGGATACTTCCTGAGAATCCTGGGTGATGACCTGGAAAGTTCTTATTTCAGGATCAAGCTTCCTAAAAGCCAAGAGTCTCTCTTTTGCAGCAGGAGTCAACTTAAGATGAGAAACGGATATAGCTGCACAATAAGGAAACAAAAGAATGTCAGTGATCCTTATGCTAAAGGATAAGTTCTACGGCGATCCTTCCAGGATCCTCTATCCTACCATGGGTAGCCCACTTCTTGGGCAAATCCTTCCCATCAGGGATGGTATCTCTCCTCACAAAAAAGAACCGCCGCTTCCAGTTCATGTCATTTTTGGTAACTTTGAGAACAGGGTGCTCCTCTCCAGCTTTTCGTTTGAACAAGTATCGGTGGGATCCAAAAGTTGTAAGATCATACATCTCAGCCAACTCCGCCATACCCAGATCAATTCCTTCTTGTTCGATGATCCTCTCAAGGGTGTATAAAACCCTCCAGATCATCGGCATAGCCTGGATATAGCAGATGCCGGTAAGGGAGAAGAAGGATTTGGTGAACTGAGGGAAAGGATACGAGTATCCTATCATGAAAGGAGTGGCCGGGAAAGCTACCCAAGTCTCAGAGATGTAATCACTCAAAGCGGTGGGGCTAAAAGGCTTAAAAAGGGTGTTCGCCGGAAAGCAATGACGGATTTTGTCGATTTGAAGTTCGGTAAAACAACACCTCTCGGTGGGGGAATCCTTGATGATCCCTTGACCCTTCAAGGGGCTGTTCTTCTTAGGATCCTTGCAGGGAGAATTCCGGAGCAACATTTTTTACAGAACGATGGAAAGAGAAAGAAAAAACAGAGCAAGCAAGAGAGAAGATAAAGGGGAATACCTGTTCAATCCTCTGGTCGCGGTTATAAAGGGAAGAGTTCTTGAATTTAAATGCAAACGATCCTATCCCTATTTCTATTTATAATGATGATTTGTGCAGGGTTGTCATCTCCATGACGTCAGATCACAACGGATAGTTCATTCTTAACGGCTATATATCCGTTGAGTTAGTTATAGATAAGATCCGGCAAAATATAACTCGTTAATATCACATAATTACTCCTTATATTTTGGGGGCAATTGTTAGTGCAGGATTTTAATGACCAATGATCCTTACGTGATATCCTAACAAGTGATCCTTGTTTCTTTGGCAGATAGTGATCCTCAGAAGAGCTTCAGGATCAGGATCATGGATCATCCTAAGGATCCTCATACTAACGATTGTTCTCTTCGAATTTAATGTTGTTTTGCAGGAATTACGAGTTGGACCTGGTCTTAGCAACGTTATCAAGGAATCTGTCACGCTAATTTCGCACATGCATAACCAAAAATAGACGTTGTGGAGAATATGGAAACTTAGCACAATTTACGGGCATTTAGTTAGGCTAAATTTACTTCTATTTCTAAAGGGGTAACGAGCTAGTAGTTAGGTGACTTGCCTAAAATACGACCACACACACACTTATATAAAGGGCACTCTTCAGCATTTGGAAGAAACAACACATTTCTCACACGCTCTAGCATACTATACTATAGTGATCCTTGTACCTAGCTCGTTACCATCTAAAGTTGTAAACATTGTTTGTTATATTGAAGTTTGGTGATCGGTAGTTTCCATCACCCGAGGTTTTTTATGCCGGAGATCATTCATTGATCAAGGGCTTTTTCCTTGTATAAATCCTTGTGTCACTTGTGCAATTTTCATTTAAGTGATCCTTATCTTTGTTCATCATACCAAGCATCATTCTCCGTTTCAAAGAGTTTGGTTGCATTATCCTTGTGTGATTTTTAACCAAAACACCAATTATTGCAGAGGTTGTAGTAGACATGGTGGAAGAGCTCATGTTTGATCTCGAGGCCATTGAAAATAATATGGTAAAATATTTTGAAAATAGGAAACCAAGTAATGATTTTGCAAAGGCCTTTAGTAGAAATAGCACCACTTGCCCCACGGTGGGCGCCAAATTGTTTTGGTCAAAAATTACCGAAGCAATTAAGTGATCAAATTAGTTAAGTGAGGTAGTGTGCTAGAGGTGTTTGTGAAAAATATGTTGGTTAAGTTATTAACAAAAACAGTTTTAGGATATAGCCCAAGGATATCAGACTATATCAATAATCAAACAATGAGCAAAAATGTAAAGATTGACAAGATATGTACGAGGAAAGCCCTTGATCAATCTAGATCTCTGGCATAAAACCTCGAGAGCTGACAATCCTCGGCTGCCTTGTTCTTCTTATTGCTTCGAATATCAGGATACAGTGCAGGATATGATACGGATCAACTAAGTGTTACAATGCGATTCGAGTACAAGTGTAAGTGTTTATGAGTGTTTGTAACTAGTAGAGAGCAAGAGTGTTCAAGAAATTGTAAGTGTTTATTTCCTTTCTGAACGTTGCAAGGTTGTTTCAACTCGTTTTCCACGCGCATACCAACTATAACGCCGGGATTTAAGCTCCTATAACCGTTACAACATTAATAGCATTGACCAATCATCCATAACTCCCATAAAATACGCCTTTCTTCAATGCTGACCGTTACAAGAGCTCCCATAATGAGCGGGTCTTCAGGATGACTTGGTCCTCATAAACGTTAGTCCCTTGTAACCAACATTTACTAGCAAATTGTTAGTAACGGTCAGGATACTGCCTCAGGATGTTACCAATATCCTGGTCCAGTATCCTGATCGTAATCAGCTATCATAAAATCAAGATATAGTATCAGGATATGGGCTCAGAATTTCACCCATAACAGAAAGCTGGTATTATAAACCCTAATTAGCGAGGTTCTGCTCCGTTGTAAGTATTATAACCCCAGTTTCCTAATAGATACGCTGACCGATTGATTTAGGGTTCCGTAACAACTGCCTTGGTTCTGCCCGACGTAGTTGTTGGAATAACGTCTCGGGGAGGGTATCATTAATGTTTTCAAAGGGTAAATTATAGATTATTCCCAAGAAACCCTTACGCGAAGTCTAAGATAGCAATGTGAGTTTATCCTCTTTTTGTTAACCTTTTTGGAATATTTTACAAAACCTTAATTATTTTACAATGTGATTAAGCGATGATTGAGTCTTTGTAGTTCTTCAATTATTGCCGGTATGTTGGGGTTTTGTATACAAAATTTACTACCGCGAGCAGTAAGTCGGGGATGACAGTACGTTACCATTGGACAATGAGTTAGCCAATGTGTAATATGACCCACAAGTCAGGATTAACAGTACTGAATGAGTAATTGTGTAGAAATAAACAATGTGATCGCTCTCAATACTGTTTTAATTAATTGATAAAATGTTTCTTGATTAAACTGGAATTCACTCACCAATATTTCCCACTGACAAATGTTTTTAAAATGAGTTTCAGGTAACACAGTGTGACAGCCAATTAGTAAAAAGCCAGCTGGAGAGCACTGAAGGCTTGGGAAAATGTGGCTATAAAAGTTACCTAATAAACGATGTTTTAAAATAGGGTTTATCCCTATAAATGTATTGTAATAAGAAACTTAGGTTTTGCCCATGTGATTATTAATATTAAATACGGTGGTTTTACTCTGATAACAATTTCCTAACTGTGGTCCTGATTTAATTTCCGCTCCCAAATTAACAAACTGATACCACCAAAACTCTGAGATCGCGTCCGCCCGTTCCCGGGATAGATAAGGGATCAGGGGTTGCGACAGAAGGTGGTATCAGAGCCTAGCCACTGGTTTGAGCCAAAGAAGTGTTCTGCTGACACTTAAATTCTAAATTTTGTGTTAGGAAATAAATTATGAAAATACGTGCATAACTGTATTTAATTGTTATGTGTTATTTGACTATTTGTTAATTTACAGTATGAGTGATCAGGGACCCTCAGACATGAGTTGTCAGTTGTCTGATTCACCTAGGAGTGAAGATACCTCTTCACAACCTGCCCTTTCTGGGTATTCTGCTGATCAGGAAGAAGGAATGTTTACTTTTAAAGCCCAGTCAGAAGAGCCATTCCCTCATAAGAAAAGAGGATGCTTCAGTAAGGAAGGCTTTGCACGTAGAAAAAGAATGTGAAAGTTGCAACAGCAAAGAGTTTTAGCAGCTGCTAAGCGAAAAACAGATGCTCATACACATGATATGCTTAAGAGGAGCCTAGCCAATTTCCATATCCTAGCTACAACTGCTGCTGACCCAAGTCTGGAACAATTAATAGCCCCACAACCACAAAACCCAAACCAACCCATGGAGATAGAAAACCTTGAAAACCAAGTGGAGATGCACGATTTCAACCCAGAAGAAATCCCTAGGGTACCTGCACCAAACCCCCTAGACCCAAATTACGACCCCTGGTGGGACGATAATAGGGACTTTGTACAACGTTACCCGATACAGGAAGACACACCCATACAGAACATAGGAGCCTATCCAGGTATGGACCCTTTAGATCCCTATTACCACGATGAATATATTAGGGAGATCTTAGAAGATCCTTACCGATTTCAGGCACTTTCACCCCCATTTCAGGAACCCGCACCCCAGATTCCGAACCCAGTCCTAGAACCGGCGCCCCCAATGAGTGCAGAAAACGTCCAAGAACTTAGGACATTTGGTGAGGAAATTTTAGAAAGCAGTGAGAGAATGCGTCAGGTGGGAGAGCGTCTCGTATGGAAATACGATGAAAACAATATGGATTTTTGGATAAATCCATATTCGTGATGTGATAGAAGAAACGATAATAGTAATAATAATATAATATAATATAATAAAAAATAAAATAAAATATGTGTGTACGGATGCATATTACTATTAGTATGATTCTATTTCTGTTGGTATTGTAATTTTTATTTCAGTACTAGTGTGTAATAGATGCATAATAGTATATGGAAATAGAGTAAAAGTCGCAATGATCGACGTTTTTGGCTAGATTGCGTGTTATGTGATTAACTATATTAAATATTATCTTGTGATATTAATATGGGATAAATGTTTAAAATTCAGATGGCCGATGAAGGAAATCAAGGAAATCTGAATAATGATAACCAGAGTAACATTAACGTGGTTAATGAGAATCCAAGCATCAATAACAATGGAAACCAAATGGATAATAGTGTCGTTCAAATATTGTGGCACAAGGAATCATAGATGCAGTGCCATTTATTATTCAAACTATTCAAGAAGCGAATACTAAGAGTAAGCATAGCAGTAAGCGACCATTTGAACCTGAAAATAGCGTAAACAATGGATCTCTACTTCAAGTGCCCATTCCCAAAAGAAGAAGAACCATGCCTTATGGTTGTTCTTATAAAAGAATTATGGTCCTGTAAACCAATGAAATTCTCGGGCAATGAAGGGGCCATTGCAACCCTACGCTGGATAGAGAAGACTGAGGCAGTCTTAAGAATAAGCAAGTGTGCTGAAGAAGATAAGATATTGTTTGCTTCTAATATATTTAAGAATTCGGCACTAGAATGGTGGAACGCTATCCTCCAATCAAGAGGAAGTGATAGAACCTACAATATGGAATGGGAAGAATTTAAGAATAAGGTAGAAAGGAAATTCTGCCCACCGAATGAGAAGGAACAAATAGCAAACAAATTCTTAAATCTTAGGATGACTGGCGTGCATAGTAAGGGATACACTAAAATATTCTTCGAATATGCTAGAATAGTGCCAACTCTTGCTTCACCAGAACCAGTGTTAATCTCCCGTTATATTTGGGGATTAATTGGGGAGATAAGACATGTAGTCAAGGCAGCTAGACCTCAAACCATAGAAGAAGCTGTAGAACTAGCAAATACCTTGACAGATGAATTAGTCTATACCCGAGAAGAAGATCAAAGAAGGAACCTAACCCAGAAGCTCACACAAGAATTTCGTTCTGGAAATTTTAATCGTGGGAAAAATATAGGTTCTACCTCTACACCTTACTGTAAAATTGCAAAAGAAAGCATTCAGGAAGATGCTCCATGTACTGTAACTTTTGCAAAATATCGGGACACAAAGAAGAAAACTGCAGGATGAAAGCTAACAACAGGATATGTTACAACTGTGGAGGACAAGGTTATATCAAGCTTAATTGCCCAAAATTAGCTCCGGCTACAAATAACAAGAATACTCAAAATGCTAGAGCATTTGTTCTGACTGCAGATGAAGCCAAGATGATTCCAGATGTCATAGCTGGTACGTTTTTAGTTAATGATATTTTTGCTAAAGTATTATTTGACTCTGGTGCTAACCAAAGTTTTATTAATACATCATTTTGCAAATTCCTAAATCAATCATTAACTAAACTACCACAAGAATGCTTAGTAGAAACAGCTAATGGAGAAACTGTTAGAATTTCTGAGATCTTGAAGGGAGCAAGCATAGAAATTTTAAATCAGAAATTTATTGCAAACCTTTATCCCCTGAATCTGGCAGGATTCGATGTTGTTTTAGGAATGGATTGGTTAATAGCCAATAAAGTCAGTATTTTATGTGATCAAAAGTCAATTCAAATAAATTCACCAAAAGGTAAATGATCACGATTAAAGGAGATAAACCATCTAGAACTACAAAATTCATCTTTGTGATGAAAACTGCATGTTACATAAGAAAAGGGTCATTAGTGTATTTGATTTCCATAATCACTAACACTAAAGGAAAGGATTTAAGAGATATTCCAGTAGTATCTCAATTTTCAGATGTATTTCTAGAAGAATTGCCAGGGCAACCTCCAGATAGGGAAGTCGAATTCAGAATCTATTTAATACCAAGAACATCTCCAATTGCCAAAGCACCCTATCGTTTGGCACCCGCTGAACTGCTGGAACTGAAGAAACAATTAGACGAATTGTTAGAAAAAGGATTTATACAGCCAAGCTCATCGCAATGGGGAGCGCCAGTATTGTTTGTTAAAAAAAAGGACGGATCAATGCGTATGTGCATTGACTACGTGAATTGAACAAAATCACGATTAAGAATCGGTACCCATTACCAAGAATCTATGATCTGTTCGATCAACTACAAGGAGCTCGATTTTTCTCGAAAATCGATTTAAGGTCAGGATATCATCAATTAAAGGTACAGGAAGAGGACATTCCTAAAACCGCATTCAGAACAAGGTATGGCCATTATGAATTTACTGTCATGCCATTTGGTTTAACCAATGCCCCAGCTGCATTTATGGACATGATGAACCGAATATGTAAGCCATATTTGGATAAATTCATGATTGTTTTCATAGATGATATTCTCATTTACTCTAAGAATAAGGAAGATTATGCAAAGCATTTGCACGCTCTTTTAAGTTCATTAAGAAAAGAAAAGCTTTATGCTAAATTTTCAAAGTGCGAGTTTTGGTTAGAACAGGCACAGTTTCTTGGACACCTAGTCAATCATGAAGGAATTCATGTGGATCCAACAAAGATTGAGGCAATTACTAAATGGAAAACCCCTAAGTCACCAAACGAGGTCAGAAGTTTCTTAGGATTGGCCGGTTATTATAGAAGATTTATTCGAGATTTTTCTAGAATAGCCATTCCTTTAACTAAGTTAACCTGTAAATCCATTAAGTTTGAATGGGGACCAAAACAAGAAGAAGTATTTAAAATCCTTAAGCAAAGATTAACCCATGCACCCATACTAACGTTACCAGAAGGAACTGAAGACTTTGTAGTCTATTGTGACGCTTCTAAATTAGGTTATGGATGTGTGCTGATGCAACGTCAAAAGGTTATAGCTTACGCATCTAGACAACTTAAGAATCATGAAGAAAATTATTCAACCCATGATCTAGAACTAGGAGCCATAATTTTTTCCCTTAAGATTCGGAGACATTACCTTTATGGTAGTAAATTTACCATATTCACCAACCAAAAGAGTTTAAGGTATGTTTTTGGGCAAAAAGAGTTAAATATGACACAAAGACGCTGGATGGAAATGCTTAGTGATTATGATTGTGATATCCAGTATCATGCAGGGAAAGCAAATGTAGTGGCTGATGCTTTAAGTCGAAAGTATCATGAAAAGCCAAAAAGGGTACGTTCTCTTAAATTAAATCTACAAGTAGATTTAAATGATCAAATAAGAAAAGCACAAGAATCAGTAATCAAGGATGATACTGAAAAATTAAAAGGAATGATTAAAGAATTGGAACAAGGAACAGATGGAATTTGAAGATTCCATAAAAAGAGAATGTGGATACCTAAATTAGGAAACCTACGTCATTGTATATTAGAAGAAGCTCATAAATCTAAGTATACAATGCATCCAGGAGGTGATAAAATGTACCAGGATTTAAGAAAGAATTTTTGGTTGATAGGAATGAAAAGGGATATAGCAGCTTATGTTTCTAAGTGTTTAACTTGTTCACAAGTTAAAGCTGAACACCAGAAACCCGCAGGATTGTTGCAACAGTTAGAAATGTCAGTGTGGAAATGGGAATTGATAACAATGGATTTTGTTACTAAATTACCCAAAACAAAGAAAGGAAATGATACAATATGGGTGATTATAGATAGGTTAACCAAGTCAGCTCATTTTCTACCAATGAAAGAAACTTTCAGTATGGAACAATTTGCTAAATTGTATGTAAATGAAATTGTTTCTTTACATGGAATTCCTTTGTCAATTATTTCTGACAGAGATAGCCGATTGACCTCTCATTTTTGGTCAAGTTTCCAAAAAGCCATGGGAACCAAGTTAAATCTAAGCACGGCTTATCATCCTCAAACAGACGGACAAAGCGAAAGAACTATTCAGACAATTGAGGACATGCTTAGAGCTTGTGTAATTGATTTTGGAGGTAATTGGGACGATCACTTACCTTTAATAGAATTTTCTTATAATAACAATTATCACACAAGTATCAATGCTGCACCTTTCGAAGCACTTTATGGACGTAAGTGCCAAACCCCAGTCTGTTGGGTAGAAATTGGTAAAAAGCAACTATCTGGACCTGAGATAGTACAAGAAACAACCAACAAGATTATTCAAGTCAAGGAATGATTGAAAGCAGCACGTGACCGACAGAAGAGTTATGCCGATAATCGACGCAAGCCATTGGAGTTTCAAGTAGGAGATAAAGTATTATTAAAAGTCTCTCCTTGGAAAGGAATAGTAAGATCCATAAAAAGGGGAAAGCTAAGTCCCAGGTGTTAGGGCAGGATTTTTTAATGACCTATGATCCTCATGTGTTATCCTATTAGTGATCCTTACTTCTGTGACAGATAGTGATCCTCAGAAGTGCTTCAGGATCAGGATCATGGATCACCCTAAGGATCCTTATTCTAACGATTGTTTACTTTGAATTTCGTATTGTTTTGCAGGAGTAACAAGTTGGACTTGGTCTTGGCAACATTACTAAGGAATATTCCACGGTTATTTCGCACGTGTTTGACTAGAAATGGACGTTGTGGAGAACGTGGGAGCATGGCACGAATTGCGGATAGTTTGTTATGCTAGTTAACTTCTATTTTTAAAAGGGGTAGCGAGCTCGCTTTAGAAACACTTGGCTAATTTTGGCTACACACACTCGTACAACCACACTTTTGAGCATACAGCAAAAAACTTAGCATCTTTACACATTTTCTGCACTTTACACTATAGTGATCCTTGTACCTAGCTCGCTATTATCCGAAGTTGTAAACAATTATTGGTTAATTTGAAGTTGGTGATCGGTAGTTTGCATCACCCGAGGTTTTTTATGCCGGAGATCATTCATTGATCAAGGGCTTTTTCCTCGTACAAATCTTTGTGTTACTTGTGCAATTTACCTTTAAGTGATCCTTATCGTTGTTCCTCAATACAAGCATCATACCCCGTAACAAAGACTTTGGTTGCATTATCCTCATCTGATTTTTGACCAAAACAGTTTGGCGCCCACCATGGGGTAATTGGTGCTTCATTCCTAAGAAGTTTTTCTGTTTGTGATCATTCTGGTTCATTGCATTCAAGTACATGGCTTCATCATCAAAGAATACTTCTACTGCAATGTCTGCGGTCAATTCATCTCAGGGCATTCCACCCTTGCCTCCACCACCTGCTGGATCTCAGAAAAATGCTGAGAAGAAACCGACTCCCATTTTCTCAAAACCTCCAACTTCTTCTGCTTCTTATACTCCTACTACTAGTGACATGTTTACTTTGATTTTGCAGATGAAGGAGCATATACAGCAGCAGGATAAGACCAACGAAAGCATTCTCAAAGAAATCGGAGATCTCAAGAAACAAAGAGATCGGCAGAGGATCATTCCCCACTGGTGCCCAGATCTTTGAATTTTGATACTCCGGTGATAACTTCTCAACCTCCAGTGATTCCAAACGTTCAATATGTGGGAGGGCCAAAAGGAGTGCACTACGGATCAACAACAGTGACTCAGGCATCAGGTTCATACTTCCAGCCAACAGGATCCTATCCTCAGCATATAGGATCCTTCACGAGTTCAGGAGGATACTCAGGAGCGCAGCAGATTCAAGGGTTCTGGTCGTTTCCAGGATCATCCCAGGTTCAAGGATCCTCCTTTGTTCCAGGATCATCCCAGGTTCAAGGATCCTCCTTTGTTCCAGGATCATCCCAGTTTCAAGGATCCTTTCAGATGTCGGGATCCTTAAGGAGTTTGCAAACAGGAAGTTCAGATGTCCATCAGGGAGATTGTATTCCGATGCAGACCATTGCTTCTACTGGTCCTTCGATCATCCCAGAGTCTCAACAATATGGGTTCACATCCGGTGTTCCTAATTTGAACCCGGTGGGAGGTAACACTTTTAATAATTCTCTTACTACTAACCATGGATTCATGCAGGATACAGGTATCAATCATGCCATGGCTAGAGAATTGCAAAAGTTAAAGGATATGATATCAAGTGTTCCAGGAGTGGCCAAACCTATCCCGAAGATTGCAGATGGGAGCCATAAAATATCTCGTTTTGCACCACCAATCTGTGATGCTGAGATACCCAAGAGGTTCCACGTGCCAACCATGAAGTTGTATGATGGTTCAACAGATCCTGAAGAACACATAGCACAATACAGGGTGAGGATGGAGATCAATCCAATCCCAGAAAGGTTAAAGGAAGCATGTCTGTGCAAGGGATTTGGATCCACTCTTACTGGATCAGCTCTCAGATGGCTGCTAAGTCTTCCCCTCTACTCCATTACCTCATTTGCTAATCTAGTTAACCTATTTAATAGTCAGTTTTCTTGTAGTAGAAAATTTGAACGTTTAACTAGTGATTTATATAGGATAACCCAGGGTCATAATGAATCATTAAGGGATTATATCACAAAATTTAGTAAAGAATCCTTAGACATTGCCAACCTGGATATAGCCACGGCTGTTGAGGCCTTTAAAATGGGATTGCTTAGGGATTCATTGTTCTATGATGATCTTGTTATGACACCATGCAGGAACTGTTTTGGTCAAAAATCACACAAGGATAACGCAACCAAACTCTTTGTAAACGGGGAATGATGCTTGGTATGATGAACAAAGATAAGGATCACTATAATGAAGATTGCACAAGTGACAAAAGGATTTATACGAGGAAAAAGCCCTTGATCAATGAATGATCTCTGGCATAAAAAACCTCGGGTGATGGAAACTACCGATCACCAAACTTCAATATAACAGACAATGTTTACAACTTCGGATGGTAACGAGCTAAGTACAAGGATCACTATAGTATCGTATGCTAAAGCGTGTGAGAAAATGTGTTGTATCTTCTGAATGTTCAAGAGTGTCATTTATACAAGTGTGTGTGGTTCTATTTTAGGCAAATCACCTAACTACTAGCTCGTTACTCCTTTAGAAATAGAAGTAAATTTAGCCTAATTAATTTCCCTTGAATTGTGCTGAGTTTCCATATTATCCATAACGTCCATCTTTGATTATGCATGTGCGAAATTAGCGTGACAGATTCCTTGTTTACGTTGCTAAGACCAGGTCCAACTCGTAATTCATGCAAAACAACATTAAATCCAAAAAGAACAATCGTTAATATGAGGATCCTTAGGATGATCCATGATCCTGATCCTGGAGCTCTTCTGAGGATCACTATCTGCCAAAGAATCAAGGATCACTTGTTAGGATACCAAGTAAGGATCATAGGTCATAAAAATCCAGCCCTAACAATTGCCCCCAAAATATAAGGAGTATTTATGTAATATAGACGAGTTATATTTTGCCGGTCTTATCTATAACTAACTCAACGGATATATAGCCGTTAGGGTGGAACCATCCGTTGCGATCTGACGTCATGGAGGTGACAGCCCTGCATAATCATGATTATAAATAGAGATAGGGATAGGATCGTTTGCATTTAAATTCAGGAACTCTTCCCTTTATAACCGCGATCAGAGGATTGAACAGGTATTCCCCTTCTCCTTCTCTCTTGCTTACTCTGTTTTTCTTTCTTTTTCCATCGTCTTGTAAAAAATGTTGCTCCGGAATTCTCCCAGTAAGGATCCTAAGAATAATAGCCCCTTGAAGGGTCAAGGGATCATTAAGGATTCCCCCACCGAGAGGTGTTGTTTTACTGATTCTCAGATTGACAAAATCCGTCATTGTTTTCCGGCGAACACCTTCTTTAAATCTTTCAACCCTACCGCTTTGAGCGATTATATCTCTGAGACTTGGGTAGCTTTCCTGGTCACTCCTTTCATGATAGGATACTCATATCCTTTCCCTCAGTTCACCGACTCTTTTTTCTCCCTTACCGGCATCTGCTATATCCAGGCTATGCCGATGATCTGGAGGGTTTTATACACCGTTGAAAGGATCATCGAACAAGAAGGGATTGATCTGGGTATGGCGGAGTTGGGTGAGATGTATGATCTTACAACTTTTGGATCCCACCGGTACTTGTGCAAACGAAAAGCTGGAGAGGAGCACCCTGTTCTCAAGGTTACTAAAAATGATGTGAACTGGAAGCGGCGGTTCTTTTTTGTGAAGAGAGATACCATCCCTGATGGGAAGGATCTGCCCAAGAAGTGGGCTACCCATGGTAGGGTAGATGATCCTGGAAGGATCACCATAGAGCTTATTCCTTAGCACAAGGATTACTGATGTTCTGTTATTTTCTTGTTGTGCAGCTATCTCCGTTTCACATCTGAAGTTGACACCTGCTGCAAAAGAGAGGCTCCTGGCCTTTAAGAAGCTTGATCCTGAAACAAGAACTTTCCAGGTTACCACCCAGGATTCTCAGGAAGTATCCTCTGCCTCTGTCACAATGTCAAGTAAGTATCCTTATTTAAGGAGTATTTATATAATGAGAGTCAAATAATATTAAGATACTTATCTTGTTTTGGTTGTGTAGGTGCTGGAAAATCCTCTAAGTCTGCTTCAAAGTTCGGCATCGATGATCTTACTAATGTCAAATCTGCAAGGAAGAAGACTCCTGCTGCTAGCCCAACTGCTTCAGCCCCTAAAGCACCAATCAGGGGAAAAGGAAGCAAGAAGAGAAAGGCCTCTGAGGATTTGCAAGGTCTGCCCCTGCTTCGCCAACAGGTCTGGATTACATCAGTGAGGTAAGGATCACTGTCCCGTTTGTGTATCCTGCTGGTCTAAGGATTACTTGGTTTCTGACATTATTCCTTGTCTTCCTTGTAGAAATTTGCTGAAGTAGAGACATATGTCGGCCATGTTGAGGATCAGGATCGCCAGATTGCTGACCTTCAACAGGTTGGGGTGTTGAAGGATCTCAAGATAGCCGATCTTCAGAAGGAGCTCCAGGCCACCAAGAATGATGCTGCCAAGATGCTGGTCAACTTTGACTATGAGAAGCACGAAATCACCCAGGATGCCAAGGTTTCTACCGCGATAACTATGTACAAGATCCAGCTGCAGATGGCTGCGGAGGCTCAGGATCCTACTTTTGACAAGAGCACCTGGGATGTCGAAGGCTGGAAGGCTAGGCTGGCTGAACTGGAGGATGATGAGGAGGCTGAGGAGATTCCGATGCTTGAGGGTGGAGACATTGGCAAGGATCAGGGTGGAGAGGCAAGTGGAGCCGGTGGTGATGGTGCAGCGAAGGATTGAGCTGCAGGATTGGGCAATGATGGAAATTTCTAGACATAGCCGGAGCCCAAATTTTTTTTTGGTTTGGTGGTTTGTGATGTTTTAAAACAATTATGGTCTGTAATTCAAACAATAGTTTTAGGGTTAAGGATCCAGGATCCTTCAGACAATAGGTAGGATTACAAATGGTGGAGGGATCCTCTGTTTGGGGGATGAAGCCATTGTGATCCTGCCGCCTTTTAATTTCCTGCATGCTATGACCGCACAAACAATGGACACCCTTTGCCAACCCATGTGGACAGGCCACGTTTTGCTGGTAGAAACGTGGGATGGCAATTTTGACAACTTTTTGAAAGGGTTAAATATTTAATAAATAAAACTTTTAACTTTTGACTAATCCTGTGATGTTATCCTTGTATATCTTTTATTCTTTCAATTGTTTTGATTTATACTTGTCTGAGTAAGAAAAGTTAAGCAAATTATGTTTAAGAAATTTAGGATACGATCCAGGATCAAGTATCCTATAGTTGAAAATTTTCAAAGTGGTTTATTTTAAGGATCATAGGTTCAGTTGTCAAAGTGTAAGGGTTATTCAAAATAATGTATGTAATTAAAACAGTTAAGGATCATACCTGAGAATCCAAGTTAGGATCCTAACCTTTAATCAGGATAACCATAAGAAAAACTTTAATGGATAATAAGGATTGAGGATCCTTAGTTGTTTAACTTCGAAAACCTGAAAATAGAGTATAACTTGGAACTAAGCCAATATAAGAGATAAGTTAGTAACTGGGGACAAGCCCAAAGGATAACTGGGGACAAGCCCGAAGGGTAACTGGGGACAAGCCCGAAGGGTAACTGGGGACAAACCCGAAGGATAACTGGGGACAAGCCCAAGGATCGTATGTAAACTGGAGTATGGCCCTCACTGGCGACTATCCAAACTTAGTGACATGAAAATGCCAAAACCTTAGCTAACGTGAAAACGTAAGAAACCTTATGAACGGATGTATGGTACGTCTACCATTATACGTAGGATCCTAGGTATAGCCAGTACGATGGGGTTATCAGCCCCTAAAGCGAGTACTGGTCCCAAAGACGTGAACTATACCAGGATCATCGTGCGCTACAGGCGAAAACTGGGGACAAGCCCAAGGATAACTGGGGACAAGCCCAAATAACTGGGGTTGAACCCAAGGATCTGAGTTGCTTCTGAAGATTGTCGACATTATGCTAAGGATACGTGGACTTATCAGAGCTAAAAATCTCGTGAGAGAAGGATGAAGGATACATGATCCTTATCCTTAAATAAGAAGATATGTAAATAAGAGTTCAAGGTTAGGACATTACCAGAGTAAGGATCATTGACGCTTCAGGGATCCTTGAAGGATACTTCCGGTGTAAGGATCATTCATGCCAGAAGGATCCTGCTCACATGAAATATTTTTTCAAGTGGACAGCATTCCAGGCTCTTGGTAACAGATTACCTTCCATGGTAAGCAGTCTATATGCCCCCTTTCCTGCTTCGGCTTCAATCAAATAAGGGCCTTCCCATTTTGGTGCCAATATCCCATCAGCAGGATTGGTGGTATTTTGGAATGCTTTTCTCAATACCATATCCCCAACTTGGAATTTCCTTATCCTGACATTTTTGTTGTAAGCACCAGCCATTCTTTGTTGGTAGCTAGCCATCCTTATCCTAGCCAGATCCTTGATTTCTTCAATGGTATCCAAGTCTTGAGCCAGGTTTGCATCATTTTCCTCAGGATCACAGGTACTTGTTCTAGCAGTTGGAACCACCATTTCTGTTGGGATCACTGATTCTGCCCCAAACACCAAAGAGAAGGGTGTTTGACCAGTAGCATTCTTGGGGGTTGTCCTATCAGCCCAAAGCACATAAGGCAATTCCTCTGCCCATTTCCCCTTCTTGGATCCAAGTTTCTTCTTCAGATTGTTGATGATGATCTTGTTGGATGATTCTGCTTGACCATTGGCTTGTGGGTGGACTGGTGTTGATGTTATCATCTTAATCCCCCAACTGTCACAAAAGTTAGTAGTCCTGCTCCCAATAAATTGGGAACCATTATCACATACAATTTCAGAAGGAATGCCAAATCTAGTTATAATGTTTCTCTTAATAAAGGATATAACTTCCTTTTCTCTAACTTGGGCAAAAGCTTCAGCCTCTATCCACTTGGAGAAGTAGTCAGTCATGGCAAGCATGAACACTTTCCCACCAGGTGCTTTAGGGAGCTTGCCAACTATATCCATCCCCCATCTCATGAATGGCCAAGAGGATGGTATAGGATGTAGAAATTCAGCCGGCTGATGAAGGATATTGCTGTGTCTTTGACAAGGATCACACTTCTTAGCATACTCCACAGCATCCCTTTTCATAGTTGGCCAGTAGTATCCTGTCCTTAAGATCCTTGAGAACAATGCCCTGCCCCTAGTGTGGTTTCCACAATCTCCTTCATGGAAGTCTTTTAAAACTTCTTGAACTTCAGGATCCTCGATACATCTCAAATATGGTCCTGCAAGAGATCGCTTATACAGCATATTATTTAAGATTGTGAATTGAGATACCTTAATTCTGAAAGCCCTAGGATTTTCTCCCATAGGAATCTCCCCGTGTTGTAAGTATCTCATGATTGGTGAGATCCATGATCCTGAACAAGATTGAGTGTCCTCACTAGGGATCATTGCAGTATCTTCTTCTATTTCCATGGCCACCTGATTTTCAATAGCAGGAGCCAGGATATGGATGATGGGGATACTTATATCCTCTGGGATCTTCAAAGATGATCCTAGATTGGCCAATGCATCAGCTTCTTTATTTTCCTCCCTTGGTACCTGTGTCAAACTGAAGAAAACAAAGGAGAGTGCCAATTCTTTGACTATCTCTAAATATTTGGTTAGTTTTTCACCTTTAACAGCATAGGATCCATTAAAGTGATTAGTGATTAACAATGAATCCACGTATACCTCAAGATACCTGATCCCCATATGCTTAGCAATTTGCAAACCAGCAATTAAGGCTTCATATTCAGCCTCATTATTAGTGGCTAGGAACTCACAAGCTATGGAGTGGGGTATTATGTCCCCCTGTGGCGATTTTAGTAGTATACCAAGCCCTGTGCCTTTAACATTTGAGGATCCGTCGGTATGTAGTATCCACGGATCCTTGGTTTCATCCAGCTGCTGGACTTCCAATTTGGCTTCCTTTTGTAAATCACTACTGAAATCAGCCACAAAGTCGGCTAATGCTTGGGATTTGATGGCTGTTCTAGGCTCATATCTTATATCATGGGCACTAAGCTTTACTGCCCACCATCCTTCCGGACATCTCTGGTTTCCTGAGGACATTCTTAATTGGAAAATTAGTTCTAACAACAATAACATGGGTTTCAAAATAATGTCTTAGTTTAGTAGATGCCATAATCCGTGCAAAAATAAGTTTTTCAAGGTGTGAATACCTGGATTCAGCATCAAGTAAACTCTTACTTACATAATAGACAGGATATTGTGTACCTTCATGATTCTTAACAAGGACTGCACTTACTGCTTTTGAGGATACCGCAAGGTATAAGGATAACACATCTCCTTTTTCTGGTTTCATCAATGCTGGAGCTGAGGACATGTATTCTTTTAGGGCTTGTAAAGCATTGTCATGCTTTTCAGTCCATTCGAATTTCTTGTTCTTCCTTAGGATATCATAGAATTCTTTACATTTTTCTGAGGATTTGGATATAAATCTGTTTAGAGCTGCTATCCTGCCTGTTAGCCTTTGCACATCCTTAGCGTTGGCAGGGGATTTGATATTCACCAATTCTTTGATTTGTTCCGGGCTTGCTTCAATGCCCCTCTGGGTTACCATATATCCTAAGAATTTACCCGCTTTAACACCAAAGTGATATTTTGAAGGATTAAGCTTCATGTTATATTTATCAAGGATATCAAACGCTTCCTCCAAATCCCTTAGGTGATCCTCAGCTTTTTTGGATTTCACCACCATATCGTCTATGTACACTTCCATAGTTTGTCCAATTTGATCCTTGAACATCATATTCACCAGCCTTTGATATGTTGCACCTGCATTTCTTAATCCAAATGGCATAGCAATATAACAATATAAACCGGTTGGGGTCATAAAAGCCGTATCCTCTTGGTCAGATGGTTCCATCTGAATTTGTTGGAATCCAGATGATGCATCCATAAAGGTTAACAGTTCATGACCCGCCGTTGCATCCACCATGGAGTCAATGTGGGGTAATGGGAAAGGATCCTTGGGACATGCCTTATTCAAATCGGTGAAATCGACACATACCCTCCACTTTCCACTTTTCTTTTGAACGACAACCACATTGGCCAACCATTTTGGATACTTCACTTCTCTAATCATACCTGCACGTAATAATCTTTCTACCTCTTCCTGGATAATGGCATTTCTTTCTGGTGCAAACTTCCTTCTTTTTTGATGGATTGGTTTAACTGACCTGTCAATGCTAAGTTTATGAGTGATAATATCCTTAGATATACCTATCATATCCTCATGTTTCCATGCAAAGGTAGATTTTCTTCTTTTGAGGAAGGATACTATGTCTTCTTTCATTTTATCAAGGATCCCTGATCCGATGTAGATTTTGGATTCAGGATCATCAGGATCCAAGAGGATTTCGTCCACATCCTGCTCTCTTGCCTCCAAGACACCCCTTGGAGGATACTTTAATTGCTATTGTTCCCTTGATTTCGAGGTTGGTTTCATTGATGAGGTGTAACAATCCTTAGCCTCCTGTTGATCGCTATCGATCTTGATTATTCCCCATGGGCTAGGGAGCTTCACACACTGATGGTAGGTGGATGGGACTGCCTTCATATCGTGTATCCAGGGCCTGCCAAGGATAACGTTACAACAAGATAAACAGTCAATAACACAAAATTTTTGATATTTATGTAATCCTTCCACATAAATTGGGAGTTTGATGTCCCCCAGGGTTTTCTTAGTTTCGCCACTAAATCCTACAAGCACGGAGGATCTTGGTGTGATATCTGATTCAGGGATACCCATTTTCTTTAGAACATCAAGCTGGATAATGTTTACTGAGCTTCCTCCGTCAATTAGGATCCTGCGGACAAAGTGGTTAGAAATAAAGAGAGTAACAACTAAACTATCATGATGAGGATCCTGGATGTCAACTCGATCATCCTCATCAAAGGTTATCACTTTTCCTTTCGAGACACTAGATGTTCGTATAAGTCTTTCTCCGTTATCCATTTTAGCTTCCTTTGCATGCCTTTTAGCTGCTGAGAAGGATGTACCACAGATGTCTGATCCTCCAGAAATAAAGTTGATCACTTGTGCATCTGCCGGAGGAGCTGGAGCTCTTTCAGGGATCCTTTCAGGATCCTGAGTCCTTTGCTTTTTTCTTCCCAACAACTCTTTTAAATGCCCCTTGCTCAACAGATATCCGATTTCCTTTCTTAATGCGATGCATTCTTCTGTTAAATGCCCAAAATCCTCGTTGTATGCACACCATTTTGATTTGCCTTTAGCTGCGGCTGGTTTGTCATTCTTTCTGGGCCATCTGGCCTTTTCTCCTAGATTCTGCATTGCAAGGATTAGTTCATGGTTATCAACGGAAAAACAGTATTCAGAAATCGGAGGATAATCTTCATCATCCTCTTCTTGGTCAACAGCATGCACATTCTGGTTGTTAGTTCTGTTATAGAACAATGAATCCTTAAGCAATCCCATCTTGAAGGCCTCAACAGTTGTGGCCACATCCAAGTTAGGAATATCCAAGGATTCTTTACTAAATTTGGTTATATAATCCCTTAATGATTCATTACGACCCTGAGTTATCCTGTATAAATCGCTAGTTAATCGTTCAAATTTTCTACTACAAGAAAATTGATTATTGAATAAGTTAACTAAATTAGCAAACGAAGTAATAGAGTAAGGGGGAAGACTTAGCAGCCACTTAAGAGCTGATCCAGTAAGAGTGGATCCAAATCCCTTGCACAGACATGCTTCCTTTAACCTTTCTAGAATTGGATTGATCTCCATCCTCTCCCTGTATTGTGCTATGTGTTCCTCAGGATCCGTCGTACCATTATACAGCTTCATAGTAGGGATATGGAATCTTTTGGGTATCTCAGCATCACAAATTGGTGGTGCAAAACGAGATACCTTATGGCTTCCATCTGCAATTTCCGGGATAGGTTTGACTACCCCTGGAACACTTGATATCATATCTTTTAGTTTCTCTAGTTCTCTGGCCATAGCATGGTTGATACCTGTATCCCGCATGAATCCATGGTTAGTGGTATGAGAATTATTAAAAGTGTTACCTCCCATTGGGTTCAAGTTAGGAACATTGGATGTGAATCCATATTGCTGGGATTCTGGGATGATGAAGGGACCAGTGGAAGCAATGGTCTGCATCGGAATAAAATCTCCTTGATGGACATCTGGACTTCCTGTTTGCAAATTCTTCAAGGATCCTGGTATCTGAAGGGATCCCTGAACATGGGATGATCCTGGAACGAAGGAGGATCCTTGAACCTGGGATAATCCTGGAACGAAGGAGGATCCTTGAACCTGGGATAATCCTGGAATGAAGGAGGATCCTGAGTTCATGAAGGATCCCATATGCTGAGTATAGGATCCTGCCGGTTGGAAATATGATCCTGATGCCTGAGTCATTGCTGCTAGGCCGAAATGCACTCCTCTTAATCCACCCATATGTTGAATGTCTGGGGCCTCTGATGGCTGAGAAGTAATCACCGGAGTATCAAAATTCAAAGATTTGGGCATTAGTGGGGAATGATCCTCTGCCGTTTTCTTTTGCCTTTTGAGATCTCCGATTTCCTTGAGGATCCTGTCATTAGTTTCATCCTGCTGCTGCATACGATCCCTCATCTGCAAAATCAAAGTAAATATATCACTAGTACTGGGAGCAGAAGAAGTTAGAGCAGAAGATGAAGGTTTAGAGAAGATAGGAGTTGGTCTCTTCTCAGCATTTTTCTGAGATCCAGCTGGTGGTGGAGGCAAAGGTGGAATGCCATTAGATGAATTGACTGCAGACATCGCTGTGGAAGTATTCTTCAACGATGAAGCCATGCAACACTTCCGGAATGATCACCAACAAAAAAAATTTCTTATGAATGAAGCACCAATTGCCCCACGGTGGGCGCCAAACTGTTTTGGTCAAAAATCACACAAGGATAATGCAACCAAACTCTTTGTAAACGGGGAATGATGCTTGGTATGATGAACAAAGATAAGGATCACTATAATGAAGATTGCACAAGTGACACAAGGATTTATACGAGGAAAAAGCCCTTGATCAATGAATGATCTCCGGCATAAAAAACCTCGGGTGATGGAAACTACCGATCACCAAACTTCAATATAATAGACAATGTTTACAACTTCGGATGGTAACGATCTAGGTACAAGGATCACTATAGTATCGTATGCTAAAGCATGTGAGAAAATGTGTTGTATCTTCCGAATGTTCAAGAGTGCCATTTATACAAGTGTGTGTGGTTCTATTTTAGGCAAATCACCTAACTACTAGCTCGTTACTCCTTTAGAAATAGAAGTAAATTTAGCCTAATTAATTTCCCTTGAATTGTGTTGAGTTTCCATATTATCCATAACGTCCATCTTTGATTATGCATGTGCGAAATTAGCGTGACAGATTCCTTGTTTACGTTGCTAAGACCAGGTCCAACTCGTAATTCCTGCAAAACAACATTAAATCCAAAAAGAACAATCGTTAGTATGAGGATCCTTAGGATGATCCATGATCCTGATCCTGGAGCTCTTCTGAGGATCACTATCTGCCAAAGAATCAAGGATCAGTTGTTAGGATACCAAGTAAGGATCATAGGTCATAAAAATCCAGCCCTAACAGGAACCTAGATGAGGTTAGAACCCGGGCACTCAGGTTCATCCGGCTAGAGGATGATAAGAGGATCCAGGAGAGATTAGCAGGATCCTCAAAACAAGAAAAGCAAGGATCCTCGTTCAAGAACAACAAGTTCAGATCCTATAACAAATCTGATAACCAGAATGTGCATGCAGTTGATCAAGAAGAGGATGATGAGGATTATCCTCCAATTTCTGAATATTGTTTTTCTGTTGATAACTATGAACTAATCCTTGCGATGCAGAATTTAGGTGATAAAGCTAGATGGCCCAGGAAAAATGACAGACCAGCTGCAACTAAAGATATATCAAAGTGGTGTGCATACCATGAAGATTTTGGGCATCTCACAGAAGAATGCATTGCACTGAGAAAAGAAATTGGATACTTGTTAAGCAAGGGGCACCTGAAAGAATTATTGGGGAGAAAAAAGTCAAGGACTCAGGATCCTGAAAGGATCCCTGAGAAAGCTCCGGCCCCTCCAAATTATTTGTGGCACATCCTTCTCAGCAGCTAAAAGGCATGCAAAGGAAACCAAAATGGATAATGGAGATTGTTTTGGTCAAAAATCACACAAGGATAATGCAACCAAACTCTTTGTAAATGGGGAATGATGCTTGGTATGATGAACAAAGATAAGGATCACTATAATGAAAATTGCACAAGTGACACAAGGATTTATACGAGGAAAAAGCCCTTGATCAATGAATGATCTCCAGCATAAAAAACCTCGGGTGATGGAAACTACCGATCACCAAACTTCAATATAACAGACAATGTTTACAACTTCGGATGGTAACGAGCTAGGTACAAGGATCACTATAGTATCGTATGCTAAAGCGTGTGAGAAAATGTGTTGTGTCTTCCGAATGTTCAAGAGTGCCATTTATACAAGTGTGTGTGGTTCTATTTTAGGCAAATCACCTAACTACTAGCTCGTTACTCCTTTAGAAATAGAAGTAAATTTAGCCTAATTAATTTCCCTTGAATTGTGCTGAGTTTCCATATTATCCATAACGTCCATCTTTGATTATGCATGTGCGAAATTAGAGTGACAGATTCCTTGTTTACGTTGCTAAGACCAGGTCCAACTCGTAATTCCTGCAAAACAACATTAAATCCAAAAAGAACAATCGTTAGTATGAGGATCCTTAGGATGATCCATGATCCTGATCCTGGAGCTCTTCTGAGGATCACTATCTGCCAAAGAATCAAGGATCACTTGTTAGGATACCAAGTAAGGATCATAGGTCATAAAAATCCAGCCCTAACAATTGCCCCCAAAATATAAGGAGTATTTATGTAATATAGACGAGTTATATTTTGCCGGTCTTATCTATAACTAACTCAACGGATATATAGCCGTTAGGGTGGAACTATCCGTTGCGATCTGACGTCATGGAGGTGACAGCCCTGCATAATCATGATTATAAATAGAGATATGGATAGGATCGTTTGCATTTAAATTCAGGAAACTCTTCCCTTTATAACCGCGATCAGAGGATTGAACAGGTATTCCCTTTCTCCTTCTCTCTTGCTTACTCTGTTTTTCTTTCTTTTTCCATCGTCTTGTAAAAAATGTTGCTCCGGAATTCTCCCAGTAAGGATCCTAAGAATAATAGCCCCTTGAAGGGTCAAGGGATCATCAAGGATTCCCCCACCGAGAGGTGTTGTTTTACTGATTCACAGATTGACAAAATCCGTCATTGTTTTCCGGCGAACACCTTCTTTAAATCTTTCAACCCTACCGCTTTGAGCGATTATATCTCTGAGACTTGGGTAGCTTTCCCGGTCACTCCTTTCATGATAGGATACTCATATCCTTTCCCTCAGTTCACCGAGTCTTTTTTCTCCCTTACCGGCATCTGCTATATCCAGGCTATGCCGATGATCTGGAGGGTTTTATACACCCTTGAAAGGATCATCGAACAAGAAGGGATTGATCTGGGTATGGCGGAGTTGGGTGAGATGTATGATCTTACAACTTTTGGATCCCACCGGTACTTGTTCATACGAAAAGCTGGAGAGGAGCACCCTGTTCTCAAGGTTACTAAAAATGATGTGAACTGGAAGCGGCGGTTCTTTTTTGTGAAGAGAGATACCATCCCTGATGGGAAGGATCTGCCCAAGAAGTGGGCTACCCATGGTAGGGTAGAGGATCCTAGAAGGATCACCATAGAGCTTATTCCTTAGCACAAGGATTACTGATGTTCTGTTATTTTCTTGTTGTGCAGCTATCTCCGTTTCACATCTGAAGTTGACACCTGCTGCAAAAGAGAGGCTCCTGGCCTTTAAGAAGCTTGATCCTGAAACAAGAACTTTCCAGGTTACCACCCAGGATTCTCAGGAAGTATCCTCTGCCTCTGTCACAATGTCAAGTAAGTATCCTTATTTAAGGAGTATTTATATAATGAGAGTCAAATAATATTAAGATACTTATCTTGTTTTGGTTGTGTAGGTGTTGGAAAATCCTCTAAGTCTGCTTCAAAGTTCGGCATCGAGGATCTTACTAATGTCAAATCTGCAAGGAAGAAGACTCCTGCTGCTAGCCCAACTGCTTCAGCCCCTAAAGCACCAATCAGGGGAAAAGGAAGCAAGAAGAGAAAGGCCTCTGAGGATTTGCAAGGTCTGCCCCTGCTTCGCCAACAGTGTCTGGATTACATCAGTGAGGTAAGGATCACTGTCCCATTTGTGTATCCTGCTGGTCTATGGATTACTTGGTTTCTGACATTATTCCTTGTCTTCCTTGTAGAAATTTGCTGAAGTAGAGACATATGTCGGCCATGTTGAGGATCAGGATCGCCAGATTGCTGACCTTCAACAGGTTGGGGTGTTGAAGGATCTCAAGATAGCCGATCTTCAGAAGGAGCTCCAGGCCACCAAGAATGATGCTGCCAAGATGCTGATCAACTTTGACTATGAGAAGCACGAAATCACCCAGGATGCCAAGGTTTCTGCCGCGATAACTATGTACAAGATCCAGCTGCAGATGGCTGCGGAGGCTCAGGATCCTGCTTTTGACAAAGCACCTGGGATGTCGAAGGCTGGAAGGCTAGGCTGGCTGAACTGGAGGATGATGAGGAGGCTGAGGAGATTCCGATGCTTGAGGGTGGAGACATTGGCAAGGATCAGGGTGGAGAGGCAAGTGGAGCCGGTGGTGATGGTGCAGCGAAGGATTAAGCTGCAGGATTGGGCAATGATGGAAATTTCTAGACATAGCCGGAGCCCAATTTTTTTTCTTTGGTGGTTTGTGATGTTTTAAAACAATTATGGTCTGTAATTCGAACAATAGTTTTATGGTTAAGGATCCAGGATCCTTCAGACAATATGTAGGATTACAAATGGTGGAGGGATCCTCTGTTTGGGGGATGAAGCCATTGTGATCCTGCCGCCTTTTAATTTCCTGCATGCTATGACCACACAAACAATGGACACCCTTTACCAACCCATGTGGACGGGCCACGTTTTGCTAGTAGAAACGTGGGTTGGCAATTTTGACAACTTTTTGAAAGGGTTAAATATTTAATAAATAAAATTTAAACTTTTGACTTATCCTGTGATGTTATCCTTGTATATCTTTTATTCTTTCAATTGTTTTGATTTATGCTTGTCTGAGTAAGAAAGTTAAGCAAATTATGTTTAAGAAATTTAGGATACGATCCAGGATCAAGTATCCTATAGTTGAAAATTTTCAAAGTGGTTTATTTTAAGGATCATAGGTTCAGTTGTCAAAGTGTAAGGGTTATTCAAAATAATGTATGTAATTAAAACAGTTAAGGATCATACCTGAGAATCCAAGTTAGGATCCTAACCTTTAATCAGGATAACCATAAGAAAAACTTTAATGGATAATAAGGATTGAGGATCCTTAGTTGTTTAACTTCGAAAACCTAAAAATAGAGTATAACTTGGGACTAAGCCAATATAAGAGATAAGTTAGTAACTAGGGACAAGCCCAAAGGATAACTGGGGACAAGCCCGAAGGGTAACTGGGGACAAACCCGAAGGGTAACTGGGGACAAGCCCGAAGGATAACTGGGGACAAGCCCAAGGATCGTATGTAAACTGGAGTATGGCCCTCACTGGCGACTATCCAAACTTAGTGACATGAAAATGCCAAAACCTTAGCTAACGTGAAAATGTTAGAAACCTTAGGAACGGATGTATGGTACGTCTACCATTATACGTAGGATCCTAGGTATAGCCAGGATCATCGTGCGCTACAGGCGAAAACTGGGGACAAGCCCAAGGATAACTGGGGACAAACCCAAATAACTGGGGTTGAACCCAAGGATCTGAGTTGCTTCTGAAGATTTTCGACATTATGCTAAGGATACCTGGACTTATCAGAACTCAAAATCTCGTGAGAGAAGGATGAAGGATACATGATCCTTATCCTTAAATAAGAAGATATGTAAATAAGAGTTCAAGCTTAGGACATTACCAGAGTAAGGATCATTGACGCTTCAGGGATCCTTGAAGGATACTTCCAGTGTAAGGATCATTCATGCCAGAAGGATCCTGCTCACATGAAATATTTTTTCAAGTGGACAGCATTCCAGGCTCTTGGTAACAGATTACCTTCCATGGTAAGCAGTCTATATGCCCCCTTTCCTGCTTCGGCTTCAATCAAATAAGGGCCTTCCCATTTTGGTGCCAATTTCCCATCAGCAGGATTGGTGGTATTTTGGAATGCTTTTCTCAATACCATATCCCCAACTTGGAATTTCCTTATCCTGACATTTTTGTTGTAAGCACCAGCCATTCTTTGTTGGTAGCTAGCCATCCTTATCCTAGCCAGATCCCTGATTTCTTCAATAGTATCCAAGTCTTGAGCCAGGTTTTCATCATTTTCCTCAGGATCACGGGTACTTGTTCTAGCAGTTGGAACCACCATTTCTGTTGGGATCACTGATTCTGCCCCAAACACCAAAGAGAAGGGTATTTTACCAGTAGCATTCTTGGGGTTGTCCTATCAGCCCAAAGCACATAAGGCAATTCCTCTGCCCATTTCCCCTTCTTGGATCCAAGTTTCTTCTTCAGATTGTTGATGATGATCTTGTTGGATGATTCTGCTTGACCATTGGCTTGTGGGTGGACTGGTGTTGATGTTATCATCTTAATCCCCTATCTGTCACAAAAGTTAGTAGTCCTACTCCCAATAAATTGGGAACCATTATCACATACAATTTCAGAAGGAATGCCAAATCTAGTTATAATGTTTCTCTTAATAAAGGATATAACTTCCTTTTCTCTAACTTGGGCAAAAGCTTCAGCCTCTATCCACTTGGAGAAGTAGTCAGTCATGGCAAGCATGAACACTTTCCCACCAGGTGCTTTAGGGAGCTTGCCAACTAAATCCATCCCCCATCTCATGAATGGCCAAGAGGATGGTATAGGATGTAGAAATTCAGCCGGCTGATGAAGGATATTGCTGTGTCTTTGACAAGGATCACACTTCTTAGCATACTCCACAGCATCCCTTTTCATAGTTGGCCAGTAGTATCCTGCCCTTAACATCCTTGAGAACAACGCCCTGCCCCAGTGTGGTTTCCACAATCTCCTTCATGGAAGTCTTTTAAAACTTCTTGAACTTCAGAATCCTCGATACGTCTCAAATATGGTCCTGCAAGAGATCGCTTATACAACATATTATTTAAGATTGTGAATTGAGATACCTTAATTCTGAAAGCCCTAGGATTTTCTCCCATAGGAATCTCCCCATGTTGTAAGTATCTCATGATTGGTGAGATCCATGATCCTGAACAAGATTGAGTGTCCTCACTAGGGATCATTGCAGTATCTTCTTCTATTTCCATGGCCACCTGATTTTCAATAGCAGGAGCCAGGATATGGATGATGGGGATACTTATATCCTCTGGGATCTTCAAAGATGATCCTAGATTGGCCAATGCATCAGCTTCTGTATTTTCCTCCCTTGGTACCTGTGTCAAACTGAAGGAAACAAAGGAGAGTGCCAATTCTTTGACTATCTCTAAATATTTGGTTAGTTTTTCACCTTTAACAGCATAGGATCCATTAAAGTGATTACTGATTAACAATGAATCCACGTATACCTCAAGATACCTGATCCCCATATGCTTAGCAATTTGCAAACCAGCAATTAAGGCTTCATATTCAGCCTCATTATTAGTGGCTTGGAACTCACAAGCTATGGAGTGGGGTATTATGTCTCCCTGTGGCGATTTTAGTAGTATATGTGACAACTCGAGTTTCTGACTTTCGCTTTCGCATTAAATGCGCGTTGACTTTGACTGCTTAGTTGTTTGGATTATGGACTTGTAATTGTACACGTTGTGTTTTGATGAAATGAATTGTCGTGTTGCACATAAGTGATTACTTGCTGTGGTATTAAAGTTATTATTGGAATATTATTAAAACACTTAGTTTAGATCGAAACATGTTATGCCAATCGAAGGACCCCGAAAGATATCCTTCGATTCGAAGGATCAACTGCCGGTTCGAAGGATCTCGAAACATATCCTTCGAACCAAGACCATATCCTTCGACTGGAACCCAGATCCTTCGGCCCAGTCTTTCAGATGGGCTTGGCCCATTTCTGTAATACGTATAAATACGTATCAACATGTACCGGCTGTCATTTTCTATCATATTCCCAACCCTAGAGCTCTCCAAACTGTGACGGCAAGCTAGTAACCACAGGAGACCCTTGCGACCAAACCCTCATTTCGGTTAGTAAAATCTATTTGATTCGATCGTTCGTTTATATGCGTATGTGTTCACGTGTAGTGTGTTCTTGATTGTTGATGTAACCTGAACTGATACATGCCTGAATATCATGATTTTGGATACGATTGAATATCGATATAGATTTCACATAGGGTTTGATGATGTGTTAATGTGCGTTAACCGGTTTCGTGATACGTTTAAACTAGGTTCATGCTAGACAATGATTTCTGGATGATTGCGTTATGATTAGTTGTGCTAAATGATTCTGATGATTTGGTAATGATGATGACGGCTGTACAGATGATTAGGGTTGCTGTTCCTGTGAAAACGTAACTGATTGTGAAAACGTAACTGTTGATTGATCGAAAGATACTGTTTGTCGAAACATAGGTAGTGTCGAAAGATGCTGGTAGTCGAAACATAGCATTGACCGAAGGATAGATATGACCGAAACATAATTAAGTTGACCGAAAGATACCTTAGGTCGAAAGATGACTGATGGTACGAAACATACCAACTAGTCCGAAAGATAACTGTGAAAACTTGTAAGTGTCGAAAGATCACTAATGTGTCGAAAGATAAGGTTGGATTCGAAGGATGGTAGGTTATAAACATCTTTCGAAAGATAGTGGAATGTATGTTTGATTTACTTGACATGCCATGCTTGATGATGAATGTTTACATTTGCAATTGTGTGACACTCGATTTGCATACGTATCATTGCGAACATGAACTGATTGTTATACATGCATACAATAGGACGTGATTAATTACTTGTGAGTACATAACCTAGCATACCGAGCAAACCAAGGTGAGTTCACACTCTTACTAAGGCATGGGATTCCCGGGTTGTGGGAATGGGTTAAAGGCTTGATGATAAACTAATAACGTACATACACTACGCTTTTCCTAGACTATCACCTATCATAGTCCTCGGATGTCAGGACGGTTCCGTAGGTTGGAAAACACCTACGTGGTTCCGTAGGTTGGGACAACACCTACGTGGTCAGATGCCAATTACTATCCTCGATACAAAGGATACGCACGTAAGACATACGTGTACGCATTACTTACTTCTTCCGTAGGTTGGGATAACACCTACGTGGTCATATGCAAATTACTATCCTCGATACAAAGGATACGCACGTAAGACATACGTGTACGCATTACTTACTTCTTCCGTAGGTTGGGATAACACCTACGTGGTCATAATACGAATAGTCTAGTGGTCACTTAACATGGGAAGCCCCCACCTGTATAACTTACTATTGGCCCGGTAGAGCCACCCGTTACTTACTATTACGCATTTACGTACTGTGAACTCGCTCAACTATTTTGTTGATCCTTTCCTTTACATGCCTCGCAGATCGTTAGGTACTGGGAGCTTGCACTGGAGGCGCGGTCGTTGTGGACTTGGATCGTGAACATCATATGGAACCCATATGATACTTGATACACTTTTACATTGGATATTTTTATATATACGCTTCCGCTAAACATTGATAACTGGCTTATGTTTTGGAAACACCTTTCATATGGATTTGTTCTGAATTATACTGCAATTACTTTTACTTTATACAATGTTCTATATGATTGGTGGCTTGGTCCTGGTCAGTCACGCTCCCAAGCGGTGATACTCCGCGTGTGGATTTTGGGGGTGTGACAGATTGGTATCAGAGCCATTGGTTATAGAGAACTTGGTTTTAATATGGGAAAACGTTTTTATTAAAACCAGACTATAACCAGAACAGTGCTCTCAACGATCCACAACGACGCTTCGCTCCACGTGCAAGACTCGACATCCTAGGTAATAAGGTTTATGTTTATTGCCTACATGCTAGAATTGCATAGAACTTTGCTCGTAGTATGCTTACATTACTTTGCTCACAACTTGTCATTGCATGAGAATACTTATGTGCTTACACTTTTCTGTCATCGCCCTACTCGCGAACCATTCTCACTTACGTTACATTTGCCATAAAGGTCATGGCCGAATATATCAACATGACACAAGCCCAGTTGACGGCTCTCATTAACGAACGAATTGCTGCGGCACTTGCAGCCATACAAGCGGGAGGTCAACACGCTCAGTCCCCTGTTTACACCTTCAAAAATCTCAAGGATTGCCAGCTTTGTACCTTCGGCGGAACTGAGGGGGTTGAAGGCCTCCTCCATTGGTTCGAGAGACTCGAAACTGACTTCGAGATGCATGATTGCCCTGAGTCACGTAGGGTAAAGTTTGCTGCTGGAGCACTCGAAGGTGCTGCATTTACCTGGTGGAAAGCACAGGTTCAGATGTTAGGGCTGGCAGCTGCTAATGCCACCCCCTGGAACGAGTTCAAGGAACTGATTAAGGAAGAGTTTTGTAGTCGTGAAGACATCCACAAACTAGAGGTAGAGTTCCTCAACCTACAGATGGTGGGGTCTGAAATTGAAGCTTATACGAGGAGATCGAATGAATTAGCCACATTTTGTCCTACTATGGTAGACCCTCCCACCAAACGCATCGAACTGTATCTCAAGGGTCTGGTGCCCGAAATTCAGAATCATATGACCACAGCTAACCTTGGCACTATCCAGCAAGCCACTCGATTGGCTCATCGTCTCACAGACCAGGCTGTAGAACAGAACAAACTACCGAAACGAGCTAAGACTGATACTGCATGTGCTTCTAGAGATAACAAACGCAAGTGGGATGAAAACCTGAGCACGGGATTAATTTTGGTCCAACCTCTGACGCAGCAGCAAGAGATAGATGACTACCAGAGCCCCAAACAGCAGTTTTTTAGTAGTCATGGGCAGAAAAGATATCGAGGAATTCACCCATGGTGCAACAAATGTAACAGACACCACGGTGGCCAGTGCAACAGGGGTCGTTGCCAGCGGTGTCTCAAGATTGGTCATGAAGCAAAGGATTGTCGAAACTCACGTCCTGTAACCCAAGAACAACAACGACTGCCTCAACCTTCACAGAACCAGCAACTGCAACTACCAGCTCCACAGAGCACACAGCAGCAGCCACAGCGTGGAAACGGGGGATGTTTCCAGTGTGGGGCTGAAGGTCATTTTAAACGCGATTGCCCTCAATTAAACCAGGATCAGACTCAAAACCACGACCATGGAAACAGGGATGACAACGGGAAAGTGTTGGGGGAAGCAATGGAAACCATGACGCCGGGGCAGCGTGTACATGATTGGTCAGGGAGACGCAATGAACGATATTTGAACTTATAACTTCTTTTTGGGTTTTTCATTATTATGTTTCCGCTATTCGAACAAAGTTTGGTTTGAACATCAAATGTCTTGGGTTTTATGAATTATTTTAACTACTATATTTTATGTTTGATGTGATGGATGGGTTGATATTGTTGAACACACCTGCCGTATTTACGGACTTTACGAACAGGGTGCGCAAACCTTATCTTGACAAGTTCGTTATTGTCTTTATCGACGACATTCTGATCTACTCCAAGAGTCAGGAGGAGCACGAGCAACACTTACGTCTTATCTTGGAACTTATTCGAAAGGAGCAACTGTACGCAAAGTTTCAAAATGCGACTTCTGGCTTCGTGAAGTCCACTTCTTAGGCCACGTAGTGAACAAGGATGGGATACATGTCGATCCATCCAAGGTAGATTCGATCAGAAACTGGCCTGCACCGCGTACACCGACAGAAATACGTCAATTCTTGGGTCTGGCAGGTTACTACAGACGGTTTATTAGGGACTTTTCAAAGATCACGCAACCACTTACGCTACTGACACAGAAGGGTGTTACCTATCGCTGGGGAGAGCCCCAGGAGACTGCTTTTCAGCACCTAAAGGATAGACTTTGCAGTGCACCTATCCTCTCATTGCCAGAGGGCACAGACGACTTCGTGGTTTATTGTGATGCATCCATTCGGGGACTGGGATGTGTGTTAATGCAGCGCGACAAGGTTATCGCTTACGCCTCTCGTCAACTCAAGGTTCACGAGCGCAACTACACGACGCACGATTTAGAGCTGGGAGCTGTTGTTTTCGCGCTTAAGATATGGCGACACTACCTGTACGGTACCAGGTGCACGATTTACACCGATCACAGGAGTCTCGAGCATATCCTTAAGCAGAAGGATTTGAATATGCGTCAACGACGATGGGTCGAGTTACTTAACGATTACGAATGCGCTATCAAGTATCATCCAGGCAAAGCCAATGTTGTGGCGGATGCCCTTAGTCGAAAGGACACTTTACCACGGCGCGTGCGAGCGCTACAGCTTACGATTCAGTCTAGCCTTCCTGCTCAGATACGAGCTGCTCAGACAGAAGCCCTGAAGCCCGAAAACGTCAAGGCTGAAGCCTTACGCGGCTCACGACAACAAATGGAACAAAAGGCGGACGGCGCCTACTATGTCACGGGCCGGAGTTGGGTCCCTTTCTATGGCGGTTTACGCGAACTCGTAATAGACGAAGCACACAAGTCTCGTTACTCGGTACATCCAGGGTCGGATAAAATGTACCACGACATCAGCACTGCATATTGGTGGCCTAGTATGAAGGCCCACATTGCTACGTACGTTGGAAAATGCTTGACCTGTGCGAGAGTCAGGGTCAAATATCAGAAACCAGCTGGCCTACTTCAACAGCCTACGATACCACAGTGGAAATGGGAAGAAATTTCCATGGACTTTGTTACAGGCCTACCGAGATCTCAGCGTGGGAACGACACAATATGGGTGATCGTGGATCGACTCACCAAGTCTGCACACTTCTTAGCTATTAAGGAAACGGATAAGTTCTCCACTCTCGCAGATATCTACCTCAAGGAAGTTGTTTCGAGGCACGGGGTGCCCATTTCTATTATTTCGGATCGCGATGCACGATTCACGTCAGAACTATGGCAAGCGATGCATAAATCTTTCGGCTCAAGGTTAGACATGAGCACAGCATATCATCCTCAGACGGATGGACAGTCTAAGCGTACGATTCAAACACTTGAAGACATGCTTAGAGCATGCGTTATCGATTTCGGCAACGGCTGGGAAAAGCATCTCCCTTTGGTGGGGTTCTCGTATAATGATAGTTACCATACCAGCATTCAAGCCGCTCCATTTGAGGCATTGTACGGACGTAAATGCCGGTCACCTCTCTGTTGGGCAGAGGTGGGGGATAGTCAAATTACGGGTCCAGAGATTGTAGTGGACGCCACAGAAAAGATTGCACAGATACGACAACGCATGGCGGCAGCACGCGACCGTCAGAAAGCCTACGCGGACAAGCGTAGAAAGCCATTGGAATTTGAGGTCGGGGACCGGGTTTTATTGAAAGTTTCACCCTGGAAGGGTGTGGTACGTTTTGGCAAACGGGGCAAACTAAATCCGCGGTACGTCGGACCATTCGAAATTACAGAAAAGATTGGCAAGGTAGCCTACAAGTTGAACCTACCTCCTGAACTCGGTGCAGTTCACAATGTATTTCACGTGTCGAATCTGAAGAAATGCCTATCAGATGAGACCCTTATAGTTCCTTTTAAGGAACTCACTATCGACGAGCGGTTGCAGTTCGTCGAGGAACCACTTGAAATCACGGACCGGGATGTGAAGGTCCTCAAACACAAGAGAATCCCTCTTGTTCGAGTTCGTTGGAACTCCCGACGTGGCCCAGAGTACACCTGGGAACGCGAGGATTAGATGACAGAAAAGTACCCCAGTTATTCGAAACCAATACAACCACTACTGAGGCTGAAGCTACTACTACTGAATTTCGGGACGAAATTCCAAATCAACGGGGGGATGATGTGACACCCCAGGAAAACCAGTAAACGATACAGCTTACCTAGCTTCCTCAGTGAGTGCATACCAAATTTCCAAATTTCGGGACGAAATTTTCAATTGGTTGGGGATAATGTGACAACTCGAGTTTCTGACTTTCGCTTTCGCATTAAATGCGCGTTGACTTTGACTGCTTAGTTGTTTGGATTATGGACTTGTAATTGTACACGTTGTGTTTTGATGAAATGAATTGTCGTGTTGCACATAAGTGATTACTTGCTGTGGTATTAAAGTTATTATTGGAATATTATTAAAACACTTAGTTTAGATCGAAACATGTTATGCCAATCGAAGGACCCCGAAAGATATCCTTCGATTCGAAGGATCAACTGCCGGTTCGAAGGATCTCGAAACATATCCTTCGAACCAAGACCATATCCTTCGACTGGAACCCAGATCCTTCGGCCCAGTCTTTCAGATGGGCTTGGCCCATTTCTGTAATACGTATAAATACGTATCAACATGTACCGGCTGTCATTTTCTATCATATTCCCAACCCTAGAGCTCTCCAAACTGTGACGGCAAGCTAGTAACCACAGGAGACCCTTGCGACCAAACCCTCATTTCGGTTAGTAAAATCTATTTGATTCGATCGTTCGTTTATATGCGTATGTGTTCACGTGTAGTGTGTTCTTGATTGTTGATGTAACCTGAACTGATACATGCCTGAATATCATGATTTTGGATACGATTGAATATCGATATAGATTTCACATAGGGTTTGATGATGTGTTAATGTGCGTTAACCGGTTTCGTGATACGTTTAAACTAGGTTCATGCTAGACAATGATTTCTGGATGATTGCGTTATGATTAGTTGTGCTAAATGATTCTGATGATTTGGTAATGATGATGACGGCTGTACAGATGATTAGGGTTGCTGTTCCTGTGAAAACGTAACTGATTGTGAAAACGTAACTGTTGATTGATCGAAAGATACTGTTTGTCGAAACATAGGTAGTGTCGAAAGATGCTGGTAGTCGAAACATAGCATTGACCGAAGGATAGATATGACCGAAACATAATTAAGTTGACCGAAAGATACCTTAGGTCGAAAGATGACTGATGGTACGAAACATACCAACTAGTCCGAAAGATAACTGTGAAAACTTGTAAGTGTCGAAAGATCACTAATGTGTCGAAAGATAAGGTTGGATTCGAAGGATGGTAGGTTATAAACATCTTTCGAAAGATAGTGGAATGTATGTTTGATTTACTTGACATGCCATGCTTGATGATGAATGTTTACATTTGCAATTGTGTGACACTCGATTTGCATACGTATCATTGCGAACATGAACTGATTGTTATACATGCATACAATAGGACGTGATTAATTACTTGTGAGTACATAACCTAGCATACCGAGCAAACCAAGGTGAGTTCACACTCTTACTAAGGCATGGGATTCCCGGGTTGTGGGAATGGGTTAAAGGCTTGATGATAAACTAATAACGTACATACACTACGCTTTTCCTAGACTATCACCTATCATAGTCCTCGGATGTCAGGACGGTTCCGTAGGTTGGAAAACACCTACGTGGTTCCGTAGGTTGGGACAACACCTACGTGGTCAGATGCCAATTACTATCCTCGATACAAAGGATACGCACGTAAGACATACGTGTACGCATTACTTACTTCTTCCGTAGGTTGGGATAACACCTACGTGGTCATATGCAAATTACTATCCTCGATACAAAGGATACGCACGTAAGACATACGTGTACGCATTACTTACTTCTTCCGTAGGTTGGGATAACACCTACGTGGTCATAATACGAATAGTCTAGTGGTCACTTAACATGGGAAGCCCCCACCTGTATAACTTACTATTGGCCCGGTAGAGCCACCCGTTACTTACTATTACGCATTTACGTACTGTGAACTCGCTCAACTATTTTGTTGATCCTTTCCTTTACATGCCTCGCAGATCGTTAGGTACTGGGAGCTTGCACTGGAGGCGCGGTCGTTGTGGACTTGGATCGTGAACATCATATGGAACCCATATGATACTTGATACACTTTTACATTGGATATTTTTATATATACGCTTCCGCTAAACATTGATAACTGGCTTATGTTTTGGAAACACCTTTCATATGGATTTGTTCTGAATTATACTGCAATTACTTTTACTTTATACAATGTTCTATATGATTGGTGGCTTGGTCCTGGTCAGTCACGCTCCCAAGCGGTGATACTCCGCGTGTGGATTTTGGGGGTGTGACAGTATACCAAGCCCTGTGCCTTTAACATTTGAGGATCCGTTAGTATGTAGTATCCAAGGATCCTTGGTTTCATCCAGCTGTTGGACTTCCAATTCGGCTTCCTTTTGTAAATCACTACTGAAATCAGCCACAAAGTCGGCTATTGCTTGGGATTTGATGGCTGTTCTAGGCTCATATCTTATATCATGGGCACTAAGCTTTACTGCCCACTTAGCCATCCTTCCGGACATCTCTGGTTTCCTGAGGACATTCTTAATTGGAAAATTAGTTCTAACAACAATAACATGGGTTTCAAAATAATGTCTTAGTTTAGTAGATGCCATAATCAGTGCAAGAATAAGTTTTTCAAGGTGTGAATACCTGGATTCAGCATCAGGTAAACTCTTACTTACATAATAGACAGGATATTGTGTACCTTCATGATTCTTAACAAGGACTGCACTTACTGCTTTTGAGGATACCGCAAGGTATAAGGATAACACATCTCCTTTTTCTGGTTTCATCTTTTTCTGGTTTCATCTTTTCAGTCCATTCGAATTTCTTGTTCTTCCTTAGGATATCATAGAATTCTTTACATTTTTCTGAGGATTTGGATATAAATCTGTTTAGAGCTGCTATCCTGCCTGTTAGCCTTTGCACATCCTTAGCGTTGGCAAGGGATTTGATATTCACCAATGCTTTGATTTGTTCCGGGCTTGCTTCTAAGCCCCTCTGGGTTACCATATATCCTAAGAATTTACCCGCTTTAACACCAAAGTGACATTTTGAAGGATTAAGCTTCATGTTATATTTATCAAGGATATCAAACGCTTCCTCCAAGTCCCTTAGGTGATCCTCAGCTTTTTTGGATTTCACCACCATATCGTCTATGTACACTTCCATAGTTTGTCCAATTTGATACTTGAACATCATATTCACCAGCCTTTGATATGTTGCACCTGCATTTCTTAATCCAAATGGCATAGCAATATAACAATATAAACCGGTTGGGGTCATAAAAGCCGTATCCTATTGGTCAGATGGTTCCATCTGAATTTGTTGGAATCCAGATGATGCATCCATAAAGGTTAACAGTTCATGACCTGCCGTTGCATCCACCATGGAGTCAATGTGGGGTAATGGGAAAGGTTCCTTGGGACATGCCTTATTCAAATCGGTGAAATCGACATATACCCTCCACTTTCCATTTTTCTTTTGAACGACAACCACATTGGCCAACCATTTTGGATACTTCACTTCTCTAATCATACCTGCACGTAGTAATTTTTCTACCTCTTCCTGGATAATGGCATTTCTTTCTGGTGCAAACTTCCTTCTTTTTTGATGGATTGGTTTAACTGACCTGTCAATGCCAAGTTTATGAGTGATAATATCCTTAGATATACCTGTCATATCCTCATGTTTCCATGCAAAGGTAGATTTTCTTCTTTTGAGGAAGGATACTATGTCTTCTTTCATTTTATCAAGGATCCCTGATCCGATGTAGATTTTGGATTCAGGATCATCAGGATCTAAGAGGATTTCGTCCACATCCTGCTCTCTTGCCTCCAAGACACCCCTTGGAGGATACTTTAATTGCTATTGTTCCCTTGATTTCGAGGCTGGTTTCATTGATGAGGTGTAACAATCCTTAGCCTCCTGTTGATCGCTATCGATCTTGATTATTCCCCATGGGCTAGGGAGCTTCACACACTGATGGTAGGTGGATGGGACTGCCTTCATATCGTGTATCCAGAGCCTGCCAAGGATAACGTTACAACAAGATAAACAGTCAATAACACAAAATTTTTTATAATTATGTAATCCTTCCACATAAATTGGGAGTTTGATGTCCCCCAGTGTTTTCTTAGTTTCGCCACTAAATCCTACAAGCACGGAGGATCTTGGTGTGATATCTGATTCAGGGATACCCATTTTCTTCAGAACATCAAGCTGGATAATGTTTACTGAGCTTCCTCCGTCAATAAGGATCCTGGGGACAAAGTGGTTAGAAATAAAGAGAGTAATAACTAATCTATCATGATGAGGGTCCTGGATGTCAACTCAATCATCCTCATCAAAGGTTATCACTTTTCCTTCCGAGACACTAGATGTTCGTATAAGTCTTTCTCCGTTATCCATTTTAGCTTCCTTTGCATGCCTTTTAGCTGCTGAGAAGGATGTACCACAGATGTCTGATCCTCCAGAAATAAAGTTGATCACTTGTGCATCTGCCGGAGGAGCTGGAGATCTTTCAGGTATCCTTTCAGGATCCTGAGTCCTTTGCTTTTTTCTTCCCAACAACTCTTTTAAATGCCCCTTGCTCAACAGATATCCGATTTCCTTTCTTAATGCGATGCATTCTTCTGTTAAATGCCCAAAATCCTCGTGGTATGCACACCATTTTGATTTGTCTTTAGCTACGGCTGGTTTGTCATTCTTTCTGGGCCATCTGGCCTTTTCTCCTAGATTCTGCATTGCAAGGACTAGTTCTTGGTTATCAACGGAAAAACAGTATTCAGAAACCGGAGGATAATCTTCATCATCCTCTTCTTGGTCAACAGCATGCACATTCTGGTTGTCAGTTCTATTATATGATTTGAATTTGTTGCCTTTGAAAGAGGATCCTTGCTTTTCTTGTTTTGAGGATCCTACTTGTCTCTCCTGGATCCTCTTGTCATCCTCTAGCCGGATGAACCTGAGTGCCCGAGTTCTTACTTCGTCTAGGTTCCTGCATGGTGTCATAACAAGATCATCATAGAACAATGAATCCTTAAGCAATCCCATCTTGAAGGCCTCAACAGCTGTGGCCACATCCAAGTTAGGAATATCCAAGGATTCTTTACTAAATTTGGTTATATAATCCCTTAATGATTCCTTACGACCCTGAGTTATCCTGTATAAATCGCTAGTCAATCGTTCAAATTTTCTACTACAAGAAAATTGATTATTGAATAAGTTAACTAAATTAGCAAACGAAGTAATAGCGTAAAGGGGAAGACTTAGCAGCCACTTAAGAGCTGATCCAGTAAGAGTGGATCCAAATCCCTTGCATAGACATGCTTCCTTTAACCTTTCTGGAATTGGATTGATCTCCATCCTCTCCCTGTATTGTGCTATGTGTTCCTCAGGATCCGTCGTACCATCATACAGCTTCATAGTAGGGATATGGAATCTTTTGGGTATCTCAGCATCACAAATTGGTGGTGCAAAACGAGATACCTTATGGCTTCCATCTGCAATTTCCGGGATAGGTTTGACTACCCCTGGAACACTTGATATCATATCTTTTAGTTTCTACAGTTCTCTGGCCATAGCATGGTTGATACCTGTATCCTGCATGAATCCATGGTTAGTGGTATGAGAATTATTAAAAGTGTTACCTCCCATCGGGTTCAAGTTAGGAACATTGGATGTGAATCCATATTACTGGGATTCTGGGATGATGGAGGGACCAGTGGAAGCAATGGTCTGCATCGGAATAAAATCTCCTTGATGGACATCTGGACTTCCTGTTTGCAAATTCTTCAAGGATCCTGGTATCTGAAGGGATCCCTGAACATGAGATGATCCTGGAACGAAGGAGGATCCTTGAACCTGGGATAATCCTGGAACGAAGGAGGATCCTTGAACCTGGGATAATCCTGGAACGAAGGAGGATCCTGAGTTCATGAAGGATCCCATATGCTGAGTATAGGATCCTGCCGGTTGGAAATATGATCCTGATGCCTGAGTCACTACTGCTGGGCCGAAATGCACTCCTCTTAATCCACCCATATGTTGAATGTCTGGGGCCTCTGATGGCTGAGAAGTAATCATCGGAGTATCAAAATTCAAAGGTTTGGGCATTAGTGGGGAATGATCCTCTGCCGTTTTCTTTTGCCTTTTGAGATCTCCGATTTCCTTGAGGATCCTGTCATTAGTTTCATCCTGCTGCTGCATACGATCCCTCATCTGCAAAATCAAAGTAAATATATCACTAGTACTGGGAGCAGAAGAAGTTAGAGCAGAAGATGAAGGTTTAGAGAAGATAGGAGTTGGTCTCTTCTCAGCATTTTTCTGAGATCCAGCTGGTGGTGGAGGCAAAGGTGGAATGCCATTAGATGAATTGACTGCAGACATCGCTGTGGAAGTATTCTTCAACGATGAAGCCATGCAACACTTCCGGAATGATCACCAACAGAAAAAATTTCTTATGAATGAAGCACCAATTGCCCCACGGTGGGCGCCAAACTGTTTTGGTCAAAAATCACACAAGGATAATGCAACCAAATTCTTTGTAAACGGGGAATGATGCTTGGTATGATGAACAAAGATAAGGATCACTATAATGAAAATTGCACAAGTGACACAAGGATTTATACGAGGAAAAAGCCCTTGATCAATGAATGATCTCCGGCATAAAAAACCTCGGGTGATGGAAACTACCGATCACCAAACTTCAATATAACAAACAATGTTTACAACTTCGGACGGTAACGAGCTAGGTACAAGGATCACTATAGTATCGTATGCTAAAGCGTGTGAGAAAATGTGTTGTGTCTTCCGAATGTTCAAGAGTGCCATTTATACAAGTGTGTGTGGTTCTATTTTAGGCAAATCACCTAACTACTAGCTCGTTACTCCTTTAGAAATAGAAGTAAATTTAGCCTAATTAATTTCCCTTGAATTGTGCTGAGTTTCCATATTATCCATAACGTCCATCTTTGATTATGCATGTGCGAAATTAGCGTGACAGATTCCTTGTTTACGTTGCTAAGACCAGGCCCAACTCGTAATTCCTGCAAAACAACATTAAATCCAAAAAGAACAATCGTTAGTATGAGGATCCTTAGGATGATCCATGATCCTGATCCTGGAGCTCTTCTGAGGATCACTATCTGCCAAAGAATCAAGGATCACTTGTTAGGATACCAAGTAAGGATCATAGGTCATAAAAATCCAGCCCTAACAGAGATAGACCCATCCGAACATCCAGTGTCTCCGAAGGAAAAGTCATAAATTTGATGAGGATGATCGTGTTGACATTCAGGATCCTCATCATGATGGTTTAGTTATCACTCTTTTCATTTCTAACCATTTTGTCCACAGGATCCTTATAGACGGAGGAAGCTCTGTGAACATTATCCAGCTTGATGTTCTAAAGAAGATGGGTATCCCTGAGTCCGATATTATACCAAGATCATCTGTGCTCGTGGGATTCAGTGGCGAAACTAAGAATACTTTGGGGGACATTAAACTCCCAATATATATCGAAGGCCTACATTCTTATCAAAAATTTTGTGTTATTGATTGTTTATCTTGTTGTAATGTTATCCTTGGCAGGCCTTGGATACACGATATGAAGGCAGTCCCATCCACCTACCATCAATGTGTGAAGCTCCCTAGTCCTTGGGAATAGTAAAGATTGATAGTGATCAACAAGAGGCTAAAAACTGTTACACTTCATCGATGAAACCAGCCTCAAAGTCTAGGGAACAATAGCAATCAAAGTATCCTCCAAGGGATGTCTTGGAGGCAAGAGAGCAGGATGTAGTAGAAATCCTCATGGATCCTGGTGATCCTGAATCCAAAATCTATATCGGATCAGGGATCCTTGGCAAAATGAAAGAAGACCTCATATCCTTCCTTAAAAGGAGGAAAACTACCTTTGCATGGAAACATGAGGATATGACAGGTATATCTAAGGATATTATCACTCACAAACTTGGCATTGACAGGTCATTCAAACCAATCCATCAGAAAAGGAGGAAGTTTGCACCAGAAAGAAATGCCATTATCCAGGAAGAGGTAGAGAAATTGCTCTGAGCAGGTATGATTAGAGAGGTCAACTATCCAAGATGGTTGGCCAATGTGGTTGTTGTTCAAAAGAAAAATGGAAAGTGGAGGGTATGTGTCGATTTCACAGATTTAAATAAGGCATGTCCCAAGGATCCTTTCCCATTACCCCACATTGACTCCATGGTGGATGCAACGGCGGGTCATGAATTGTTGACTTTTATGGATGCTTCATCTGGATTTCAACAAATTCAGATGGAACCATCTGATCAAGAGGATACGGCCTTTATGACTCCAATCGGTATATATTGTTATATTGCTATGCCATTTGGACTAAGGAATGCAGGTGCAACTTATCAAAGGCTGGTAAATATGATGTTCAAGGATCATATTGGACAAACTATGGAGGTTTACATAGATGATATGGTGGTAAAATCCAGAAAGGCTGAGGATCACCTAAGGGACTTGGAGGAAGCATTCGATATCCCTGACAAATATAATATGAAACTTAATCTTTCAAATTGTCACTTTGGTGTTAAAGCAGGTAAATTCTTAGGATATATGGTGACAAAGAGAGGTATTGAAGCCAGCCCGGAACAAATCAAAGCTTTAGTGAATATCAAATCTCCTGCCAATGCTAAGGATGTCCAAAGGCTAACAGGCAGGATCGCAGCTTTGAACAGATTTATATCCAAATCCTCAGAGAAATGCAAGGAATTCTATGATATCCTAAGGAAGAACAAGAAATTTGAGTGGACTGAGAAGCATGAAAGTGCCTTAAAAGCTCTCAAGGATTACCTATCCTCAGCCCCGGCCTTGATGAAACCAGAAAAAGGAGATGTACTATCCTTATATCTTGCAGTATCCTTAAAAGCAGTAAGTGCAGTCCTTGTTAAGGATCACGAAGGTACACAACATCCTGTCTATTATGTAAGTAAGAGTTTACTTAATGCCGAATCCAGGTATTCACACCTAGAAAAGCTTATCCTTGCTTTAATTATGGCATCTACTAAATTAAGACATTATTTTGAAACTCATGCTATTATTGTTAAAACTAATTTTCCAATTAAGAATGTCCTCTGGAAACCTGAAATGTCAGGAAGGATGGCTAAGTGGGCAGTGAAGCTTAGTGCATATGATATAAGATATGAGCCCAGGACAGCCATTAAATCCCAAGCATTAGCTGACTTTGTGGCAGATTTCAGTAGTGATTTGCAAAAGGAAGCTGAATTGGAAGTCCAACACCTAGAGGAGACCAAGGATCCTTGGATACTCTATACTGATGGATCCTCAAATGTCAAAGGCACAGGGCTTGGCATACTACTAAAATCGCCACACGGGGACATAATACCCCACTCTATAGCTTGTGAGTTCCAAACCACTAACAATGAGGCCGAATATAAAGCCTTGATAGCTGGTTTGCAAATTGCTAAGCATATGGGGATCGGGTATCTTGAGGTACATGTAGATTCATTGCTAATCACCAATCACTTTAATGGATCCTATGCTGTTAAAGGTGAAAAACTAACCAAATATTTAGAGATAGTCAAAGAATTGGCACTCTCTTTTGTTTCCTTTAGTTTGACACAGGTACCAAGGGAAGCAAATACAGAAGCTGATGCATTGGCTAATTTAGGATCATCTTTGAAGATCCCGAAGGATATAAGTATCCCCATTATCCATATCCTGGCTCCTGCCATCGAGGATCATTTGGCCATGGAAATAGGAGAGGATCCAGCCAATCATGAGATACTTACAACATGGAGAGATTCCTACAGGAGAAAACCCTAGAGCTTTCAAAGTTAAGGTATCTCAATTCACAATTTTAAACAATATGTTGTATAAGCGATCTCTTGCAGGACCATATTTAAGATGCATTGAGGATCCTGAAATCCAAGAAGTTCTAAAAGACTTCCATGAAGGAGATTGTGGAAACCACACTGGGGGCAAGGCATTATTCTCAATGATCCTGAGGAAAGGATACTACTGGCCAACTATGAAAAGAGATGCTGTGGAATATGCTAAGAAGTGTGATCCTTGTCAGAGATACAGCAATATCCTTCATCAGCCGGCCGAATTTTTGCATCCCATATCCTCCTCTTGGCCATTTATGAGATGGGGTATGGATATAGTTGGTAAGCTCCCTAAGGCACCTGGTGGAAAAGTGTTCATGCTTGCTATGACTGATTACTTCTCCAAGTGGATAGCGGCTGAAGCTTTTGCCCAAGTCAGAGAAAAGGAAGTTATATCCTTCATTAAAAGAAATATTATTACTAGATTCGGTATCCCTTCTGAAATTATATGTGATAATGGTTCCCAATTTATTGGGGGCAGCACTACTAACTTTTGTGACAGCTGGGGGATTAAGATAATAACATCAACACCAGTCCACCCACAAGCTAATGGTCAGGCAAAATCATCCAACAAGATCATCATCAACAATTTGAAGAAGAAGCTTGGATCTAAAAAAGGGAAATGGGCAGAAGAACTACCTTATGTGCTTTGGGCGGATAGGACAACCCCCAAGAACGCTACAGGCCAGACTCCATTCTCTTTGGTATTTGGAGCAGAATCAGTGATCCCTACAGAAATGGTGGTTCCAACTGCTAGAATAAGTATCCGTGATCCTGAGGAAAATGATGAGAACTTGGTTCAAGACCTGGATACTATAGAAGAAATCAAGGATCTGGCTAGGATAAGGATAGCCAGTTATCAACAAAGAATGGCTGGTGCTTACAACAAAAATGTCAGGATCAGGAAGTTTCAAATTGGTGATATGGTGTTAAGGAAATCATTTCAGAATACCACCAATCCTGCTGATGGAAAATTGGCACCAAAATGGGAAGGCCCTTATTTGATTGAAGCTGAGGCAGGAAAGGGGGCATATCGATTGCTGACCATGGAAGGTGATTTGCTACCAAGAGCCTGGAATGCTGTCCACTTGAAGAAATATTTCATGTGAATAGGATCCTCATAGATCACATGATCCATACATCATGAGTATCCTTGAAGGATCCTTAAAGCACCAATGATCCTTACTGTGGTAAACATCCTAATTTTGAACTATTTCATTCCCTTACTTTCTCACCTATGGATAAGGATCCTGCATCCTTTATCCGCTTCTCACGTGATTCTGAGTTTTGAAAGTTCAGGTATCCTTAGCAAAATGTTGGTTATCCACAGAAGTAACCAGTCAATTGGGTTTGACCCCAGTTATTTGGGCTTGACCCCAGTTCCGCCTGTAGCGCATGATGATCCTGGTATAGTTCATGGCAGTGGGACCAGTACTCGCTTTAGGGGTTGATAATTCCATTGTACTGGCTATACCTAGGATCCTACGTATAATGGTAGACGTACCATACATCCGTTCCTAAGGCTTCTAACGTTTTCACGTTAGCTAAGGTTTTGGCATTTTCATGTCACTAAGTTTGGATAGTCGCCAGTTAGGGCCATACTCCAGTCTACATACGATCCTTGGGCTTGTCCCCAGTTATCCTTGGGCTTGTCCCCAGTTATCCTTGGGCTTGTCCCCAGTTATCCTTGGGCTTGTCCCAGTTGCTAACTTTTATCTTATAATTGGCTTAGTCCCAAGTTATGTTCTATTTCAGGTCTTTGAAGTTAAACAACCAAGGATCCTTGATCCTTACTTCTCTCTAAGGTTTGTCTTGTAGTTATCCTAGTTATGGTATTAAGAGTTAGGATCCTAACTTGGATCCTCAGGTATGATCCTTAACCATTTTAATTTTGTTCATTGTTTATTTGAATAACCCTTGTAATTTGACAACTAAACCTGTGATCCATAAAATATACTATTTTTTGGGATTTTTCAACTGTAGGATATTTGATCCTGGATCATATCCTAAATATTTTCTATCTTACTTATCCAAGATTTCTTATTTAGATAAGTATACATCAAAACAATTGAAAAATTAAAGAAGACAAACAAGGATAACAACACAAGATAAGCCAAAAAAGATTATAGTTATTTTATTAACAAAGATTAAACCACCAAAAGCTGTCAAGATTGCCAACCCACGTTTCTACCAGCAAAACGTGGCCCGTCCACATGGGTTGGCAACGGGTGTCCGTTGTTTGTGCGGTCTTAGCATGCAGGTAAAGGCGGGAGGATCACAATGGCTTCATCCCCCAAACAGAGGATCCCTCCACCATTTGCAATCCTACCTATTGTCTAAAGGATCCGGGATTCTTAACCCTAAAACTATTGTTCAAGTACCAACCGACAATTGTTCAACAAAAACAACCATCAAAACAAAAAAAAATTGGGCTCCGGCTATGTCTAGAAATGTCCATCATTGCCCAATCACAAAGCCTACACCTTCGCTGCATCACCACCACCAGCTCCACTTGCTTCACCACCTTGATCCTTGCCACTGCTTCCAGCCTCGATCGTCAGGATCTCCTCAGCCTCCTCCTCATCATCCAGTTCAGCTAGCCTTGCCTTCCAGCCTTCCATGTCCCAGGTGCTCCTATCAAAGTCAGGATCCTGAGCTTCCAAGGCCATCTGTAGTTTGGTATTGTACATCGCTATGGCGGCAGAGACTTTGGCATCCTCGGTGATCTCATGCTTTTCATAGTGAGCATTGATCAACACCTTAGCCGTCTCGTTTTTGGCAATCTGGAGATCCTTCTGGAGGTCGGCAATCTTGAGATCCTTAAGCAGTGCAACCTGTTGGAGGTCAGCAATCTTCCTATCCTGATCCTCAACGCTGCCCACGTAATCCTCAATCTCAGCAAATTTCTGCAAAGAGGATAAAGGATAGTTCAAGACCAGGTGATCCTCAAACAAGCAGGATATACAAGCAGGGACGGTGATCCTTACCTCATTGAAGTACTCAAGGAATTGTTGGCGGATCAAGGACAGACCTTGCAGATCCTCAGCTTCAGAGGCTTTTCTTTTCTTGCCTCCCCTTCCCTTGGAAGGTGCCTTGGGGATTGAAGCAGTTGGACTAGCAGGAGTCTTCTTCTTGGAGAATCTGACATTGGCGAGATCAGTGACACTGAATTTGGAGGCAGACTTTGAGGATTTTCCAGCACCTGCACAAACAAAACAAGATAAGTATCCTTATCCTACTTATATTTAAATGTTTATTAGAATTTTTAACAGGATACTTACTAGACATCGTGACAGAACCTGAGGATACCTCTTGTGAATCCTGGATGGTTGTCTTGAATGATCTTATTTCAGGATTGAGTCTTCTAAAGGCAGCAAGCCTCTCTTTGGCAGCAGGAGACAGTTTGAGGTGTGAGACGGTAACAGCTGCATAACAAAGAATAAAAGGGTGTTAGTGATCCTCATACAAAAGGAGACTGTCTGGTGATCCTTCTCAGGATCCTCTATCCTACCATGGGTGGCCCATTTTCTTGGTAGATCCTCTCCATTGGGGATAGTATCTCTTCTGACAAAGAAGAAACGCCGTTTTCAGTTGGTGTCGTTCTTGGTGGCTTTAAAGATTGGGTGTTCTTCACCAGGTCTACGTTTGAACAAGTATCGGTGGGATCCAAAGGTGGTGAGATCATACATCTCGCCCAGCTCTGACATTCCTAGGTCAATCCCCTCCTGCTCAATGATCCTTTCAAGGGTATACAAAACCCTCCAGATCATTGGCATGGCTTGGATATAAGAAATGCCAGTAAGAGAAAAGAAGGACTGGGTAAAGGCCGGGAAAGGATAGGTGTATCCTATGGTGAACGGAGTAACAGGGAAGGCAACCCATGTTTCAGAAATGTGATCGCTCAGGGCAGTGGGATCGAAGGATTTAAACACGGTATCCGCAGGGAAGCAATAGCGGATCCTATTGATCTGAGGATCAGAAAAACAGCAGCGTTCCTTTATGGAATCTTTGATGATTCCTTGACCTTTGAGAGGGCTGTTCTGTCACACCCCCAAAATCCACACGCGGAGTATCACCGCTTGGGAGCGTGACTGACCAGGATCAAGCCACCAATCATATTGAACATGTAATTAATATTAAGTAAAATAAATGTAAACCATTCATTCAATACGATAGGTGTTCAAAACATAACCATAGTTTCAAAGTGTAGCGGAAGCATAGTAAATAAACCAACAATAGTTAATAGTTTTAAATGTCATAATAGTTCAACGTAGAAACCACGATCCTTGCCCACAACGACCCGCTTCTCCAGTGCAAGCTCCAAGTACCTAACGATCTGCAAGGCATGTAACAGAATGATCAACAAACTAGTTGAGCGAGTTCACAGTAAGTAAATGCGTAACAGTAAGTAACGGGTGGCTCTACAGGGCCAATAGTAAGTTATACAGGTGGGGGCTTCCCATGTTATGTGACCACTAGACTATTCGTATTATCCCTGTTCTTCGTCCGAGAACAGTAGCGCGTATGAGGTGTGCGTAGGTTTTACGCACGTATCCTTCATAACCGAGGATAGAAGTAAGTAATGCGTACACGTAGGTTTTACGTGCGTGCCTGACATCCGAGGCAGTAATTGGCATGTGACCACGTAGGTGTTATCCCAACCTACGGAACCGTCCTGACATCCGAGGACCATGATAGGTGATAGTCTAGGAAAAGCATATATACGTTCTTAGTCAATGATAACCTTTAACCCATTCCCACAACCCGGGAATCCCATGCCTTAGTAGGAGTGTGAACTCACCTTGGTTTGCTCGGTATGCTAGGTTATGCACTCACAAGTAATTAATCACGTCCTATTGTATGCACGTATAACAAATCAGTTCATGTTCGCAATGATACGCATGCAATCTAATGTCACATAGTGCTTGATAGCCAATACCATGCATCAATCATGTATCACATAACAGTCAGTTTGCATATCGGCACAACACGTATCATTTCACATTTAATCATCAGCTAGTGTACACGAATACAAATGTTAACATTCATCACCAAGCATGGCATGCCAAATAAATCAACATCATTCAAAGTATGTTTATAACCCCCCATTATCTTTCGACCCAACTGTTATCTTTCGACACAACAGTTATCTTTCGACATATTAGTTATCACAGTTATCTTTCGGACCAATTGTTATGTTTCGAACCAAATGTCATCTTTCGACCACGCTGTTATCTTTCGGTCAACATAACTATGTTTCGGTCAATGCTATCCTTCGGTCAACACTACTATGGTTCGGTCAATGCTATCCTTCGGTCAACACTACTATGGTTCGGTCAATGCTATCCTTCGGTCAACACTACTATGGTTCGAAGGACAAGTATCTTTCGGTCACAACAACTATGTTTCGACTAACAAGTATCTTTCGGTCACAACTATGTTTCGAATAACTAATATCTTTCGATAAATATCAGTTACGTTTACTCAAAGTTTCCAAGTTTATCCGTGATTATCGATTAACACAAATTCAAGTATTCGGTTACCTCAGAATCGATCAAACAGGGAGTTTCATATTAAACCTCATGAACCCTAATTTAACCACATGAACAATAATAACACTTAATCATATTATGTTCCGGTTCCATGAACAATAAAAATTCCGAATTGCATAATATCACAGCCGATCCACAAAACATTATCATTAAACATCATCACAACAGATCCGATTAACATACACATCCGATTAACATCCATATCCGATTAACATACATATCCGATTAACATCCATATCCGATTAACATACATATCCGGTTAACATACAAACAACATATTGCAAGACAATTGATAAATCATGAAATCATATACACTCAAAGCATCATCTATTAACATAAACAACATCACACACTAACCGGAAAAATCTGGATTACGGAACGAGATCTTCGAACAGAGAATGGGTCTGCTATGCCGTCACACACACACACTGGAACTAGGGTTTTTGAAATAACTGTCGACTTACATGCATTCACGTATATAAAACGTATCACAGGAATGGGCCAAGCCCATTAGAAAGACTGGGCCGAAAGATGTCGAAGGATAGAGTCCTTGGTCGAAGGATATGTTTCGTGATCCTTCGAACCGAAAGTTGATCCTTCGAATCGAAGGTTATCTTTCGTGATCCTTCGATCTGTAAGTCATGTTTCGTGATCCTTCGAAGGTTGGACCTATCCTTCGAAGGATCTTTGTGTTTCACACTAACAAGTTCACACATTTAACAAGTTTCACAAATACAACCAAACAATCAAACCATAAATAACTTCATGGTAATCAGTACATGATCGTGCAATAAATACGAAATAGAAATTTTGGAAATTTGAGTTGTCACATTATCCCCAACTTAAAAGAAATTTCGTCCCGAAATTTGGTACGCACTCACTGAGGAAGCTAGGTAAGTTACATCGTTCACTGGTTTTCCTGGGGTGTCACATCATCCCCCCGTTGATTTGGAATTTCGTCCCGAAATTCAGTAGTAGTAGCTTCAGCCTCAGAAGTGGATGCATTGGTTTCGAATAGCTGGGGGTACTTTTCTTTCATCTGGTCTTCGCGTTCCCAGGTATACTCTGGGCCACGCTGGGAGTTCCAACGAACTCGAACAAGAGGGATTCTCTTGTGTTTGAGGACCTTAACATCCCGGTCCGTGATTTCAACTGGTTCCTCGACGAACTGCAACCGCTCGTCGATAGTGAGTTCCTTAAAAGGAACTATAAGGGTCTCATCTGATAGGCATTTCTTCAGATTCGACACGTGAAATACATTGTGAACTCTGTCACACCCCCAAAATCCACCTGCGGAGTATCACCGCTTGGGAGCGTGACTGACCAGGATCAAGCCACCAATCATATTGAACATGCATATAGTATTAAGTAAGATAAAAGAAAAACCATCCGTTCAATACAAAAGGTGTTCAAAACATGTTATTGTTTTAAAGTGTAGCGGAAGCATAGTAATAATCCAACAATAGTAAATAGTTCAAATGTTATAATAGTTCAGCATAGAAACCACGAATCCTTGTCCACAACGACCCGCTTCTCCAGTGCAAGCTCCAAGTACCTAACGATCTGCAAGGCATGTAACAGAATGGTCAACAAACTAGTTGAGCGAGTTCACATAAAGGAAATGCGTAATAGTAAGTTCATTTGTAATAGGTGGCTCTACTGGGCCGTTTGTATATTTTACTGTGGTGGTGTTCCACGTTTTCCTGTGGTGGTGTTCCACGTTTTCCTGTGGTGGTGTTCCACGTTTTCCTGTGGTGGTGTTCCACGTTTTCCTGTGGTGGTGTTCCACGTTTTCCTGTGGTGGTGTTCCACGTTTTCCTGTGGTGGTGTTCCACGTTTTCCTAACCACTAGACTACTCGTAGCTATAGGTATCCTTCACAACCGAGGATAGTGATGTGGTAGTCTAGTCATAGTGTCAATAGAGTATCTAATCAACCTTTCAATCCCATTCCCAACACCCCGGGAACCCCATGCCTTGGTAAGAGTGTGAACTCACCTTGGTTTGCTCGGTATGCTAAATAAGTGCTCACAGTTAATTAATCACGTCCTATAGTATACACATGTAGCAAATCAGTTCATGCTCGAAATGTTACGCATGCAATTAATTGTTCACATAGCAGTCGGTTTGCATAACAGCACAACACGTATTTTTGCACGAAGACAATGTTAACGTTCATCACTAAGCATGGCATGCCAATTCAATCAAGCATATATTCAATCAGTCAAAGCATGTTATCACAATTATGTTTCGACACAGTTATCTTTCGACACACAAATCAGGTTTCGGTCAACACACTATCTTTCGGTCAACCTATTATCTTTCGGTCAACATACTATCGTTCGGTCAACATGTTATCCTTCGGTCAACAATTATGTTTCGACCAATATGTTATCTTTCGGTCAACAATTATGGTTCGACCAATATGTTATCTTTCGGGTAGCAAGTAACACACACAACACAATATCCTAGGTCCCTTGGCTTATGTGGTGCCGTCCAAAATCAACCAATAATTATCATTTTCGTCTAACTAGGGTGCACAGTGGATATGGGCGGCCCAAACCTCCTAACCGCTCCAATAGTAATCGGCCACAACATTAGTTTAATTGATAGTTTTGTCTCTTGTCAAGTAGTACATATTGGTGAGGGTTTAGTCAAATGTCAACTCACTGACCAAATTGTCATATCACATTTATGGATTTAGTATGCCCACATAACCCACCAAATTGTCATATCACCTTTTTCAATTACCCATGTGCATACTAGGTGTTTCACTAACAGTAATCACATGCCTAGTTCTTTGTATCATGCAAACCATAATTCTTAATTTTCATAGGCAGCCAAGGACATCAGGTTAAAGTTTCGCATACAATATCATTACTACACCATTCAATCCCATCCTTCTAGGTAAAGCATATTGACAAACTGAATATGTGGATCGATAATCATGAGTATGTAACATAATACTAAATGACACACACACATAAACGAATTAACACGAGCAGTATATACACATATCAAGATCATACATGTACCCACAAGCATGATTAATAAAATTGATCAATCAACAGTAATCACTAACCAATGATGTTACGAGAGAGAGGGATGGTTTTCTTGCCCACTGCCGTCGAGTACTTAGGGAGTAAGATAATTAGGGTTTGTTGAATAAGGTTTGCTATTGTAATTGTGGGGGTAAAGAAATAGATACGTGATGTTATATTATAACTCCAACCCTACATAAGTGGGCCGATGGAGGTTTATTATACAAATAATGAAGTGGGCCGGCTCATGGTTACTACATCACTCACTATTTGGGCCGGTTATGTGTTCCACACAAAAACAGTGATGTGGGCCGCACATGTGTTGGATTCGCTCCCATACGTTACGTGTGATGTTTCGCTCCGGTATGATAACACGTTTAGACGTGTCGCAGGTCGAATAAATAAGCTAAAACAAGAACAAGAAAGTTACAAAACCGAAAATGCTAACCTTGAAACTTCGAGTTGTCACATCATCCCCAACTTAAAGGAAATTTCGTCCCGAAATTTGGTACGCACTCACTGAGGAAGCTAGGTAAGCTGTATCGTTTACTGGTTTTCCTGGGGTGTCACATCATCCCCCCGTTGATTTGGAATTTCGTCCCGAAATTCCGCAGTAGTAGCTTCAGTCTCGGTAGTGGTTGCACGGTTTTCGAATAACTGAGGGTACTTTTCTGTCATCTGGTCTTCACGTTCCCAGGTGTACTCTGGGCCACGTCGGGAGTTCCAACGAACTCGAACAAGAGGGATTCTCTTGTGTTTGAGGACCTTAACAATCCGGTCCGTGATTTCAACTGGTTCCTCGACGAACTGCAACCGCTCGTCGATAGTGAGTTCCTTAAAAGGAATGATGAGGGTCTCATCTGACAGGCACTTCTTCAGATTCGACTCGTGAAATACGTTGTGAACTGCACCGAGTTCAGCTGGTAGGTTCAATCTGTAGGCTGCTGAGCCTATTCGTTCTATAATCTCGAATGGTCCGACATACCGCGGATTGAGTTTTGCCTCGTTTGCCAAAACGAACCACACCCTTCCAGGGTGAGACTTTAAGTAATACCCGGTCCCCGACCTGAAATTCTAATGGCTTTTTACGCTTATCCGCGTAGGCTTTCTGGCGGTCGCGTGCTGCCGCCATGCGTTGTCGTATCTGTGCAATCTTTTCTGTGGCGTCCACTACAATCTCTGGACCCGTAATCTGACTATCCCCCACCTCTGCCCAACAGAGAGGTGACCGGCATTTACGCCCGTACAATGCCTCGAATGGTACGGCTTGTATGCTGGTATGGTAACTGTTGTTGTATGAAAACTCCACTAAAGGGAGGTGCTTTTCCCAGCCGTTGCCGAAATCGAGAACACACGCTCGAAGCATGTCTTCTAAAGTTTGAATCGTGCGCTCAGACTGCCCATCCGTCTGAGGGTGATATGCTGTACTCATATCTAAACGAGAGCCAAACGCTTTGTGCATCGCTCGCCATAGCTCTGACGTGAATCGTGCATCCCGATCCGAAATAATGGAAGTGGGTACTCCGTGCCTCGAAACAACTTCTTTCAAGTAGATGTCTGCTAAGGTGAAAAACTTATCCGTTTCCTTGATAGCCAAGAAGTGAGCAGACTTTGTGAGTCGATCAACTATGACCCATATTGTATCGTTTCCCCGCTGAGATCTAGGTAAACCTGTAACAAAATCCATGGAAATTTCTTCCCATTTCCATTACGGTATACTAGGTTGTTGTAGTAGCCCTGCCGGTTTCTGATATTCGACCTTGACTCTCGCACAAGTCAAACATTTGCCAACCTAAGTGGCGATGTGGGCCTTCATACTTGGCCACCAGTATGTTGTTTTGATATCGTGGTACATTTTATCTGCCCCTGGATGTACCGAGTAGCGAGACTTGTGCGCTTCATCCATCACATGTTCGCGTAAACCGCCATAAAGTGGGACCCAAATACGCCCCGTTACATAGTAGGCGCCGTCTTCCTTTTGTTCCATGCGTTGCCTTGAGCCGCGTAAGGCTTCAGCTTTGACGTTGTCAGGCTTAAGTGCTTCAATCTGAGCTGCTCGTATCTGTGCAGGAAGACTAGACTGAATAGTAAGCTGTAGCGCTCGCACGCGCTTCGGTAGAGTGTCTTTCCGACTGAGGGCATCAGCCACAACATTGGCCTTGCCTGGATGATACTTGATGGCGCATTCGTAGTCGTTCAGAAGTTCAACCCACCTTCGTTGACGCATATCCAAATCCTTTTGCTTAAGAATATGCGCGAGACTCCTGTGATCGGTGTAAATCGTGCACCTGGTACCGTACAGGTAGTGTCGCCATATCTCAAGCGCGAAAACAACAGCTCCCAGCTTTAAATCGTGCGTCGTGTGGTTCCGTCCATGAATCTTGAGTTGTCGCGAAGCGTAAGCTATAGTCTTATCTTGTTGCATCAAAACGCAACCAAGACCCTGTGTCGATGCATCACAATAGACCACGAAGTGCTGCTCGTGCTCCTCCTGACTCTTGGAGTAGATCAGAATGTCGTCGATGGAGTCAAGGTCAATTTGTCTAGGTAAGGTTTGCACACTCTGTACGTAATGTCCATAAATACGGCGGGTGTGTTCAATAATATCAAACCATCTATCACAGCAATCATAAAATATAGTAGTTAAAGTAATTCATAAAACCCAAAACATTTGATGTTCAAACCAAACTTTGTTCGAATAGCGGAAACATAAAAATGAAAAACCCAAAAAGAAATCATAAGTTCAATTAGCGTTCATTGCGTCTCCTCCTCCTAACATGAAAACTCGACCTCTTGCCTCGTTGCCATTGTTATTGTTGTTTCCCCCGTTGTTGTCGTTGTTCCCGTTGCCCTGGTTATTGTTGTGGTTCTGATTCTGGTTCAACTGGGGACAATCGCGTTTGTAATGACCTTCTGCCCCACACTGGAAACATCCCCGATTTCCACGCTGTGGCTGCTGCTGCTGGTTCTGTGGAGCTGGCGGTGGGAGTTGCTGGTTCTGGTTTGCTGGCCGTGGACTCCTACAGTCTTTGGCCTCATGACCCATCTTGAGGCATCTTTGACAACGAACCTTATTACACTGGCCACTGTGATGTTTGTTGCAGGTGTTGCACTTCGGAAGGTTTCCTCGATACCCTCCCTGTCTGTGGCTGCTAGAGGAGTGCTGACTGGGACTCTGATAGCTGTCTGTCTTTCGCTGTTGGGCTTGTGACTGTACTGATGCTGACCCCTTGCTAGAATCCCCATCCCATTCTCTCTTACTTCCGCTGGGAGTAGCAAGTGTAGTAGAAGCAGTGGCGGTAGCGGTAGCACTGATACGCTTTGGCAGTTTGCCCTGGTCTACTGCCTGATCTGTGATGCGGTGAGCGAGACGCTGAATTTCTTGAATGTTGTTGAGGTTAGCCGACGTCACGTGGCTCTGAATCTCTGGCGCCAAACCCTTGAGATACAACTCGATGCGCTTGTATGGAGGGTCTACCATAGTTGGGCACAACACAGCCAACTCATTTGACCTTTTGGTGTAAGCTTCGATTTCCGAACCAACCATCTTCAGATTATACAACTCATCCTCCAACTTGTGGATGTCTTCTCTTGTGCAATATTCCCTCTTAATCAGTTCTTTGAATTCATTCCAGGGTGTGGCGTTAGCAGCTGCCAACCCTAAAATCTGTACTTGCGCATTCCACCAGGTGAGCGCAATCCCTTCAAGTGTGCCAGTGGCGAACTTCACCCTGCGAGCCTCAGGGCATTCACACATTTCGAAAACCGACTCGAGCTTTTCAAACCAGTGGAGGAGTCCAACTGCTCCTTCCGTGCCACTGAACGAGCTAGGACGACAGTCCATGAAATTCTTGAAAGTGCACCCAGGTTGTTGCTGAGCGGGTTGACCTATTGTGTACGAATAGGGCAAAGTTAAGTACGAGAATTAATGTAGGATCTAAAGATCCTAGTGTCTATACGGCAGGGTATACTACCTGCTTGGGCGGCTGCAACTGCCGCAGCAACGAGAGCCTCTAGCTGGGCTTGCGTCATGGTAATTCGTGCGGCCATTGATCTTCACATCAAAGGCAACATAAGTGAGAAAGGTTCGCGAATAGTGCGATGACAGAAGAGTGTAAGCACATAAGTATCTCATGCAATAACAAGTTGTGAGCAAGGTAATGTAAGCATACTACGAGCAAAGTTCTATGCAATTCTAGCATGTAGGCAATAAACATAAACCTTATTACCTAGAAAGTCGAGTCTTGCACGTGGAGCGAAGCGTCGTTGTGGATCGTTGAGAGCACTGTTCTGGTTATAGTCTGGTTTTAATAAAAACGTTTTCCCATATTAAAACCAAGTTCTCTATAACCAATGGTTCTGATACCAATCTGTCACACCCCCAAAATCCACCTGCGGAGTATCACCGCTTGGGAGCGTGACTGACCAGGATCAAGCCACCAATCATATTGAACATGCATATAGTATTAAGTAAGATAAAAGAAAAACCATCCGTTCAATACAAAAGGTGTTCAAAACATGTTATTGTTTTAAAGTGTAGCGGAAGCATAGTAATAATCCAACAATAGTAAATAGTTCAAATGTTATAATAGTTCAGCATAGAAACCACGAATCCTTGTCCACAACGACCCGCTTCTCCAGTGCAAGCTCCAAGTACCTAACGATCTGCAAGGCATGTAACAGAATGGTCAACAAACTAGTTGAGCGAGTTCACATAAAGGAAATGCGTAATAGTAAGTTCATTTGTAATAGGTGGCTCTACTGGGCCGTTTGTATATTTTACTGTGGTGGTGTTCCACGTTTTCCTGTGGTGGTGTTCCACGTTTTCCTGTGGTGGTGTTCCACGTTTTCCTGTGGTGGTGTTCCACGTTTTCCTGTGGTGGTGTTCCACGTTTTCCTGTGGTGGTGTTCCACGTTTTCCTGTGGTGGTGTTCCACGTTTTCCTAACCACTAGACTACTCGTAGCTATAGGTATCCTTCACAACCGAGGATAGTGATGTGGTAGTCTAGTCATAGTGTCAATAGAGTATCTAATCAACCTTTCAATCCCATTCCCAACACCCCGGGAACCCCATGCCTTGGTAAGAGTGTGAACTCACCTTGGTTTGCTCGGTATGCTAAATAAGTGCTCACAGTTAATTAATCACGTCCTATAGTATACACATGTAGCAAATCAGTTCATGCTCGAAATGTTACGCATGCAATTAATTGTTCACATAGCAGTCGGTTTGCATAACAGCACAACACGTATTTTTGCACGAAGACAATGTTAACGTTCATCACTAAGCATGGCATGCCAATTCAATCAAGCATATATTCAATCAGTCAAAGCATGTTATCACAATTATGTTTCGACACAGTTATCTTTCGACACACAAATCAGGTTTCGGTCAACACACTATCTTTCGGTCAACCTATTATCTTTCGGTCAACATACTATCGTTCGGTCAACATGTTATCCTTCGGTCAACAATTATGTTTCGACCAATATGTTATCTTTCGGTCAACAATTATGGTTCGACCAATATGTTATCTTTCGGGTAGCAAGTAACACACACAACACAATATCCTAGGTCCCTTGGCTTATGTGGTGCCGTCCAAAATCAACCAATAATTATCATTTTCGTCTAACTAGGGTGCACAGTGGATATGGGCGGCCCAAACCTCCTAACCGCTCCAATAGTAATCGGCCACAACATTAGTTTAATTGATAGTTTTGTCTCTTGTCAAGTAGTACATATTGGTGAGGGTTTAGTCAAATGTCAACTCACTGACCAAATTGTCATATCACATTTATGGATTTAGTATGCCCACATAACCCACCAAATTGTCATATCACCTTTTTCAATTACCCATGTGCATACTAGGTGTTTCACTAACAGTAATCACATGCCTAGTTCTTTGTATCATGCAAACCATAATTCTTAATTTTCATAGGCAGCCAAGGACATCAGGTTAAAGTTTCGCATACAATATCATTACTACACCATTCAATCCCATCCTTCTAGGTAAAGCATATTGACAAACTGAATATGTGGATCGATAATCATGAGTATGTAACATAATACTAAATGACACACACACATAAACGAATTAACACGAGCAGTATATACACATATCAAGATCATACATGTACCCACAAGCATGATTAATAAAATTGATCAATCAACAGTAATCACTAACCAATGATGTTACGAGAGAGAGGGATGGTTTTCTTGCCCACTGCCGTCGAGTACTTAGGGAGTAAGATAATTAGGGTTTGTTGAATAAGGTTTGCTATTGTAATTGTGGGGGTAAAGAAATAGATACGTGATGTTATATTATAACTCCAACCCTACATAAGTGGGCCGATGGAGGTTTATTATACAAATAATGAAGTGGGCCGGCTCATGGTTACTACATCACTCACTATTTGGGCCGGTTATGTGTTCCACACAAAAACAGTGATGTGGGCCGCACATGTGTTGGATTCGCTCCCATACGTTACGTGTGATGTTTCGCTCCGGTATGATAACACGTTTAGACGTGTCGCAGGTCGAATAAATAAGCTAAAACAAGAACAAGAAAGTTACAAAACCGAAAATGCTAACCTTGAAACTTCGAGTTGTCACAAACTCCACCGAGTTCAGCTGGTAGGTTTAATCTGTAGGCTACTTTGCCAATCTTTTCTAAGATTTCGAATGGTCCGACGTACCGCGGATTCAGTTTGCCTCGTTTACCAAATCGAACCACACCCTTCCAGGGTGAAACTTTCAATAAAACCCGGTCCCCGACCTCAAATTCCAATGGCTTTCTACGCTTGTCCGCGTAGGCTTTCTGACGGTCGCGTGCTGCCGCCATGCGTTGTCGTATCTGCGCAATCTTTTCTGTGGCGTCCACTACAATCTCTGGACCCGTAATTTGACTATCCCCCACCTCTGCCCAACAGAGAGGTGACCGGCATTTACGTCCGTACAATGCCTCGAATGGAGCGGCTTGAATGCTGGTATGATAGCTGTTATTGTATGAAAACTCCACTAAAGGGAGGTGCTTTTCCCAGCCGTTGCCGAAATCGATGACACACGCTCGAAGCATGTCTTCTAGAGTTTGGATAGTTCGCTCAGACTGCCCATCCGTCTGAGGATGATATGCTGTGCTCATGTCTAGTCGTGAGCCGAAGGATTTGTGCATCGCTTGCCAAAGCTCTGACGTGAATCGTGCATCGCGATCCGAAATAATAGAGGTGGGCACTCCGTGCCTCGAAACAACTTCTTTAAGATAGACGTCTGCGAGAGTGGAGAACTTGTCCGTTTCCTTGATCGGCAGGAAGTGTGCAGACTTGGTGAGTCGATCAACTATGACCCATATTGTATCGTTCCCACGCTGAGATCTAGGTAGACCTGTAACAAAATCCATGGAAATTTCTTCCCATTTCCATTGCGGTATCTTAGGCTGCTGAAGTAGACCAGCTGGTTTCTGATATTCAACCTTGACTCTCGCACAGGTTAAGCATTTTCCAACGTACGTAGCGATGTGAGCCTTCATACTAGGCCACCAATAAGTAGTGCTGATGTCGTGGTACATTTTATCCGACCCTGGATGTACCGAATAGCGAGACTTGTGAGCTTCATCCATTACAAGTTCGCGTAAACCGCCATAAAGTGGGACCCAAATACGCCCCGTTACATAGTAGGCGCCGTCTTCCTTTTGTTCCATGCGTTGCCTTGAGCCGCGTAAGGCTTCAGCTTTGACGTTTTCGGGTTTCAGTGCTTCTAACTGAGCAGCTCGTATCTGTGCAGGAAGACTGGACTGAATAGTAAGCTGTAGCGCTCGCACGCGCTTAGGTAGAGTGTCTTTCCGACTGAGGGCATCAGCCACAACATTGGCCTTGCCTGGATGATACTTGATGGCGCATTCATAGTCGTTTAGAAGTTCAACCCATCTCCGTTGACGCATATTACAATCCTTTTGCTTAAGAATATGCTCGAGACTCCTGTGATCGGTGTAAATCGTGCACTTGGTACCGTACAGGTAGTGTCGCCATATCTTAAGCGCGAAAACAACAGCTCCCAGCTCTAAATCGTGCGTCGTGTAGTTCCGTTCATGAACCTTGAGTTGCCGCGAAGCGTAGGCAATAACTTTATCCCGCTGCATCAATACACAACCAAGCCCCTGTATCGATGCGTCACAATAAACCACGAAGTCATCCGTGCCCTCTGGCAATGAGAGAATAGGTGCGCTGCAAAGCCTATCCTTTAAGTACTGAAAAGCGGTCTCTTGCGTATTACCCCATCTGTAAACGACACCTTTCTGTGTTAGCATAGTAAGTGGTTGCGCGATCTTTGAGAAGTCTTTAATAAATCGCCTGTAGTAACCCGCCAAACCCAAGAATTGGCGTATTTCTGTCGGTGTACGTGGTGCTGGCCAGTTTCTGATCGAATCAACCTTGGATGGATCGACATGAATCCCATCCTTGTTCACCACGTGGCCTAAGAAGTGGACTTCACGAAGCCAGAAGTCGCATTTTGAAAACTTTGCGTACAGTTGCTCCTTTCGAAGAAGTTCCAAGATAAGACGTAGGTGTCGCTCGTGCTCTTCCTGACTCTTGGAGTAAATCAAAATGTCGTCGATGAAAACGATAACAAACTTATCAAGATAAGGTTTGCACACCCTGTTCATAAGATCCATGAAGACTGCAGGCGCGTTCGTAAGCCCGAATGGCATGACAAGAAACTCGTAATGACCGTAGCGAGTTCTGAAAGCGGTTTTGGAGACGTCCTCATCCCGGACTCTCAGCTGATGATACCCTGACCTTAAATTAATCTTGGAATAGTAACACGACCCTTGCAACTGGTCGAATAGGTCATCTATGCGCGGAAGAGGATAACGGTTCTTCACCGTCACCTTATTGAGTTCGCGGTAGTCGATGCACATCCTGAACGTACCGTCTTTCTTCTTCACAAATAACACTGGAGCTCCCCAAGGCGAAGAGCTTGGACGAATAAAGCCCTTTTCCAAGAGCTCTTGTAGCTGCTTCGACAGTTCTTCCAGTTCGGTTGGAGCTAAACGATACGGTGCGCGGGCTATTGGTGCTGCTCCAGGAGCTAACTCAATCTGAAACTCGACTTGACGATGAGGAGGTAAACCAGGTAAATCTTCAGGAAACACTTGAGGAAAATCACGCACAACTGGTATATCCTCCAGCTTCTTTTCCTTTGCTGATGCGTCAGTGACAAGTGCCAGAATGGCAGTATGTCCCTTTCGTAAACATTTCTGCGCCTTTAAGAAAGAGATGATGCCAACCACAGCACCACTCTTGTCACCTTGTACTTCGAGAGGTTCTTGACTGGAGCGAGGAATACGAATAACTTTTTCTTTGCATAAGATCTCCGCGTGATGTTGGGATAACCAATCCATACCGATGACGACGTCGAAACTACCCAAAACTATGGGTATGAGATCAATCGAGAAAGTCTGACCCGCTAGAACAATACTACAACCCTTGACTACCTGTGCGGCTTCTACACTTTTACCATTGGCTAGTTCTACGACGTGTTTGGTGTCTAGGGGTGTTGGTGTACGTTTTAATAATTTACTCATTTTCAATGACATATAGCTTGTATCAGCACCCGAATCAAATAAGACAGTAACATAAATATCGTCGAGAAGAAACTTACCCATAACCACATTGGGATCATTCACTGCGTCACCCCGACCTAGCACAAAAGCACGACCCCGAGCTTCGTTGCCATTGTTGTTGTTGTTTCCCCCGTTATTGTTGTTATTGTTCCCGTTGCCCTGATTGTTGTTGTTGTTCTGGTTCCTGTTTAGCTGAGGGCAGTGTCTCTTGATGTGACCTTCAGCACCACAATTATAGCACCCCTTGTTGCCCTGTTGCTGATTCTGCTGTGCCGGTGGCTGCTGCTGATCCTGATTCGCAGGACGAGGGCTTCTACAGTCTTTGGCCTCGTGACCCATCTTGAGGCATCTTTGACAACGGCCCTTGTTACACTGGCCGTTGTGGTGCCTGTTGCAGTTGTTACACTTTGGAAGGTTTCCTCGGTATCCACCCTGCCTGTGGCTACCTGACGACTGCTGGTTAGGGCTTTGATAGTTGCCAGTCTTTCGCTGCTGATTCTGGGACTGAACCGAAATTGATGCTTTGCTTGAATCCCCCTCCCATTTCCTCTTGTTGTCACTGAGGGTAACGGGAGTAGCTGAAGGAGTGACTGTAGCAGTAGCGCTGACGCGCTTAGGCAGTTTATTCTGATCCACTGCCTGATCGGTGATGCGATGAGCGAGACGCTGGATTTCCTGGATGTTGTTGAGGTTAGCCGAGGTAACGTGGCTCTGTATTTCTGGTGCCAAACCTTTGAGATACAACTCAATACGCTTGTATGGAGGGTCCACCATAGTTGGACATAACACAGCCAACTCATTCGATCTCTTGGTGTAAGCTTCGATTTCCGAACCAACCATTTTCAAGTTATACAACTCGTCCTCCAACTTGTGAATGTCTTCTCTAGTGCAGTATTCCCTCTTGATCAGTTCTTTGAAATCATTCCAGGGTGTGGCGTTAGCAGCTGCCAACCCTAAGATCTGCACTTGTGCGTTCCACCAAGTGAGCGCAATCCCTTCAAGTGTGCCAGTGGCGAACTTCACCCTACGAGCCTCAGGGCATTCACACATTTCGAAAACCGACTCGAGCTTTTCAAACCAGTGGAGGAGTCCAACTGCTCCCTCCGTGCCACTGAACGAGCTAGGACGACAATCCATGAAATTCTTGAAGGTGCACCCAGGTTGTTGCTGAGCGGGTTGACCTATTGTGTACGAATAGGGCAAAGTTAAGTACGAGAATTAATGTAGGATCTAAACATCCTAGTGTCTATACTGCAGGGTATACTACCTGCTTGGGCGGCTGCAACTGCCGCAGCAACGAGAGCCTCTAGCTGGGCTTGAGTCATGTTAATTCGTGCGGCCATTGATCTTCACATCAAAGGCAACATAAGTGAGAAAGGTTCGCGAATAGTGCGATGACAGAAGAGTGTAAGCACATAAGTATTCTCATGCAATGACAAGTTGTGAGCAAGGTAATGTAAGCATACTACGAGCAAAGTTCTATGCAAATTCTAGCATGTAGGCAATAAACATAAACCTTAGTACCTAGGAAGTTGAGTCTTGCACGTGGAGTGAAGCGTCGTTGTGGATCGTTGAGAGCACTGTTCTGGTTTTAATAAAAACGTTTTTCCATATTAAAACCAAGTTCTCTATAACCAATGGCTCTGATACCAATCTGTCACACCCCCAAAATCCACACGCGGAGTATCACCGCTTGGGAGCGTGACTGACCAGGATCAAGCCACCAATCATATTGAACATGTAATTAATATTAAGTAAAATAAATGTAAACCATTCATTCAATACGATAGGTGTTCAAAACATAACCATAGTTTCAAAGTGTAGCGGAAGCATAGTAAATAAACCAACAATAGTTAATAGTTTTAAATGTCATAATAGTTCAACGTAGAAACCACGATCCTTGCCCACAACGACCCGCTTCTCCAGTGCAAGCTCCAAGTACCTAACGATCTGCAAGGCATGTAACAGAATGATCAACAAACTAGTTGAGCGAGTTCACAGTAAGTAAATGCGTAACAGTAAGTAACGGGTGGCTCTACAGGGCCAATAGTAAGTTATACAGGTGGGGGCTTCCCATGTTATGTGACCACTAGACTATTCGTATTATCCCTGTTCTTCGTCCGAGAACAGTAGCGCGTATGAGGTGTGCGTAGGTTTTACGCACGTATCCTTCATAACCGAGGATAGAAGTAAGTAATGCGTACACGTAGGTTTTACGTGCGTGCCTGACATCCGAGGCAGTAATTGGCATGTGACCACGTAGGTGTTATCCCAACCTACGGAACCGTCCTGACATCCGAGGACCATGATAGGTGATAGTCTAGGAAAAGCATATATACGTTCTTAGTCAATGATAACCTTTAACCCATTCCCACAACCCGGGAATCCCATGCCTTAGTAGGAGTGTGAACTCACCTTGGTTTGCTCGGTATGCTAGGTTATGCACTCACAAGTAATTAATCACGTCCTATTGTATGCACGTATAACAAATCAGTTCATGTTCGCAATGATACGCATGCAATCTAATGTCACATAGTGCTTGATAGCCAATACCATGCATCAATCATGTATCACATAACAGTCAGTTTGCATATCGGCACAACACGTATCATTTCACATTTAATCATCAGCTAGTGTACACGAATACAAATGTTAACATTCATCACCAAGCATGGCATGCCAAATAAATCAACATCATTCAAAGTATGTTTATAACCCCCCATTATCTTTCGACCCAACTGTTATCTTTCGACACAAAAGTTATCTTTCGACATATTAGTTATCACAGTTATCTTTCGGACCAATTGTTATGTTTCGAACCAAATGTCATCTTTCGACCACGCTGTTATCTTTCGGTCAACATAACTATGTTTCGGTCAATGCTATCCTTCGGTCAACACTACTATGGTTCGGTCAATGCTATCCTTCGGTCAACACTACTATGGTTCGGTCAATGCTATCCTTCGGTCAACACTACTATGGTTCGAAGGACAAGTATCTTTCGGTCACAAAAACTATGTTTCGACTAACAAGTATCTTTCGGTCACAACTATGTTTCGAATAACTAATATCTTTCGATAAATATCAGTTACGTTTACTCAAAGTTTCCAAGTTTATCCGTGATTATCGATTAACACAAATTCAAGTATTCGGTTACCTCAGAATCGATCAAACAGGGAGTTTCATATTAAACCTCATGAACCCTAATTTAACCACATGAACAATAATAACACTTAATCATATTATGTTCCGGTTCCATGAACAATAAAAATTCCGAATTGCATAATATCACAGCCGATCCACAAAACATTATCATTAAACATCATCACAACAGATCCGATTAACATACACATCCGATTAACATCCATATCCGATTAACATACATATCCGATTAACATCCATATCCGATTAACATACATATCCGGTTAACATACAAACAACATATTGCAAGACAATTGATAAATCATGAAATCATATACACTCAAAGCATCATCTATTAACATAAACAACATCACACACTAACCGAAAAAATCTGGATTACGGAACGAGATCTTCGAACAGAGAATGGGTCTGCTATGCCGTCACACACACACACTGGAACTAGGGTTTTTGAAATAACTGTCGACTTACATGCATTCACGTATATAAAACGTATCACAGGAATGGGCCAAGCCCATTAGAAAGACTGGGCCGAAAGATGTCGAAGGATAGAGTCCTTGGTCGAAGGATATGTTTCGTGATCCTTCGAACCGAAAGTTGATCCTTCGAATCGAAGGTTATCTTTCGTGATCCTTCGATCTGTAAGTCATGTTTCGTGATCCTTCGAAGGTTGGACCTATCCTTCGAAGGATCTTTGTGTTTCACACTAACAAGTTCACACATTTAACAAGTTTCACAAATACAACCAAACAATCAAACCATAAATAACTTCATGGTAATCAGTACATGATCGTGCAATAAATACGAAATAGAAATTTTGGAAATTTGAGTTGTCACATTATCCCCAACTTAAAAGAAATTTCGTCCCGAAATTTGGTACGCACTCACTGAGGAAGCTGGGTAAGTTACATCGTTCACTGGTTTTCCTGGGGTGTCACATGTTCTTCTTGAGATCCTTGGCAAGAGAATTTCGGAGCATCATACTGACGGTGGTGAAGAAAGAAAAACAGAGTAAGAGAAAGGAAAAGAAGAAGGAAAGAGGATTACCTGGTTGATCTTCCAATACGAATATAAAGGGAGTTCTCTTGAGTTTAAATGCTAATCGATCCCTATCTCTATCTCTTATTTATAATCATGATCTTGCAGGCATGTCACTTCGGTGACGTCAAAAGGGTAACGGCTAGTTCGATATTAATGGCTATAAATCCGTTAGTTAGTTGCAGATAAGATCAACAAAGTACAACTCGTATATGTTACATAATTACTCCTTATATTTTGGGGGCAATTGTTAGGGCAGGATTTTTTAATGACCTATGATCCTTGTGTTATCCTATTAGTGATCCTTACTTCTGTGACAGATAGTGATCCTCAGAAGTGCTTCAGGATCAGGATCATGGATCACCGTAAGGATCCTTATTCTAACGATTGTTTACTTTGAATTTCGTATTGTTTTGCAGGAGTAACAAGTTGGACTTGGTCTTGGCAACATTACTAAGGAATATTCCACGGTTATTTCGCACGTGTTTGACTGGAAATGGACGTTGTGGAGAACGTGGGAGCATGGCACGAATTGTGGATAGTTTGTTAAGCTAGTTAACTTCTATTTTTAAAAGGGGTAGCGAGCTAGCTTTAGAAACACTTGGCTAATTTTGGCTACACACACTCGTACAACCACAGTCTTGAGCATACAGCAAAAAACTTAGCATCTTTACACATTTTCTGCACTTTACACTATAGTGATCCTTGTACCTAGCTCGCTATTATCCGAAGTTGTAAACAATTATTGGTTAATTTGAAGTTGGTGATCGGTAGTCTCCATCACCCGAGGTTTTTTATGCCGGAGATCATTCATTGATCAACGGATTTTTCCTCGTACAAATCTTTGTGTCACTTGTGCAATTTACATTTAAGTGATCCATATCGTTGTTCCTCAATCCAAGCATCATACCCCGTAACAAAGAGTTTGGTTGCATTATCCTCATCTGATTTTTGACCAAAACACCAGGTATGTTGGACCTTTTGAGATTATTTGAAGAATAGGACCTGTAGCCTATTAGCTACAACTGCAAGAGGAAATGGCAAGAATACATGATGTATTTCATGTATCTAATCTCAAAAAGTGCCTAGCTGATGAATCACTCGTAGTACCTCTTAAGGATATAGAGGTAAATGAACAACTCAAATTTGTATAAAGGCCTCTACAGATTGAAGACAAGAAATTTAAGAATCTTAAGCACAAGAGATTAGTTCTAGTCAAAGTAAAGTGGAACTCTAAAAGAGGACCTGAATACACATGGGAGCTTGAATCAGAAATGCAAAAGAAATATCCGCACTTGTTCCAATAGATCTTGAGGACGAGCATTAAAACAAGGTGGGGAGGATGTGACAACCCTCAAGAAAACCGACACCCCCGTAATTTTTCCCGACACCTAATATATTTTAAAATATTCATATATGTCTTTAAATATACTCCGTATGTGAAACCCGAGCCCAAAATACAATGTAACATTAAAAATAAAATAAAAACAAGTTTAATTAAGCTGAGGCGGGCCGCGTAGAACCCACCTCAACCTTACGCGTGCGATATCAAGGCTTTAAACTGACTTCGTTGATTTCTTAAGTTAAGGCGGGCCGCGTAAGACCTCGTTTAAGCTAACGCGGGCCGCGTAAGATCAACAACGCAGCAACACCAGAGGCCGACACGTGTCGACATCGTGGCTAAGCTAGGCGATGACCCGGAATACCTAAACCCTACCCGGGCTAGTACGCGGGCCGCGTAAGCTCCGCTTATCTTTTACGCTGGACGCGTGAGAGTCCAGTTCAGCAAGTATAAATAGAAGGCATCGGATTTCATTTCGAATTCGCTCACAACGTTTCTGTATCTCAAATTCTGAAATATTAGGCATAGAAAGCTGGTATTATACCCCCTAATTAGCGAGGTTCTGCTAAGTTGTAAGTATTATAAACCTAGTTTCGTAATAGATACGCTGCCCGATTGATTTAGGGTTCCGTAACAACTGTCATGGTTCTGCCCGACATAGTTGTTGGAATACCGTCTCGGGGAGGGTATCATTAATGTTTTCAAAGGCTTATGATACTAACCTATGTACATTTGTATAAATTATAGATGATTCCCAAGAAACCCTTACGCGAAGTCTAAGATAGCAATGTGAGTTTATCCTCTTTTTGTTAACCTTTTTGGAATATTTTACAAAACCTTAATTATTTTACAATGTGATTAAGCGGTGATTGAGTCTTTGTAGTTCTTCAATTACTGCCGGTATGTTGGGGTTTCGTATACAAAATTTACTACCGCGAGTAGTAAGTCGGGGATGACAGTACGTTACCATTGGACAATGAGTTAGCCGATGTGTAATATGACCCACAAGTCAGGATTGACAGTACTAAATGAGTAATTGTGTAGAAATAAACAATGTGATCGCTCTCAATACTGTTTTAATTAATTAATAAAATGTTTCTTGATTAAACTGGGATTCACTCGCCAGTATTTCCCACTGACAAATGTTTTTAAAACGCGTTTCAGGTAACACAATGTGACAGCCAATTAGTAAAAAGCCAGCTGGAGAGCACTGAAGGCTTGGGAAAATGTGGCTATAAAAGTTACCTAATAAACGATGTTTTAAAATAGGGTTTATCCCTATAAATGTATTGTAATAAGAAACTTGGGTTTTACCCATGTGATTAGTAATATTAAATATGGTGGTTTTACTCTGATAAATATTTCCTAACTACGGTCCTGATCTAATTTCCACTGCCAAATTAACAAACTGATACCACCAAAACTCTGAGATCGCGTCCGCCCGTTCCCGGGATAGATAAGGGATCGGGAGTTGCGACAGATTTATTAAAACCTAAAGAAGAAATATTAGCCTCACGGAGATCATCTCTTCCTGTGATTTGTTTGAATTTCTCAGCTCTTCTCAAAACACTCGCTAAACACCATTTTATGTCCATTAATTCCATCTCCTCTGCATCTATTTGATCGTAATCCTCTTTTGTAAGCATCGGATTCCCGATCCTTCCTGCTACAGAACTCCCATATGATTCTAAAACAGTTCCCAACAAAGACATGTGACTTTTTGCAACTTCTTTTGTGTAATCCTTATCATCTTCAAGATTCAATACAATGTTGCATTGTAATTTCTTGCCATTCTTTGTTGTAGAAAGATTTAGATCAAATGACGGATATGATGAAAAACTCGTTGTGCTGCTTGATCCTTTGGATGAACTTCCCGATGAACTCTTTGTGTTGAATGCAGTTTCAACTTTTTGTGACACATTTGTCTTATCATTCAACCCTGCTTTGTAATACAGCCTAATATCTTGTTCACCATCAAACACTTTCATTCTTGAAATCTTCTTTTGCTCCATCTCCTGAGCTTCAAGTTTTTCAATGAATTTGCTCAAATTTAAATTGCTAAACCCTTTCTTATTTCTCAACATCATCAAGTATGTGCCCCAAGTCTCATGTGGCAATGCATCAGCCAATTTCTCAATCAACTCTTCATTATCTTTGTTGATGCTAACCCTCTTCAGGTTTACCAACAAATTCAGTATCTTTCGATTATCTGCTTTGTGCTTTCATTTTTCAAACCACGAAATAGATCAAACTCTTTTTTCAGAAGTGATTTTTGTTTTTAATCATTTCTTGGCTTCCAACAAACTTGGATCTTAACGCTTTTCAAATCGAATAAGCACTCCCACTGTGTTGCAATAAGACTAAGATGTCCTCTTTCACGGCTTATTGTAATAAACTGATCATCATCTTTTCATTCTTGTATTTCTTTTTCTCATCTGCACTAAGATCTTTGATAGCAATCACCTCTTCGTCATCATTTGTTGGTCTAACGTATTTCGTTTTGATGCATTCCCAAGCATCCAAATAATTTGCTTGTAACCAGTTCTCAAACCGTTCCTCCCAACCCTTATACTCCTCAATGTTCATGAGCTTAGGTGGTTTTTGCATCGTGCCCGTTTCATTTTCCAACATCGTGTTTTGTACAATGGAAATTGGAGTAGCAAAGGCATTATAGAATTCCTCTTCCATGTTTCGGTTTTCAAAATTACACAAACAGATGGTTTCAAACGGAATTACACTTCAAACGGAAAACCAGTCCAAACGGAAATAGCCTTGAAACGAAATTACCCTAATTTCGTTTGAAATTTACACCCTTTCAAACGGAATTATAATCTCGTGCGGAAATACCAAACGGAATCAGACCTTTCAAACGGAATAACTAATTCCGCGTGAACCACTTAAACGGAATTACACCTTTGATGCGGAATTAACTAATTTCGTGTGAAATTTCAAACGGAATTAACTTCTGAAGCGGGATTAGGTGCTAATTTCGTGCGGAATTATGATGATGTCATCATCTCGATGTAAAAATTGTCAAATTGATCAAGTTATAGGCCGTTTTTAGTTCTAAAACTTTCTAGGGTTTATTAGAACACAATTGCGAGTATACTATGAGAAATTCAAGTCATTTTAACCGTAAAATCAAGTTCAATTTGAAAAAGAAGGTGTAGAAGTCAGAATTTGTAGCTGAATTGGTATGAACTCTTCCTCCTGAGCTCTGATACCACTTGTAGGATCGGTTATGGACCCGAACGAGTCGATCAGAAGAGTTTATGCTCAAAACGAAAGGCGGAAACAGTCGTTTTGAGGTCAATACAGCAAGATATACTCATTAACTGTCGATTTTATTGATTTGATGACAAATTACAGCATGACGACACTTCGGCAGCACTTCGTTGCACAAACCGGAATCGTTACAACTAATCTCGCTTGAAGGGTATTTATAGCCCACTAATTCCGCTTGAGACTGTTTCAAACGGGATTAGATTCCAAGCAGAAACTAATCCCGCGCGGAATTACTCCATGACTCATTCAAGCGGAATTAACCCATTCAAGCGGAATTACATTATTTCGAACTACGTGCCCTGTTCTAACATTCTAAGTACATGACTCGATACAAGACGAAGTCGACAGGCGCATGCACTAACACTAAAGTAGAAACATTTGCATCACGAAAGTTATCTCTTCCTGTGATCTGTTTGAATTTCTCAGCTCTTCTTAGCACACTTGCCAAACACCACTTAATATCCATCAATTCCATTTCCTCAGCATAAATCTGATCGTAATCCTCTTTTGTCAACATTGGATTCCTGATCCTTCCTGCTACTAAACTCCCATATGACTCCAACACAGTTCCCAACAAAGACATGTGGCTTTTTGCAACTTCTTCTGAGTAATCCTGATCATTCTCAATATTCAATATAATGTTGCATTGTAACTTCTTGCCACTCTTTGTTGTTGACAAGTTTGGATCAAATGATGGATATGAAGAAAAACATGTTTTGCTGTTTGATCCTTTGGATAACCCTCCAGATGAACTCTTAGCATTGAACGCAGTCTCAACCTTTGGTGACATGTTGGTGGTTTTATCACTGATTCCATCTTTGTAATAAAGACCGATATCTTGTTCACCATCAAAATCCTTCATTCTTGAGATTTTCCTCTGTTACATTTCTTGAGCTTCAAGCTTTTCAATGAACTTACTTAGTGTCAGATTTCTAAAATCCTTTTTGTTTCTCAACATCATGAGGTATGTACCCCAAGTTTCATGTGGCAGTGCATCAGCCAACTTCTCAATTAACTCTTCATTATCCTTTGTGATCCTCACCCTCTTCATATTGACTAACAAATTGCAGTATCTTTCAATGATCTGCTTAGTGCTCTCAGTTCTCAAACCACGAAATAGATCAAATTCCTTTTTCAAGAGTGACTTTTTGTTCTTGATCATTTCTTTGCTTCCAACAAACTTTGATTTTAAGGCTTTCCAGATAGAGTATGCAGTTCCATTGTGTTGCAATAAAACCAAGATATCTTCTTTCACAGCTTGATGCAAGAAACTCGTCATCATTTTTTCATCTTTGTATTTCTTTTTCTCTTCTGCACTAAGATCATTGATTGCAATTACCTCCTCATCATCAGTCATTGGTCTAACATATTTCGTTTCAACACATTCCCAAGCACCCAAGTAATTTGCTTGTACCCAATTCTTAAATCGTTCTTCCCATCCTTTATACTCCTCGATATTCATGAGCTTAGGCGGTTTTTGCATGGCACCTGTTTCATTCTCTAACATTGTGTGTTGTGCAATGGTAATCGGAGTAGCAAAGGCGTTATAAAATTCTTCTTCCATGTTTCGGTTTCCAAAATATGACAAACAGTCAGTTTCAAACGGAATTAACTTTCAGACGAAATACCCTCTATAAGCGGAATTAACTTTTGGTGTGAAACAATCTTGTCAGCACACTTTCAAACGAAATAGCTAATTCCGTGCGAAATACCCAAACGAAATTACAACTTGAAGCGAAATCACTGATTTCGTGTGGAACTCTGAAACGAAATTACAATTTGGTGCGAAATCACTAATTTCGTGCGAAATTAGATCCTTATTTCCTTCGAAATTATGCTGATGTCATCATCTCGAGCTGAATTTTGTCAAATTGATCAAGTTTTAAGCTGATTTTAAGTCTAAAACTTTCAAGGGTTTGTTAAAACACTATTGCACACATAATGTGTGAAATTCAAGACATTTTGACCGTGAAATCAAGTTTAATTTTCAAAAGAAGGTGTAGAAATCAGAATTTGCAGCTGAATTGGTAAGAACTCTTCCTCCTGAGCTCTGATACCAATTGTAGGATCGATTTCTAACCCGAATGAGTCGATCAGAAGGGTTTTTGCTCGATACGAAAGGCGGAAACAGACGTATCAAGTCAATTCAGCTAGAATATCACTTTAAACTGTCTTTTGATTGATTTGACAATGTTTTACAGCGAGTTGACACTTCGTCAGCAGTTCGGTACTCAAGCCGGAAAGTTACAAATGAAATCAAGACACCACTATATATAGGCAGCCTAATTTCACATGGAATAACCCAAGCGAAATCAGCTTCACACGAAATTACAATTTCGTGCGAAATTAGCACGTGATTTCGTGCGAAATTACCAGTTTGGTATTTCGTGTGAAATTAACTTTTTGGTGCATACATCTGTCGACTTCGTCTTGTATCGAGTCTTGTACTAGATTGTTAGATCGGGGCACGAAGTTCGAGATAGTTGAATTAGAAGGTGATTTCGCTTGAAGGAAGTATTTCCGCTTGAAATGACATTTGTCACTTTCAAGCGGAATCAACAAACTTTTTATTCCGCTTGAAGCATGTTCAAGCGGAATCTCATCTCTATAAATAGCCTTTCGAGCGAAATCATATGGAACAGTTCTTAATTTGGATACCGAAGTGCTGCCGGTTTATCCAGTGATTGTACTTGTTGTTATATCAACCAGAAACGTGTTTAAAGTGAATTGCAACCTGTGTCAAAGTCTATTTCTCTGTTTCCGCCTTTGAAATAGATTAAAACTCCTCTGAACGACTCATTCGGGTCGCGACAATGATCCTACAATTGGTATCAGAGCTCAGGAGGAGGAGTTCTGCAGATTTCAGCTTGATATCATTGTGTTTTCTTACTTCTACACCTTCTTTTATAAATTGAACTAGTTTTAACGGATAAAATGGCCTGAATTTTTCACAACATAAGCAAAATTGTGTTTTAACAAAGCCTTGAAAGAATCAGACTAAAATTCGGATTAAAAATGACTAAAATGGGCCAAAGTCTTAATTCCGCTTCAACGAACATAGTTAATTCCGCTCGAAAAGCAAAAGCCATTTCAAGCGAAATATCCTACTCCGCTTGAAATACGTTATTCCGCTTGAAAGTTTGAAACGAAATCACTGATTTTGCTTCAAAAGTGATTCAGTTTGAACTTCTTATTCCGCTTCAAACCTATTTGTCACACCCCGATTTCCACGTGTATCACCGGTGGGCCCGGTGGGGGATTACCGTGACGTAGTTGGCAACAATATAGTCAAACCACACAATTATATAAATGCACAGCGGAAGCTTTAAAGATAAATATATACTTCAACCTCTGGTGGTAATATCAAATGTATTACAGAAGTCGAATGTATCCACAGCGGATCAAAATAATAATAAAATATTGTTCATCCAGATACGGCATCGATTTTGCGAGACTATTCGTGATGCCTAGGAAGCTATTACCAGCCCATTTCGTATAGTACCTGCACTTAATCTTTTGGGGAAAATACGTCAGTTTACACTGGTAAATACATTCAACTGACACATTTGAAAATGTTTATTAAAATTGATTTGAATTCACAAGGCACAAACTCTTTTATAACTTGGGAAAATTACTAAAATCTTGTGAACGTATTACATGTTCTTTTATGCGTTTAGTAGCCGGGTCATGCCGGGTTAAAGATTAATAGACACACCACATTGCGTAAAACCGTAGTATAGAAACCAACGGCTACGTCTTTTAATTAAATGTCGACAATATATACCGGGTGTACGCCTACACCGGGATGTCGATGGTCGTGGCCATTTCGTAAAATGATGCCAAGGATATCCGGGACAACGGTCATTAACCCCCCAAAGGCTTATAAGAAACAAAACTGTTTAAATGAGCCGATCATAATATTTAATTAACCACCTAAGCGATGGAAGATATGATGCTCAATCAAGCGGTAAATATTATACCGTATCCCAAGCCCGTATAGGGGAAATAAGTTAAAAGTATTTACCTTTGCAAGTATTATTCCTTAGCCAAGACCAAGCCCTTAGATCATTACACAACACTCTACAACTGATATGGATGAATGGCATGTGTCCTATAGGCTTATGGGTCGAGTAGGGGGCAACCATACCTCTGAAAAACCCATTACTTCATGTTTGGCCGCTTAAAACAGCCAACAGCCACATTTCTGTCGCTGGGCGCTGCTTACGGACCGTATGGCTTCGGCCTTGCGGTCCGTAAGCCATAGGCGGATCACAGCAATCATTCCCCCTCCTTACGGTCCGTAAGGCATACCCTTTACGGTCCGTAAGGGGTTAAAATTAAATCTTTTTCAAATCTTTTTGTAATGATTAAAAATCTTGGTAATTAATTACCTGACCTTTCGGGTTTGAAGAGGTAACTTTGCGATAAGGCCCTCGATTAATTACGATTAGGGACCTCGCGTTATTTACCCGTATTGTTAAGCCCCTGGTTAATTTATTTATTATTCAGAAGGACTTAGTTTATATTATTGACGCTTTTAACCCTTCTCCTACGAATTCGATCGTAACTTTCCCGTTTCATAATGAAACTTCGCGAAATTCATGTATTATATTCTAGTGAGTGTATAACACCGTTACAAAGTCTTGGGAACGTTAAAGGGTCACTCAGAGGTATAATTTAAACATGTTGACACAGTTAACCCCTGTAGCTTGTAATCTCTCACTTTCTTTCGTGTTTCGCTTCCGTACGATCTATGATTTATTCGTTTGAAGGTTCAATCATTATTTAGGGTTACTATACCGTATATTTACCCCTTGTTGACATTTATAACCCTCGAATTTACATACTTTCAAGGTTTGTCAAATTTAGTCCTTTATTTAATATCAATGCCACGTGTAATCAAACGACACGTGTTAACACATCATTGGACACAAAAATTCAAGGTGTTACATCCTCACCCCCTTAAAATAAATCTCGACCCGAGATTTACTCAAATAAATAGGGGTATTTTTCTTTCATTGTGTCCTCGACTTCCCACGTATATTCGGGACCTCTACGAGCATCCCATTTGACTTTTACAATCGGTACGTGCTTTCTGCGAAGCTTCTTCACCTGTCGATCTTCAATCGACAACGGTTTCTCTATGAATTTTAAGCTCTCATCTATATACACATCTGTGTGTGGAATCACCAATGATTCATCGGCGAAGCACTTCTTGAGATTGCAAATGTGGAACACATTGTGAATTCCATTGAGCTCTTCAGGCAAGTTCAGCTTATAGGCGACTGACCCGACACGTTCAATGACCTCAAAAGGTCCTATGTATCTCGGACTCAGTTTGCCTTTCTTGCCGAAACGCATCACCCCCTTCCAGGGTGATACTTTAAGCAACACTTTTTCACCCACTTCAAAGTGAAAATCCTTACGCTTTGGATCAGCGTAACTTTTCTGCCTATCTCTAGCAGCCTTGAGACGTTCCCGGATCTGGACAATCTTGTTCGTCGTCTGGAAAACTATTTTTGGTCCCGATAATTGGACCTCTCCTACTTCCACCCAACAAACACGTGATCTACATTTCCTACCGTATAATGCCTCGAAAGGCGCAGCCTTTATGCTGGTGTGGTAGCTATTATTGTAGGAGAATTCGATCAGGGGTAGATTCTTATCCCAGTTACCACCTAAATCGATCGCACATGCACGAAGCATGTCTTCTAACGTCTGGATAGTACGCTCACTTTGACCGTCCGTCTGTGGATGGTAAGCCGTACTAAAGTTTAAACGCGTGCCCAAAGATTGCTGGAAGCTCTTCCAGAAATGAGACGTGTATCTAGTATCCCTATCGGAGATAATAGACACAGGTATGCCGTGTAAGGCTACAATCTTATCAACATAAAGTTGGGCTAACATATCGGAGCTATACGTCTCCTTGATGGGTAGAAAATGAGCTGATTTAGTCAGCCTATCGACTATGACCCATATTGTATCGTTTCCTTTCCTGGTTTTGGGTAACTTGGTTATGAAGTCCATAGTTACGCATTCCCACTTCCACTCGGGAAGTTCAGGCTGTTGTAGCAAGCCAGACGGCTTTTGGTGCTCGGCTTTGACTTGAGCACAAGTCAAGCACTTTGCTACGTGGGCGGCCACAGACTTTTTCAAGCCTATCCACCAATAGTTTGCCTTTAAATCTTGATACATCTTGTCTGCACCAGGATGGACTGAGTATTTGGAACTATGGGCTTCTTGGAGGATAACATCTCGTAGTCCTCCATAAATCGGAACCCATATACGTCCGTTCAGTCTAAGGATTCCATCCTTGCTAAGAGTCAACTGCTCCTCAGTTACTCCTAACTTTTCATTAGGATAATTAGCTTCCAACACAGCCTCTCGCTGTGCAGCTAAAATCCTTTCAATCAAATTGTTCTTGACTTCAATGCTCTTGGCATTGATTCGAATAGGTTTTACCCTTTCTTTCCTGCTCAAGGCATCAGCGACTACATTCGCATTGCCGGGATGGTACCTGATCTCACAATCATAGTCATTCAAGGTTTCCATCCAACAGCGCTGCCTCATGTTCAACTCCTTTTGGTTGAACAGGTGCTGGAGGCTTTTGTGATCAGAATAAACCACAAATTTAATACCATAAAGGTAATGCCTCCATAATTTCAGTGCAAATACAACGGCACCCAACTCCAAATCATGGGTGGTGTAATTCTTTTCGTGCACCTTTAATTGTCGTGAAGCGTAGGCAATAACCTTGCCTTTCTGCATAAGCACACACCCCATGCCTGTGTGTGATGCATCGCAGTAAACTACGAATTCTTCTGTACCCTCAGGTAAGGTCAACACAGGTGCGTTGCTCAGCTTTTTCTTCAGGATTTCGAAGGATTCTTGCTGCTTTGGGCCCCAATTGAACTTTTCTTTCTTCTTGGTTAGGGAAGTCAAGGGCGCAGCAATCCTCGAAAATTTTTCAATAAACCTCCTGTAGTATCCAGCTAACCCCAGGAAACTACGAATTTCGGTAGGTGTCTTTGGCTCTTGCCAGTTCATGACTGCCTCTACCTTAGCGGGATCCACTTGGATACCACGCTCACTTACAACGTGACCTAAAAACTGAACCTCTCGTAGCCAGAATTCACATTTCGAGAATTTGGCGTAGAGTTTCTCACGCTGTAGTAATTCGAGAATGCAACGGAGGTGCTTCTCGTGATCAGCTTGGCTTTTGGAATATATAAGAATATCGTCGATGAAGACGATGACAAATTTGTCCAAATATGTCTTGCAGACGCGATTCATGAGATCCATGAACGCAGCCGGTGCATTTATGAGCCCAAAAGGCATCACTAGGAACTCGTAATGACCATAGCGAGTCCTAAATGTTGTCTTATGTACATCTTCATCTCTGACCTTTAGCTGATGATAGCCCGACCTTAAGTCGATCTTTGAGAAGTAGCTCGCTCCTTGCAGCTGATCGAACAGATCGTCGATCCTTGGCAAAGGATATCTATTCTTTATGGTAACTTTGTTCAGCTCACGGTAATCGATGCACAAACGCATCGATCCGTCCTTCTTCTTTACAAACAGGACAGGTGCTCCCCAGGGAGACGAACTAGGTCTGATAAAACCTTTTGCCAATAGTTCATCCAACTGGGTTCTTAGTTCCTTCATTTCAGTAGGAGCTAGCCTGTAAGGTGCTCTTGCTATAGGAGCTGCTCCAGGTATGATATCTATTCTGAATTCCACTTGTCTATCTGGTGGTAAACCAGGTAGTTCTTCGGGGAAAACCTCGGGATATTCAGAAATGACAGGAAGATCCTCGATCTTTGGCTTAGGTTCTTCAATTATCACCTGAGCCATGTAAATTACACAGCCTCTGTTCAAACATCTAGAAGCTTTGAGCATAGATACGTCCTCGGGTAATCCATACTGCGTGTCTCCTTGAATGGTGAGCGATTCACCACTCGGAGTCTTTAATACTATATTCCTTTTGCCGCAAATGATTTGGGCCTGATTACGGGATAACCAGTCCATGCCTAGGACTATGTTGAAACCCGCTAGTTTGAAAGGAAGTAGAGATAGAGGAAAAGAATGGTTCTTAATGGACATTTCACATCCCTCTAGAACAGTGGAGACGGTTTCTATCGTGCCGTCTGCTAACTCTACCTCGTATTTCATATCTAAGGTTTTGATCGGCATGTTCAATAGTTTACAAAACTTTTGGTCTACAAAGGACTTATCAGCGCCAGAATCGAAAAGTACTCTTGCAAATATATTATTTACGAGAAAAGTACCTATAAGCACATTGTCGTTCTGTACTGCTTCCTTTGCATCCATGCGGAAGACTCTCGCGTTTGTCTTCTTGGTCTCCTCCGCCTTCTTGGCGTTCTTAGGGCAGTTACTCTTGATATGCCCCTTTTCATTGCAACCGTAGCAGGTTGCGTCCTTGATTTTCTTACAATCCACCGTCTTATGATCCTTGGACTTGCATAGTCCACAGGAAAAAGTCTTTGGCTGCGACTGTGAATTCGACGCAAACCTACATTTCCCAGAGTGGGGTTTCTTGTAGATTTTGCAATTGGGTCTTTCACCAGCTTGCCCCTTTTTCTTCGTCTCCGACCCTCTTTTGCCATCACCGTTTCCACGGTGCTTCTTTCCTGACCTTCGTGAGGTATCATCCTCACGTTTCCTCTTCTCAGCCTCCTTGCTCCTTAGCGTCCTCAGACGGACAGCATCCAAAGTGAGAGACAAGGAGAGGTCAGTAACTGACCTGAAGGTCGTCGGCCGAGAGGCCTTTACGCTAGCCTTTATCGCAGGCTCCAAGCCCCCAATGAAACGGGCAATTCGTCGGCCGAGAGGCCTTTACGCTAGCCTTTATCGCAGACCAGGCGAGACATCGTATTGAAGCTCGTCAAATATGCCTGGCAGTCCAGGTTCGTCATCACCAGTGACACAAAGTCAGCCTCGATCTTCTCAACCTCATGCTGAGGGCAGTAGTTTTCCTTAATGAGAGCAATAAATTCCTCCCATGTCATCTTGTATAAAGCAGACTTACCTGATGCCTGCACCAACGCCCTCCACCATGCCAGGGCCTCGCCCTTAAATGACTGGGACACAAACTTCACCACGTCCTTCTCTGCACACCCACTGATGTCCACAATAGTGTCCATCTCATCTAGCCAGGTGATACAATCAACAGCACCTTTCTCCCCTGTGAATTCTCGGGGCTTACAAGATACAAAGTACTTGTAGGTGCAACCCTTGGCACCAGATGCATCAGTGTATTCTCGTTCACGACGAATACTATTCTCAGCTGACGAGTGATTGTTGTCATCTTTCTTGGGTTGAGAAGGTGGTTTGGAGTGTGTCTTTGGTTTGGAGAGTGGTTTTGTTACAGATTTACTATGAGACTCAGTGTATTGACGGTCAAGAGCTGCCTGAACAGCATTGTCAATCAGAGCCTTTAGCTGTGCGCCTGTCAGATGCACTGGCGCATTGTCGTAGTCATCTTCATTTGTATGGCTGTTCTCTCCATTGGGATCCGCCATTGTAACTTGAATCTGTTACAGAAGATAACAAAATTTTATTCAGGAGATTATTATGGAATTTGTCTTTTATGACAATTCGTTAACCATGGTAACAGAGACCATATTTGGTTAACTTATTACTCACTAAGTTTTAGGATTTGAATACATCCTATTTTAGCTATAACAATAATATTGGCGGCATAAAGCCTAATCATGAGGATGTTTTATAATATTAGCCGAGATTTCAGAGAATCAAAGGCATAGAGATTTGAACCGTAGTTCTTTTATCTCTTTCTGACAGGGAGTCATAGACCACCGCTGTCCTTCGTTGTTATAAGATAATTATTACGGCCCATAGGCACTACACCTCTAATGGATGTTTTAATAAGATAGGCCCGTAGGCACTACATCTCAAATGGATGTTTTAACAAAATTGGCCCGTAGGCACTACATCTCCAATGGATGTTTTATAAATGATCATCTTTATTGATGATTTTTGCCCAAGATTTATAAATCATTTAGTTGGGTCTTTAAAATCCTCTAAAGGATTATTGCATAAGAATGACTTGTGTGATTTTAACGAATCACATCTGTCATGATTGTTAACATGCTTGCAGCGGTTAAGAGGGAGTCTGAATCTTTTAGTTAAGTCCTACCATCTTGGCCGGATCTTAAAAGACACCAGGCTAGGTTTCACTCGTAAGATTCTTTATTTAGGCAGATCAATTTAAAAGGAATGGTTTTGATTTATTTCATACACATTAAAACAAAACTCATAACATACATTTCATAATCTCAAATACAATCACATATTGCCCTAAACGGGTCTTTCAAATAGTACATACCTCCATAGAGGTTTAAAAATAAGTGACAAGTCCACGCAGGGACTAACATAAGATAAGTGTCCATGCAAGGACTAAAAGATAAGTCCACGTAGGGACTGAAATACGATAAGTGTCCACGCAGGGACTTCTTTCAAAGTAGAAATTTCATTAGTACAACTATTAAGGGCTAGTGGTCACGTTTCTTCTTTTTGCCCTTTAGTAGGTTCGCCAAGCCTTTGAGAAATCCTCGGTGGCTCTTTTTCTCTTCCTCGAACTCTCTTTCCACACGATCTAGTCGATGGAGTATCTCTTCCTGTTCAGGAGGAGAGAAACGTGGTTGCGGCGCTTGCTGCGGAACTGGAGGTCTGGGAGGTATTGGATACCCATGAGCTGAGTAGTCCGGTGGTCCCATGTTTCCATGTGCTCCGTCAGGGTAGCGTGCATTATATCTAGCCGACACCACATATGGGTCGCGCTCATAATTGTAGTTGTAATGTGCCTGAGACGGTTCGAACGGGTTGTAAGCCGTTGGACCCGTGTAAGCAGGTATGGGTTGGTCGTACCCAAATGGTGGCGAATTTGGTGCAGCTGGTGCGGAGTTCGCCTCCTGTATAGGACTTGAAGGTCCTTCTTCTTGTAGTGGCGGATAGTGGCTACTACTAGAGTGTCGAGGGGTGCTGAAGCGGATACCCCCTCCTCCTCGTGTGGACATACGAGCATTTGTCCTCCTACGCCTTGGCGGATCAGGTATTACTGGTTGCGCCGGTGGCGGAGGTGGTGGCGTAACTGCCACAAAGCGTGAATCCTCAGAGGGATCCTGTGGATGTCGCGGTTGTTGTGATGTCTGTTGAGGTGGTGTGTAGTACCACTCATGTCGGTCGAACAACGCTTGGAAACTATCTGGTCCCTGATAGGGTGTGCCATGGAAGGACGACCCATCAGAGACTTCTATCGGATGCGTGGGCGTACCACGAGAAGGTTCTGTTGGATCAGTATCTTCATCCATATGGTCTTCGGAGAAGTGGTCCTGTGGCCCTAATGGAACAAAGCCTGAAGGTTCCTGTATGTAGTCAGCTGGATTAAACTGACCTATGAAGTATGGAGTAGGGTCGTCATAATTCCGGTGCGATACCGAACGTTGTAGAGGTATGAAGGAAGGTTGTGGGTTGTTGGGATCATTCTCTGAGTTTGGCCCAAAGGAGTGCCGGTATGATGGCGTCGAGCTGTGCGAGGTGGAATGCCTCGCGGGTTCGTAAAGATCTCTTCGTCGTTGTGGTTCTTCGCTCCTTGTCATTGAAGGAGGTCTTGTACCTGACGGTCCAGCTTCGTGATCGTGATGTGTCACGATATCTCCTCTGCCTCTTCTTCCCCTTCCTCATCCTCGGAATATTACTGGCGGCATTTTTCCTGCTTTATAAAACTTTAAATACCAATAATAAAAAGAAAAAGACAAAATTGGAATAACAATTCGAATTTGTCCTAAGTTCTTGTCTAGACTCAAGTACGTGCAATTGTGTCATTGAGATTAAACACAATAGGATAGTGTTTAATTCACTCAACGTTGGCTCTGATACCAACCTGTCACACCCCGATTTCCACGTGTATCACCGGTGGGCCCGGTGGGGGATTACTGTGACGTAGTTGGCAACAATATAGTCAAACCACACAATTATATAAATGCACAGCGGAAGCTTTAAAGATAAATATATACTTCAACCTCTGGTGGTAATATCAAATGTATTACAGAAGTCGAATGTATCCACAGCGGATCAAAATAATAATAAAATATTGTTCATCCAGATACGGCATCGAGTTTGCGAGACTATTCGTGATGCCTAGGAAGCTATTACCAGCCCATTTCGTATAGTACCTGCACTTAATCTTTTGGGGAAAATACGTCAGTTTACACTGGTAAATACATTCAACTGACACATTTGAAAATATTTATTAAAATTGATTTGAATGCACAAGGCACAAACTCTTTTATAACTTGGGAAAATTATTAAAATCTTGTGAACGTATTACATGTTCTTTTATGCGTTTAATAGCCGGGTCGTGCCGGGTTAAAGATTAATAGATACACCACATTGCGTAAAACCGTAGTATAGAAACCAACGGCTACGTCTTTTAATTAAATGTCGACAATATATACCGGGTGTACGCCTACACCGGGATGTCGATGGTCGTGGCCATTTCGTAAAATGATGCCAGGGATATCCGGGACAACGGTCATTAACCCCCCAAAGGCTTATAAGAAACAAAACTGTTTAAATGAGCCGATCATAATATTTAATTAACCACCTAAGCGATGGAAGATATGATGCTCAATCAAGCGGTAAATATTATACAGTATCCCAAGCCCGTATAGGGGAAATAAGTTAAAAGTATTTACCTTTGCAAGTATTATTCCTTAGTTTGATTAAATCACCGATAGCTTTTACTGGGCTCCTAATCTGGAACGAAGGTTTTAATTAACCTCTTAGAATCCTAACGGGTCTTTATATTGGCCGTAGCCTAGACCGGTTGGTTCCGGAACATAAATAAGGTTTAATCGCGCGAAAAGGCGAAAACTGAGAATGGAATGTGATTCTGCCCCAAACAAGTTCAGAGACTTGCTTTATATGGGTTCAAGGTTCACACTCTGGATTTTGGGGTCCAAATAATATAATTTGACCCGTGTCGGCTAATTTACGAAAACTAGTTTCATAAGCCGAACCGTGCGCGCAATAGGCGAAACGGTTAACCATGAGAGTCTCACGCTTATTTCCTAAGTGAATATGCCTTAAAGGGGTTGTGGTATCAGTAGGATACCTTCCGTGATGCCCGTAACGAGTTTAAGTTAATATTACGCCCCGTAGGGGTTTTCCGGCCATTTTAAAGACTTTTTAAAGAGCTTTTCGAGTTCTACAGGAAATCTGAGTTTCCCGAACAGTTTATAAAGTCTAAAATACTTTATTTATTATTTAAAATCAGTAGCAACTGGAATCGGGTCAAAAGACCTTGTTGAACTCAAGTTTTGGCCGAAAAGGGCATATTCGGTATTTACCGAACCGTAGCCATAACCGCAGGTTATGAGCAAGGTAAAAATTATTAAAAATCTTTAAAATTCCAAAGATATTATTTTATAACAGTGGGTAAAAGTTTTGGTGACGAAATCTTGGTTTAGATGGGCGTTATGCCAATTGCGCCGTTAATTATAGAAGTTTACTTTAATTGCGCTTTTTAGCATAACTCTCATTCTAGACCTCGGATTGACGTGAAACTTTAAGGACATGCTTATAATTTAGTAAGCAAGGTTATGGTCCGTTGACGTGTCCGAAATACTCGTTTTATTTTTAAAAGGGCCGTTACGGTCAACTTTTAGGCGATTAACGGAAATGCGTAAAAGACTCGGACAAATCATGAACCGATCACAGAGGTCTATACCATCATGTAACCTGGTCCTAAGAGAGTCCTAAGGCATATCTATACCTCACTAAAACGGGTCAGAACTGAAGTCAAAGCAAAAGTCAAACTTTTGCGACATTCGGCTCCGAACCGGTTCAATATAGCAAATGGTCGATTCAAACGAGCGCAAACAAGTTTATATACTTATTATCATGTTTTATGAGTGTCTAAACAGGTTCCATAGTATATACATTACAGATTATGCATAGATCGCAAAAATAGCTTTCTGTTGACTTTTTAACCGTTCGTTTGACTCGACATTTGAGCTAGTTAGAGTGGTGATCAGAGGGAACCCTTTTAGAGGTTTATTACCCACATAAATACCAACTCATAACTACTTTTGATTCGTCATAAGACTGAACCATCTCGGATTTATTTTAAAGTCAAACCGTATTTACGACGGTTTGGTTTCTAGTGATCTACTAAGCATAAATTGAACTACAAAGGAACTAAGCAACTTACAGAAGTTGAGACTTGATTATAGAGCAGAGAAGAAGACTTGAAAGCTCTTGGAATGGTCAGATGAGTGAGTTTGTGTTGTGGTGAAAGTTGTGAGCATAAGCATGGTATTTATAGCCTAGACCAAGCCCTTAGATCATTACACAACACTCTACAACTGATATGGGATGAATGGCATGTGTCCTATAGGCTTATGGGTCGAGTAGGGGGCAACCATACCTCTGAAAAACCCATTACTTCATGTTTGGCCGCTTAAAGCAGCCAACAACCACATTTCTGTCGCTGGGCGCTGCTTACGGACCGTATGGCTTCGGCCTTGCGGTCCGTAAGCCATAGGCGGATCACAGCAATCATTCCCCCTCCTTACGGTCCGTAAGGCATACCCTTTACAGTCCGTAAGGGGTTAAAATTAAATCTTTTTCAAATCTTTTTGTAATGATTAAAAATCTTGGTAATTAATTACCTGACCTTTCGGGTTTGAAGAGGTAACTTTGCGATAAGGCCCTCGATTAATTACGATTAGGGACCTCGCGTTATTTACCCGTATTGTTAAGCCCCTGGTTACTTTATTTATTATTTAGAAGGACTTAGTTTATATTATTGACGCTTTTAACCCTTCTCCTACGAATTCGATCGTAACTTTCCCGTTTCATAACGAAACTTCGCGAAATTCATGTATTATATTCTAGTGGGTGTATAACACTGTTACAAAGTCTTGGGAACGTTAAAGGGTCACTCAGAGGTATAATTTAAACATGTTGACACAGTTAACCCCTGTAGCTTGTAATCTCTCACTTTCTTTCGCGTTTCGCTTCCGTACGATCTATGATTTATTCGTTTGAAGGTTCAATCATTATTTAGGGTTACTATACCGTATATTTACCCCTTGTTGACATTTATAACCCTCGAATTTACATACTTTCAAGGTTTGTCAAATTTAGTCCTTTATTTAATATCAATGCCACGTGTAATCAAACGACACGTGTTAACACATCATTGGACACAAAAATTCGAGGTGTTACATCCTCACCCCCTTAAAATAAATCTCGACCCGAGATTTACTCAAATAAATAGGGGTATTTTTCTTTCATTGTGTCCTCGACTTCCCACGTATATTCGGGACCTCTACGAGCATCCCATTTGACTTTTACAATCGGTACGTGCTTTCTGCGAAGCTTCTTCACCTGTCGATCTTCAATCGACAACGGTTTCTCTATGAATTTTAAGCTCTCATCTATATGCACATCTGTGTGTGGAATCACCAATGATTCATCGGCGAAGCACTTCTTGAGATTGCAAATGTGGAACACATTGTGAATTCCATTGAGCTCGTCAGGCAAGTTCAGCTTATAGGCGACTGACCCGACACGTTCAATGACCTCAAAAGGTCCTATGTATCTCGGACTCAGTTTGCCTTTCTTGCCGAAACGCATCACCCCCTTCCAGGGTGATACTTTAAGCAACACTTTTTCACCCACTTCAAAGTGAAAATCCTTACGCTTTGGATCAGCGTAACTTTTCTGCCTATCTCTAGCAGCCTTGAGACGTTCCCGGATCTGGACAATCTTGTCCGTCGTCTGGAAAACTATCTCTGGTCCCGATAATTGGACCTCTCCTACTTCCGCCCAACAAACAGGCGATCTACATTTCCTACCGTATAATGCCTCGAAAGGCACAGCCTTTATGCTGGTGTGGTAGCTATTATTGTAGGAGAATTCGATCAGGGGTAGATTCTTATCCCAGTTACCACCTAAATCGATCGCACATGCACGAAGCATGTCTTCTAACGTCTGGATAGTACGCTCACTTTGACCGTCCGTCTGTGGATGGTAAGCCGTACTAAAGTTTAAACGCGTGCCCAAAGATTGCTGGAAGCTCTTCCAGAAATGAGACGTGTATCTAGTATCCCTATCAGAGATAATAGACACAGGTATGCCGTATAAGGCTACAATCTTATCAACATAAAGTTGGGCTAACATATCGGAGCTATACGTCTCCTTGATGGGTAGAAAATGAGCTGATTTAGTCAGCCTATCGACTATGACCCATATTGTATCGTTTCCTTTCCTGGTTTTGGGTAACTTGGTTATGAAGTCCATAGTTACGCATTCCCACTTCCACTCGGGAAGTTCAGGCTGTTGTAACAAGCCAGACGGCTTTTGGTGCTTGGCTTTGACTTGAGCACAAGTCAAGCACTTTGCTACGTGGGCGGCCACAGACTTTTTCAAGACTATCCACCAATAGTTTGCCTTTAAATCTTGATACATCTTGTCTGCACCAGGATGGACTGAGTATTTGGAACTATGGGCTTCCTGGAGGATAACATCTCGTAGTCCTCCATAAATCGGAACCCATATACATCCGTTCAGTCTAAGGATTCCATCCTTGCTAAGAGTCAACTGCTCCTCAGTTACTCCTAACTTTTAATTAGGATAATTAGCTTCCAACACAGCCTCTCGTTGTGCAGCTAAAATCCTTTCAATCAAATTGTTCTTGACTTCAATGCTCTTGGCATTGATTCGAATAGGTTTTACCCTTTCTTTCCTGCTCAAGGCATCAGCGACTACATTCGCTTTGCCGGGATGGTACCTGATCTCACAATCATAGTCATTCAAGGTTTCCATCCAACGGCGCTGCCTCATGTTCAACTCCTTTTGGTTGAACAGGTGCTGGAGGCTTTTGTGATCAGAATAAACCACAAATTTAATACCATAAAGGTAATGCCTCCACAATTTCAGTGCAAATACAACGGCTCCAAATCATGGGTGGTGTAATTCTTTTCGTGCACCTTTAATTGTCGTGAAGCGTAGGCAATAACCTTGCCTTTCTGCATAAGCACACACCCCATGCCTGTGTGTGATGCATCGCAGTAAACTACGAATTCTTCTGTACCCTCAGGTAAGGTCAACACAGGTGCGTTGCTCAGCTTTTGCTTCAGGATTTCGAAGGATTCTTGCTGCTTTGGGCCCTAATTGAACTTTTCTTTCTTCTTGGTTAGGGAAGTCAAGGGCGCAGCAATCCTCGAAAAATTTTCAATAAACCTCCTGTAGTATCCTGCTAACCCCAGGAAACTACGAATTTCGGTGGGTGTCTTTGGCTCTTGCCAGTTCATGACTGCCTCTACCTTAGCGGGATCCACTTGGATACCACGCTCACTTACAACGTGACCTAAAAACTGAACCTCTCGTAGCCAGAATTCACATTTCGAGAATTTGGCGTAGAGTTTCTCACGCTGTAGTAATTCGAGAATGCAACGGAGGTGCTTCTCGTGATCAGCTTGGCTTTTGGAATATATAAGAATATCGTCGATGAAGACGATGACAAATTTGTCTAAATACGGCTTGCAGACGCGATTCATGAGATCCATGAACGCAGCCGGTGCATTTGTGAGCCCAAAAGGCATCACTAGGAACTCGTAATGACCATAGCGAGTCCTAAATGTTGTCTTATGTACATCTTCATCTCTGACCTTTAGCTGATGATAGCCCGACCTTAAGTCGATCTTTGAGAAGTAGCTCGCTCCTTGCAGCTGATCGAACAGATCGTCGATCCTTGGCAAAGGATATCTATTCTTTATGGTAACTTTGTTCAGCTCACGGTAATCGATGCACAAACGCATCGATCCGTCCTTCTTCTTTACAAACAGGACAGGTGCTCCCCAGGGAGACGAACTAGGTCTGATAAAACCTTTTGCCAATAGTTCATCCAACTGGGTTCTTAGTTCCTTCATTTCAGTAGGAGCTAGCCTGTAAGGTGCTCTTGCTATAGGAGCTGCTCCAGGTATGATATCTATTCTGAATTCCACTTGTCTATCTGGTGGTAAACCAGGTAGTTCTTCGGGGAAAACCTCGGGATATTCAGAAATGACAGGAAGATCCTCGATCTTTGGCTTAGGTTCTTCAATTATCACCTGAGCCATGTAAATTACACAGCCTCTGTTCAAACATCTAGAAGCTTTGAGCATAGATACGTCCTCGGGTAATCCATACTGCGTGTCTCCTTGAATGGTGAGCGATTCACCACTCGGAGTCTTTAATACTATATGCCTTTTGCCGCAAATGATTTGGGCCTGATTACGGGATAACCAGTCCATGCCTAGGACTATGTTGAAACCCGCTAGTTTGAAAGGAAGTAGAGATAGAGGAAAAGAATGGTTCTTAATGGACATTTCACATCCCTCTAGAACAGTGGAGACGGTTTCTATCGTGCCGTCTGCTAACTCTACCTCGTATTTCATATCTAAGGTTTTGATCGGCATGTTCAATAGTTTACAAAACTTTTGGTCTACAAAGGACTTATCAGCGCCAGAATCGAAAAGTACTCTTGCAAATATATTATTTACGAGAAAAGTACCTGTAAGCACATTGTCGTTCTGTACTGCTTCCTTTGCATCCATGCGGAAGACTCTCGCGTTTGTCTTCTTGGTCTCCTCCGCCTTCTTGGCGTTCTTAGGGCAGTTACTCTTGATATGCCCCTTTTCATTGCAACCGTAGCAGGTTGCGTCCTTGATTTTCTTACAATCCACCGTCTTATGATCCTTGGACTTGCATAGTCCACAGGAAAAAGTCTTTGGCTGCGACTGTGAATTCGACGCAAACCTACATTTCCTAGAGTGGGGTTTCTTGCAGATTTTGCAATTGGGTCTTTCACCAGCTTGCCCCTCTTTCTTCGTCTCCGACCCTCTTTTGCCATCACCGTTTCCACGGTGCTTCTTTGCTGACCTTCGTGAGGTATCATCCTCACGTTTCCTCTTCTCAGCCTCCTTGCTCCTTAGCGTCCTCAGACGGACAGCATCCAAAGTGAGAGACAAGGAGAGGTCAGTAACTGACCTGAAGGTCGTCGGTCGAGAGGCCTTTACGCTAGCCTTTATCGCAGGCTCCAAGCCCCAAATGAAACGGGCAATTCTTCGGGGTTCTGGTGTCACAAGGTATGGGACCAAGCGAGACATCGTATTGAAGCTCGTCAAATATGCCTGGCAGTCCAGGTTCGTCATCACCAGTGACACAAAGTCAGCCTCGATCTTCTTAACCTCATGCTGAGGGTAGTAGTTTTCCTTAATGAGAGCAATAAATTCCTCCCATGTCATCTTGTATAAAGCAGACTTACCTGATGCCTGCACCAACGCCCTCCACCATGCCAGGGCCTCGCCCTTAAATGACTGGGACACAAACTTCACCACGTCCTTCTCTGCATACCCACTGATGTCCACAATAGTGTCCATCTCATCTAGCCAGGTGATACAATCAACAGCACCTTTCTCCCCTCTGAATTCCCGGGGCTTACAAGATACAAAGTACTTGTAGGTGCAACCCTTGGCACCAGATGCATCAGTGTATTCTCGTTCACGACGAATACTATTCTCAGCTGACGAGTGATTGTCGTCATCTTTCTTGGGTTGAGAAGGTGGTTTGGAGTGTGTCTTTGGTTTGGAGAGTGGTTTTGTTACAGATTTACTATGAGACTCAGTGTATTGACGGTCAAGAGCTGCCTGAACAGCATTGTCAATCAGAGCCTTTAGCTGTGCGCCTGTCAGATGCACTGGCACATTGTCGTAGTCATCTTCATTTGTATGGCTGTTCTCTCCATTGGGATCCGCCATTGTAACTTGAATCTGTTACAGAAGATAACAAAATTTTATTCAGGAGATTATTATGGAATTTGTCTTTTATGACAATTCGTTAACCATGGTAACAGAGACCATATTTGGTTAACTTATTACTCACTAAGTTTTAGGATTTGAATACATCCTATTTTAGCTATAACAATAATATTGGCGGCATAAAGCCTAATCATGAGGATGTTTTATAATATTAGCCGAGATTTCAGAGAATCAAAGGCATAGAGATTTGAACCGTAGTTCTTTTATCTCTTTCTGACAGGGAGTCATAGACCACCGCTGTCCTTCGTTGTTATAAGATAATTATTACGGCCCATAGGCACTACACCTCTAATGGATGTTTTAATAAGATAGGCCCGTAGGCACTACATCTCAAATGGATGTTTTAACAAAATAGGCCCATAGGCACTACATCTCCAATGGATGTTTTATAAATGATCATCTTTATTGATGATTTTTGCCCAAGATTTATAAATCATTTAGTTGGGTCTTTAAAATCCTCTAAAGGATTATTGCATAAGAATGACTTGTGTGATTTTAACGAATCACATCTGTCATGATTGTTAACATGCTTGCAGCGGTTAACAGGGAGTCTGAATCTTTTAGTTAAGTCCTACCATCTTGGCCGGATCTTAAAAGACACTAGGCTAGGTTTCACTCGTAAGATTCTTTATTTAGGCAGATCAATTTAAAAGGAATGGTTTTGATTTATTTCATACACATTAAAACAAAACTCATAACATACATTTCATAATCTCAAATACAATCACATATTGCCCTAAACGGGTCTTTCAAATAGTACATACCTCCATAGAGGTTTAAAAATAAGTGACAGGTCCATGCAGGGACTAACATAAGATAAGTGTCCATGCAAGGACTAAAAGATATGTCCACGTAGGGACTGAAATACGATAAGTGTCCATGCAGGGACTTCTTTCAAAGTAGAAATTTCATTAGTACAACTATTAAGGGCTAGTGGTCACGTTTCTTCTTTTTGCCCTTTAGTAGGTTCGCCAAGCCTTTGAGAAATCCTCGGTGGCTCTTTTTCTCTTCCTCGAACTCTCTTTCCACACGATCTAGTCGATGGAGTATCTCTTCCTGTTCAGGAGGAGAGAAACGTGGTTGCGGCGCTTGCTGCGGAACTGGAGGTCTGGGAGGTATTGGATACCCATGAGCTGAGTAGTCCGGTGGTCCCATGTTTCCATGTGCTCCGTCAGGGTAGCGTGCATTATATCTAGCCGACACCACATATGGGTCGCGCTCATAATTGTAGTTGTAATGTGCCTGAGACGGTTCGAACGGGTTGTAAGCCGTTGGACCCGTGTAAGCAGGTATGGGTTGGTCGTACCCAAATGGTGGCGAATTTGGTGCAGCTGGTGCGGAGTTCGCCTCCTGTATAGGACTTGAAGGTCCTTCTTCTTGTAGTGGCGGATAGTGGCTACTACTAGAGTGTCGAGGGGTGCTGAAGCGGATACCCCCTCCTCCTCGTGTGGACATACGAGCATTTGTCCTCCTACGCCTTGGCGGATCAGGTATTACTGGTTGCGCCGGTGGCGGAGGTGGTGGCGTAACTGCCACAAAGCGTGAATCCTCAGAGGGATCCTGTGGATGTCGCGGTTGTTGTGATGTCTGTTGAGGTGGTGTGTAGTACCACTCATGTCGGTCGAACAACGCTTGGAAACTATCTGGTCCCTGATAGGGTGTGCCATGGAAGGACGACCCATCAGAGACTTCTATCGGATGCGTGGGCGTACCACGAGCAGGTTCTGTTGGATCAGTATCTTCATCCATATGGTCTTCGGAGAAGTGGTCCTGTGGCCCTAATGGAACAAACCCTGAAGGTTCCTGTATGTAGTCAGCTGGATTAAACTAACCTATGAAGTATGGAGTAGGGTCGTCATAATTCCGGTGCGATACCGAACGTTGTAGAGGTATGAAGGAAGGTTGTGGGTTGTTGGGATCATTCTCTGAGTTTGGCCCAAAGGAGTGCCGGTATGATGGCGTCGAGCTGTGCGAGGTGGAATGCCTCGCGGGTTCGTAAAGATCTCTTCGTCGTTGTGGTTCTTCGCTCCTTGTCATTGAAGGAGGTCTTGTAGCTGACGGTCCAGCTTCGTGATCGTGATGTGTCACGATATCTCCTCTGCCTCTTCTTCCCCTTCCTCATCCTCGGAATATTACTGGCGGCATTTTTCCTGCTTTATAAAACTTTAAATACCAATAATAAAAAGAAAAAGACAAAATTGGAATAACAATTCGAATTTGTCCTAAGTTCTTGTCTAGACTCTAGTACGTGCAATTGTGTCATTGAGATTAAACACAATAGGATAGTGTTTAATTCACTCAACGTTGGCTCTGATACCAACTTGTCACACCCCGATTTCCACGTGTATCACCGGTGGGCCCGGTGGGGGATTACCGTGACGTAGTTGGCAACAATATAGTCAAACCACACAATTATATAAATGCACAGCGGAAGCTTTAAAGATAAATATATACTTCAACCTCTGGTGGTAATATCAAATGTATTACAGAAGTCGAATGTATCCACAGCGGATCAAAATAATAATAAAATATTGTTCATCCAGATACGGCATCGAGTTTGCGAGACTATTCGTGATGCCTAGGAAGCTATTACCAGCCCATTTCGTATAGTACCTGCACTTAATCTTTTGGGGAAAATACGTCAGTTTACACTGGTAAATACATTCAACTGACACATTTGAAAATGTTTATTAAAATTGATTTGAATGCACAAGGCACAAACTCTTTTATAACTTGGGAAAATTATTAAAATCTTGTGAACGTATTACATGTTCTTTTATGCGTTTAATAGCCGGGCCGTGCCGGGTTAAAGATTAATAGACACACCACATTGCGTAAAACCGTAGTATAGAAACCAACGGCTACGTCTTTTAATTAAATGTCGACAATATATACCGGGTGTACGCCTACACCGGGATGTTGATAGTCGTGGCCATTTCGTAAAATGATGCCAAGGATATCCGGGACAACGTTCATTAACCCCCAAAGGCTTATAAGAAACAAAACTGTTTAAATGAGCCGATCATAATATTTAATTAACCACCTAAGCGATGGAAGATATGATGCTCAATCAAGCGGTAAATATTATACCGTATCCCAAGCCCGTATAGGGGAAATAAGTTAAAAGTATTTACCTTTGCAAGTATTATTCCTTAGTTTGATTAAATCACTGATAGCTTTTACTGGGCTCCTAATCTGGAACGAAGGTTTTAATTAACCTCTTAGAATCCTAACGGGTCTTTATATTGGCCGTAGCCTAGACCGGTTGGTTCCGGAACATAAATATGGTTTAATCGCGCGAAAAGGCGAAAACCAAGAATGGAATGTGATTCTGTCCCAAACAAGTTCAGAGACTTGTTTTATATGGGTTCAAGGTTCACACTCTGGATTTTGGGGTCCAAATAATATAATTTGACCCGTGTCGGCTAATTTACGAAAACTAGTTTCATAAGCCGAACCGTGCGCGCAATAGGCGAAACGGTTAACCATGAGAGTCTCACGCTTATTTCCTAAGTCAATATGCCTTAAAGAGGTTGTGGTATCAGTAGGATACCTTCCGTGATGCCCGTAACGAGTTTAAGTTAATATTACGCCCCGTAGGGGTTTTCCGGTCATTTTAAAGACTTTTTAAAGAGCTTTTCGAGTTCTACAGGAAATCTGAGTTTCCCGAATAGTTTATAAAGTCTAAAATACTTTATTTATTATTTAAAATCAGTAGCAACTGGAATCGGGTCAAAAGACCTTGTAGAACTCAAGTTTTGGCCGAAAAGGGCATATTCGGTATTTACCGAACCGTAGCCATAACCGCAGGTTATGAGCAAGGTAAAAATTATTAAAAATCTTTAAAATTCCAAAGATATTATTTTATAACAGTGGGTAAAAGTTTTGGTGACGAAATCTTGGTTTAGATGGGCGTTATGCCAATTGCGCCGTTAATTACAAAAGTTTACTTTAATTGCGCTTTTTAGCATAACTCTCATTCTAGACCTCGGATTGACGTAAAACTTTAAGGATATGCTTATAATTTAGTAAGCAAGGTTATGGTCCGTTCACGTGTCCAAAATACTCGTTTTATTTTTAAAAGGGCCGTTACGGTCAACTTTTAGGCGATTAACGGAAATGCGTAAAAGACTCGGACAAATCATGAACCGATCACAGAGGTCTATACCATCATGTAACCTGGTCCTAAGAGAGTCCTAAGGCATATCTATACCTCACTAAAACGGGTCAGAACTGAAGTCAAAGCAAAAGTCAAACTTTTGCGACATTCGGCTCCGAACCGGTTCAATATAGCAAATGGTCGATTCAAACGAGCGCAAACAAGTTTATATACTTATTATCATGTTTTATGAGTGTCTAAACAGGTTCCATAGTATATACATTACAGATTATGCATAAATCGCAAAAATAGCTTTCTGTTGACTTTTTAACCGTTCGTTTGACTCGACATTTGAGCTAGTTAGAGTGGTGATCAGAGGGAACCCTTTTAGAGGTTTATTACCCACATAAATACCAACTCATAACTACTTTTGATTCGTCATAAGACTGAACCATCTCGGATTTATTTTAAAGTCAAACCGTATTTACGACGGTTTGGTTTCTAGTGATCTACTAAGCATAAATTGAACTACAAAGGAACTAAGCAACTTACAGAAGTTGAGACTTGATTATAGAGCAGAGAAGACTTGAAAGCTCTTGGAATGGTCAGATGAGTGAGTTTGTGTTGTGGTGAAAGTTGTGAGCATGAGCATGGTATTTATAGCCAAGACCAAGCCCTTAGATCATTACACAACATTCTACAACTGATATGGGATGAATGGCATGTGTCCTATAGGCTTATGGGTCGAGTAGGGGGCAACCATACCTCTGAAAAACCCATTACTTCATGTTTGGCCGCATAAAACAGCCAACAGCCACATTTCTGTCGCTGGGCGCTGCTTACGGACCGTATGGCTTCGGCCTTGCGGTCCGTAAGCCATAGGCGGATCACAGCAATCATTCCCCCTCCTTACGGTCCGTAAGGCATACCCTTTACGGTCCGTAAGGGGTTAAAATTAAATCTTTTTCAAATCTTTTTGTAATGATTAAAAATCTTGGTAATTAATTACCTGACCTTTCGGGATTGAAGAGGTAACTTTGCGATAAGGCCCTCGATTAATTATGATTAGGGACCTCGCGTTATTTACCTGTATTGTTAAGCCCCTGGTTAATTTATTTATTATTCAGAAGGACTTAGTTTATATTATTGACGCTTTTAACCCTTCTCCTACGAATTCGATCGTAACTTTCCCGTTTCATAACGAAACTTCGCGAAATTCATGTATTATATTCTAGTGAGTGTATAACACCGTTACAAAGTCTTGGGAACGTTAAAGGGTCACTCAGAGGTATAATTTAAACATGTTGACACAGTTAACCCCTGTAGCTTGTAATCTCTCACTTTCTTTCGCGTTTCGCTTCCGTACGATCTATGATTTATTCGTTTGAAGGTTCAATCATTATTTAGGGTTACTATACCGTATATTTACCCCTTGTTGACATTTATAACCCTCGAATTTACATACTTTCAAGGTTTGTCAAATTTAGTCCTTTATTTAATATCAATGCCACGTGTAATCAAACGACACGTGTTAACACATCATTGGACACAAAAATTCGAGGTGTTACACTATTCCACTTGAAATAGTTTAATTTCGCTTGAAGTTGTTCTTTCAGGTGATTACGCTTGAAGACCTTATTTCGCTTGAAGCTTGATTCCGCTTGAGATACTATTCCGCTTGAAAAGTGATGATTTTTGAAAAACGTGTTACCGAATCATGAGTGAAGAATTTTATAACGCATTTGCCACATCCCTGGCTACTCCGGCTTCCATTGCTCAAAACATGAATTTAGAAAACGAAACTGGAACTTTACAAAAACCCCCGAAGCTAATGAGCATTGAGGAGTATTACGGATGGAAAGATAGGTTTGAAAACTGGGTTCAAGCTAACCATTTGAGATCTTGGGAATGTATTTTGAAGAACTATGTTTTACCACGTACTGATCTGCAAGTTGAGAAAACAATTTCTGAATTCACTGACACAGAACGAGACATGTACAAAGCTGAAAAGATGATGATTAGTCTACTTCAATAATCCATTAAAGAAGACATCTTTGTATTGCTTCAACATGACAAAACTTCAAAATCAATTTGGGATGCTCTTAGAATCAAATTTGAGGGAAATGAAAAGATGATTAAAAGTAAAAAGGCATTGCTTAAGAAAGAATTTCATCTGTTCACCAGTTTGCCAGGAGAAGATCCAAAGAAACTAATTGAAAGATATTGCCATTTAGTGCGATCCATGTCGATGCTAAGCATAACCAAAGAACGTGAAGAATGGGTCGACAAGTTAGCTGACGCTTTACCTCAGAAAGAGTGGGGTACATATTTGATGATCTTAAAGAATACTGGAGAATATGATGGTTTGACGATTTCCCAGTTCATTGAGAAGATTGAGGGTCAAGATTTGGAACAGCAAAAGATTGCGAGGATGAATAATCCTAGTGGTCAACAAGATGTGAAAATGTACTACAAAGGCAGTGTTCAAGAGATTGAAAGGAGTCCAAAAATACAAACTGCGTTTAGTGCTGGAAACTCGTCTGAAAATGTTGAACAAAGTCCTAATATCAGCAGTGATTTCTCTTCATACCCAAGTGTTAATCCAAAGAATTTATGATCAAGTTTTCATTCTCAAAGTACAAAAAGTGGTGGTTGTGTGATACAGTGCAATATAGCATTGAATCTTTCAGAGGGTCAAAGTTTTTCTGAAGAAATTGCAAAAGATCACATGTCATTACTTGCAACTGTGCTACAACCCTGTGAAGGTTTGGTTGCAGGGAGGATCGGAAATCCTATGTTGACAAAGGAGGATTACGATCAGATAGATACTGAAGAAATGGAGCTCATGGACATCAAATGGTGTTTAGCTAGTGTCCTGAGAAGAGCTGAAATGTTCAAGATGATTACTGGAAGAAATGATTTTCTTGATGCACATGTTTCCACTTTAGGTTTTGATAAATCTAAAGTTACTTGTTTTCGATGCAGGGAGAAAGATCATTTCAAGAGGGAATGCAAGAATAGAGAAGCAAATGAAACAAAGAATCCGTTTGGAAAAGATGACTACTACCGGAAAGCCATATATCAACAAGTTGGTCACCAACAACAACAAGAACCACAAGTGGCACATGGTAGAAAAGTGATAGAAGATTCTTCAAAGAGAGCATGTTTAGTAAATCAAGAAAATTTCAGCTGGGATAAATACATTTCATCCGACAGCAAAGCTTGCCTAATCAATCAAGATGATGAAAGGTTACCAGAAGGTTTTAGCTGGGATATGTTTGTGGATAAAAAGGAGAGTTTAAAGCTTTCATTGCTAAAATTGTGAAAGAACCAAATATGTTTACCGAGTGGATGAAAGCTATTGGTGTTAGTGTGAAGAATGATGAAGAAAAGTCTGTTTCATCAGATGAAAGCTCACTAAGTTCAAATGAAAGTTCAGAAAAAGCAACTGTTTTTGATCAAACACCATCTGATTCTAGTTCTTCGGATAATAGTTCTGACAAATCAATAGAGTTTGATCAATCACCAACTGATGACAATGGTGATGATGAAAAAGAAAGACATATTAATATTGCAAAAATCATCTATCTCCTGAAAGCTTTCATTTTTATTTTGCAGATCGCTTGGAGAAGCTGAAGGGGAGACGAGCAGCAAAAGAACAAAAACAAATGAAGTCTGAAAGTATTGTTCAAAATGAAGAAGTTAAAATTGTTGATGAGGAGATTGTTAAAACTGAAAAGGTGATTGAATCTGAGAAGATTAGTGATGTAGAAAACATTGTGGAAGTCATCAAGCCTTGCTCAAAGTGTCTAGAATCTTGCAAGGAATGTGCAGCAAAAGACGAGAAGTTGACTGAGCTGGAGAAGATGAAGGAACAATTACTGTTCAATCTCAATTACGTGAAGGAATCTTACGATGTATTGAACAGAACAGTAACTGGTCTTCAAAAGACAAATTCTGAAAGAGAAGATGCTTTGACGATGATGAATGCTGTGATGATGACGAAGGAGAAAGCTATCAATTTTTACATGGAAGAAACTGCAAAGTGGAAGCAAGAGTTGGAGACTGAGAAAATAGAGAATGAGAGAATTAGACGATTATTACAGAGTTATTCTAGTTCTGATTATCTTATTGATCGAATTTATCCAACTGTTGCAGGTTTCGAACCATTTCAGGATGAGAAGCCAAAGAAGAAGGATACTGGTAAGAAACCGAGTGTTAGCTATAACAAGTGTCCACCTCCGATCTGGGAAGGTGATTCTCCAAGAAAACCAAATGAGGAGCAAGTCCAAAAGGCAGTCAATATAAAACTAAAGTCTGATGTTACCAATGAATTACCAGAAAACATTGACGTCATTTTCACATCGTCTGACACTGATCATGAGTCTGAGTTAGTTAAAAAGGTGGTTGATCAGGTGTTGGATACAGATGAGGAGTCTGAGTCAAAGTCTGAGTCTGGAGGTTCAAGTTCGTCAGTCAACAGTGAAAAGACATCGGTTAAACGGGCTTATAGTAAAGAGTTTTTCTTATCAAAATCAAATTTGAATGATGAAACATCCGAAGTAGCATATACTTTGAATGATTTTGATAAATTATATTTTGACAAAGAGTTTCCAATAAGAAGTGTTAGATTTGAAATGATCAAAAAGGTTTTCAAAATGACAAAAATTAATATTTCTGAAATAAAAGATTTAAATCTTACTGGAAAACCTAAAAAATACACTTCAAGAGTTCAACAACGGTTAAACAAGAAAAAAGGTTACAGTTCTGGTTCTAGTTTTCAAAAGAAACCGAACCATAACGGTAATTACAAAAAGAAAGGTCTAGGTTTTATTCCATCAGAAAATGATAAAAATGAGAAAATTTCTAAAACAAATACAAAATTTGTTTCAGGAGGAAGTGCTGAGGAAGAACAGAAGAAACCTTTCTGGAGACAATCAAACCAGGAGTTTCTTGCTGAAAAGAAGAGAATAGGGACTGGAGTTTTTCATCGAAAGGAGACTAGAACATGTTTCAGATGCAATGAAGCTGGTCACATTGCATGGAATTGTTCTCAAGCTACTAAGACAAAATAGGAAGTCTCTGAAAAACTTAAAGAAAAAGTTGTCGATGTTGAACCACCAACTAAGAAATTCAAAATTTTTGAAAACTCAACTAATGAAGTTGGTGAATGTTCAAAGAAAATCTTTTACAAAAAGAGAGCCAAAGACAACCAAATGTGGGTTGTTAAGAAATTTTCTGAGAAAGTCGGCGATGAAACTGATTCCACAAAATCAGTGGAGCCACAAGTTGAGGTTAAAGAAGAGAACTCAGTACCTTCAGTGAATGATGATAATTTTCCATCATTGAAGGATGAAAAATTTAAGCAGAAACTTGGTAAGGTTGAGATCTCAAATCAATTCTATTCTGAAAAGAAAGAATTTGATGTCGAGAAAGCATTCAATGGGAACGTTAAGAAAATGTTTGGGAAAATGATTGAGGGTAAAGTTAAAGGGGTTAAAGACTTTTATGCGACAAAGAAGGCAACTTATAACCCAACTGAATCAGAGTTAAAATCACCCAAGGTTGGTCAGACTTGGGTGGAAATTCTTTTCCCTTAAAAATATGACTTGCCGGAGATCCCAAGTTTGTAATCGCGGATTAGGAATCGGCATCATTCTTGAAAGATTGTTTTATGAGAAAATCTTAAAATGGTTAAATTTTACAGGTTTTGACTTGCCGGAGCTTCCAGGATGGTAAGTGTGAAGTAGGAATCGGCATCTTTATTGGTAACATGAATTTGTGTAGATGTGTTATTCCTACAGAGGTTTGAATGGTTGGTTTTACAAAGTGATTAGTCAAGGTCATTAATTTGAACTTGATGTAATCCTTATACATGTGGTTAAAAATGGAGAATGTGATGAGTTTACCCCGAACCTACAAATGGTTAAAACAAAACTTATTTTCCGGAAAAACCATTTTGATTAAAACAAACTTGAGTGTTTTAAATTCTTAATGGGAAAATAGTTTGTTGAAAGGGGGAGTTCTGATTGTTTATGCTTAGTGGATGGCGAATAGAAGCGATTCGATATCAGTTGTCACATTGTTTGTAAAGTTTGTTTTCAATTTTTCTTTAGATGTGTTTGCATTTTAGGGGGAGTAAAAATTTCAGAAAATCCAAAAACATTAGAAAATTTGAAAAAGTCAAAAACTTGATAAAACAAAAATGAGTTTTGTTGTGAAAAAGAGGAAATGATAGTACATCAGTAGACTATCACAATATGCTAAAGAAATGGAAAGTTAAAATGTGATAAACAATCTCACTGCGGATATGCCAGTAGGTTTTTATACATTTAGTAGATTGTGACGAGATATAAACCTAAATTTCAAACATGCTTATATCATGGGGAACATTTCTTGGATATATGGGTAACCCCCAAAATCTTGTTTGAAAGGTCCCTCTTTCTGAGATACTAGGTCTTTATACTCAGTGATATCTGGGGTATTATCCAGGGACTTCTGATTTTGCGGAAGCAATGGCCTAGTCCCCGTATAATACTTTCTGCATTGCTTGAAATATAGCGCCGCCCTCAGTACAAAAATGATGAAACATTGAAAATGCTAATCATGTGCTGTTGAAGAAAAGATCCTCTAAAGGGGACACACCAAAAGTCGAGCCGTCATCTCTCTGCTGAACGGAAGTTCTGACCTGAGCTCTCACGGTTTCGCATCTAACCCCTTACAGATATCATCTAGGTATACTCACCTGTAAGACTGAATATTGGGATCTGGATACGGGAGTATATTCAAGTACTGGGATACGCGGATAAGTTTAATTGCTTAAGATATTAATCTCGTATCTCAAAACAGTTGAACTTTGTGTGAAAATTTAAGTGGATCAGTATACTGACAATCTAAGTGAATTGTTTAGAACTTAAAATGAAATGAAGCTTAATGGTGTTAGTGATTAGTCTCATAAACTGATATGATCCTCTTACACGAACTCACAAAAATATTGTCTGTATATATTTCTTTACTGCATTTCATTTCATTTCATTCAAAAATCTAAAAAGATTTTCAGTGTGTTTTAGCATAAATTTTGAAAAATTTCAAAAAAGATTTTTGACAACTGGTGTTGAAAAGCTGATTTTCAAAATTCCGAGTGCTAAACATGATGACTATTTTGTGAGGGGGAGTCTGTTAAATCTAAAAATGTTTAAATATTCTTCTGCAAGTGGTTACAGATTTTCTGGTTGTTTTGAAAAAGAGAGTCTGAGTTGGTGCATACATCTTAATATAAAATTGTTAAAACTTATGGAATTTATTATGTGGAAGAGATTGTGCAGATTTAAGTAAGAGCTGGGTTAATCGATCCTGAGAAGCTTGTGATTGAAGAAAGCCAGGTTTCAATACCTGAGTAGAATGAGCGCCAGATTATGATTATGAAACTGATGATGCTGATGAATTTATGGAATCCCAGCACATCGAAAGGGGGAGTCTGAAGACATCCAAGAGACGGATTAGTTCGAAGGGAGGATGTTGGTGCTGATAGAAAGAGTAAAGAGCCCAAAGACTGATAAAGATGAGAATACTCGACACTGAAGACTCGTCAACATCTGAGGGGGAGTCTGTTGGTGCATACATCTGTCGACTTCGTCTTGTATCGAGTCTTGTACTAGATTGTTATATCAGGGCACGAAGTTCGAGATAGTTGAATTAGAAGGTGATTTCGCTTGAAGGATGTATTTCCGCTTGAAATGACATTTGTCAATTTCAAGCGGAATCAACAAACTTTTTATTCCGCTTGAAGCATGTTCAAGAGGAATCTCATCTCTATAAATAGCCTTTCGAACGAAATCATATGGAACAGTTCTTGATTTGGATACCGAAGTGCTGCTGGTTTATCCAGTGATTGTACTTGTTGTTACATCAATCAGAAAGGTGTTTAAAGTGAATTGCAAGTTGTGTCGTAGTCTATTTCTCTGTTTCCGCCTTTGAAATAGATTAAAACTCCTCTGAACGACTCATTCGGGTCGCGACAATGATCCTACATAACTTCTAACCCATATTTGACAATTTTCTCGTACTACGTGCCCTGATCTATCTAGATACATACAAGACTCGATACAAGACGAAGTCGACAGACGTATGCACCAACAAAAAATATGACTAATTCACCCATAATACCTTCCTAAGTGTCGTTAATTAAAAGTGTCACAAAAGAGTACTTAAAGGAAACTAAACGGTGCAATTTAGCACTTTAACGAACCGGCATTTAACCGAACAACCGGACATTACCCGGAACATCAAAATATTACTAGAAGCATTGTTTACTTATTTCTAAGCTAGTTATGAACCCCGAACACCCTAACACCCACTAGAATATCTAGTAACTAACACTTGTAACCATATACTTGGATTTGAATTATTAACTAACTAATTACCATTCAAAAATTACATTTACCCCCCCCCCCCCCGCCTATATAGTGGACAGTCATGGAGTGGCCCCCACAAATATCCTTCTTGATCTTGCATAATCTCACTAGGATTCTGTCACACCCCGGCCGCGTTTAACATGCAACCGCGGCGGAAACGCCGGGGAGTGTCGTGGACAGAATTAAATTGTTTCATGACCATGGCATACAAGTTGTATTTTATTTATAAACAAAGGTGTTACATTGTCTTGGAAAGAGAGTACGGATATTCAAAACATAATTAAGCTAGTTCAAACTTCATTTTTAGGCTCTAAGGCACAGGTCCGCCCTAGAATCATGATCATCGTCCTATGGAATAGCTCCTGAAAACACATGTGAAAGTAGGTACGTCAGCATAAAAATGCCTGTGAGATACATAGGTTTTGTGAAAATGGGGTTCATGACTTGAGTTTTAAAGAATGTTTAATAACAGTCAGTCATGGACCTTGTAATTTGTTTTGCTTTGTAAATCATTTGAAAAACGATAACATCAAACGATATGTATAGATAAGTGCAAGGTTAAACGAATAACCAAGTAAAATGAGTTGAATAAGATAAGTTGTTTGTGAAAATAATGTCTTGTGAAGAATATGTTACTTATGTAAAGTGTAATGTGTCTAAACTGAAATGACTTAGATAACGCCACGATATGTAATATTATACAAACATTTATATATAGGAAGTACCAGCGGCGTATCCACCATGTTTGTATCATATTACATATGCCACGTTACTTAAATCATTTACCCAAACCAATCCACAATGTAAATTGTTCATGTGTAAACCAAATGTCAAGTGTTATTGTAAACCATGTCAAATGTTTATGTTCAAATGTAAACCACCAAATGTGTATGTCAATGTCGACGTGTTTATGTTCAATGTAAATCATGTAATGTGCATCCCAAAATGTATCATGTATGGTAAGCGAAATGTATCAACTTAAACCATATGCACAAAACAAGTCGTTGAAGTAAAACGTGGTTTAAATCAACGTTATGTTCTGCGGAAAATGCATGCTCTATTGATATTAACATTTATGCGGTATTGTAAACTATGCATACATCCAAGCCTTGAGACTGCGGCGATAAACCCTTAAACAAATTAAAGGTTTATCTAAGTTATGTATATCGAATTCGGTCATTCCTTCCAGTCCTATCAAACCCAGGACTTCAGGAATGGGAGTTGTCAATTCCTATGGTACCACTACCTACTAACGAACGGCGTAGCTAGTGTTAATGAATGTATTGTCCCATGTTAAACAAACCAAATGTCATAACAAAATGAAGGCATGTGATGTAAACAATTGTACTAAGTATGCTAAGTAAACATACGAAGCAGAAATGTTCATGTAAATCAATGTGCCCATATGCTGAGTAAACATATGCAACAGAAATGTTCATGTAAATCAATATGTCCATATGCTGAGTAAACATATGCAACAGAAATGTTCATGTAAATCAATGTGTCCATATGCTGAGTAAACATATGCAACAGAAGATGTAATGTAAATCAATGTACTAAGTACGCACACAATGGGCATACTTAGCATGAAATGTAATGAAATCATGTACTATAATGTACTAATGAGCATAGCAGATATATGATGTGAAAACATGGAAAACATGAAAGTAACAGATAGGCACATGTGTTTCACCCCAAAACAGTTTGGAAAACAGTAAAAGAGGGGTTCAATGTACTCACCTGAGATTGCTTTGAGTTCCTTGTATAATAACCAGATAATGCTAAAGATCACGGAATATCAACGGCACCTAATAGGTAGCTTATGTTAATATACCGGACCAAATCGGAAGGATCGGACAGTACGCGGGTTCGAAAACCAAACGAGTATGGAGACTCGTGTAATATGGTTTAACAAAGCCTACATACTAAAATGAAACATAACCTAAGTGCTTACGGTCCATCACGACCCGTTTAGGTAGCTTATGCCACCTTACGCGTCGTTCGCGTAGAACGCGTCTGGAACGCCTAACATCGTGACCACAAGGTATAACCTCGGAAGGTTATAGCTATGGTCACCTAATGTGTTTGGTCAGGTCCTAATGACCGACAAAATGGGTCGGGTTCGAAAGCATAAGCGATGGTTTAGATCGCTTACCTTACGACCCTATATAAGAACTAAACTAAAAGTGACGAGCTAAGCATGTTAGAACATGCTTAACTAAGTTTGAAAACAGGTTTGACATCAAAACAAACGGCTTTGATGCTCACGAGTAGTTTGGTTACAAAATATGCAAGAATGCACATTTTGGCCGAAACTACGACTCGTCACTGAGCCTAGATAACGTGGTGATCAGTAGGTATGGTCACTATGGACCATAACCATCGTGATCACGCTCACGTTATGAAGTTCCATGAACTTCGCATCGACCATAAGCTGGTCAACGCAGAAAGTCAACAAAACGTTGACTTTCGGACTCGAAAAGCGAATAAAAGAGCGAAAGAAGACTTACGGAGGGTCCCCGAGTGCAAATCAAGACCAAACAGCTCAGGTATGAAACAATGGTTTCAACTTAGAGCTTTAGGATCTGATTTTGTGATTTTTACACTAAAAGGGGGGGGTATTTATAGGAAAAGTGGAACCGTTAGGATCGTTTTATCGAATATCGAGCCTTGATCACGTGCGTACATGTGTCCAGTGGATAAGTGCAGTGAACTTGACTCTTGGCTCTTCATTGGGTGAAAAGGCATTGCCCCTTGATCGAACGAAAGGCCAGATTCTGCATTAAATGCAAAATCTTTCTGTCAGACATCCCCACGCGGCCCGCCTCACATTTGGGCAAAACTCACGCGGGCCGCCTGGCCTTCTCTGATCTGCACCACTTGCAGAATTTACACTTTTGGTCCCTGTTGCGTGTTTAAGCTATTTCCAGCCCTTCTAAGACCTGTAAAGCCATCTTTAAGGCCCTAAAATGATGTCTAAACATTGTGGACATGAAACATGCCCAAAAATATGTCGGATGTCGGTTCGTTTGGCCGTACGATCGCGATGTTCGCTTAATTACGACGGAATGCGCATAAGCGTGAAAGACGATCCAAATGACGCGACGAATGGATTTTTCTCATGCCAAACACTAAGGCATAATATAAGGATGCTTACATAAATTTTTGGATGTCCGGATGTATTCAGAACGTAAGTTATGCGCGAAAGTGCAAACTTAGGCACTTTTTGACACTTTTAGTCCCTGAATGATCCAAAAGTTTGTTTTAGCATACCAAACCTCTCAAAGCCTATTTCTAAGCTATGTAAAGGATATTTATGGTATGTTTAACTTATGGACATGTTCCGGAATGTTCGTTACAGTTCAAATTGGCATACTTTCGCAGTTTGTCAAGTTTAGTCCCTGTAAGCGAATTAACTTGTTTTTGCTATACCAAAGCCTTCAAAACTTATTTCTAAGTTATGTAGAGGTTATTTAAGGTACGTTGAGTATATGTTGATGTTCCGGAGTATTTGTCGCATTAAACTGAGTACGTTTACGCACTAGTTAGCGTATAACTCTCCAGAAAGCGATGTAGAGTTTGGAATTGAATAAAAGTCAAAACATGAAAAATGTAAAACACAATGAAACAAACATTGGGATCAAATTACATTATTTTATTGATAATTGAACTGTTTACAATGATTACAAGCACAATTGTTACAGTCTCCCCTACTTGTGGAAATTTCGTCCCGAAATTTATTTAGAGGAAACTGATGGAAAAAGATGCGGATATTTTGCCTTCATTTGGTCTTCACGTTCCCAAGTAAACTCGGGTCCACGTTTAGATTCCCAACGAACCTTGACCAAAGGAATGCGCTTGCGTTTGAGCCACTTGACTTCACGTTCCATGATTTCTACCGGTTTCTCAACAAATTTCAGTGTTTTATCAACACGAATTTCATCAAGCGGTATGTGGAGGTTCTCATCGGCTAAACACCTCTTGAGATTGGATACGTGAAAGGTTGGATGAACATTTCCAAGTTCAGGAGGTAACTCAAGTCTGTAGGCTACCTTATCGATTCTTTCGACGATCTTGAATGGTCCAACGTATCTGGGTGCAAGTTTTCCTTTCTTTCCGAATCTGATCACACCTTTCCAAGGTGAGACCTTAAGTAATACACGATCACCGACTTGAAAATCCAAGGGCTTGCGTTTTAAGTCCGCGTAATTCTTCTGACGGCTTCTAGCTGCCTGAAGGTTATCACGAACTTTCTTTACCTTATCTGTTGTCTCTAAAATGAGGGCAGGTCCAGTAAGTTGAGCCTCGCCAATCTCATTCCAGCAGACTGGTGAACGACATTTTCGACTATAGAGGGCCTCGAAAGGAGCCATGTTGATGCTGGAGTGATAACTGTTGTTGTAGGAGAATTCAATCAATGGAAGATGTGAATCCCAACTACCACAAGTCTATCACACAAGCTCTAAGCATATCCTCCAGTGTCTGGATTGTTCTTTCAGATTGACCATCCGTTTGCGGATGATAAGCTGTGCTCAGATTAAGTTGAGACCCCATTGCAGATTGCATGGTTCTCCAAAAATGAGAAGTGAAACGAGCATCTCTGTCAGAAATGATGTTCAAAGGAACACCATGTCGTGCTACAATTTCATCCACGTAGATTTGAGCAAGTTTGGCAGCCGAAAAATCCTCACGGATTGGCAAGAAATGTGCTGACTTTGTAAGACGATCAACGACTACCCAGATGGCATCGTGACCTTTCTTTGTGCGCGGGAGTTTGGTAATGAGATCCATAGTAATGTTTTCCCATTTCCAAACTGGGATCTCTGGTTGCTCCAATAAACCAGAAGGACGCTGGTGCTCTGTAGGATCGGTTTTGATACCGTTCGATTGCGTAACGAACGTTTCACGTGCGGAATCCGTGAACGAACGTGACCGAACACACGATAACGTACTTTTAATGTGATTCCATTGCTAACTTTGACAAGATTGATACAAGAATCACAACTTTACAGCTTTCTCTCTCTACTTTCTCTCTCTAGAAAGTCTTCTCCAAGTCTTCTCTCTAAATCTCTTCTAAAAGTCTTCCAAAAGTCTCTAACTAAAATCATGACATACCTCCTATTTATATGGTCAAGGCAACTAAATGAAAGTTCACACTAATTACAAGTTTGCCACCTTGCCATTTCTAACTAAATATGACATAATACGCTTGATTTCTTCCGGCTTTTCACTACGACTCGGATTGACGAAGGCGATAGACAAAATATGCATCAACAATCTCCCCCTTGGATATTGCCGTAGTCAATCTCGTGGTGAAACTCGTAACGACTTGTCTTTCTCTCTCTCTAAGACTCGAACAAAGATGTAGTCGACAGACAACTGCACTAACAAACTCCCCCTTGGATGTTGACGGAATCTGTAGTGAGAGTCTTCGATCATTCACAGCACCTCAATCTTGTTCGATCTTCTTCAGGAACTCAGCCTGGAATAATATCTTCTTCAGGAATTCCTTCCTGGAATCATATGCCTGGATCATTCTCTGGCTCTAACTTTCATCAGACTCCCCCTAACATAATGCTGAGATCTCTGTCTGGAAATCGTTATCACCATTGAAATCAACTCCTGGCTTTCTCTGTTTAAGCTCTCCTCTGGTTCTGATGTATCTCCTGGCTATTCGTAGCAACAGGATCAGAAACCTGCAAAACTCAACCATACTATTACAAACTAATACAATTTGCAATTCAACTTAATGAATCAGCAAATCATATAAGAAAAATTATGAAGATCAAACTGTAGGTTACCATTCAACTTATTCATCAAGTTAATGAACCAAATTTGCATTTCAAATCTTCACAATTTAACATACTCTCTCAAACCACAAGTTCAACATGTTTAGCACTTGAAATGTCAAATATCAGTTCTTCACACTCTGTTGTCGAAAATCTTTTTGCAGTTTTCAAATATCAAACAAAAATACAATATTTTTGGATTTTTGAATTTTGAACAATACAGAAATGAACACTATTTTTGAGAGATTGTGCAAGAGGATCATATCGGTTTTTGAGACATATCACCAACACCGTTGATCTTGATTAATCAGCAAATGTTAAAAACAAATTTACTTCTGATTGTCAGTATTGTTGTCCACTTAAACCTCTACACAAATTTTCAATTGATTCAAGATACGTATTTAATGTATTAGCACTTAAACTTATTTGAGTGTCCCACCTCTTGAATATACTCCCGTATCCAGATCCCAATATTCTGATTTACAGGTAAGTATAACTACAAATGATATCTGTATATAAATTAGGGGAAAAATGCGAGAACTGAGGGATCTCAGGTCAGAACTTCCGTTCAGCAGAGAGATATCAGCTTCGACTTAGCAGTGGGTCCCCTTTAGAGGATCTTTTCAGCTACAACAACTGATCATCAATTTTATTGTCTAATCAGCTGAGGGCTTTATGCTATGTTTCAAGCATATGAAGAAAGTATTAGCCAGGGACTAGGTCAGAACTACCGTTCAGCAGAAGTCCCGGAATAATACCCAAGACATCATTTGAGTATAAGAACCTAGTATTCCAGAATAAGAAACCTTTCAAACGAGATTTCAGGGGTTACCTATATATCCAAGTAGTGTTCCCCACAAAATAAGTAAGTTTGAATTTAGGTTTATATCTCGAATACAATTTACTAACTGTGTGAAGCCTACTGACACATCATTAGTAAGACTTGTTTAAAAACATTTTTGACTTTACAAATCTCTAGCATGTTGTAATAGTCCACCGATGTACTATCATCTCCTCTTTTTGCAACAAAACTCATTTTCATTATTCAATTTTTTTAAATTTTTCAAAATTTTCTTACTCCCCCTAAAATCAAAATATGTTTCAATTTTGATTTTCCGAGGAAAAAATTGAAAAACAAACTATACAAGAAACTTGACAACATTATGTGAATTACCTCAATTCACCATTCTCGTGCAAAAACAATCAGAACTCCCCCTCACAACAAACTATTTTCCCATAATGATTTCAAAACACTTAAGTTTGTTTCAATCAAAATGGTTTTTCCGGAAAAATTAGTTTGTGTTCAAACCATTTGTAGATTCGGGGTTATCTCTTCATCTTGTTTTCTTCAAACATTTTAAAGATTTATCATTTCCAGTTTGATCATAAACCATCAGTAGAAAATCAAGTACAAATTAATGTCCCTGATTTACCACGTACGAGGCGAAAAATCACCAAAGTGAAATTTCTCAAGAAATGTGCCGATTCATGATCCACGATACCATCTTGGGATCTCCGGCAAGTCAGGTTTTTCATTTAAACATATTCACCCAAGCCTGACGGTCCTTGGGTGATTTCGAATTCTTGTTCAACAATGGTGGAAAATTTGCATCATCCATTGCTAAACCTGAATTCTCCTTTTTTACCTCAACCAAAGGCTCCTCTGGTTTTAACGAACCAGAATCATTGCCTGAAGGTGGCTTGTCCGACTTTGATCTGTCAGATTCATCGCCGACCTTCTCCTTTTTCTTCTTTTCCTCTTTAGTCCTCAGATTTGTATCTGATGAATCTGTCTTGCTAGACTTTGCAATCGAGGAAATTGATTCATCAGAACTTTTACTCTTTCTATTTGGTGAATCCGAGGACAAAATCTTCTCGAGATACTCTCTCGCTTTCTTCCTCTTTTTCCTCAGTCTGTCTTTCTGCCCCTGTGAAAGTTTGACTTTCTTTTCCAGAATTGACTGTTCTTGAACTTTAGGTTTCAAAACCTTCTGTTCCTGGGGCTTGACTTTGACTGGAATCTTTGCCGTTTTATGAGAATTAACCCTCAATCTTTCATTTGATTTCCTTGGGCAATCTCTGGCAATGTGACCTTTGATGTTGCAATTAAAGCATCTCCTGGTCTCATAACTCCAATACCGGCAGTTAACAGCAATGTGTCCATGATAGCCGCAGCTGTAACACACTCTGTTATCGTACCTATCACCATTTTTAGTCCAAACGCTCAGATCAAAGCATTGTGTGGCTTGATGATACTCCTTCCTCAACTCTGCTTGATTTGGCGCTTTAGCACTGTGATCTTTCCTGCATCCAACAATTTTTTAATTTTCATTCTCTACCTTTTGTAATTTTTCCTTTTGATTGGATGATTGTACTGATGAGTTTCTTTCTTCAATTTTAAATTTTTGTTTCTGTTTTACAATCTTCTTCACAGGTTTCTGCTTAGAGCATTCTCCCTTTTCAGTCGAGTGTAAAACAGTTTTCTGAAATTTTTCTTTTAATTTTAAAAATTTTTCCTTTTTCTTGATTTCAGCATCGGATTCTGTCTCAGATTCATCTGCTGAATAAAATTCCTCATTTTCATCATCAGTTTTCTCATCACAATCTTCAACTTTTTCACTTATCGGCATAGAATTGATTGGTTTTGGACAGGGAAAATTCAAACTGTCAGATTTAGTCACAAAACCTTTCAATTTCTTCTCAAGTTCATCAATTTTGTTCCTCGAATTCTCAGCTTCACTTTCAAGCTGAGATATTCTCCCAAAATGAGACTCGATTGTTTTCTCATTTTCATTTTTCAAATTTTCAAGAACAGATTTTTCATTCATCAAAACTTTTATCTGTTCCTGAAATTTTGATTCATTTGCTTTCAGGTTTTTGTTTTCAAGCTTTATCCAGAAATCCTCATCTTCTGACGATTTCTTTTTGCTTTCAGACTCCTTTTCTAGCTATTTGATTTTCTTTCTAGCACATTCACCTTCTTTTTCAAGTTTAATGATTTTCTGAAGATGGGAATTTATCATTTTCTGTTTTTCAATGTTGTTTTTGCTAAACACATTTCTCCCATCTTCAAGAATTTTCATTTGATTCTGAAATTCTTTCTCAATTTTAGTTTTTTCAATTTCAAAACCTTTAACTTTTTCATTTAACTTCTTGTTTTCAAAAATCAAACTGTTCAAACCATCCAACAGTTTGTCATTTTCAGCTTTAAGTTTCTCACAAATACTCTGAACCATAAGAATCTGTTTTTCATCAATTTGCTTTCCATCTTTCAGCTCCTTGACTTCGGATGTCAAACTTTCCACATTCTTCAATAGTTTGTCATAGTCATTCTTGAAGCTGTCACACTTAAAGCATACTGTTGCATTCTTCACAGATTCTTTGGCTTTTGAAGTGTCTTCTTCTTTTTCCCTGATTGTACCTGCACAAAATATTTTAACAAAATCAAGAGGATTTCCACTATTATCAATATAACAACCTCTTTTGATATCGTATTTCATCACATATTTTGCTCCAAGACATACACATATTCTTTTATCTATTTCACCAATCACATTCAAACTTAGATTCTCTAGGTTTCCTTTTATTTTGTCAATCAATTCTCTTTTAATTTTATCATTCTCATAACTATGTGTTTTGAGTGTTTTTAAAAACTCTGATGAATTCAATTTTGATAACCCAGAGAAACCAGAATTCGATCTTATATTCGACAAAATATCATCCCATTCTGTAGGTAAAGCATCTGCAATTTTTGATACTTTTTCCCCATCTGTCAACCTTATCCCATATTTTTCCAATTTGCCCAGTAAATAGTTAAATCTGCTTTCCATCCTCTCCAAAGTCTCATTCTTTTTGCACAAAAAATTTTCAAGCCGCATAATCCATATCTGTTTATCATCTTGTTGTTCATAACTACTATACAAATCATATCTTTCATTTAATCTTTCAAGATGATAGTTTTCCTTTTCATCAAACACCATTGCCATTTCTTCGCAAAAATGAATCCGACACGTGTTTACGTTCAAATGGTGGCACCTCCAGTCCACTACACTAATCAACAATTGGGCCTTGGGCTGCACAAACAGCAACTCAAAGTGAAATAGTGAAATAGGCTGAATATGGACGGTGCTTGTGGGCCAATTGGGTTAAAGGGGCGGTGGCTTTTAGCTACTTATCACACATGTTTGGGCGGCAAGTGGGCTCCCGATTAAACAAATGGTAATGGGCGGCAGGTAAATGTTTTCTATTAGGCCACAATAGAATAAATGGGGCGGTGGAACTTGTGTTTAGTGGGTGGCACACAGAAGGCTCGGATTGGGCCGCAGATTGATGTCTTAGACGGCAGAGTGAGCCTTTAAGAAGTGGGCGGCTTCACATGTATAACATGCCCTGCTGACACATACTTTCTGTTGTAAACAGAATATGATAAAGGTAATTAATGGGGGCAGTCAACACATGTTTCAACAAAACCTAGGATTGGCCGACATCCTGTAATATCAGATAAGCCACGTGAAGGTGATGACGAAAGCGCGATCCAGCTGACACTTGGAGCGGTTCCCAACTCTGTCTAATCTTAGACGTATGAGCGGTTCACACGTAATTTCCCTAGGAGCGATTCAGCCAAGAAATTTTGAGCGATCCAGACAATACCATATAAGCGGTTCACGAACAATCAATTACGAGCGATTCAAGACTTTCATATGAGCGATCCACGTATGGTCTAATGAGCGAACTACCACAAGAGCGATCCACAACAGTGACTTGGAGCGGTTCACACCTGAATTTACGAGCGGTCCAGATGTTCGCAAAAGTGGTTCCCAACAGATCTGAAACTATGACGCAAAAACGGACTGAAAAATCGCGATTACTCCTAAACGGCTCGGAATTTCGAGCTGAAATTTGGTAGGGTTGTAGATCGGGACTAAACGCACAACATATCCAAAAATCAGACGAAACGGACCGTATTTACCTGTTCAATTTTACGTATTTCAGTAAAGAACGAGTAAAAGGTGAAGAAATAGGAGAAATCAGATCTGAATCGGCTCAAATCTGCTGAAATCAGTACGAAAACAACGTGTTTGATCAAGCAATCGAGCTCCTAGCTCTGATACCACTTGTAGGATCGGTTTTGATACCGTTCGATTGCGTAACGAACGTTTCACGTGCGGAATCCGTGAACGAACGTGACCGAACACACGATAACGTACTTTTAATGTGATTCCATTGCTAACTTTGACAAGATTGATACAAGAATCACAACTTTACAGCTTTCTCTCTCTACTTTCTCTCTCTAGAAAGTCTTCTCCAAGTCTTCTCTCTAAATCTCTTCTAAAAGTCTTCCAAAAGTCTCTAACTAAAATCATGACATACCTCCTATTTATATGGTCAAGGCAACTAAATGAAAGTTCACACTAATTACAAGTTTGCCACCTTGCCATTTCTAACTAAATATGACATAATACGCTTGATTTCTTCCGGCTTTTCACTACGACTCGGATTGACGAAGGCGATAGACAAAATATGCATCAACAATCTCCCCCTTGGATATTGCCGTAGTCAATCTCGTGGTGAAACTCGTAACGACTTGTCTTTCTCTCTCTCTAAGACTCGAACAAAGATGTAGTCGACAGACAACTGCACTAACAAACTCCCCCTTGGATGTTGACGGAATCTGTAGTGAGAGTCTTCGATCATTCACAGCACCTCAATCTTGTTCGATCTTCTTCAGGAACTCAGCCTGGAATAATATCTTCTTCAGGAATTCCTTCCTGGAATCATATGCCTGGATCATTCTCTGGCTCTAACTTTCATCAGACTCCCCCTAACATAATGCTGAGATCTCTGTCTGGAAATCGTTATCACCATTGAAATCAACTCCTGGCTTTCTCTGTTTAAGCTCTCCTCTGGTTCTGATGTATCTCCTGGCTATTCGTAGCAACAGGATCAGAAACCTGCAAAACTCAACCATACTATTACAAACTAATACAATTTGCAATTCAACTTAATGAATCAGCAAATCATATAAGAAAAATTATGAAGATCAAACTGTAGGTTACCATTCAACTTATTCATCAAGTTAATGAACCAAATTTGCATTTCAAATCTTCACAATTTAACATACTCTCTCAAACCACAAGTTCAACATGTTTAGCACTTGAAATGTCAAATATCAGTTCTTCACACTCTGTTGTCGAAAATCTTTTTGCAGTTTTCAAATATCAAACAAAAATACAATATTTTTGGATTTTTGAATTTTGAACAATACAGAAATGAACACTATTTTTGAGAGATTGTGCAAGAGGATCATATCGGTTTTTGAGACATATCACCAACACCGTTGATCTTGATTAATCAGCAAATGTTAAAAACAAATTTACTTCTGATTGTCAGTATTGTTGTCCACTTAAACCTCTACACAAATTTTCAATTGATTCAAGATACGTATTTAATGTATTAGCACTTAAACTTATTTGAGTGTCCCACCTCTTGAATATACTCCCGTATCCAGATCCCAATATTCTGATTTACAGGTAAGTATAACTACAAATGATATCTGTATATAAATTAGGGGAAAAATGCGAGAACTGAGGGATCTCAGGTCAGAACTTCCGTTCAGCAGAGAGATATCAGCTTCGACTTAGCAGTGGGTCCCCTTTAGAGGATCTTTTCAGCTACAACAACTGATCATCAATTTTATTGTCTAATCAGCTGAGGGCTTTATGCTATGTTTCAAGCATATGAAGAAAGTATTAGCCAGGGACTAGGTCAGAACTACCGTTCAGCAGAAGTCCCGGAATAATACCCAAGACATCATTTGAGTATAAGAACCTAGTATTCCAGAATAAGAAACCTTTCAAATGAGATTTCAGGGGTTACCTATATATCCAAGTAGTGTTCCCCACAAAATAAGTAAGTTTGAATTTAGGTTTATATCTCGAATACAATTTACTAACTGTGTGAAGCCTACTGACACATCATTAGTAAGACTTGTTTAAAAACATTTTTGACTTTACAAATCTCTAGCATGTTGTAATAGTCCACCGATGTACTATCATCTCCTCTTTTTGCAACAAAACTCATTTTCATTATTCAATTTTTTTAAATTTTTCAAAATTTTCTTACTCCCCCTAAAATCAAAATATGTTTCAATTTTGATTTTCCGAGGAAAAAATTGAAAAACAAACTATACAAGAAACTTGACAACATTATGTGAATTACCTCAATTCACCATTCTCGTGCAAAAACAATCAGAACTCCCCCTCACAACAAACTATTTTCCCATAATGATTTCAAAACACTTAAGTTTGTTTCAATCAAAATGGTTTTTCCGGAAAAATTAGTTTGTGTTCAAACCATTTGTAGATTCGGGGTTATCTCTTCATCTTGTTTTCTTCAAACATTTTAAAGATTTATCATTTCCAGTTTGATCATAAACCATCAGTAGAAAATCAAGTACAAATTAATGTCCCTGATTTACCACGTACGAGGCGAAAAATCACCAAAGTGAAATTTCTCAAGAAATGTGCCGATTCATGATCCACGATACCATCTTGGGATCTCCGGCAAGTCAGGTTTTTCATTTAAACATATTCACCCAAGCCTGACGGTCCTTGGGTGATTTCGAATTCTTGTTCAACAATGGTGGAAAATTTGCATCATCCATTGCTAAACCTGAATTCTCCTTTTTTACCTCAACCAAAGGCTCCTCTGGTTTTAACGAACCAGAATCATTGCCTGAAGGTGGCTTGTCCGACTTTGATCTGTCAGATTCATCGCCGACCTTCTCCTTTTTCTTCTTTTCCTCTTTAGTCCTCAGATTTGTATCTGATGAATCTGTCTTGCTAGACTTTGCAATCGAGGAAATTGATTCATCAGAACTTTTACTCTTTCTATTTGGTGAATCCGAGGACAAAATCTTCTCGAGATACTCTCTCGCTTTCTTCCTCTTTTTCCTCAGTCTGTCTTTCTGCCCCTGTGAAAGTTTGACTTTCTTTTCCAGAATTGACTGTTCTTGAACTTTAGGTTTCAAAACCTTCTGTTCCTGGGGCTTGACTTTGACTGGAATCTTTGCCGTTTTCTGAGAATTAACCCTCAATCTTTCATTTGATTTCCTTGGGCAATCTCTGGCAATGTGACCTTTGATGTTGCAATTAAAGCATCTCCTGGTCTCATAACTCCAATACCGGCAGTTAACAGCAATGTGTCCATGATAGCCGCAGCTGTAACACACTCTGTTATCGTACCTATCACCATTTTTAGTCCAAACGCTCAGATCAAAGCATTGTGTGGCTTGATGATACTCCTTCCTCAACTCTGCTTGATTTGGCGCTTTAGCACTGTGATCTTTCCTGCATCCAACAATTTTTTAATTTTCATTCTCTACCTTTTGTAATTTTTCCTTTTGATTGGATGATTGTACTGATGAGTTTCTTTCTTCAATTTTAAATTTTTGTTTCTGTTTTACAATCTTCTTCACAGGTTTCTGCTTAGAGCATTCTCCCTTTTCAGTCGAGTGTAAAACAGTTTTCTGAAATTTTTCTTTTAATTTTAAAAATTTTTCCTTTTTCTTGATTTCAGCATCGGATTCTGTCTCAGATTCATCTGCTGAATAAAATTCCTCATTTTCATCATCAGTTTTCTCATCACAATCTTCAACTTTTTCACTTATCGGCATAGAATTGATTGGTTTTGGACAGGGAAAATTCAAACTGTCAGATTTAGTCACAAAACCTTTCAATTTCTTCTCAAGTTCATCAATTTTGTTCCTCGAATTCTCAGCTTCACTTTCAAGCTGAGATATTCTCCCAAAATGAGACTCGATTGTTTTCTCATTTTCATTTTTCAAATTTTCAAGAACAGATTTTTCATTCATCAAAACTTTTATCTGTTCCTGAAATTTTGATTCATTTGCTTTCAGGTTTTTGTTTTCAAGCTTTATCCAGAAATCCTCATCTTCTGACGATTTCTTTTTGCTTTCAGACTCCTTTTCTAGCTATTTGATTTTCTTTCTAGCACATTCACCTTCTTTTTCAAGTTTAATGATTTTCTGAAGATGGGAATTTATCATTTTCTGTTTTTCAATGTTGTTTTTGCTAAACACATTTCTCCCATCTTCAAGAATTTTCATTTGATTCTGAAATTCTTTCTCAATTTTAGTTTTTTCAATTTCAAAACCTTTAACTTTTTCATTTAACTTCTTGTTTTCAAAAATCAAACTGTTCAAACCATCCAACAGTTTGTCATTTTCAGCTTTAAGTTTCTCACAAATACTCTGAACCATAAGAATCTGTTTTTCATCAATTTGCTTTCCATCTTTCAGCTCCTTGACTTCGGATGTCAAACTTTCCACATTCTTCAATAGTTTGTCATAGTCATTCTTGAAGCTGTCACACTTAAAGCATACTGTTGCATTCTTCACAGATTCTTTGGCTTTTGAAGTGTCTTCTTCTTTTTCCCTGATTGTACCTGCACAAAATATTTTAACAAAATCAAGAGGATTTCCACTATTATCAATATAACAACCTCTTTTGATATCGTATTTCATCACATATTTTGCTCCAAGACATACACATATTCTTTTATCTATTTCACCAATCACATTCAAACTTAGATTCTCTAGGTTTCCTTTTATTTTGTCAATCAATTCTCTTTTAATTTTATCATTCTCATAACTATGTGTTTTGAGTGTTTTTAAAAACTCTGATGAATTCAATTTTGATAACCCAGAGAAACCAGAATTCGATCTTATATTCGACAAAATATCATCCCATTCTGTAGGTAAAGCATCTGCAATTTTTGATACTTTTTCCCCATCTGTCAACCTTATCCCATATTTTTCCAATTTGCCCAGTAAATAGTTAAATCTGCTTTCCATCCTCTCCAAAGTCTCATTCTTTTTGCACAAAAAATTTTCAAGCCGCATAATCCATATCTGTTTATCATCTTGTTGTTCATAACTACTATACAAATCATATCTTTCATTTAATCTTTCAAGATGATAGTTTTCCTTTTCATCAAACACCATTGCCATTTCTTCGCAAAAATGAATCCGACACGTGTTTACGTTCAAATGGTGGCACCTCCAGTCCACTACACTAATCAACAATTGGGCCTTGGGCTGCACAAACAGCAACTCAAAGTGAAATAGTGAAATAGGCTGAATATGGACGGTGCTTGTGGGCCAATTGGGTTAAAGGGGCGGTGGCTTTTAGCTACTTATCACACATGTTTGGGCGGCAAGTGGGCTCCCGATTAAACAAATGGTAATGGGCGGCAGGTAAATGTTTTCTATTAGGCCACAATAGAATAAATGGGGCGGTGGAACTTGTGTTTAGTGGGTGGCACACAGAAGGCTCGGATTGGGCCACAGATTGATGTCTTAGACGGCAGAGTGAGCCTTTAAGAAGTGGGCGGCTTCACATGTATAACATGCCCTGCTGACACATACTTTCTGTTGTAAACAGAATATGATAAAGGTAATTAATGGGGGCAGTCAACACATGTTTCAACAAAACCTAGGATTGGCCGACATCCTGTAATATCAGATAAGCCACGTGAAGGTGATGACGAAAGCGCGATCCAGCTGACACTTGGAGCGGTTCCCAACTCTGTCTAATCTTAGACGTATGAGCGGTTCACACGTAATTTCCCTAGGAGCGATTCAGCCAAGAAATTTTGAGCGATCCAGACAATACCATATAAGCGGTTCACGAACAATCAATTACGAGCGATTCAAGACTTTCATATGAGCGATCCACGTATGGTCTAATGAGCGAACTACCACAAGAGCGATCCACAACAGTGACTTGGAGCGGTTCACACCTGAATTTACGAGCGGTCCAGATGTTCGCAAAAGTGGTTCCCAACAGATCTGAAACTATGACGCAAAAACGGACTGAAAAATCGCGATTACTCCTAAACGGCTCGGAATTTCGAGCTGAAATTTGGTAGGGTTGTAGATCGGGACTAAACGCACAACATATCCAAAAATCAGACGAAACGGACCGTATTTACCTGTTCAATTTTACGTATTTCAGTAAAGAACGAGTAAAAGGTGAAGAAATAGGAGAAATCAGATCTGAATCGGCTCAAATCTGCTGAAATCAGTACGAAAACAACGTGTTTGATCAAGCAATCGAGCTCCTAGCTCTGATACCACTTGTAGGATCGGTTTTGATACCGTTCGATTGCGTAACGAACGTTTCACGTGCGGAATCCGTGAACGAACGTGACCGAACACACGATAACGTACTTTTAATGTGATTCCATTGCTAACTTTGACAAGATTGATACAAGAATCACAACTTTACAGCTTTCTCTCTCTACTTTCTCTCTCTAGAAAGTCTTCTCCAAGTCTTCTCTCTAAATCTCTTCTAAAAGTCTTCCAAAAGTCTCTAACTAAAATCATGACATACCTCCTATTTATATGGTCAAGGCAACTAAATGAAAGTTCACACTAATTACAAGTTTGCCACCTTGCCATTTCTAACTAAATATGACATAATACGCTTGATTTCTTCCGGCTTTTCACTACGACTCGGATTGACGAAGGCGATAGACAAAATATGCATCAACATGCTCAGCCTTAACTTTAAGACAAGTAAGGCATTTTGATACATATAAGGCAATGTCTTTCTTCATACCAGGCCACCAATACTGAATACGAAGATCCTTATACATCTTATCTGAGCCAGGATGAATGGAATAACGAGACTTATGGGCTTCATCCATAAGCAAGGTACGAAGATCATCTTGGCTTGGGACCCACAAACGGTCCATGAAATAGTACGATCCATTGTCTTTCAGTTCAAGAGCAGGTGTTATGTGATAAGGGAATTCCTTATCCATTAAACCTTGTGAAACACAAGCTTGTTGAGCCTGAGAAATACGTGCTTGGATGTCGGTTTGAATAACAGATTGGACACGAACACAATGAAGCTTAGTACGTTCCTTGCGACTCAATGCATCGGCTACGACATTCGCCTTACCAGGATGGTAGCGAATCTCGCAGTCGTAGTCGTTTAGGAGTTCGACCCAACGTCTTTGCCTCATGTTGAGTTCTTTTTGATTGAAGATATGTTGAAGACTTTTGTGGTCCGTGAAAACCACACATTTTGTACCGTACAAGTAGTGTCTCCAAATTTTGAGAGCGAAGACAACTGCACCCAACTCAAGATCATGAGTGGTGTAGTTCCTCTCATGTATCTTTAACTGCCTTGATGCGTATGCTATGACTTTGTTTCTTTGCATTAGGACGCAGCCGAGACCTAATTTAGATGCGTCACAATAAACGACGAAATCATCATTGCCCTCAGGTAATGTTAGGACAGGTGCGTCGCAAAGCTTTTGTTTCAAAGTCTGAAACGCTTCCTCTTGTTTGACTCCCCAATCAAATGGCTTGTTCTTCTGAGTTAGAGCAGTTAGAGGAACTGCAATCTTTGAGAAGTTTTCAATGAAGCGGCGGTAATAACCCGCTAGACCAAGAAAAGAACGAACTTCAGTAGGAGTAGTAGGCGTATCCCAATCCTTAATCGCGCTGATCTTGGAGGGATCTACATGAATACCTTGTTCGTTGACAATATGTCCTAAGAATTGAACCTCTTTAAGCCAGAATTCACACTTGGAGAATTTGGCGAAAAGTTGTTCTTTCTTTAGGAGTTCCAAAGTAAGACGGAGATGTTGTTCATGATCAGCTCGCGTCTTAGAATATATCAAAATGTCATCGATGAAAACGATGATGAACTTATCTAAATAAGGCTTGCAGACCCTATTCATCAAGTCCATGAAAACAGCAGGAGCATTAGTCAAACCGAATGGCATGACTGTGAACTCATAATGTCCATAACGAGTACGGAACGCTGTCTTTGGAATATCTTCTTCATGCACACGAAGCTGATGATATCCAGATCGTAGATCAATCTTTGAAAAATAAGAAGCGCTTTGTAATTGATCAAAGAGATCATCAATGCGAGGTAGGGGATATCGATTTTTGATGGTGAGCTTGTTAAGCTCACGATAATCGATACACATCCTGAAAGATCCATCCTTCTTCTTTACAAAAAGAACGGGAGCACCCCAAGGTGAAAAGCTAGGACGGATAAAACCTTTGTCGGAGAGCTCCTGAAGCTGTTTAGATAATTCTTGCATCTCTAATGGTGCAAGACGGTATGGAGCTCTGGCAATGGGATTTGCACCAGGTACGAGATCAATACGGAACTCGACTTGGCGTGCTGGAGGTAGACCGGGTAACTCTTCAGGGAAAACTTCGGAATAATCCCGAACGACAGGAATATCTGAAATAGTCTTACCCTTGCCTTTATCTGCTGTAACATGTGCTAAGAAAGCCACATAGTGCTTTCGCAGATATTTCCGAGCTTTAAAACAAGACATGAGTTTGAGACCACCGGCAGGCTTCTCACCACGAACCTGTAGGATCTCGCCTGTCGACAGCGGTACACGAACAATCTTCTCAGAACATACTATCTCTGCGCGATGCTTAGATAACCAATCCATTCCCACAATAACATCGAAGCTTCCAAGTTGCATTGCCGTGAGGTCAATAGGAAAAATATGGTCGTTAAGGTTCAACTGGCAGTTGCGCAGAACAGAATTTAGAACAATGGGTTCACCACTGGCAACCTCTACTGTCAAAGGTTTACCTAGTTTCGTTCTAGACACGCGAAGTATTGTCTCAAAAGACAATGACACAAAGCTCTTGTCGGCACCCGAATCAAAAAGAACAGATGCTGGCTGATTATTAATAAAGAACGTACCGTTCACCACCTCGTTGTCTGCTTGTGCTTCTTGCGCATTCATGTTAAAGACTCGACCTCGAGCCGGTGCCGGATTCTGGTTTGCATTCTGGTTCTGGTTGACTAGTCTTGGACACCGATTTCTGTAGTGGGTCAGATCCCCACAATTATAACATGCACCTGGTTGGTAGTTTGGTCGTGCAGCCTGACCCTGTTGTTGAGCAACCTGTTGAGCAGGGTTCTGGACTGCGTGATTCTGAGCAAACCGAAAAACATCGGCAAGATGACCCGATTTCCCACAGTTAGTACAGAAACGGCACTGATATTGTGGCTGGTGGTGACTGTTGCATCGATTGCACAAAGGTGCACTTCCTGAGTAGGGTTTCTTTGCTGGAGGCTGGTTGGGAGCTGCCTGGTTTGCTTGGGCAGTGACAGCAAAATTTTGGGAAGCCTTACGCTTCCTTGACCCCCTTGAGGAACCAGAGTCCTTTCCCTTCTTGTTCTGACCTTTCTTACTATCCTCCTTGTCAGCCGACTGCTTCTTGCCCTTGTCACCCTTCCTGTGTAGTTTATTCTTTCGGATCTGCGACTCAGTCAACGTCGCCGATAACTCGATTGCCTGACGGAGTGTGGTAGGGTTGCTACCAGTGAGAATGTCTTGTACTGAGTCAGGTAGGCCGTCGATGTACCTTTCGATGGCCTTATCGAGTGGGGTAACCATAGTCGGGCAAAGAAGACTCAGCTCCTCAAACCTATCTGTATAAGCCCTGTGCTCGCCACTATCTTGCTTCAACACATCAAATTCTTTCTCCAACGCTCGTTGCTCATGACGAGGACAAAACTCCCTCATCATAAGAGCTCTCAGTTCAGCCCATGTTTGAGCTAGAGCAACTTCTGCACCTTGATCTCTCCTAACCCCATTCCACCATGTAAGAGCCCTCTTCTGAAACACGCTCGAAGAAAACTCGACCTTGCGATTGTCAGGACACTGCACGTGGCGAAAAGTGTTCTCGATGCTCTCGAACCACTGAAGAAGCCCAGTTTCTCCCTCAGAACCACTAAACTTGAGTGGCTTAGCCGAGTTAAAATCCTTGTATTTGCATGTACCATTGTTGTTGTTGGCCTGGTTCCATTGAGCAAAGAGATTCGGAAATTGAGCAGCCATCTGCTGCGCAATAATCTCCGCCAGCTCGGCAGTAGCTATCTGGTTGTCGCGTCGAGGAGGCATTCTAGAAGAGAAAAACATGAAATGAAACGAGTGAGATGATTGGATGAAGAGAATGAGATGAAGCAAAATCAACAAAAGCAAAGATGGCGGTAATGCATCGCAAAGCAAACAAGCGACATGAAATGTCTAGTCAAAGTGAATGGGTCAGAATTAGTGTATCGCGAAGACATGCTTGCCTATAAGTGAACACTCACCCCAAGAGTTCCCAGGTAAGAGTGACTGGTCCGATTATGTGGATTTGTACGAACACTCTAGCCTTAGACAGAAAACCCAGGGTACAGGCATTCACTCTTCCAGTTCGCACGTGTTCACACTATTAACCCAAAACTTTGACGAGATTTTTGAGAATCCAAAGGGGTTCAAAACCATATAACAGAGGGTTCAAAACCTTATAACAGAGGGTTCAAAACCTTATAACAGAGGGTTCAAAACCTTATAATAGAGGGTTCAAAACCTAGTAATCAATCATCCTAGAACAGATGATTAATTTTCAAAGCGGATTCGGAACCGAAGTTCCCGTTGTGGTTATCACCTAAGGATAGGTGATGTGCATGTTTTAAACTCTAAACACAAGATAACTTGTGTTAGGGTCCTAGAAAGTTATAGTCTAGGTCAAAGCATTACTAATAACCTAATTCCCTATAACCATTGGCTCTGATACCAACTCTTCTGTCACACCCCGGCCGCGTGTAACATGCAACCGCGGCGGAAACGCCGGGGAGTGTCGTGGACAGAATTAAATTGTTTCATGACCATGGCATACAAGTTGTATTTTATTTATAAACAAAGGTGTTACATTGTCTTGGAAAGAGAGTACGGATATTCAAAACATAATTAAGCTAGTTCAAACTTCATTTTTAGGCTCTAAGGCACAGGTCCGCCCTAGAATCATGATCATCGTCCTATGGAATAGCTCCTGAAAACACATGTGAAAGTAGGTACGTCAGTATAAAAATGCCTGTGAGATACATAGGTTTTGTGAAAATGGGGTTCATGACTTGAGTTTTAAAGAATGTTTAATAACAGTCAGTCATGGACCTTGTAATTTGTTTTGCTTTGTAAATCATTTGAAAAACGATAACATCAAACGATATGTATAGATAAGTGCAAGGTTAAACGAATAACCAAGTAAAATGAGTTGAATAAGATAAGTTGTTTGTGAAAATAATGTCTTGTGAAGAATATGTTACTTATGTAAAGTGTAATGTGTCTAAACTGAAATGACTTAGATAACGCCACGATATGTAATATTATACAAACATTTATATATAGGAAGTACCAGCGGCGTATCCACCATGTTTGTATCATATTACATATGCCACGTTACTTAAATCATTTACCCAAACCAATCCACCATGTAAATTATTCATGTGTAAACCAAATGTCAAGTGTTATTGTAAACCATGTCAAATGTTTATGTTCAAATGTAAACCACCAAATGTGTATGTCAATGTCGACGTGTTTATGTTCAATGTAAATCATGTAATGTGCATCCCAAAATGTATCATGTATGGTAAGCGAAATGTATCAACTTAAACCATATGCACAAAACAAGTCGTTGAAGTAAAACGTGGTTTAAATCAACGTTATGTTCTGCGGAAAATGCATGCTCTATTGATATTAACATTTATGCGGTATTGTAAACTATGCATACATCCAAGCCTTGAGACTGCGGCGATAAACCCTTAAACAAATTAAAGGTTTATCTAAGTTATGTATATCGAATTCGGTCATTAATTCCAGTCCTATCAAACCCAGGACTTCAGGAATGGGAGTTGTCAATTCCTATGGTACCACTACCTACTAACGAACGGCGTAGCTAGTGTTAATGAATGTATTGTCCCATGTTAAACAAACCAAATGTCATAACAAAATGAAGGCATGTGATGTAAACAATTGTACTAAGTATGCTAAGTAAACATACGAAGCAGAAATGTTCATGTAAATCAATGTGCCCATATGCTGAGTAAACATATGCAGCAGAAATGTTCATGTAAATCAATGTGTCCATATGCTGAGTAAACATATGCAACAGAAATGTTCATGTAAATCAATGTGTCCATATGCTGAGTAAACATAAGCAACAGAAGATGTAATGTAAATCAATGTACTAAGTACGCACACAATGGGCATACTTAGCATGAAATGTAATGAAATCATGTACTATAATGTACTAATGAGCATAGCAGATATATGATGTGAAAACATGGAAAACATGAAAGTAACAGATAGGCACATGTGTTTCACCCCAAAACAGTTTGGAAAACAGTAAAAGAGGGGTTCAATGTACTCACCTGAGATTGCTTTGAGTTCCTTGTATAATAACCAGATAATGCTAAAGATCACGGAATATCAACGGCACCTAATAGGTAGCTTATGTTAATATACCGGACCAAATCGGAAGGATCGGACAGTACGCGGGTTCGAAAACCAAACGACTATGGAGACTCGTGTAATATGGTTTAACAAAGCCTACATACTAAAATGAAACTTAACCTAAGTGCTTACGGTCCATCACGACCCGTTTAGGTAGCTTATGCCACCTTACGCGTCGTTCGCGTAGAACGCGTCTGGAACGCCTAACATCGTGACCACAAGGTATAACCTCGGAAGGTTATAGCTATGGTCACCTAATGTGTTTGGTCAGGTCCTAATGACCGACAAAATGGGTCGGGTTCGAAAGCATAAGCGATGGTTTAGATCGCTTACCTTACGACCCTATATAAGCACTAAACTAAAAGTGACGAGCTAAGCATGTTAGAACATGCTTAACTAAGTTTGAAAACAGGTTTGACATCAAAACAAACGGCTTTGATGCTCACGAGTAGTTTGGTTACAAAATATGCAAGAATGCACATTTTGGCCGAAACTACGACTCGTCACTGAGCCTAGATAACGTTGTGATCAGTAGGTATGGTCACTATGGACCATAACCATCGTGATCACGCTCACGTTATGAAGTTCCATAAACTTCGCATCGACCATAAGCTGGTCAACGCAGAAAGTCAACAAAACGTTGACTTTCGGACTCGAAAAGCGAATAAAAGAGCGAAAGAAGACTTACGGAGGGTCCCCGAGTGCAAATCAAGACCAAACAACTCAGGTATGAAACAATGGTTTCAACTTAGAGCTTTAGGATCTGATTTTGTGATTTTTACACTAAAAGGGGGGGGTATTTATAGGAAAAGTGGAACCGTTAGGATCGTTTTATCGAATATCGAGCCTTGATCACGTGCGTACATGTGTCCAGTGGATAAGTTCAGTGAACTTGACTCTTGGCTCTTCATTGGGTGAAAAGGCATTGCCCCTTGATCGAACGAAAGGCCAGATTCTGCATTAAATGCAAAATCTTTCTGTCAGACATCCCCACGCGGCCCGCCTCACATTTGGGCAAAACTCACGCGGGCCGCCTGGCCTTCTCTGATCTGCACCACTTGCAGAATTTACACTTTTGGTCCCTGTTGCGTGTTTAAGCTATTTCCAGCCCTTCTAAGACCTGTAAAGCCATCTTTAAGGCCCTAAAATGATGCCTAAACATTGTGGACATGAAACATGCCCAAAAATATGTCGGATGTCGGTTCGTTTGGCCGTACGATCGCGATGTTCGCTTAATTACGACGGAATGCGCATAAGCGTGAAAGACGATCCAAATGACGCGACGAATGGATTTTTCTCATGCCAAACACTAAGGCATAATATAAGGATGCTTACATAAATTTTTGGATGTCCGGATGTATTCAGAATGTAAGTTATGCGCGAAAGTGCAAACTTAGGCACTTTTTGACACTTTTAGTCCCTGAATGATCCAAAAGTTTGTTTTAGCATACCAAACCTCTCAAAGCCTATTTCTAAGCTATGTAAAGGATATTTATGGTATGTTTAACTTATGGACATGTTCCGGAATGTTCGTTACAGTTCAAATTGGCATACTTTCGCAGTTTGTCAAGTTTAGTCCCTGTAAGCGAATTAACTTGTTTTTGCTATACCAAAGCCTTCAAAACTTATTTCTAAGTTATGTAAAGGTTATTTAAGGTACGTTGAGTATAGGTTGATGTTCCGGAGTATTTGTCGCATTAAACTGAGTACGTTTAGGCACTAGTTAGCGTATAACTCTCCAGAAAGCGATGTAGAGTTTGGAATTGAATAAAAGTCAAAACATGAAAAATGTAAAACACAATGAAACAAACATTGGGATCAAATTACATTATTTTATTGATAATTGAACTGTTTACAATGATTACAAGCACAATTGTTACAGATTCATTTTGATTCACTTTGATTCTCCTTGATTCTCTAGAGATTTATGTCTTGTACTTTAAGAACACAATACCCATTAGACATAAGCATTGGATGGTTATAAGAACACATTGAACTCTCATAATCATCCACACTTAACCAACACCATCTTTCTCCCTCCTTCTCCCCTCCATTCGGCCGAGATCAAGCACCAACCACACCACCATCATCGTCTCATTTTCATACAATCTTAAGTTTACACAAGGTGTAAGAAGGTCTATAGTGAAGCTTGGTGGTCTTGGATCTTGAAGGACCTCCTCCATTTGCTTTTATCAAACACTTTTGTCATCTTCAAGTCCTAGTATTCTTCCCTAGCCTTGTTGCTAGTGGTGAGCCCTCATGATCTCTTATTTCTTCATATCTTGATGGTTAGAAGATAATAAATATTGTTAATCACAAGAACACTAAAGAACATGAACATGATACTTTAACATATGCTTAAATACATAAGAATACATGTTGAATGATGATGATTTGCTTCTTGTTGATTGATTATTAGTGTTAGTGATGTTAGACATCATATGGAAACTACTAGATTGTGATTAAACACATGATCTAGTAAGTTAAGGTGGTGATCTTGTGAAAGACCAAGATCATCATACTTTATGTCTTCATGAACTTGAATGATGAAAGTGATTTTCATATGTAAAAATGATTTAAACAAAATACAAATCTTGTAAATATATGATTTCCAAAATGATTTTCTCAAGAAACCAAGTTTATTTATGAGATTTACAAAGTCATGGTTTCTAAATAAACTAACCATATTTTTAGTGTTTAAACAAGCCTAGAAACATGTGTGTAACAAGAAAAATACAAAAGAAATACTTTTAGAAAAATCATCTTACAAGTTGTAAATGGCTAAATCTTTCAAGAAAGTGATTTACAAACAAATAACCATGTTTTTAAGGGTAACTAAACCTACTAAATAAGATGGTAAGTTACTACAAGTTTTCACAAAAACTTCAAGTTCATGATGTAGTGTAATTTACTTGATTTTGGCACTTGATAAGTGTTGAATGGGTTGTTGATTGTTGTGATGATTTTAAAAGAAAATAAACACATGTTTTGAAAACATGGGAAACCTCCATTTTTAGGGGAAACTATGTCAAAATTTCTATAGAATTTTGACACTTAGAAAAATATAAGTTCTGGTGAAACTTATTCCCTAAAACATTTACTAAGGTTTCCCAAATTTTTTTGTGTAAACTTCAAGTTAAGAAATGATGATTTCTTCAAGTAAAATGTGATATTAAGTATGTATATTTTTGAGAAAAATATATATATTTATTGATCACCAAATTTTGTGCTAAGTGTATATATGTATTACATATAATAGTGTATTAGGACTTGAAAATACACTAAATACTCCTAAGGAGTAAAAATACAAAAAATACACATACAACATGCATAGACAAATACAAGAGAATATATTTATGAAAATATATTTCTTAAAAGATTACGTAACTTGGACAAGTTATAAACTTAAAAGGTGTTTTTGGACAAAATACATAACTCGGGTGAAAAATACAAGATACTTATATTTATTTTTGAGAAAATAATATAAGTAAGATACATAGTTAAAAATATGAAATATTTTTAACAACAAAGAACACATACATAAAAGATGGTGACTTGTACTTGTGCGATACAAGTCTAGTGACTAACGTTAATAAAACACGTATAGGTCACGGCACTATATAAGCAAAACCCGGTGAAGTTCACGGCGCAAGAAACGCAAAGTTGTGAGTTCATGCTCCCCATTTTCTTTTAACTGTTTTCAATTTTATAACTTCAGGGATGAAGTACCTGTTACTAAATGTTTACAGAAAAGCGAGTTCATGTCCCCACTTTTAATCTTTTACATACTTTTTAAACTTGGGGAAAATACATGTGTTATGGTATGATGGATACAAGAACTAAGGAATGATACTTGAAATCGTGTCACGAATAGGGTACCATAAGCACCATTATTCGTGTACATACTAAGACCGCAGAACAAAAGGTTAGATCTAATGGGTTTTCGGGCAGCCACACTCTTGGTGAAAACTAGTACCAAGTAGTGCTTTTGTGTCTCAGTCGTGAATCGACAACTAGAAAAATGCCTATGGTTTGGATGCTTCCTATGTAGTGTCACGTGTTAATGGCTTTGCAACCCATTAACAACCTTGATACATACAGAAATACTTGATTTATACAAGATACATACCATGTTTTCATACAAAGTATACAAATGTTTAATACAAAAACTGCATGAATTCACACCAACATTATGTTGACGATTTCCAAAAACTCACATGTATTTCAGGTAACTAAAGTGGATGTGCGTGCGGTCTTACTCTTGCTCTTGGATATCGTTTATGTTTGTCTTTGAATAATGTTGTAAACTTTTCAGACAACGTATTATGATGCAATGTAAACCCCAAACTTAAACTATGTTTTCAGTTATGTAATGTTATTGGCATTTGAAGTTATTTTTACGAGCATGTAATCTGTTTACCATTCGTATGCAATGAGAACCTTTCATGATCACACCTCGTGCTTCCGCCTAAGAAAGGGGTGTGACACCTGTAAATGGAGGGGTTTGGACCTTGTATAGTAGCCGGAAACTTGACCTGCAAAACAACAAACCGTTAGGCTCGCCGCAGAGGTGGGAGGGCCACTCTGCGACCACCCTCCGGCGTGAGGATAAGTATTGGTAGAGAGAGAAAATAGGGACGAAGGTTCATAAAATCGTACTTGGCTTTGTACTTGATGAGGTATTTATAATGGTCAACTGAGATGACGTCATTCGTCCAGACGCACTTGAGTGGAGGTTCGTCCTCGGAGATATGAGGGAACGGACATCTTAAAAATGTCCATTCAGGTATGGTTCGGTCCGCCCCTAAGGATCATATCCGGCCTCGGATATGTATCTTCAGCCGCGTTCTTAATGAAGCAACGCGGTGGTCGGCCGGTGATGTTGATGAAGCGACGCAGTGGTTTGAGTTGAGTTGAAGCGCCGAATGGATTACGAAGAAAGGATATCAGAATTCGGAATATTGGGGTTTCGGTTAAGAATATGACATATTCCTATTTATTTAATAAAATTTATTTTTGTAATCTATTTAATAGGGGAATATTGAACGTGGGAGGAATTGTGAGTTTCGTAACTTCCGTTACAAAGAAACGACACGACCTTTGGGATAAAAAATAGAAATGACACAACTTAGGTTGATATTTTTATAAGAGTATAATTAATAAATAGGTAAGTAATTGTGCCACTGTTACAATTTTAAAGTTAAACATGTTTTCCTATTTCTATTATTTACAGCATCGTATTCTATATTTTAATATGAAATTTAAAAAACAGTAATAGAATATAATATATAACTAATAGTATTAAATCCCTTCCTATATTCCAAAGTTGATTAACAAAATACGGTTTTATAATTTCAAAATATTAATAAAATTTGAACTTGTAAGCTCTACATAGAAAACAAAAATCTAATTTATAATAAAAGATTTCAAATAATTTCACATGACATTTTCTCCTTTAATCTCATAAATTTTATTTACATTTGTTTAATTTAATATATTTTCTTTCAATATTAATAACTAATATATATATATATATATATAGGGTTAGGTTAACGTACAAATGCTCTTATCGTACAATACGTACAGGTCAATCTCAGCCGTCAAATCTTCATCCCGCATTGAAATCGCATGTTGGTTTTTTGTAACAATTTCACATTTTTTTAACATGCGATTTCATCAAAATTACCACATGCGAAATTGTTACAAAAAAACAACATGCTATTTCATCAAAATTATCACATGCGAAATTGTTACAAAAACCAACATGCGATTTCATCAAAAATTATCACATGCGAAATTGTTACAAAAAACCAACATGCGATTTCAATGCGGGATAAAAGATCTGATGGCTGAGATTGACGCGTACGTATTGTGCGATAAGGGCATTTGTACAGTACACTTTCTCTCTCTCTCTCTCTCTCTATATATATATATATATATATATATATATATATATATATATATATCTATACTACTTTAATAAGCATATAGGAAGGACAAGAATGGTCATTTGCCACTTTACAAGTCTTTAAAGCATATTGTACAACCAACTAAAGCATAAATTGTTGAATCTGATAAAGCAACAAAATTTTGGGCGGCCAAACACAACACGCGTACTTACTGGGCGGGCCAAATTTTGGCAGTTCAAAAATTTCATTCAAAATTCAAACTGCGTTCACTTAAATCACGTGTATCTCTTTCTCTCTCCTTCATTCTCTCAAAACCCTAAAATCCATAGCCCGCTCCCCTCCCCTCCCCTTTGCACACACAAGCCAGTACAAACACACACGTTTTTGTGGAAATCAGAAGCATGAAGCTTTGGTGTGGTTGCAATCGAGGGGAAAAAGATCGAGGTAGGTTTATTTTTTTTCCTGCTGAATGTTTTCTATTGTTTGATGGAAAGGAATCCAACAAGGCATACTTAATCAAGGCTTATGCTTTTGCATTTCCTAGGTGTAACCGCAACTGGATGCTTAAGTTTAGGAAAACAAGGGTTTGGTAAGTAGAGATTCCGGCGATATATTGCATAAACAAGCTTTCTATAACAACAAGGTAAGAACCAACACCAGTAAAATCATTTATTTTATTCGATTTTAGGTATAATAGGGTTTTGGTTGCTGTTTTTCAGAAGTAGAAGGCGGAGGTGGCCCCAACTGGTTAATATTTGATTAGTTTTTTTATGGGTGTCAAAAGCTTAATTGCTGACCATTTAAGTTTATATATATATATATATATATATATATATATATATATATATATACTCGGTTTTGATTTCTAAAGGAATGTTTGGTTGGGACGGGGTCATGGGTTTTGAAGTGATCTATTTAAGATGGTTGCAGATATGAAGCCTGCATTTATCAGATTTCCAGGTTTATCTATACTATATAAGAAGATGAAGAGAGAGAGGTTGAGATGGTTTCTGTGCTCTGGAACTTCAAAGAAGAAGAAGATGAAGATATGGGGATGGTTTCCATGCTCTGCAACCTCAAAGAAGATGAAGAGGTTTGCTGTGTAATTTGTTCCGAAAGCCTACTCGATTTTTAGTTTTTTGTTCTTTAAGTTACTCTTTACCATATAGTTTTTGTTCTTCATAATATTAGCTATCACCTATGAGCTTCAGAAGATATGGGGGATGGAAAAAGGAGAAAGTGTTTCATAGAGAGTTGACTACTTGACTTGGTCAAGGTACGATATGTTTCATGGATTGTTCAAATGCTTTTATACATTATTTTAAATTTGAATCTAGACAAGGCATTTGTTGTTTTAATTTAATTTGATTCTTCATACAACTTACAGTTATCTGTTACCATTTTGGCTCCGTTCTGTTGGGTTCTTAAGATTGCTTCTTAACATTGCTTTCTCAGTTGATATGATATGGTCAATAAAATTCCACTCATGCTGGAAATTCTTTCTAAAGAGTAAGCATTTTATAAATGACTTGATTATATTATCTTTAACAAGTTAATTTATTAACCAAACAATGTTCCTTTTTGTGTTTGTCTTTTGAAATTATAGATTAGGACCACAATTGGTTGAAGAATGCTATGATTTTTTATACTTGGCGTCAACAACTCACAATATTTGGGTTCGAATCTTTTACAAGTCTGGTGGCATGACTGTTTTAGGACCTCGGATTCCAATCTTAACGGACGGTATATTTCATATAAATTATAACCGAAGTGTATTATTTTAGTTTCAAGGTTTGAGTATCATATCTGGATATGGATTTAATATTCCTGAAATGTATTTATGTATGAAACATTCCCTCGACACAGTTATAAAAGAGAACTATTCAGAATTGTCATTAGTGGTAAGCTCATAAGTTATTGTAACGTCATAGTTTGTGTATGTATTGTAATGCTATAAACTAAGATGTTATTAATTGTTCATGGCTTTTTGTTGCTGGTTACAGTAGAGGTGTACAAATCATTTTCTTTTATTTTTAAACAGGTCCGGTTTTTAACCAAACCAGTTATTTTTGTGTGGGGGAAAACCGGTTTTTTTAAAAAACTGGTTCGGTTTTTTAACCGGTTTTTCACGACAGGAACCCAAAGTGGTATAATAACCGGTTCGGTTTAAAACTGGTTTGTGCCAAAAAAACCGGTTTTAACTGGGACCAGTATACTAACTGGCGGTTCAGTTTGGCTAGAACCGGTTTTAAAAAACCGCCAGGTTCCGGTTTTTTGTTTTCCCGTTTCGGTTTTAAAACCGGTTTTTTTTTACACCTCTAGGTTACAGTACTAGCAAAGCTATCAGTGCTTTTAAAATTGAGGGACTTCATCTTCTATCAATGATCCTACACTTGGTATATGCTATATGTATATTTTATATTAAAATTATTCAAAATATTGTTTTTATTTCACTATTCAGATCATCACTTGCAGAAGATGTAACCTAAAAGGAACTTTGTTTTGCTTGCTTAGTACTATTAGACACCTGTGCCTGAAATAGTTTACGCAATGAGCGACAAAAGTTGGATGACCTTTGTATGTGTAGGTGGTATTGCCTTTTTGCAAAACCCTGTTGGTAAGTTTTGAAAATACAAGAAAACTTTGCTGCAGTTTTTTTTAATAAATTACATGTTATATGTTGGAAAATTTCTACAAATTATTATATATAATAGAGAACTTGACCAAGAACTTCATAGCTAGGAGTGCGCTAAGTGTATATGGGCAAGTCGAGCTGGTACATAGCTTAACCTAGAGGTGTACAAAAAAACCGGTTTTAGAATCGAAACCGGGAAAAAAACCGAAACTGGTTTTTTTTAACCGGTTTTATAACCAAACCGCCAGTTATAGACCGGTTAGGATTCTTGGTATTAAAAAATCGGTTAATAACCGAAACCGGTTTTAAAAAAACCGGTTAAACCGGTTAAAAACTGGGTTTTTTTTGGCAAAAAACGGTTAAACCCGATCCCAACCGGTTACACCGGTTATTGTTTTCGACTTGAAAAACCGGTTACATTTATGCCCTTCTAAACGGTGGTAGAGGTCACACTTCAAGAACGGTAATCAATAGTGCAGATCAAAACTTGTCATCAGTTGGTCCAAATGTGCCGAGAATCTGCCATGGTATAATTAACTCAAACTTTAGCTCTCATAGATTAATATCTTTTAACTAATAAAATCTTGGTTTAAATTTAAAAATGTGGTTCCTTGGTTGCATTTTGTAGACTCAACGTTGCTCTTGTGGACGATTTGTAGCAGCTCCTACAACAACGGTGGTGGTTGGTGTCCAGACGCATTTCTGGTGACTTCGGTTTAGGGTTCTGACAGTCTCATTTTCACTGTTCAGCTCGATACACAGAGGTAAGATTTGATTGCCTAGATTTTGTTTAGAGGTAAGGTTTCTAAACTGGCCACTTGTTTTGGTGTGGGTGGCTTCACAGGTTCTGTGATTCATGAACACTTATAAGTATATAAATAAGTTGTGCCTTGCGTATAAAAAGCGGCACATTTATGAGCCTGTTGTCTGGGTGCGCTTCACTCTGTTTAAAAAGCCAAATGTTGCGTGCATATTTTATTTCATTTCAGTTTGGTTAATTTTTTGTGATCTTTTTTGGTTTCTTTGTGGTGTGCAGGGACCCATTGATGGGTATTTAATATTGAATCGTACATACAGAGGTGCAGCAACAAAAAGGCCACTCCTTTTTATTGGAACCAGTGAACATATGGATGAATTTGAACTAATTGAGATTATGTGCAGCGATTTAATTTGGGATTTTGTTTTTTGGGTAGATATTTAGGTCTACATAGTTAAAGACCCTAAAGGAGGTAATTCTAATTTGCGCAATTTAAGCGTTTATTAATTAAAGTTCCCTATACATTCTTCTTCTATTTTGTGCTGTTCATGATGGGTGTTTTAACGGAGCCAGGTGCCTGATTTGATTAATCGTGGGGGGAACTTCATTGTGGTCCGAGTCTAAGCCGACTTACAAAGGTATCTTTCCTGATGAATACAGCTTTATAATTGCGTCATTTGTGTTTAGCTGTGAACTTTTAAAGTGTTTTTTTCTTGTGTTTAACAATGTCAAGTTTACTGCTTAAAAGGTTTACACAACCAATTAGTGTGTTTTTTAAAAAGACCCTAAAGGAGGTGTTTTTTAGCACATGGACCTGCAATTAATGTGAGGTGTGAAACTTTTTTATTGCAGCCAAATAAGGTTTGATGTTTTGTTGCAGGTACATTATTTGGTGTATTTGACCCTCTTGACCGTTAGCTTTTTGCACCCGCTGAAGAAGAATCTTGGGAATAGCAGCGGTGATATAAAACCTGTTTGACACATTTCCCATTTAGCTATAAAGAATCTTGGTTTAACACGAACAGAGAAGCTTTTGGATTTGTTTCATGGAAAATTGGGACTAAATGTTGACCCTATATTCGATAAACTAGGCTCCTAAGATTTCAAGCTTTTGTCTATGTTTCTGTATATGATTTTTTTTTCAAAGGGCGACCATATTTATGTTCATGATCACTTAATTCATGTGGAACAAAACTTGTTCTTTCTTTATTTTTATGAAATCACCCTTATACATTCCCATTTAGAATAATCTTATAAATAAAATTGTAATATATTTTCTGTAACACGGTAATGTGTTTCGATTATGGATACATAATTGGTTTATTAGACAAGTTAATTTATAAAAGAAATCGGAGAGGTCAAACTGTGAATCCAAATTCGTTAGTAGCGGTTTGGTTCTGTTTTAATTTTCAACGGTTTGGCTTTGAATTTTGACTATCAAAATCAAAAACTGTTATTAACGGTTTGACTCATGGTTTAACCCAAAAACTGCCCAAATAGGACCAAGAACACCCCTAACCATGACGGTTCCCTAAAGCTATAGGGTGTGGTCATGACTCTCAAGACCACCATTACCCTCTATGTTAGCGCTATGTCACCCCATTCTCATCTACCATTCAAATCAACAATGTGGTCATGACTGAAACAACCATCCCTATTTTTTTTTTAAATTTATTTTGTGTAAAATATATTTAACTAATTAAGTAAAGGATGTGCATGGTTGCCATGGTTTAATCCATTTTAACCGGGTTCCCTAAAGGGGTGGTGTAGGACATCATCCATCAATATAGGTGACAATCCAAGACCCATCCCATGCCCCCATACCCCTTAGCCTAGGGGGGAGGGGTGTTGCATATAGTGGTAATCCAAGACCCATCCCATGTCCCCATACAAAAAGAAAAATTCAGTATCGCCCGAATGTCTGCCGTAACACGTGGGTATCATGATGATAACTAAACCAACTACTTGCCTGTTTTATACTCTTGTTTTTAATTACATCTACTTCTTTGTTTTGCACTCACGTTGTAGATAGATCACGTCGAAGCTACAACTAAAAAAATTTACCCAAGTATATCACCAAAGAATTGATAAACTAACAGAAAAACCAGTACCAACATATCACGAATAAGAAAAGTAACTTAAGTACTATACAATATATCACGAGACGACGGATAAACTAACAGTTAACGAGTATCCTATTGTAAATCGTCACTCCCGCCGCATCGCGCGGGTAAATGACTAGTATATATATATATATATATATGTAGAAATCCGCTAAAATAAGAACCACCTCCAGTTATAATAACCGTGAGAACTACTTGATCTGGGGCGAGTTGGACCAAAATTCATTTTGATAAACGTAGATGCATGTATTATAAACACATTTGTAAAAAAAAATAAAAAAAATGTCGTGTGTGTAGTTTTGAGCACCACAAGTTTGGGTTACGGGTACCGTAAATTTTATTTAAATTTTACGGTACCTGTAAACTCAAACCTGTGGTGCTCAAAACTACACACACAACTTTTTTTTTTTTTGATTTTTTTACAAATGTGTTTATAACACACGAATCTACGTTTATGAAAAAAAATTTTGGTCCACCTCGTCCCGTACGGTGTAGTTCTCACGATTCTTACAACTGGAGGTGGTTCTCATTTTAGCGGTTCACTATATATATACATATATATATATATACATATATATATATATCTATATATACATATGTATGTATATATATGTATGTATATATATATAGGGAGAGGATTATGAGAAAACTAGATATAAATGAGAAAACTAGAAAACTAACTAAAATCCACTAAAAAGGAGGGGGATGAAGACTTTTAATGAAGGAGGGGGGACTTTTAATGAAGGAGGGGTAAAATTGAAAAAAAAATATATAAAACTTTTCAAACATTTCCCATTTCTCCATACGTTATCATTTTAAAACAAAAATGGCACCATAAGATCACAAATTTTCTTATCTTTCATTCAAGTATATTCGAGCATATTTTTTATGTCATGAAAAAAGATTTATGGTGTCGTCTTGTTTTCAACACTATTATTATAGTAGTGCACATGTGCAATATAACATGTACTACAATTTTATTACATGCTTAAAATTAGCTTTTTGAGTCTAGTTTAGCTTTTAGGGTTAGTTTTTTTGGAGGTTTAGGATTAGGTTTTTGGGTGTGGGGGGGGGGGTTAGGTTTTTGGGGGGTGGGGTGGGGGTTTAGGTTTTTTTCGGTTTATGTTTAGGGTTTAGTTTTAGGTTTTTGGGGGGTGGGGGGTTTAGGTTTTTGGGGGGTGGGGGGTTAGGCTTTTGGTGGGAGGGTGAATTTAGGTTTTTGGGGGGTGGGGGGGGGGGTTTAGGTTTTTGGGGGGGTGTCAGTGGGGGGTGGGTTAAGTGGTTTAGCCTTTCCGTATTAGTGCACATGTGCAGTAAAACAAAAAATATATATATATTTTTTTTTGAAAATTTTTTTCCATACATAAAAAGTAGCGATTTTTCTTTAAAAAATTGTAAAAAAAAAAAATTGGTATTTTTTTAGGTTTTTTTAGTTAGTTTTTTGGTTTTCTCATTCAAACTAGTTTTCTCATGATCCATCCCCAATATATATATATATACATACATATATATATATATATACATATATATATACATATATATATACATATATATGTATGTATATATATATATATAGGGTCAGGATTTAGAGAGAACGGTGAAAAGTGTGAGAACGGTGAGAACAATTTTGGTGGTGACATGTGGCATTGATACTGAATTACACTAAGAGGTAATATTGTCAAAAAAAAACCCACTCACATGAACTGGTTATTCAAATAAAACGCCATAAAAGCACCCATTTCAGAAAAACCGTCATGAAAATGCCCAGTTAAAACGGCATAAAACACCTAGTTCAGAAAAACGCCATGAAAAAACTTAGTTTAAAACGCCATAAAACACTCGGTTCAGAAAAACGACATGAAAATACCTAGTTAAAACGCCATAAAAACACCTTGTTCATAAAAACGCCATAAAAATACATAGTCTAAAACGCCATAAAACACCCAGTTCAGGAAAACTCCATAAAACCCAGTTATTTTTTTTCGAAAAGTATATCAATAGTATACTCGTTGGAAAGATAAAAAAACGCTGAGTTTTATGGTGTAATTTTTTTCGAAAAATAATCACATATAAAAAATTTATTGTCGTTTAAATATGATGGGGGAAAATAACATGTGATTAGCATGTGCACCTTTGTTTGGATCTTCTTATTTTACCCCTCCTGTTAGTTCCAAGACCCCTATTATTTACAAAAATGTCACCAGTTCAATCTCAGCCACAAACCACTAAGATCTTGTAGCTGAGAATCGTTCTCACCGTTCTCACACTTTGAGACGTTCTCTCCTGATCCTGTTATATATATATATATATATATATATATATATATATATATTTGGGAAGGTTCATTGGGGAACACTAAAAAAGTGGGGAACAGCGGGGAACCGACTCAAACGAACTCCGATTGGACTCATTCCAACGGCGTTGGAACCGACTCGTCGAACCCTAACTAAGATCTCTTAGCCCTGAACCCTAAATCCTAACTCCTGAACTCTAAACCCTAAAGCTAAAAAATAAGGCTAAAACCTATGCTAAACCGTAAAATCTAAGCCATAAACCCTAAAAGCTAAACCCTAAAGGCTAAACCCTAAAGCTAAACCCTAAAACTAAACCCTAAACCCTAAAGCTAAACCCTAAACGTTAAAGCTAAACCCTAAGGCTAAACCCTAAGGCTAAACCCTAAGGCTAAACCCTAAAGCTAAACCCTAAAAGCCAAACCCTAATATATTTAGGGGTTAGGGGTCATGAATTAGGGTTAAGAGATCCTAGTTAGGGTTCGACGAGCCGGTTCCAACGCCGCTGGAATGAGTCCAATCGGAGTTCGTTTGAGTCGGTTCCCCGCTGTTCCCCACTTTTTTAGTGTTCCCCAAAGAACCTCACACTATATATATATATATATATATACACATATATATATCACTTATATTTATCTAATCTAAATTTAATAAATAACTTTAATTAATGTCATATTTCATTTTCTTTTTCGATCTATTAATAATTAATAATATTATTAATATCTAAAGCTAATATCTAATAAATTATTAATATCTTTTGAATTAATATAAAAGGAATTAATTCACAAAATATTAAACTAATTAAAGAATAATAAATAAATTGAAACCGTGTCATGTATTATGCATATATTATATAATATATTCTACAAGTATTTAACAATTAACTAGAGTTTACTCTATTTTTAACGGCAAATTTGGATCACTGGCGCACCACTGGAGTATAATAGTGCCACCAGTAGAACCACCCGATCATACTCATATCCACTAGGCATAATGCCTATATAATAGGTTATTCAAGTTTTACAAAAATAAAATTTTTAACTTTTTTTGTAATTTGTGGTGTTGTACCCGGAGATTCTTTTTTCTTATTTCATTTCTAACCCAGAATTTTTCTTCTTTTGCAATTTAAATATTTTTTTTTTTACTTTTAACCCAAAGTTTTCATCTTTTACAATTTAATTCCAACTCTTTTTTATTTTCAATTTTGGTCCACCAAACTTTTCATTTTTTCCAAGTTTTTCATTTCGTTCTAAATTTTGTGAGTTATCGCACCGCAGCGTGCGTGTGGGGTTCGACATTTTTTTGTATATTTTTTTCACGTTTGACTGGACTGTCGCAACACATCTATTTTCCTCTGTTTGACAAGTTCGTCGCAATGCGCGGGACCTGGATTGACTTAGTTATTTTAGTCTATGTTTTACGTTTCAGTTTAATTCCTCTACAACGAGCATGCCTGATTCAAAGATTTTACGTCTACTTTTCGCTCAGCGTTATTTATTTATTTCCGTTTTAGTTATTTCGTTTTTACGAGCTTTTTCGGTATTTGTAGTCGCTGAAGGTGATATTGTATTATACTACTTGACACAAACAACCGCTACAACACAATTACTTAATACTAGTAACAAATATATAAAAGCATATGTCAATTTGGTTTTGGATATCAAAAAAACAGGAATAAATCCAAAACACTTTTCCAGAATAAAAATGAAAAAAATCAAAATCATGCATAACATTATTCTAAACCGTGTAATATATTAAGTTTCAAAAAAAAAAAAAAAAAAAAAAAAAAAAAAAAAAAAAAAAAAAAACCGTGTAATATATTTGTTACCTCGGAGATATTAAGGAAGGTAATTAAGATGCCCAAGATTACCATCATCATCAACATCACTCCACCGACTTTGACCCCAGTAAGATTCATCAACACTTCCAGTCAGATCAAACAAATCTTCACCAGCACTATTCCGACGATCATCTTTACCGTCACTTCTCATGTTCTCTAACCCCATATCATAATCAATCACACCCGTCTGATCCATCATCAACGGTGACCATGTTTCCGGCATCTTCATATCTGTCCCGGTGTCCGTCCACTGAAACGTTTCAATCACGTTTCTCACTGGAGAATGATTCAACATCACCGGATCGAATGTTTCGACCGGAGACGGAGACGACAGAATACGTGCTGATAATTCGTTGAAACTAAACAACATCTCCGGCGTTGAGGTAGTGGGATCGCTTGCCGAAACCTCCGTAGTGTTCATATGTGTCGGGGGGACTTTTGTATTCTTGGTCGTATTGCCCGTCGTTGTGTTGGTTGTAAGGGTAGAGCAGTTTGTAACTTTTGAATCTAAATCCTGCAAAATCGTAGGTATAGGTTCTTTATCAGCCGTTAATCCCGTTATAAAAGAAAAAAAAAAAAAAAAAAAAAAAAAAAGCTTACACACCCCCATAACCTCTTTAAATTCTGAAACGCATAGGCGTAGCAAGGAAATTTTTCCTATGGGTTCGGAAATTTTCTAGGTTTGATTTAAAAGATTCTACAGGTTTGATGGCGAAATTTCTTCAGGTTCGATGTCAAAATACACCTATATATAGAACTAATTTTTTTTTTATAAGGGTTCGGCCGAATCTATACCTTTCTATGTAGCTACGCTAGTGAAAGGTGCAGGTATAGGTGACTTATAAGATCGGGTAGATTTATTTAAAAAAATATGCTTATGCACTACCATGACAACTTTAAATCCTTAGATATAGGTGATTTATAGGAGTAGATTAGGAGCTGCTTTTTCTATAAAAAAAAAAAAAAGAAAAAAAAACTCCTATGCACGAACACTAACGGTTTTAAATTCTGCAAGGTGCATAAGCTTTATAGAAGTAGATTAGGAGTAGTTCTAAAAACAATGCTTACGCACCACAACAACGGCTTTGGATTTTGGTTTACCGGACCGTTTAGCTTTCCTGATGCCGCCACCAACGGGAATGTTGCGTAGGACGCCGCCTTTAGTCCAGTACCGGCGGCAGCTCTTACAGAAATGACGAGGCTGAGTGAGGTTGTAGTTGTTATAGTAACAAAATTTTGTGTTTAGCGACTGGCAACGTGGGCACTTTAGATTGTCATGGTGGTGGAGTATCGGCCTTCCGTCTACCTTTCCTGCGAATAAACTGCCTCCGCTGCCGCTGCTACTCCGAGAGGAATGTATGTCGTGCATTTTGTTTTGGTTATGGTTTCGGTCAGTGTTTAAGTGGTTGGATGTGTGTTGTTTACATGTTTAAGTGGAGAATGACAAGACGAGTGGGTTGTTTGATTTACACGGTTAGCCTCTTTTCTTAATTAAGTAAGCCAACATTTTTAAAGTGATGAATTTGAATTCTACATTTTGTTGGTTAGTTCTTGATTTTTTTTTTTTTTCAAAAGGGTATAGTTGAAAAAAGAATATCGGTTACTTCTAACATTTTTTTTTTTTCAAAAAGGGCACAGTTGAAAAAAAAAATTATTAAAATGGTTATTTGAAATTTATTTATCTAAAGGGGTATTGGATTTTAATAATCCCAAGTTTTACTAATTGGCCGGTAATAATCCCAACTTCAAATATTGCCTACAACAGTCCAAACTTGTAAGATTTTGGCGACCAATGATCCTTGTCGAACTGGGTTAGTTAAATGTGACGTGGCAGGTGACGTGGCAGCTGACGTGTTTAAAAACTTAAATGTTGGAGGCCTATGTGGATGCAGATGTGTTCAAAGAGTACAACACCCCTATTTAAAAGGCATTTTAACCCTAATTTAAACCCAATCCCTGAAATGTCGACATCATCCTCTTCAATAAGCTGCCCAAACAAAAACCCTACCACAACCACCCATTTCCCACCACATAACCAGTACCACTTCACCTCCATCTATAGCACTGGAAAGTCCAGCAACCCAGAATCCAGTCAAAGCCATCGTTTTCTACTATATCTGAAAATTTGCAATAGGTTATAACCTTCCAAATAAACCCATGCGATAAAATTTCCCCATATCTACTTGAATCGTCCAAACAAAGAAGACCCGTTTCTTTTCATCCCGTTTCTCTGGCAAAATCTAAAACGGAAGCTCCGATGAATCCGGAATTGATGCGTTGTTTTTGTAATCCCCTGATTAAACTTCAATCAATCACAGCCAATAACACCAAATCGAATCCATGTGTTTCACGTTCAAATTCTGTCCAATTTGATTCTAAATTGAAATCGTTGATTTATCGGAATTACCGATTCAATCAAAATCTGATCCGTTTTTAGACTTATTACCATATAAACCAACTCGGAACTATACTGGAAACCTTTTTCTCACAAAACTCACATCCCCATATTCAAATTTTATCCGTTGTGAAGACTTCAAGATTTCGGTGATGGTGGTGGGCGGTGTAGATGGAGGTGAGGTGGATATGAGGTGGTGGTGGTGGTGATTATGTGGTGGTAGATGGGTGGTTGTGGTGGAGGTTGTAGAGAGAGAAAGTAGAGAGAGTGGGTTGGTGGTGGCTAGTGGTGGTTTGGTGGTGGCTGGTGGTGGTGGAGGTAGAAAAGGGTGAGAGAGAGACTTTGTTTGGGCAGCTTATTGAAGAGGATGATGTCGACATTTCAGGGGTTGGGTTTAAATCAGGGTTAAAATGCCTTTTAAATAGGGGTGTTGTACTCTTTGAACACATCAGCATCCACATAGGCCTCCAACATTTAAGTTTTTAAACACGTCAGCTGCCACGTCACATTTAACTAACCCCGTTAGACAAGGATCATTGATGGCCAAAATCTTACAAGTTGGGACTGTTGTAAGCAATTTTTGAAGTTGAAATTATTACCGACCAATTAGTGAAACTTGGGATTATTAAAATCCAATACCCCTTATCTAAATGTGTGAAAATCACTTTTCTAATAAGTTCAAAGAACTCACTTTTTAATAAATATTTTTTCAACTACGTCATTTTCAAAAAACTCTAGTTACCATATTTAGATTGATTATAGTTTAAGAGCTTATTGATCATAAAAAAAATATATATATGTATTTTGAGTTCTAGTTTATCTTTTGAAAAGCATAAGAAGGGGATGGCATCACACCAAATTGGGTTTTGGTAGGGACCGTCGTCATCCATTCGGGCATCCCAAACCGGGTACTGGGTTCGGGTTGTGCTTATCGATTGAAAAGTTGTAGGGTCGGAGAGAGAGAGGTAGAGAGAGTATTGTGTAGGAAGAGTGAGGATAGTGTTAAAAGGTGGGGTCCATAGTAGTGGTGATACTAATAATGTGTTTGGTTAATTTAGCGTAAAAATGAGTTGACAATGAATGATTGGTGGAATTTCAAGTACATTCGGGTTGTGCCCCGGCACTCTGATCCGAACTAAAAAGATTATTGGTAAACTGAAAGTCATGTACCGTGGTTCATCTAAATATTTATACAATATAAAAATTGGGTTAGATTAAGTAAAATGAAAAGTATGTAATAAAATGGATAATGAGTTGGGAGTTTGTATTGATTTATCCTTAGAGAAAGAAAGTGAGTTTTAAGGGTAGAGATCTAGAATGTTGCATGTTAATGAGGCAAATCTGGTTTTTGGATATGCTATTTCATTGGAGATGCTCTGATTGTGTTTACATATAAAAAAAAGTTGGACCTAAATTCCGCGGTTTGATTAATATTGCATGCTAATGTGGAAGATCTAGATTTTGCATATCATATCGTTTTCAAAGTAACCAAAAGATATATTGAAAGTTAACATGTGATTAGAGTTTTGTGATGGCTATTAGTTAGGCAGGTCGTACTTCTCGCTATATTAAGGCTATTACTTAGATAGGTCGTACAATGTTTGTTTTTTATCAAAACAAAAGTTATTATGACTTATTTTATTTTATGAACGTGACATGTTATCCGATTACAAGTTAAAGTGCTACATTTCACATCTATTTATTTAGGATCGTTAATTTGTATATGCAGAATAATATTTCAGGTAAAACCGTTCAAGTAAGAAAAGGAATTTGGATGAACTCAAGAAAAACTTGTCTAAAGTGAAGCTGGGAGGTAACAAGTTGGTGATTAATGTGGCTCTTTTCGCTAGAGAGAACGGTGATATTAGGTAGAATACGGCGACTGGGGGAGGACCAAAGGTGCCAGGAGGAGGCCAAGATAATTTTCAGGGAGGATGTGGTGGTTATTCTTACAAACAGATCTCATGCGGGAGTGGAAGTGGAAGAGGATGTGGTGGTTATTGATCCTTCTGTGATCTCCCTATCTAATCTTGTCGGGAAAGCGGTAGTTGGAAGAGCATTGGGTTTCAAAGAAATTATGCTTCTTAGATCGTCCTTATCTTTAGCTGGGTATGAGGAGGCTAACATCCAGTACCTCGGAGGGCTTACAGTGTTAATTTCGTGCCAGAATGAGGACAAGATAAAAGGGATGTTAGACGATAAAGAAGCGTGGAAGCGATGGTTTTCAACACTATCCCCTTGGATAGGTCAGCCGTTGCCTTACGAATGCCTTGCATGGATCAACATTTATGGTGTTCCACCCCATCTCGTTTCGAGAGGTGTTTTTGACAGTATTGGCAGTAGATACGGTAAGGTGGTTCAACCTTCTCAGTTCGTTGAAACGGATGCTGATCTTACGTTCGACAGGCTGGGGATTTTACTTGACTCAGGTAATAAAATTGATGGTGTCATTAACCTCAGTTGGCAAAACAAAAGGTACAAGATTTGGGTGGTCGAAGATTCTGATCAATGGGTTCCGAATTTTTTAGAAGACGATGAAGCATCGGTTGCCGTTTCATCGGAGGTGGGAGTATTCGGGGAGTTTTCGGCCGGAAACCCTCCGGGGAACGTTCGATCGGGTAATATGGTAGACGAAAAGTTAGTGCGACTTTCCGATGAAAAAGCTGAAAAGAATATGGAGGATCTCGAAAATGTTAATCGGCAGCAGGTTTCCATGCAGAAAGAGGATGTTGGCGGTTGTCACACCCCAACCAATGGCGGAAACATCGGGATGAGACGAAGTGTGAAGATTGCTCGAGACATCATAACGCTAATAATTGTGACAAGTATTTAAATAATCCGATTTCATTTCATAAGATGAATTGTCAACATTACAAGAAATTCAAATACAACAAGTTTAACAAAATAACATGACAACATAACAAAATTGATACAACATATTAAACCCTAACGTCTATATGTGTATCTAGGCCTCAACGCTACTTCTTTTCTTAGCAACATCCTCATCAACCTGTAACATGTTTAAAATAATTCAATGCAAAGGCAAAGGCAAAGGCGAGTATACAAGTTTGATACATACATAGTAAAAGATAAGTTTAAACAATTCCTCATAGCAAGCATGTGATTCAAGATAAACATTTAAACATGGCATGTGTCTAACATATCAAACCAAGGAAACGCAATATGCTCATGACATTACCGATGATAAAGGGCGGGTCGTTAATCCTATAGCGCTACATATGTCACGGTTTGGCTCGTACGAAGTTAATGATAAATTCAACACATAAGTTTCACCCAAGTTTAAAGTATCAAGCCATCACGTATACAAGCATGTTATAGGAATGTTCATGTGTTTAAGCAAAATGTTCATGTGTAAGTTTTTGATAAGTAAACATGTTATACCCCAAAAGTGGTAAAAATAAAAAGGGGAAAATACGAGTATACTCACAAGGCTTGCATATGCTTTCCGATTATCCAATTATTGACGAGTAGAGATTTAGAGTCCGAATGTATACGGGTTAAAGTTCAAGTATGTTTAGAGTCGAGATTCTGTGTTTAAAACAACATAAAAATAAGATATGAGAATAACATGGAAAATAATCATTTAGTACATATGATGCTTGTTCTTGACACTAGGAAACTCGAAGGAGTTTAGATGTTTTCATGGAACAAGGTTCCATTAGAATCGTGACAAGTTATCATAGTCTAGGATGATGTAATCTAGTACCCGGACATATGAACACTAGTTCATCATCAAAGATTCGATTATTCGAATAATATATTTAGGTTATATAATATATGTCCAATAGTTCAAGCATGAGGTAGAAGATTAAAATCTTCATTTTGGTACCTCTAAATGTCATAGAAATCATGTAGGAGGTAGGAAGATCAAGTCTTCCATTTAGGAACCTCTATTTGTTCACCACTACACTTGATGTAAAAAAAAACAACCAAGGAGGGTCATGAACATACAATAAAGAATAAGAAATATACACACTAACTAAGAGAAATCATCAAATCATGTAAGGATTGTATGTTTGGACAACCCAAGTTGTTCCATAATCACTCATGTATCAAAGACAAAGTTTGACATGACTTGTGGGTTAAAAACCCTAAACAAAACACCAAGTTTATGAGGTTTAATCCTCTGATTTTTAAGTGTCTCAACCTTGTTTTTAAGCCTAACCAACCACTAAAGTGTTGTAAGCATTAGGACATAGGTTTGAGATGAGATAGACTCAAGTTTGGTAAGAAATAACAAGGATTTCATGAAAACAAAAACAATCAGTGGACTTTGGAGCCTTTTTGCTAGAGTTCCAGGGACTTATTTACTGTGAAAAACCTATGGAAACGTAGAGAAGGTCAATACAAAGTAGTAGGAAAAAGAATCGAGTGAATCGGATAAGAATTGAGTGAGTTATGCTCATTTTCATGAAGGGGTGTCAATCTGCTCGAACCCTTGCTTTCAGCTACGGTTTGGAGGATGTTTTGAGAGTTTTTAGTGTTGCAAAAGTGGTAGGGAGGCTGGTTATAAGTGGTATTTATAGGGGGAAGGATTAGGGTTTCGATGGGTTGGACTTTGTAAGTGTTTAGAAGGGGTTACACCTTGAAACTAGCCCACAAAACCCAATTATATGGGGCTGAATTTTGCTGAATTGGGGCTGCCATATTTTTTTATTTTTTTAAAACATTATAATGAGTAATTTTGTTAATTAAGTTGTGTAATAATATGCAACAATGTTTCCCCTAACTTGTAACAAGGTGAAATATGAAATGAAACATGATTTAACTAGGTAAAAAGTGTAATGTACAAGTATGTAACATGTTTGTAAGTGACAAGTATTTGTCACATATTAGATGATTAACCGTTGTATAATTAAGCATATTATTAGGGGTTTTTAGGTATCAACAATTTGAGGACAAGCATGGACATGCATCGTGAATAAGTATCGTATAAGTATGAATTACAAATAAGGATTCGATGTACAATGAATTCCAACGTATGAACATGTATGAATATGTAGATGGTGAATTTAAAGAAATACGAATTTTATTTATGATCCAAGTCTCGGATTTTACAACGAAAAGACGACTACAATAATACAAGATTTCCAAAAATAGCATTACAAGGCGAGCTTTCTAATTCTGGAAAGTATGAAAAAGCAGGGCGTTACAGTGGTGGCTCTGTCTCCAAAGATAAGGGTGATTTGCTTCATGGGAATGTAGGGAAGGACTTTTTGGTCAATCATTAGGTGGGGCCCTGTAATGTTCAGGTGGGGGATGGGGTTTTTGACAATTCCTTTTCTTTCAAAATTGGGAAGCCCAATGACTTTTGGCCCAGTAGATTCAAGGAGCTTCCCACTAATAACAAGAAGCCCAAAAAGTCATCAGTTGGGCCAGTATCTGTAAGTGATGATATTAGGCCCAAGAAGCGCTCTAGATCTTTCATGGAAGGTCGTTGTTCTAATGGGGGGAGGTCAAGAACAGAGGTTAATGGGGGCAACGGTTCAGAAAGTGGATTCGAAAAATATTTCTTTGATTTGAACAACTTAGCTTCTGTAGACGCGACCGAAGCCATCCAAACGGTCGATTCATCCACTGTGGAGGCTCAGACGGCTGGTGGGTCAGAAGGAAGTGGCGGATCCGAGGGAGCAGAAGGTATTGAGTTGTCGGAAGTTGAGAAGGAGGCTTCCGAAACAGTCGCTATTGGCTCGAAGATTGGAATTGATATTGCTGGCCATGCGAATCTTATCAGGAACTCGATCAGTTCAGGTATTAATGTGGTTCGCCTATGAATATATTATCTTTAAATATTAGGGGTATTGGGGGGTCGAGCAAATCTGGTTGGGTGAAAGATATGGTTTCCGAGCATGGTATTTCCTTCTTGTCGTTTCAAGAGTCCAAGTCGGTCGGTGTTTCCGGCTCCGAGATTACTAAGTTCTGGGGAAAGAGTAATTTTGGAATGGATTTTGTCAAGTTTGTTGGGTTATCGGGTGGATTGATTTGCGTTTGGGATAATAAGATCTTCCATCAGATTGGTGGTTCTAAAAACAGACACTTCTTGCATATAAAGGGTACTTTGGTGGGTTGTGACTCCCCTGTCAATGTCCTTAACGTTTATGCTCCTCAAGGGATCCCGGCTAAAAAGAACTTGTGGGAGGAGTTGAAAGTGATAATTGATTCTAATGACGGTCTTTGGGTTATCTCGGGGGACTTTAATACGGTTTGGTTCAGAGAAGAAAGGAGGAATTGTGCTTTCAAACAAGTTTGTGCAAACAATTTTAATGATTTTATCTTCAATACGGGTCTGATTGAGTACAACATTAGAGGCCGAGCTTTCACTTTTTGCTCGGATAATGGCAATAAGCTCAGCAAGCTCGATCGTTTCTTTGCGAATTCGGATTTTTTTAATTCTTGGCCAGCGGCTTGTTGTCGAGTATTACCAAGACTTTGGTCAGACCATAACCCTATTCTTTTGGTTTGTCAGACTACGAATTTCGGTTTGTGCCCGTTTCGGGTATTTAATTCATGGTTTGGGAAGCAAGGGTTTGAGGAGGTAGTGTCTAAAGCTGCTAGCGAGTTTCTGACGCTGGAAGCTCTCCCAGATGTGAGGTTTATTAAAAAACTTCAGTTTATTAGAGACCAGCTGAAAGTATGGAAGAAAGATATAGCCCGAAAGGAAAGAGAGGAGGTGGAAACCGCGATGGAAGAGAATGAGGTCTTAGAGACTCTTCTTGATTCTAGAGACTTTTCTGAGGAAGAGGAGTGGGTCTTTTCTGAAAATAAAAGGATTATTCGTGAAGCGGAAGAAGCCAAAGTTATGGACCTCAGGCAAAGATCTCGCGTCAAATGGGCGAAGGAAGGGGATGAAAACTCAAAATTTTTGCATGCCATGATTAACAGCAGGAAAGCGAGTAACACTATCCATGGCCTTGAAGTGAATGGGGTTTGGATTTCCAAACCTTCCTTAGTGAAGAAGGAGGTTTTCCGGTTTTTCAGAGACAAGTTTGTGGAGGTTAGTGTTATGTGTCCGCGTTTGGTGTGTTACCAGTTGAGGCAGATTTCTTCTTCAGTAGTCGCTTAACTGGAGACGCGGTTTTCGAAGGAGGAAATTAAAGCAGCGGTCTTCGATTGCGATAAAGATCGAGCTCCCGGGCCGGACGGATTCAATTTTAGATTTTTTACTCACTTCTGGGACTTGTTTGAAGAAGACTTCTTTAATATTATGGCTGCTCTCTTTGAATATGGAAAGTTAAACATGGGGTGCGGGTCGGCGTTTATTGCCTTATTCCCTAAGGTTAAAGATCCTATGGGTTTGAGCGATTACCGACTAATCAGTCTGGTTGGAGCTATTAACAAAGTCATGTCTAAAGTTCTTGCTAACAGGCTGAAGCCGGTCCTCGACGAGGTCATATCTAACTCCCAATCAGCCTTCCTTAGGGGAAGATATATTCTGGACGGGCCGCTAATTAATAACGAGTTGATGTCGTGGTCTAGAAGAAATAAAAAGCAGGTATTTTTCTCAAAGTTGATTTTGAGAAAGCTTATGATAATGTGAATTGGGGTTTTGTCTTGGATATTCTCCAACAAATGGGATTTGGCTCGAAATGGTGCAGTTGGATTTCTTGTATTCTGTCTTCGGCTAGGGCTTCTGTTCTGGTGAACGGCTCGCCAACTTTCGAGTTCGGGTGTAGTAAAGGTATGAGACAGGGAGATCCTATTTCTCCGTTTCTTTTTGTGGTGGTGATGGAGGCTCTGTCCTGTTTATTCAATAGGGCTTGCGAGGTGAATGTTTTTCATGGTATCAATATCTCCGGGGATGATTTGCGTTTCACACTTACTGTACGCAGATGATGCTATGCTTATGGGGGTATCGAACAAAGATAATATAGTAAATGTTATTAGAATCCAGCGGTGTTTCCACGCTTGCTCGGGCCTCAAGATAAATCTAAGTAAGTCGAGTATTATTGGTAATGGAGTTAATAGCGAGGAGGTAGAGGAGATGGAAAATTGGATAGATGCGAGGCTGATTCTAATCCGTTTAATTATCTTGGCTTAACAGTTGGAGCCAACATGAATCGCATCAATAATTGGAGGCCGATTTATGATATTTTTGAAAAAAGGCTTTCTTTATGGAAGGCCGCCCTTTTGTCGATAGGAGGGAGGGTCACGTTAATTCGGTCGGTGCTTGAAAATCTTCCTACATACTTTATGTCCCTTTATAAGGCGCCGGTGAAGGTAGTCAAAGACCTGGAAAGCAATATGAAAAAATTCGTATGGGGCGGGTCAAACAATATTAGAAAAACTCATTGGGTGGCGTGGGATAGGGTGTCTTCTCCAAAGAAAGACGGAGGCTTGGGGTTATGTAAATTAAAGTCTGCGAATTTGGCTTTGCTTAGTAAACGGGGATGGAGATTTAAGAATGATCCGGATGGTTTATGGGTTAAGGTGGTCAAAGCCATTCACTCGGGTTCGTCGGGGTGGACCTTTTTGCCTCGCAACAGATCAGTCAGGGGTGCGTGGTTTAACATCTGCAACATCATCAATAAGCCGTGTATTGACAACAAGTCGTTCCGTAGTTTTTTCAGAGGAGAGGTTGTTTCGGGTGAAGAAATCCTTTTTTGCTTGGATCCTTGGATAGTCGAGACTCCTTTAAAAGAGATCTTTCCTTGTCTCTTTCGGTTGGAGGTCATCAAAAACTGTTCGGTGAGAGACAGGCTGGAAGGTGGCATTACGTGGTTGTGGAAACATGAACCGGATTTGGCCAACGAGGCTCAGGAACTGGTTACTCTTTCGAGCATGGTATCATCGGTCATTCTTGGTGTTGGCAGAGATAGGTGGAAGTGGCTTGGAGATTCCACGGGTAGTTTCTCAGTGAAATCGGTTAAAGATATGTTGAACCGTCGCAGTAACACTTCGGAGAGGTTCGTATTCGAGTGGTATGGGTTCCCTTGAAGTGTAATATTTTTGCGTGGAGGTTGGAGCTGAACCGTATTGCGACGTTCGATGCTTTATTTTCTTGAGGTATCGTGAATCAAGTTGGGACCTGTCCATTGTGTAGTAGTGACAATGATTCGGTGAACCATCTCTTTATCTCATGCCGTTTCGCTTCCGTCATCTGGCATAAGGTTAGTAGATTGTGTCATATTCCGCCTATTTTCGCCTTTTCTGTCAAAGACATTTTGGAGATTCACAAATTCAGCAGGTTGGGTGTTTCCGGAAAAAAGATTTTACAAGGCGTTATTATCACTACGTATTGGTGCATTTGGTTGGCTAGAAATAAAGCGGTTTTTTCGGGTTCCCGGGCTAGCGAGGAAGATGTCTTTAGCGATGTCCGCTCGTTGGGTTTCTTTTGGTTTAGACATAGGATGTCTTCTCAAATCTTATCATGGAGTGATTGGTGTAAATTTGTAATTATGTAATCTTTGTTTTTTTGTTTGTTGTTTGGTCCGGCTCGGTTTTCGGGTTCGGCTGTTTGTTAATGAAAGTCTATTTAAAAAAAAAAGAAAAGAAAACAGAACAAAAAGTCCTTGGAATTGGATAGAAAAAAAATACGTTATAGAAACTCCATACCATCAGTGGCGGACTCAGGATTTTTTTCCTGGGGGTGCGGAAATTTTTTAAAGATTTTAGACCCCTAGCTATAGACAAAAATCGGTTCATAGCTGGTCGGATCGGGTCGGGTCATGTAAAACAAGTAAAAACAAACAAACAAAGTTTCATAGAGGGTCAAATAAGATCGGGTCGGGTCCATTTCAATTCTCAAACAATCAAACCCTAGTTCCTAACTTCCTATCACATTGACAAACAAAAAACATCAAAGTTCAAACCATCCCTACTTTTATTTCTCTTAATCATTCAATAAAAGAACAAAAAAAACTTATCTATAACATACCTTGGTCTTTAATTAGAATAATCCCGCGAAAAAAAGTGGTTCAACCCCTTTCCTCTTGAGAAATCGCGGCATAACTTCCCTACTCATTGTTCATTCCTAATCCTATTACATACAAAATAAACAAGGATCTTCAAGTGTTCAACCATAGCCCTTGTTCCTTAATTTTCAATTTAAAATTTTGAATTTCAAGCTCTAGTAATTATTATTTGCCAATCAACAATCATATAATCAACAAACATGTTTGCCAATCAAAATTTTGAATTTCAAGCCCTAGTAATTATTATAAGCCCTAGTAATTATTATAAGCCCTAGTAAAAAAACATGTACCTGTTAGGGGCGGCCTGGATTAACCAGTTTGCAGCCGAAATTTTGCAATCGCCGGCTGGAATTATGCTGTCGCTGGGCGCTGAAGTGAGGCAGAGGGAGGGAGGGAGTCGCTGGCAAGTGGCAGCGATTTGGGTTTTTTTTTTTAATTATGTGGACTGGTTTGTTTAACAAAACTAGTAGTTGGGTTGAGCTTGAATGAGTATTAAGTTATGGGGCTTGATGGATTGAATTTAAGTTTTATTAAAGGGGGTGTAGGCTAACTTGTTTACATAATTTGATCAGGTTTCAATCCGTGTTCACAATTTTTTTTACATAAATTCCTAACATTTTTAAGGGGTGCGGACGAAAATTTCCAAGGAGTGCGGTCGGAATTTTTTCAAGGGGTGCGGACGGAAATTTCCAAGGGGTGCAGTCTGGATTTTTCACAAAAAATACCACTAAATTTTTTTTAAAGGGGTACGCCCGCCCACCCACCCATAACTTGGGTCCGCCCCAGCATACTATGCATATGAATTCAGTTAGTGTCTTAAATCAAGTCTTCATTACAATTTAACCCTAGTTTTGGAAATGTGGATAATGTAATGTATAATTACTACAGCTGGTAGTACACCTTTTTTAATTTAATCCGTTATGTGAACAAAGATTTGAGACCATTTCATAAACATTTTTAATTTAATCCGTTATATGAAAGATTTGAGATCATTTCACGAATGGATTTAAGTATAAATGGTGTAATTGGTTACCAAGTAAATGTAATGTATTTATGTGGAGGGCTAATTTGGATAGGATTCCGACGAAGCTTGCTCTTAATCGGCGGAACATCAATGTTGGTGAAGGCTTGTGTACTTTTCATGGAGAGGTTGAGGAAACTACGGAACACATTTTTACGGTGTGCCATTTGGCTAATGGTGTATGGAATGGTATTGTGTATTGGGTTAGAATTCCCCCGGTGTTTGTTTTTTTTGTTAAAGGTATCTTGGAACTGGTGGAGCATCTGAAGGTTTCGACTTCGAAGGCGGAGGTTCTGTTTGGCATTTTCGTTTTAACTTGTTGGAGAATTTGGGTAGCTAGGAACGAAGCTTTATTCTCACAGAAGAACGCTAATGTGGCGAGGATAGTAGCGGATATTAAATCGTTTGGGTTTCTTTGGTTCAATAGTAGATCGAAGAAGGGTGGGTTGGTTTGGAAAGATTTGTATAATTTTGATATTACTTGATGTATTGGTTTTGTGGTTATCTCTAGCTTAGAGATATCCCGTTTTTGTTGTTAATGAAGTTGATCTTTCAAAAAAAAAAAAAAAAATTTCACCAATGGATAATAACTGACACAAATATTGCTTACAAGAGTTCAAAAAATATCAATGTTACACCACAAAGACGGAATCATATCTGAATCATATCTTCCGATCACACGATTCATCTATGATGTTCCTTCATATATTTACACTCACCTTCAAACCCGTGTTTTCTGCATGAGCTTGTTTTCAAATATAGTTTGTTCAATTGGAAAAAGAGACACAGAAAGTCAATGATTGATATATCATAATTAATGACCTAACAAATATAGTATCAGTTGAAATGGGCCTCTCTTTAGCATCTCTATGTTTTTATATTACAATTAATTTGGACGGCTCTATGATAGGGTCTTCACTTCTTTCAATTATTTGCATCAATGTCGGGATATTCATTACTACAATCAATGTTTTAAAAACCAGTTTTTAAATCATATCAGGTTGGGCTCTGTCAAAGGTTCAACTAGTTAAACCAGGTTGTATTAGGTGGTTGAACCGGGTTACTAGTTAACCCTATAAGTCTATAAAATACAAACTTATCTCAAAAAAACAATTTAATCTCAATTAGGATTTATGTATCCGATCATAGTTTATGTAAAAAAAACAACTATTTTATGGTAAAATGTTAAGCATTTTAAGAGCGTTGCATTGTACGGAAAACAATTTCAATGTTGATGGAATACTGGAATGGAAGGCACTAGGTTAATTACCGTAAATATGGAAGGTCAATATTACCTTAATTTCGTATTTTATTAAATTAAAAAAATCAAATTCCAAGATAATGCAAACTTATTCAACGGTTTGAACCGGTTGAACCAGATTTACCGCCGGTATATAAAACATACCGTATTCGGGTTTTACAAGCATTTATTGTACCGGACCCGTGTCTGACATCCGGTTTAACCGGTATAACCGGTCGATTCATACCGATATTTAAACCATTGACTACAATATTTAGTTTGAAAAAATATTATATCATGTCATTGGTTAAGGTAGGAAAAGCTTTAACCTTTGTTACACCATAGCATGCTTTTCATATATCACATGAGTTTTTTTAAAGGCACCAGTGTTGGTCAACAGGTCACCTATATAGGAGTTTCGATGTTTTCATGGACTTCGTCAAGGTGATCCAATGTCACCCTTTCTCTTTACATTAGCAATGGAAGAAATATCAGGTTTAATTGAAAAAGCGTGTTCATCGGGGCTATTGAAAGGGGTTAGTTGTGGGGCGAGTGGTATGAATTTGTCACACTTTATGTATGCAGACGACGCGGTATTTCTGGGAGAGTGGTCGACCACAAATGCTTTGAATTTGATAAGATTGCTACGGTGTTTTTATATGACCTCAGGACTAAAGATAGATCTAACTAAATGCAGTTTATTTGGTATATGTGTATCGGGTGGGGAGGTCCAGGATATGGCAAACTTCTTTCGGTGTAAAGTCGATACATACCCGGCCCGATGACCTCGGTCTACAAATTGGAGAAAATATGAATTTTATAAAATCATGGGAGCCATGCTAGATGTGTTTTAAAACAGGTTGTCAATCTGGAAGGAAAAGTCGTTGTCTTTTGGTGGAAGGGCAACCTTAACAAAGGTTGTTCTAAATGCTTTCGCCGACATATTATTTTTCATTATAACGTGCTCCATCGGTTGGAAAATATGCAAAGAGTTTTCTTTTTGGGTAGGTCGGAGGAAAAGCCGAAGATGAATTGGGTTATGTGGAATAAGGTAACTGTTCTAGAAAAGACATATGACTTAGGGCTCGGGCCACTACAAGACGCCAATCTTGCAATGTTTGCAAAAATGGTGGGGGCGGTTAAAGGAGGATAGGAATGGGATGTGGAGAAAGGTGATATAGGCACTTCATCATCATTCAAGATCCTGGAGTTTTATTCCAACTAAGATATCATCTATGGGGCCTGTGAAGCAAATATTCAAGGCCGCAGATGTTTTGACGGAACAAGGGGTCGATCTAAGTAAAAGCATAATTTGGGTTCTGAGAAATCGACAATCAATTAGATTTCGGAAGGATTGCTGGATTGGGTCGTAATCGCTAGCCTTGAAGTTCCCAACTTTATTTGAGATTAAAAGCTCAAAGATGTGCTATGTTGCAGATAGATTGAAGTGGAGCCAAAATGGCTTAATTTGGTTATGGAGCTAAAAAGGCAGCCGAGTTCGCTGGCAAAGATAGGCGAGTTGGTTCAAATAGGGTTGTTAAGGCAATAAGTGGTATTAGAGACTGGGGATTACAAGTGGGCTTGGGCACTAAATGAGATACATGGGTTCTCAGTTAAAAGTTTAAAGAGCAAAATTCAGGAGTGTTGCTGGGATATGTCACAACCCCCGCTCCCTATCTGTCCCGGGAACGGGCGGTCGCGAGACCAGTTTTGGTGGTATCATTATTTATTAATTTGGCAGCGGAAATTTCATCAGGACCGTAGTTAGGAAATATTTATCAGAGTAAAACCACCATATTTTATATTAATAATCACATGGGTAAAACCCAAGTTTCTTATTACAACATGTTTATAGGGATACACCCTATTTTATTTAAAACATCGTCTTTTAGGTAACTTTTATAGCCACATTTTTCCAAGCCGTCAGTGCTCTCCAGTTGTCTTTCTTCTAATTTGGCTTTTACATTTTGTTACCTGAAACGCGTTTTAAAAACATTTGTAAGTGGGAAATACTGGTGAGTGAATCCTAGTTTAATCAAGAAAAGTTTCATCCATTAACAGTATTGAGAGCAATCACATTGTTTATTTCTACACAATTACTCATTCAGTATTGTCAATCCTGACTGGTGAGTCATATTACACATTGTCTAACTCGTTGTCCAATTGTAACGTGTTCCACATTTTGTATACTGAAGAAACACTAGATAATTGACCGGAATCGAATTATCTAGGGGGTTTGGATCTGCATAAAAGGGGGTTGTTCTCTCTCGTTTGATTCGATACAACTGACCTTCTTCTCCGGTAAACTCTGCAAAACAAAGCACCGTTAGCCTCGTCAAGGGGAGAAGAGGGGTTCTCTCCTTGACCCGACTCCGGCGTGAGAATAAGTAGGTGTTTATGAAGAAGAAGAAGAAGTGTTGACGAAGTGTGTGTAACTTGAATTTCATACCTGAATTGTTCTCATATTTATAGCCGAGATTTTTGGGCGGGAAAACTCGTTGGTGAAATGCAGACGGAAGATGCTAACTCCGTAAGTGGTTACATTTCCTTCCATTAAGCTTCTCGATCTGACGTGAGTGCACACGGATCGCTGTTTAGATCTATGGCTGGGGGTTTGCCACGTGGAAAGTGATCAAGTGGAGGTTTCTCTCCAATTTCATGCCATCATCATGATTTCAGGGATGCCTGAGGTGATGACACGTGTCCAGACGATTGTAACCGTTTAGTGGTGCACGATCGGGTCCTTCTAGAAGGTTATTGCCATAATCCTGTGTGACTCTTTATCGTGTGGCACCAGTTGGGTAAATAATATCCAAGTCTGGACATCATTAGGCGGAAGTGTTTAACTTAGGATTTTGATCCTTTGTTTATGGAAGAAATCGCAAGGATTTATGATTTCCTTTTGGCGCGCAAGTGTTGTCTGTTATCTGCCTCTTAAGCCTTTTTTGTAGGACCAGCGCGCGGCCACGCAAGGTCAAAAAGGGCTGAAAGACAAGGTTGTGGTATGGTCCTAAGTACTGGTTACAAGGTTTTTGGTACCTTACCCCTTCAAGTCCCCCCAGTCTAGTGTTGCTCTTATGCAAGTAAGTGGAGCACTGGACTTATGAGAGGGAAAATGCTTTTTGGCGCGAAAGTAGGGAATCTTCTATGAGAAGATTTACTTTGCTTATTAAAACCTTTAGGGGAAGTTGTGATTTTCCCCTTTGTTGATTTGACCCTTTTGTAATCATGACCTGACGCTTGGTGACGCCAATTAATAAAAAATTAGTATTTGCGATACTTTTTCTTCTTACCTTGGGATACGTATGGACGCTTGTCAGGCCTCATTTATGGGGATATGACCCTAGGTCCTATAGCGCCGTACAAAAGGGACGTTTCTGTCAGTTAATCATGGTGATTAAGCTTTTCCTTTTCCCGGAGTTTGGTTCCTCTATATATACATTTAAGGACTTTTATCTTCTTCCTTAATTTGGAAAATATGAAGGCGAAAAGTTCCGTTCGTACCCAGCGACTTTTAGATATCTTAAGGATCTATGTCACACCCCCAAAATCCACACGCGGAGTACCACCGCTTGGAGGCGTGACATGACCAGGATCAAGCCATCAATCATATTGAACATAGCATAATAGTTAAAGTAATTCATAAAACCCAATTCAATACGATTGATGTTCAAACCAAACTTTGTTTAAGTAGCGGAAGCATGTAAGTAAAAACCCAACAGAAGTAATAATGTATGAAATGTCATAAGTGTTTAGCAAGCATTCACGATCCATGCCCACAACGACCTGCTCCTCCTTGTGCAAACTCCTTAAATACCTAGGGTCCTGCAAGGCATGCAGCAGAGAGTCAACAACTAGTTGAGCGAGTTCACAGTGTACAGTTCAGTATTTGTAATAGTATGAGTAGCATTATGTTCGTTCGTTAGGTCATGTCTCGTATTAGTTTCCATCGCGGCCTCCCAGGCAGGTATGCGAAGATATTAGAGGATGTTTTTCCCAAGTATTCTAGACTAGGTTTATTTGTATCGCGGCCTCCCAGGCAGGTGTGCGAAGGTTAGTAAAATTTAGTTCGCGGCCTTCCTATGGCAGGTGTGCGAAGTCAGTCATATTATCGCGGCCAACCCTTGGCAGGTGTGCGAAGATCAGTTCAATAAGTGTTACTAGTCTAGTCGTATCTTATCGCTAGGTTCTACCATCTGAGTATACACAATAATTCATCAAATCCCATTCCCACCCGGGAACCCTATGCCTTGGCTGTGTGAACTCACCTTGGTTTGCTCGGCAGATACACAGAAAGTCGGTTAAACTATATAGCGATCAACCACGTCCTAGCATGGTTATTATACAAGTCAGGTTCTTATTCAAGTATAGCACGTATGTTCTACACATATTGTTCACAAATATAATCATGGCAATTCACGTATGAGCATTAGCAGGAACAGTTACGTAAATAACGAAGTCCAAGTATCCGGCCCAATCAACTGGGCTCGTAACAGTGAAAGTCCAATAGTGTGCAAGTGTTCACGGTCACGAGTCGAGACTAACGATCTCGAGTCGAGACTAGTCGGTCTCGAGGTGTACTGGTTTCGGGGTCTCGAGTCGCAACAAGGAGGTCTCGAGTTGTCATGGTCTGGTCGAGACTACACGGTCTCGAGTCGCAACCGGACCCGCAACCGTGGTCTCGGTTTGTGCTGTTCTGTGCCGGTAATGTGGTCTCGAGTCGAGACTAAGGGTTCTCGACTCGCAAATCCGTGTCGAGACAAAGTGTAACAGATTTCCTTACTTAATCAGTAACAATCATTCCGTAATTTCAGCTAACAACTTAGCAGTTTCGAAAATCAGATCAAATCGATAATCATTCCATATTCAAACACATTCATAACATCTTCATCACCCACAAGAGCAGTAACCATCGAAATCATCATTCACACATAAACCGAATTATTTAATTATCATGCAACCTAAATCTTAATTGCAAAACACAATCATCACAGTCGGTTAACAAGCATATATTCGGACCAATTATCATATTGCCAATCATACATACAGCCGATTTCATATATATTCATAATCAATATGCACATGAGCCGATTAGCAAGAACACAATCAATCATGTAACAATAGCCCTAGATTATCATGCAAGAAACATCATCAAACATGAAATCATATAACAACAGACACTTAAAACACTAACCGGCTTAGGGATGAAACCCGTGAGGTCTCGAGTCCAGGTGATGTTGTCGCCGGCTTCAAGAGGAAACAAGAGAGAGAGAAGGAGTTCTAGGGTTTTGTATAACTTGTGTGTTTGTAACAAATGAGAGAAGGTTACTAACACCCTATGTGTTATGCGTGTACATGAAGTGGGCCGAACCCATCATTGGGTTGTCCTTGGTCTCGAGTCGGCCAAACATACATGGGCCGATTGGGTTTGTGTAGTTGGATCATGCAACCATATAAACAAACATTCACAATTTCACACAAGGCACGTATAGCATGTTATTAAAATAGAGTTCACATAATCACGTAACGTTACACAAAAGTAGGTTCGAAATACGAGTTGTCACATTATCCCCAACTAAAAAGAAATTTCGTCCCGAAATTTGGTACGCACTCACTGGGGAAGCTAGGTAAGTTGTATCGTTCACTGGTTTTCCTGGGGTGTCACATCCTCCACCCGTTGATCTGGAATTTCGTCCCGAAATTCCGCAGTAGTAGCTTCAGCCTCAGAAGTGGTTACATTGGTTCCGAATAACTGGGGATACTTTTCTGTCATCTGGTCTTCGCGTTCCCAGGTGTACTCTGGACACGTTTGGAGTTCCAACGAACTCGGACAAGAGGGATTCTCTTGTGTTTGAGGACCTTAACATCCCGGTCCGTGATTTCAACTGGTTCCTCGACGAAGTGCAACTGTTCGTCGATAGTGAGCTCTTTCAAAGGAACTATGAGGGTCTCATCTGATAGGCACTTCTTCAGATTCGACACGTGAAATACATTGTGAACTGCACCGAGTTCAGCTCCGCGGATTTAGTTTGCCCCGTTTGCCAAAACGTACTACACCCTTCCAGGGTGAGACTTTAAGTAAAACCCGGTCCCCGACCTGAAATTCCAAAGGCTTCCTACGCTTGTCCGCGTAGGCTTTCTGACGGTCGCGTGCTGCCGCCATGCGTTGTCGTATCTGCGCAATCTTTTCCGTGGCGTCCACTACAATCTCTGGACCCGTGATCTGACTATCCCCCACCTCTGCCCAACAGAGAGGTGACCGACATTTACGCCCGTACAATGCCTCGAATGGAGCGGCTTGTATGCTAGTGTGATAACTGTTATTATACGAGAACTCCACCAAAGGGAGATGCTTTTCCCAGCCGTTGCCGAAATCGATAACACATGCCCGAAGCATGTCTTCTAGAGTTTGTATCGTGCGTTCAGACTGTCCATTCGTCTGAGGGTGATATGCTGTGCTCATGTCTAACTGTGAGCCAAAAGCTTTGTGCATTGCTTGCCATAGTTCTGAAGTGAATCGTGCATCGCGATCCGAAATGATAGAGGTGGGCACCCCGTGCCTTGAGACTACTTCCTTCAAGTATATGTCTGCAAGTGTGGAAAACTTGTTCGTTTCTTTGATTGCCAAGAAGTGAGCAGACTTGGTGAGTCGATCCACGATCACCCAAATAGTATCGTTCCCACGCTAAGATCTAGGTAGGCCTGTAACAAAATCCATGTAAATTTCCTCCCATTTCCACTGTGGTATCCTTGGTTGCTGAAGTAAGCCTGCTGGTTTCTGATATTCTGCCTTGACTCTTGCACAGGTCAAGCATTTGCCGACATAAGTGGCATGTGGGCCTTCATGCTAGGCCACCAATACGTAGTCTTGATGTCGTGGTACATTTTATCCGACCCTGGATGTACCGAGTAGCGAGACTTGTGTGCTTCATCCATCACAAGCTCTCGTAAACCGCCATAGAGTGGGACCCAAATACGCCCTGTTACATAGTAGGCGCCGTCTTCCTTTCGTTCCATTCGTTGCCTTGAGCCGCGTAAGGCTTCAGCCTTGACGTTTTCGGGTTTCAATGCTTCCATCTGAGCAGTTCGTATCTGTGCAGGAAGACTGGACTGAATGGTGAGCTGCAAAGCTCGTACACGTCTAGGTGTAGTATCTTTACGACTGAGGGCATCAGCCACAACATTGGCCTTGCCTGGATGGTACTTGATGGCGCATTCGTAATCGTTGAGTAACTCAACCCATCGTCGTTGACGCATGTTCAAATCCTTCTGCTTAAGAATATGCTCGAGACTCCTGTGATCGGTGTAAATTGTGCACTTGGTACCGTACAGGTAGTGTCGCCATATCTTAAGTGCAAAAACAACAGCTCCCAGCTCTAAATCGTGCGTCGTGTAGTTTCGTTCATGAACCTTGAGTTGACGAGAAGCGTAAGCAATAACCTTATCCTGTTGCATCAATACACACCCAAGACCCTGTATCGACGCGTCACAATAAACCACAAAGTCGTCCGTGCCCTCTGGCAATGAGAGAATAGGTGCGCTGCAAAGCCTATACTTTAGGTACTGAAAAGCGGTTTCCTGAGTGTTGCCCCAACGGTATGTGACACCCTTCTGTGTTAGTAGTGTAAGCGGCTGAGCAATCTTTGAGAAGTCCTTGATGAACCGTCTGTAATATCCCGCCAAACCCAAGAATTGGCGTATTTCCGTTGGTGTACACGGTGCAGGCCAGTTCCTGATCGAATCTACCTTGGATGGATCGACATGGATCCCATCCCTGTTCACCACATGGCCTAAGAAGTGGACTTCACGAAGCCAGAAGTCGCATTTAGAAAACTTGGCGTACAGTTGCTCCTTTCGAAGAAGTTCCAAGATAAGGCGTAAGTGCTGCTCATGTTCCTCCTGACTCTTGGAGTAGATCAGAATGTCGTCGATGAAAACGATGACAAACTTGTCTAAGTACGGCTTGCATACTGTGTTCATTAGATCCATAAATACGGCAGGCGCGTTCGTTAACCCGAACGGCATGACAAGAAACTCGTAGTGGCCGTAGCGAGTTCTGAATGCGGTTTTGGAGACGTCCTCATCCCGGACTCTCAGCTGATGATACCCTGACCTCAAGTCTATCTTGGAGTAGTAACTCGACCCCTGCAACTGGTCGAATAAATCGTCTATTCGCGGAAGAGGATAACGGTTCATCACCGTCACCTTGTTGAGTTCACGGTAGTCGATGCACATCCTGAAAGTGCCATCCTTCTTTTTCACGAAAAGTACTGGAGCTCCCCAAGGAGATGAGCTTGGATGAATAAAGCCCTTTTCCAAGAGCTCTTGTAGCTGCTTCGACAGTTCTTCCAGTTCGGTTGGAGCTAAACGATACGGTGCGCGGGCTATCGGTGCTGCTCCAGGAGCTAACTCAATCTGGAATTCGACTTGGCGGTGAGGCGGTAAACCGGGTAAACCTTCAGGAAACACCTGAGGAAAGTCACGTACAACTGGAATATCCTCCAGCTTCTTTTCCTTTGCTGATGCGTCAGTGACAAGTGCCAGAATTGCAGTGTGCCCCTTTCGTAAACATTTCTGAGCCTTCAAGAAAGAGATGATGGCAACCACAGCACCACTCTTGTCGCCTTGAACTTCGAGAGGTTCTTGACCAGAACGGGGAATACGAATGATCTTCTCGCTGCATAAGATTTCTGCCTGATGTTGGGATAACCAATCCATCCCTATAACGATATCGAAACTACCCAAAACTATGGGAATAAGGTCGATGGAGAAAGCTTGACCAGCTAAGACAATACTACAACCCTTGACTACCTGCGTGGCTTCTAGGCTCTTACCATTAGCTAGTTCTACTACATGCTTGGTGTTTAGGGGTGTTGGTGCACGTTTTAACAATTTACTGGCTTTCACAGATATATAACTTGTATCCGTACCCGAATCAAATAAAACAGTAACATAAATATCGTCGAGGAGAAACTTACCCATAACCACATTGGGATCGTTCATTGCGTCTCCTCGCCCCAGCACGAAAGCTCGGCCCCTTGCCTCGTTGCCATTGTTGTTGTTGTTTCCCCCGTTGTTGTTGTTCCCGTTGCCCTGATTATTGTTGTTGTTGCGATTCTGGTTCTGGTTCAATTGAGGGCAATCACGTTTGTAGTGTCCTTCAGCACCACACTGGAAACATCCCCGGTTTCCACGCTGTGGCTGCTGCTGCTGGTTCTGTGGAGCTGGCGGTGGGAGTTGCTGGTTCTGATTTGCTGGTCGTGAGCTTCTACAATCCTTAGCCTCATGACCCATCTTGAGGCATCTTTGATAACGTTCCCTGCGACATCTTCCACTGTGGTGTTTGTTGCACCTACTACACCATGGGTGATTTCCCCGATATCCACCCTGTCCCTGACTGCCTGATGATTGCTGATTCGGACTCTGGTAGTCATTTGTCTTGCGCTGCTGTGCTTGAGACTGAACAGAAACTGATCCCTTGCTGGAATCCCCCTCCCATTTTCTCTTGTTGTCACTGGGAGTAGCAGAAATAGTGACAGCAGTAGTGGTAGCACTGATGCGTTTTGGCAGCTTGTTCTGTTCCACTGCCTGATCGGTGAGTCGATGAGCAAGACGCTGAATGTCTTGGATGTTGTTGAGGTTAGCCGACGTCACGTGGCTCTGAATCTCTGGCGCAAGCCCCTTGAGATACAACTCAATGCGCTTAACTGGAGGGTCCACCATCGTTGGACATAAGATGGCCAGTTCGTTTGACCGTTTCGTGTAAGCCTCAATCTCTGACCCCGTCATCTTCAAGTGGTATAACTCATCCTCCAACTTGTGGATGTCATCTCGCGTGCAGTATTCTCGTTTGATCAGTTCTTTGAAATCTTCCCAGGGTGTGGCGTTAGCAGCTGCCAACCCTAGGATCTGTACTTGCGCATTCCACCAGGTTAGTGCGATTCCTTCCAACGTGCCAGTGGCGTACTTGACCCTGCGAGCCTCAGGGCATTCACACATCTCAAATACTGACTCTAGCTTCTCAAACCAATGAAGTAGTCCCACTGCCCCTTCCGTGCCACTGAACGTGTTTGGACGACAGTCCATGAAGTTCTTGAAAGTGTAAACAGGTTGCTGTGCGGGTTGACCTATTGTGTACGAATAGGACAATGTTTAAACACGAGAGTTGGTTTAGGAGTGTAGGATCTAAAGATCCTAGTGTGAATTATAACTATAGGATATACCTCCTGCTTGTGCGGCTGCAAGTGCCGCAGCAACTTGTTCGTTAATAAGAGCCGTCAACTGGGCTTGAGTCATGTTAATACGTCCAGACATGATCTTCATAGTAAAAGTAGCATAAGTGAGAATGGTTCGCGAGTAGTGCGATGACAGAAGAGTGTAAGCACGTAAGTGTTCTCAGGCAATAGTGTCATGTGTATCTATGCATACTACGAGCAAAGTTCTATGTAATTCTAGCATGCAGGTAATATATAAATATAAGCCATATTACCTAGTATGTCGAGTCTTGCACGTGGAGCGAAGCGTCGTTGTGGATCGTTGAGAGCACTGTTCTGGTTATAGTCTGGTTTTAATAAAAACGTTTTCCCCATATTAAAACCAAGTTCTCTATAACCAATGGCTCTGATACCAATCTGTCACACCCCCAAAATCCACACGCGGAGTACCACCGCTTGGAGGCGTGACATGACCAGGATCAAGCCATCAATCATATTGAACATAGCATAATAGTTAAAGTAATTCATAAAACCCAATTCAATACGATTGATGTTCAAACCAAACTTTGTTTAAGTAGCGGAAGCATGTAAGTAAAAACCCAACAGAAGTAATAATGTATGAAATGTCATAAGTGTTTAGCAAGCATTCACGATCCATGCCCACAACGACCTGCTCCTCCTTGTGCAAACTCCTTAAATACCTAGGGTCCTGCAAGGCATGCAGCAGAGAGTCAACAACTAGTTGAGCGAGTTCACAGTGTACAGTTCAGTATTTGTAATAGTATGAGTAGCATTATGTTCGTTCGTTAGGTCATGTCTCGTATTAGTTTCCATCGCGGCCTCCCAGGCAGGTATGCGAAGATATTAGAGGATGTTTTTCCCAAGTATTCTAGACTAGGTTTATTTGTATCGCGGCCTCCCAGGCAGGTGTGCGAAGGTTAGTAAAATTTAGTTCGCGGCCTTCCTATGGCAGGTGTGCGAAGTCAGTCATATTATCGCGGCCAACCCTTGGCAGGTGTGCGAAGATCAGTTCAATAAGTGTTACTAGTCTAGTCGTATCTTATCGCTAGGTTCTACCATCTGAGTATACACAATAATTCATCAAATCCCATTCCCACCCGGGAACCCTATGCCTTGGCTGTGTGAACTCACCTTGGTTTGCTCGGCAGATACACAGAAAGTCGGTTAAACTATATAGCGATCAACCACGTCCTAGCATGGTTATTATACAAGTCAGGTTCTTATTCAAGTATAGCACGTATGTTCTACACATATTGTTCACAAATATAATCATGGCAATTCACGTATGAGCATTAGCAGGAACAGTTACGTAAATAACGAAGTCCAAGTATCCGGCCCAATCAACTGGGCTCGTAACAGTGAAAGTCCAATAGTGTGCAAGTGTTCACGGTCACGAGTCGAGACTAACGATCTCGAGTCGAGACTAGTCGGTCTCGAGGTGTACTGGTTTCGGGGTCTCGAGTCGCAACAAGGAGGTCTCGAGTTGTCATGGTCTGGTCGAGACTACACGGTCTCGAGTCGCAACCGGACCCGCAACCGTGGTCTCGGTTTGTGCTGTTCTGTGCCGGTAATGTGGTCTCGAGTCGAGACTAAGGGTTCTCGACTCGCAAATCCGTGTCGAGACAAAGTGTAACAGATTTCCTTACTTAATCAGTAACAATCATTCCGTAATTTCAGCTAACAACTTAGCAGTTTCGAAAATCAGATCAAATCGATAATCATTCCATATTCAAACACATTCATAACATCTTCATCACCCACAAGAGCAGTAACCATCGAAATCATCATTCACACATAAACCGAATTATTTAACTATCATGCAACCTAAATCTTAATTGCAAAACACAATCATCACAGTCGGTTAACAAGCATATATTCGGACCAATTATCATATTGCCAATCATACATACAGCCGATTTCATATATATTCATAATCAATATGCACATGAGCCGATTAGCAAGAACACAATCAATCATGTAACAATAGCCCTAGATTATCATGCAAGAAACATCATCAAACATGAAATCATATAACAACAGACACTTAAAACACTAACCGGCTTAGGGATGAAACCCGTGAGGTCTCGAGTCCAGGTGATGTTGTCGCCGGCTTCAAGAGGAAACAAGAGAGAGAGAAGGAGTTCTAGGGTTTTGTATAACTTGTGTGTTTGTAACAAATGAGAGAAGGTTACTAACACCCTATGTGTTATGCGTGTACATGAAGTGGGCCGAACCCATCATTGGGTTGTCCTTGGTCTCGAGTCGGCCAAACATACATGGGCCGATTGGGTTTGTGTAGTTGGATCATGCAACCATATAAACAAACATTCACAATTTCACACAAGGCACGTATAGCATGTTATTAAAATAGAGTTCACATAATCACGTAACGTTACACAAAAGTAGGTTCGAAATACGAGTTGTCACAATCTACGAGGCTGCTGAGGGGCTCTTGCTCCTTGCTGATTCACCGCCATTAATGGCTATTGGAGAAGAAAAACCGCTCGACCTCGTTCCTTCAATGGTTGTAAGTTCTGACTGTAAAGTTCACCTGCCAAAGGGCACTGTTGATAAGAAAAATGATGTGTTATCTGTTGAGGAATTAATGGCCCGTTTTCTGATGATTCGGAAAGGTGGATGTCAACTGGTATACTGTCGTCGGAAGAATCGTCGTGGTGATCAGGTGCCGGCTGTTGATGACGGTCCTGCTGCTGATTAGGTTAAGTCTGGGAAACAGTGTATCCCCCCCTTTTTTTGATGTTTGTAAACATGTTGGTCTTGCTACTAGGAAATTTTTGAAGATTACTGTCGTGATCTTTGTGAATGGTTGTTTGAAGTGTTATACTGCACTTGATGATATATGTATTTTTTGATGTATTGCTGTGCATGTAAGCTTTGGTTGCTTCAGTTTGTGTTTGGATTACAATATGTTGCATATGTTTAATTGCTTTGAATAGGTAGAGCGAATGAGAATGGTATTGTGCTCATGTGTGAACGTTTGTCTAAAAATGCGGGAGGTTGTGCCCTTTTTAGACTGTTCATGAGGCGTACAATGTTTACCATATTGTTTTCGCGTAAACCAAAAGAATTATATGCAATTTGTAACAAGCAGTAACATGTGTAGGGATGATGTTCGCACTAATAGGGCACAAGGCCAATAATACAAAGTGCAATAAAGAAACACATTGCCTGTATACTTTTATCTTTGCGGGATGGTTTGGCTTATATGTAACACCTGCGTAGCTGCTGCGCGTTCCAGGTGCGAGGAACTAGTGTCCCATCGATTCTTTTCAGTGTGTATGCCCCTTTGCCTAGGGCTTCATTGATGATGTATGGTCCTTCCCACTTTGGCGCTAGTTTGCCTGTTTTTTCAGCGTTGGAAGCCTCATTGTCGCGCAAGACGAAGTCACCAGGAACGAAGGTACATACGCGTACACGCGCGTTGTAGTATTTTTCGAGTTTGGATTTGTACCTTGCCTTTGTGATGGCGGCGTTCTCGCGCCTTTCTTCGAGAAGGTCTAAATCCAGTCTTCGCTCTTGCTCATTGTTTTGCTTCTGCATAGCAATCATGCGCGGTGATGGGAGGCCGTTCTCGGCTGGGATTAATGCCTCCGATCCATAGACAAGACTGAATGGGGGTTTCCCCCGTACTGGTCTTTGGCATGGTACGATGAGCCCATAGGATGCTGGGGAGTTCATCGACCCATCCCCTGCGCGCTGTTCCGAGGCGCGCTTTAATGCCGTCGACAATCTGTTTATTGACACTCTCAACTTGGCCGTTTGCTTGTGGGTGCGCCACAGAGGCGAAATTGTGTTCGATCTTCATTTCTTTAAACCATTTCTGAAGATCTTCTGAGGCGAAGTTGGTGCCGTTGTCGGAGATAATGTGCAATGGTAATCCGAATCTGCAAATAATGTGTTCCCATATAAACTTGCGGATTACCATTCCTGTGGTTGAGGCCAAGGCCATAGCTTCAACCCACTTCGTGAAGTAGTCGACTGCGCCGGGCGCGTCAGGGAATGGTCCCACAAGATCAATGCCCCATTGTTGGAAAGGCCAGGCAGACGTGACCGGTACAAGCGGGTTCTTTGGTCGGAGTGTTTTTGGCGCATAGCGCTGACATGCTACGCATTTCCGTAGTAATTCTACCGCGTCTACATGCATTCCCGGCCAGTAGTAGCCCGCATTCGTTATTTTTGCCACTACCATGCGCGGTCCGACGTGTATCCCGCATAACCCTTCATGGACCTCCCTGACTAAATGTTGTTCGTCTGTTTTGTCAACGTAGCGCAATAGTGGTCCCATGAATGACTTTCGGTACAGAATCCCTTCCGCCATTTCATAGTTTATTGCCTTGTTCTGGATTTTTCGAGCCTCCGCCTTTCCTTCTGGGAGTTTCCCATGTTGTAGGTATAAGATAATCGGAGACATCCAGGATGGATTGCCGATCTCTATAATGTTTACTTGTTTGAGAGGGACGGAAGGGTTGGACAATACTTCGATGCGTACCTCTTTTGCTAAATGTTTGAAACTAGTGGCAACCAATTTGCTTAGCGCATCCGCGTGCTTATTCTCGCTTCTGTTTATGTGATTAACCTTGAATGTTTGGAATTTGCTGATTAGTATTCGCGCTTGTTCCAGGTATAGAGCCATTGCTTCTCCTTTTGCATCATAATGACCATTGACCTGTTCAGCCACTAATTTTGAATCTACATTGGCTTCAAGGTTTCTTGCCCCCATCTTGAGCGCTAAACGAAGGCCTGCTAGGAACGCTTCGTATTCTGCCTCGTTGTTTGTGCTCCGGAAATCTAGGCGTATAGCATATGTAAGTTTGTGGTCATCTGGGCTGACCAATCGGAGACCCGCACCTGCACCGCCATCATTAGAAGCGCCATCTGTGTGTAGAGTCCAGACCCTATCGTCGAAAATAGGAACAGGGTTTGGATTGCCTCGCACTCTTGGACTTTGTTGATAGGAACTTCTGTGGCAAAATCTGCTAGAACTTGACCCTTGATTGCCGGTCGTGGTCTATATAGGATATTGCATCCTTCGAGCTCAATAGCCCATTTGGCCAATCTTCCCGCGACGTCGGGTTTGGATAAGATTTGACCTAAATGGTAATTAGTGAGAACTGTGATGACATGACCAGAGAAATACCGACGTAAGCGCCGTGATGCATGTACTAGTGCTAGGACTAGTTTTTCTATCATTGAGTAACGTGTCTCTAGGCCAGTGAGCATCTTGCTTATATAGTAGATTGGAGTCTGAATGTATTCTCGCTCTACCATTAATACTGCACCTACTTCTACTTCCACAGCAGATAAATATAAGATCAGTGGCTCTTTTTCTCGTGGTGCTGTTAGCGTCGGCAACTGAATTAAACATTCTTTCATTTGTTTGAAGGCTGCTTCCGCTTCGGGTGTCCACTGGAAGTGGGTTTTCTTGGCGCAGTTTCGTAGTGTGCTAATGAATGGATAGGACTTTGCTGCATGATTTGCCAAGAATCTGTTCAAGGCTGCTAGACGTCCGGCGAGTCTTTGCATTTCTTTATTGTTGCAGGTGACGGCATTAACTGGATGGCCTGCACTTTTTCCGGGTTTACTTTAAAACCATCCCTTGTTACTATGAAACCCAGAAATTTCCCTTCTTCCATTCCGAAGGAACATTTTGTTGGGTTGAGCTTTAAGTTTACGCTGCGGAAAGAATCGAACATGCGCTGGATATTTGCGAGCATTGTATCTTCCTCGTGGCTCATGATGACGAGGTTATCCATGTATACCTCGACTGTCTTGCCGATATCGCCTCTGAGGATCGTATCTATTAGGCGCTGGTACGTTGCGCCTGCGTTGCGTAAGCCAAAGGGCATTTTTGTGTAACAGAAGATGCCCTTGTCTCTGCGGAATGTGGTCTTGTCTTCATCTTCTTCTTTCATTTGGACCTGATGATAACCTTTATAACAGTCAAGAAAGCACTTCCATAGAAATAATGCTAGAGAGTCAACTTTTTTGTCTACCTCAGGAAGCGCGTAGCAATCTTTTGGGCATGCTTTATTCAGGTCTTTGAAGTCGACGCACATTCTCCACCCGCCACTATGTTTTTGGACCATTACTGGGTTGGTGACCCATGTATGGTATTGAACCTCACGCAAGAATCCGGCATTAAGTAGCTCTGTCACTTGCTCGTTCATGGCTTTTGATTTCTCATCGCTGAAGCTCCGCCTCCCCTATGAAACAGGTTCTGCTGAGGGTCGGATGTTCAGACAATGTTGTGCTATATCGCGCGGAACCCCAGTCATGTCTGCTGGGCACCAGGCGAATATGTCTTTATTATTGGACATCAATTCTTTTAATTGTACTCGTGTTGCTGGGGAAATGGCGTGTCCTAACAGGATGGTCTGTTCTAGGTATTCACTATTCAGAACCCATTTCTCCGGCTCATTTGATGATGAGGGTTTGGCCACTTTTGCTGGTGGCTCATCATCTACGTACATGACCTCCTTACTTGGTATAGAATTGCAACTCCAGTTTCTGTTGGAAATCCGCATGCAGCATGTGGAATAGAAGTGATCATGCTGAATTCTCTTTGTGACCTTCTTCCGAGCAATAAATCATGGCGTGATGTTGCCGGCATGACGATGAAATTTACTGTGACTGTGCGCGAATGCTCGCCATCAGATAGAGTCACAGGGAATGCTATTTGCCCTAACGGGAATATAGATTCATTACAAAATCCGGTGAGAGGGAAATCGACCGGCTCTAGACGTGCTTTGTCTCCCGGATCGAGTTGTTTGAAGCACTGCTCATATATGATATCCATCAAGCTTCCTCGATCTATAAACATATAGTCCGTTCGATAGTGGCCGAAGATGCTAGTAATAATTACTGGTCGCTCTTCCTGAGGGCCTCCAGGAACAACAGGAAACACGACTTGCTGTTCTCGCCAATGCTGATCATGGTGTCGTTTTTTTGGCCTTCGTGAAGGGCCTCCTTGTACCATGTTTATTTGTTTTAGTTTAGCTGTCTGACCATTGGTACCTTCTGGTTTTGGGATTACCCTGGTATAACTGTCAGATTGGATGTCCCACTGATAAGGCATCTGTGGGTCCAATACTACAGTATCAATCCTGCCACTGCTTTCTTGCCGAATATCAGATCTGATGTTTGGGGACTCAGGTCTGATAATTTGTGTGAAAATTTGGTTCAAAGCTATCTGGAATCTGCCGATCCAGTATTCTGGAGCTCTCTCTATGAGTTGATCTGAGGAGTCCTTTTCGTCTGAGTGATTGTTACTTGTATTGATTCCCATGATTCCGTCGATCTAAGTATTTGGGGTTGTAGAACCCTTGAATTCAGACCGAGGACCTGATGGGCGAGGTGATGAATTCTCTGCCATGTGAAAACAGAGAAATGAGGGAAACTGTATCGAAACGAGACAAAACTGAATAAACATCGTGGCAGAACTTCGTTAATTAGGGGGATATTATACCCGAGTATTATGCCTACTTCTCAGAAATTAGTTAAGAAAGAAAAGAAATGAGCGACGAAAAACGAAAACCCGATGCCCTGTTATATAGGGCCTGAAATCAAGTTTCTCGCGGCCCACGTAAGGTTAGTCCTCGGGTTACGCGGCCCGCGTAGTAGGGGGTCTAGGCGTAGGTGATCCGGGTCACGATATAGGTTCAACACGTTGCTGCCACGTGTCAGCACCAGGTGCGGCCTCGTTGTTACTCGCTCGCGGCCCGCGTAGGTGGTAGCCAAAGGCTAAGCACCCCGCGACAGCCTATAAATTTGTTTTTTAATTATTTTTAATGACATTTCATATTTTGGGCTCGGTTTTCACGTACAGGGTGTATTTTAAGACATATTGGGGTATTTTAAAATATATTAGGGTGTAAAGATATTTTGGAGGGTTGTTATATCCTCCCCACCTTGTTTTAGAGCTCATCCTCGAGGTCTACTAGAACAGGTGTCGGTATTTCCTTTGCATTTCTGATTCAAGCTCCCATGTGTATTCTGGTCCTCTTTTGGAGTCCCACTTCACTTTCACTAGAACTAGTCTTTTGTGCTTGAGGTTCTTAATCTTCCTGTCTTCAATCTGTAGAGGCTTCACTACAAACTTTAACTGTTTATTTACCTCTATATCCTTAAGAGGCACTACTAGCGATTCATCTGCTAAGCATTTCTTGAGATTTCATACATGAAATACATCATGTATTCCTGCCATTTCCTCTAGCAGTTGTAGCTGATAGGCTACAGGTACTATTCTTCTAATAATCTCAAAAGGTCCAACATACCTGGGGCTTAGCTTTCCCCTTTTGATGAATCTTACCATTCCTTTCCAAGGAGAGACTTTCAATAACACTTTATCTCCTACTTGAAATTCCAATAGTTTTCGTCTGTTATCAGCATAACTCTTTTGTCTGTCTTGTGTTGCTTTCAGTCATTCCTTGACTTGATTGATTTTGTCTGTTGTTTCTTGTACTATCTCAGGTCTAGATAGTTGCTTTTCTCCAATTTCTGCCCAACAGACTGGCGTTCAACACTTTCGTCCATAAAGTGCTTCGAACGGTGCAACATTGATTCTTGTGTGATAACTGTTATTGTAAGAAAATTCTATCAATGGTAAGTGATCGTCCCAATTACCTCCGAAATCAATTACATAAGCTCTAAGCATGTCTTCCAGTGTCTGAATTGTCCTTTCGCTTTGTCCATCCGTTTGGGGATGATAAGCGGTGCTTAGATTCAACTTGGTCCCCGTTGCTTTTTGGAAACTTGTCCAAAAATGAGAGGTAAAACGACTATCTCTGTTAGAAACAATTGATAGAGGAATTCCATGTAACGAAACTATTTCATTTACATATAATTTAGCTAACTGTTCCACACTGAACGTTTCTTTCATTGGTAGGAAATGAGCTGACTTGGTTTATCTGTCTACAATCACCCAGATTGTATCATTACCTTTTCTTGCTTTCGGTAATTTGGTAACAAAATCCATTGTTATCAATTCCCATTTCCATACAGGCATTTTTAACTGTTGCAATAAACCTGAGGGTTTTTGATGTTTAGCTTTAACTTGTGAACAAGTTAAACACTTTGCAACATATGCTGCTATATCCCTTTTCATTCATATCCACTAGAAATTCTTTCTTAAGTCCTGATACATCTTATCATTTCCAGGATGCATCGTATACTTAGACTTATGGGCTTCTTCTAATATACGGTGGCGTAGGTTTCATAATTTAGGTATCCACATTCTTTTCTTATGGAATCTCCAAATTCCATCTGTTCCTTGTTCTAATTCCTTAATTATTCCTTTTTACTTTTCAGTATCATCCTTGATTACTGATTCTTGTGCTTTTCTAATCTGATTATTTAAATCTACTTGTAGATTTAACTTAAAAGAACGTACTTGTCACACCCCAACCGATGGCGGAAACATCGGAGTGAGACGTAATAGATTGCAAGAGACTTCATAACACTAATTGTGACGAGTATTTAATAGTTACTTTTACATTGTTTGAACTAGAAATACCACAAGTTTGAAATAAATAAAATACAACAAGTATTCAAGTAATTAAGTTTCATTTCATTGATTATGGGTCTCATACAAAGATTGGAAACAAATTACAACATGTTTGAAAATAAAATACAGTACAACAAGTATTAGAGTTAAAATGCATTTCTAGGCAATCCTACTAGATTCCTTGCATCATCCAAATCCTGCAATACATGTTAAAGCATAGTTCAATACAAAAAGTATTGGCGAGCATACAAGTTTGAGTGTAAATGTAAAAATGTTTTAAACAGATTTTTCATAGCAATGATTAAGTACAAACATATGAATTTTAGCACGTATGATTGCAGGTAGAACACGTATGAATTCAAGTATAACACGTATGAGCAAATATAGAGATTTTATTTGTACAAAAGAAAGCTAGCATGTTTGTGTAATTGATTCAAGGTACATGTATTGCATCCCAAATGTAATAAAGCGTAAAAGGGATCGAGTATGCTCACTGTGATTGCGTATGAAGATTCCTCGAAATAACGTGCGAGTAAAGATTGGATTTCAAGAGAATAAACGAGAACGATTAACCTAAGTATGAAATACGGCACGAGAAGTGATTACTATAAGTTAAATATCCTAATGTTTTATGAATTGCGTAATAGTGATCTATGTTTTAACTTGTTATTAATTACTATAGTTATAAAATAAATAAAGAAAAGATAGGATTATAACCAATTGCTAGTTGTTTCGTGTCCCAAATAATTTTAGAGATTTAATTAAATAAACGAATTTAAAGAGTTTAGTTACTTTTAAAGTTTAAAAGAGAAAAAGAGGATATTTGTTTTATAATTCGACATGTTTCGTTTTACGGATTTTAACGAAAAACGGGCAGAGTTTCCTCTGTTTTTGGACGATCCTGACAACACAAGTTGTCGATTCATATGCTCAAATTCAACAATTAACGAAGCATTATATATATACGAGTTATGTAATGAAATATGCATATTTAGTCAAGTTTCAAAGACACGATTTATGAACAAATTCAAGTACCTAATGTTTCACGATTTAAAATAGTAATATATATATATATATATATATATATATATATATATATATATATATATATATATATATATATATATATATATATATATAGGGTAGGGATATGGTAAAAAGTGTCTAAAATGTGAGAAGGGTAAGAAGTGTTTTAAACCATTGGATATTTGATCTAATGGTTGAGATCAATAGGGTATAAAATGTAAATTGTGTTTTAATTAGAAGGACCTTATGTAAAATTAAAGGGCAATAGTGACTTTTCCAACGTTTCAAATATGGTAACCGTTTCAAAACCCCCATCAATCTCCTATAAATCAGTGAATTTATGGTAACTGTTTCAAAACCCCCATCATTCTCCTAAAAAATCAACGAATTTCTCGTACTGAAATAAATTCTTCAATTTCCTTCACAACAACTTTTTATAACATTATAAAGAACAGTATATTACATGATAAAACACTATAGGAAGATATAACACTATCTGTTTACTGTAAGACACTATACATAAATAAAACACTATTGATGGGGGATAAAACACTATGAAAAGGAACAGTATATTACATGATAAAACACTATAGGAAGATATAACACTATCTGTTTACTGTAAGACACTATACAGAATAAAACACTATTGATGAGGATAAAACACTATGAAAGGAACAATATATTACATGATAAAACACTATAGATAGATATAACACTATCTGTTTACTGTAAGACACTATACAGAATAAACACTATTGATGGGGATAAAACACTATGAAAAGGAGATTAAAGATACATGTACATAATATAACACTATTGACTGGGGAATATAACACTACAACAAGAACTTACCGTAAACAAATAAATGTATAAAACAAATCGAATTCGAATCACATCCCTAATATATCGCCTGATATTTTTGGCAGTTATCTATGGAATCAATTAATTGATAAGAATGGACAATTACTAATATACCCTTTTGAATTAATTAAGATAAGGGACACTTGTCATTCTCAAATTATTTCTCACACTTCTCACAAAAGTTGGACTTTTTACAGGATCCTCTATCTATATATATATATATATATATATATATGTATATATATATATATATATATATATCAAAAGTAATAAAGATTTGCGTTGTTTAAGATTTTACCAAGTCTCGGATCGACAGTTGACTACTTTTGACTTGTGTTGACTGAACCGCGACTGACCCAAACAAAACCTGAAACGAACACGGACTTGATCGAGACATCAACTGACCCGCATCTTGAACTGAACCAAAACTGAATCCATCAGAATTAACATACGAGCTCGAATAAAACAAAAACCCGAATCGAGAATGATCTTATCCCGAACCAGCTGCACCAAAGCTGCACTATGATTCCCGAAACAGATGCGAAACAAATATGACCTAAAATGAACCGAACCAAAATCTAACCTGAGCAACCGACTAACCCGAGCCAGACCTGAAACCGATGTTGAGCCAAAACACGGCGCCGCATCTCCACCCCGCGTCCAAACCCGATCGTCGCCGCCGTGAAGACCCACCGCCGCCACCGCCTTGACTGTCGCCGGGTTGTCTCCGTCCTCCATCGATTCTCTCTCTCTCTCTCTCTCTCTCTCTCTCGGTTTCTCAAGTGAGTGAGTAGGAGAGTACAAGTAAGGTGTTCAATGGCGGAAGTTCAGGGGTGCGACTGCTGGAGATCCGACCGAACATCGGCCCTGGTTGCTGGCGCTTGATAGGAGAAAGAGGGTGCACCTGGTTGTTGTCGAGTTGGGGCTTGCAAGGATGTTGATGGTGATGAGGTCCTTCTCATTTGGTGTAGATAACGATTCAAAAAAAGAAGCAGACCTGATTTATATTTATGTATGTTTGTAGGCATAAGATGAAGTGGCAGGAGTCATTTGAGAGGGAAAGGGGGTGGATAAACGGCTATAACCAAAATTATGTAGGGTTTTACTAGTCTTTAATACATAGGGTTTGTTTAGTGGGTCTTGGGCTTGGGCCCAAGGCTCACAAGCCCAATCCCCGTGTCCGAGTGGCCCGATAAATTCAGAGAGTTGTTGTAATTTATTATTATTATTATTATTATCATTTTTGTAACATGGAAATACGTAAATAAGAGGCGTTACAGTCTCCCCCTCCTTTAAGAAATTTCGTCCCAAAGTTTATTCTGAAGGAAGACTTGAAAGGATCTGGCAAGCAGAAGAGGATTGTTTAAAATTGAGGCTTGTATGAAGGACGACGGAGAATAACGGAGGTATAAGGGTGAACGATTGATCTAATAAACGATTATGAGTATAAGGATAGCATAAGTATCGGATTGACGAAAGTAGTGCGTTAAGAATGAGGTCTCGTCGTGGATAATCGGATATAATGTGTTTGTGAGTTGTTTAAAGTTTACATGTTAGGTCTAAGTAGGTCTACAAAACACCGAATTTCTCATGGCACATTTTACGAAAGTTTGGTAACATGGTAGGAACACTTATATATAGGAAGTACCAGCGGCGTATCCACCATGTTCGTATCCTGTTACGTCTGTTTCGCTATTCGATGTCATGTTACGTTCCGTGGTATGATACACAGTAGAACTTACTATGGTTTTCATGCGTCTACCAATATAATCCCGTATGCATCCATGATTATTTTGGTTTGTGCATATTCCGTATAGTTTGTACTCGTAGTGTACGGGTCAGGGTATATTAACGTATTACGAGTGATAACGATAGCGTATAGAATTTTAAGTATGCATGCATGATTGTATTTAAGTATGAGAGAGGTTACAAGTATGAGTATTATTAAAGTCTTTGTATAGTTCACATGAGATATTTAGTTAACTAGATTAACGCATTACTTGTAACACCCCCAAGATACCACCTGCGGAAGCTCCGCGAGACGTGTTACACATCAGAATCTGAGCCACCAATCACATTGAACCAATGATAAATATTTAAATAAAACATGCCATTAATTGCCAAGATTAAATATCAAACATAATTTCAATTCCCAAAGAGTTATATAGCGGAAGCATGTGATAAGTAGTTTAGCAATTGTTTTATAACAAAACTCAAAACCAATGTATCAATTATAAGTAATCCAATAGCTTTGCTCCATGACCACTCCAGCACTCCCAGATAGCAAGTCCATGTCTTGTATTCTAACGACCTGCAAGCATGTAGACAAGTGTGTCAGACGACGCTGGTGAGTTCAAAGTTTACTTAACGTGTTTTGTTACCAGATGTATGTTAATGCGATTCAACGTTGCGATACGATGTTGCTCATAACATGCTAGATACCCTAGGGAGTGTGCCCATATGTATCCGGGGAGTGTGCCCCTTAACAACCCCTTGATGAATAACACAGACTCTGCTTTCTCGAACCATCTCAGAAGTCCCACAGCCCCTTCAGTCCCGGTGAAGGTCTGTGGCTTACAGTCCATAAACATTTTGAACGTACACGCAGGCTGGTTGGGTTGAGGTTGCACTTGCTGACCTAAATGACGAAAGGAAACACGTTACAGGAGTGAAAAGACGTGTACGCGATATAAGAGTAAAGAGTACTTGGTACATTCCGTACCAGCTTGATAGGCTGCTAAAGCCTCAGCCACACGGGTGTTGATTAGGTCAGTCAACTCAGCCTGAGTCATGTTGATGTTACCACGTCCGTGTCCTCGTCCACTCATGATTCTATAGATAGAGATGAACCGATTCAGGAAATCGAAACGAGATGGATATCAAGTATCATGTTGATATCTACGTACTACCAAGTTCACACATAATAAGGCAGAACCCTTCTCACGCTCGATAAGCCTCACGGAGACTTGCATGCACCCCACGTTATTATTAAGTGTGCACCCATAATAATAAGGCAATTTGCATGCTTATCCCAGTGCCTCTTAGCTTGCGCTCGAAGTTTCCCCCGTTCACACAACACAACGAATGGTATCACAGGTTTACTATTCACATAAGTTGAAGAGTAGTGTCTCACTATCAAGTCACCGTAGTATCGAGTGTATCGTGTCATGCAAGTTATGAGTGTGTGACTACTAAAGAAGTAATGCATAAACTAAACAGGAGACGAACCTTGCGATCTGGAGCTGAGTGTCATGATCGATTCTTCGAAGGTATTTGGTTATAGTCTGGTTTTATAAAACGTTTTAAAACCTAGTTCACTATAACCAGTGGCTCTGATACCAAACTGTAACACCCCCAAGATACCACATGCGGAAGCTCCGCGAGGCGTGTTACACATCAGAGTCTGAGCCACCAATCACATTGAACCAATGATAAATATTTAAATAAAACATGCCATTAATTACCAAGATTAAATGTCAAACATAATTTCAATTCCCAAAGAGTTATATAGCGGAAGCATGTGATAAGTAGTTTAGCAATTGTTTCATAACAAAACTCAAAACCAATGTATCAATTATAAGTAATCCAATAGCTTCGATCCATGACCACTCCAGCACTCCCAGATAGCAAGTCCATGTCCTGTATTCTAACGACCTGCAAGCATGCAGACAAGTGTGTCAGACGACGCTGGTGAGTTCAAAGTTTAGTTAACGTGTTTTGTTACCAGATGTATGTTAATGCGATTCAACGTTGCGACACGATGTTGCTCATAACATGCTAGATACCCTAGGGAGTGTGCCCATATGTATCCGGGGAGTGTGCCCCTTAACAACCCCAATGCTCCTAACCAAGCATTGGTAATGATCGATCCCATGTACAATAACCAAGACCCAATACATTGTTTACCCAAGATCCCATTTCCAAACGTTTACTAGTTGTCCCAAACCACCGGGACGCATGCTTGAGAAATGCAGTGAACTCACCTTGGTTTGCTCGGTAAGATTAACTACTCGCTCAGACTTAATCAGTCAAGTCCTAAAGTAGGCACGTATACATAATCAGTTTATAGTCACGAAGTTGGCACGTAGATATAATCATAGTGAACATCGCATCAATAAGCACCGAGTATCACATTGCATGTATTCAAGATCATACAAGTATTGGTTTATACTTGACGACAGTTAATTATTCCAGTTAACTTCTAACAGAGTCTAACTAGGTTACTGTGTAAGTTACCCAATTCGGCGAAACACAACGTTGGCGAATCACAGGTTTGGCGAAACACATTCTGTTTCGTCAAACATCCTTTGGCGAAACACATTTTCTAATTCGTCGATGATCCTTGGTGAAACACAAATCCTGTTTCGCCGATTACTCTTGGCGAAACACAATCTTGTTTCGTCAAGGATTCCATCTCGTCAAACATTCAAATTCGTCAAGGCAGCAGTTACGTCAACATGTCAGTTACGTCAAACATTATCATCAGTTACAGAATTATCACAGAACCCTAATCTCAGCAACAGCCGTTACACCCTAACAATGAACAACCAGTTATCATACGAAAACAGGAACCAATGATCATCACGTATACAACCTGAAGTCTATGCGCAACAGTTTCAACACATCCCTAAAACGTACATCATCAAACCACATGCTCACTTGTTTTGCAAAGATCGGTTGGTTATTATCACATGTATCATACGAAGATAATTAATCAGATCCTATTCTAGTAATCGCTAGCATGTACAATTGTTGTAAGATTCATGAAACCCTAGTCTTCATCATATGATCACGAGTACTAGAACTCAATCAAAAACAAATGACAAATCATATATATATACACAGTCGTTTCATAATTCAGACATACACACACAAGTATCGATCAGTCAAACAATCATGAAACCAATATGACAAACACGCACTAACCGAGATATTAGCAAAGATGAGTCGGATCGTTCGAGGGGCTAGGGAAACGCAGCTGCCGTCACACACAAGAGAGTTCTAGGGTTTTTCTGTTTTGCTAAAATGTGACAACTGATCGGTTCCGTATAACTTATACGTGTATATGTGTTCTGGGCCCTTAATGGGCTTGGCGAATCAACGGGCCGGCGAATCACATTTGGTTCGTCGAGATAGGATTGACGAAACAGGTCTCCTGTTTCGTCGAGCTATATTTTGGCGAATCACTCTCTTGTTTCGTCGGGTTGTTCAAGTGTTACCAGTTTAAGTTTAACAACCGACTTCAAGTTATACAATCAAACACATAATCATGCAATCACAAACACTTTCATTTATCACAACGTGTACATTACAAGTCAATCAAGTCAAACACTTAAACAGTCAAAGTCAACGTGCATTCAATGCGAAGGTGAAAGTCGAAAACTCGAGTTGTCACATCATCCCCAACTTAAAAGAAATTTCGTCCCGAAATTTGATAGGCCATCCGCAACACGATGCGATGCTAATCAAGATGACTGTGCATTTTCCGCGGGTGTCACATCATCCCCAACTTGAATGGGAATTTCGTCCCGAAATTCACTAGTTACCTGAGAAGTAGAATTGCTAGGCTTGGTCTTGTCTTTGGGAAATAAGTGTGGATACTTGCGTTCCATCTGGTCCTCGCGTTCCCACGTGAACTCCGGACCACGTCTTGAGTTCCAACGAACTCTCACAATGGGTATACGACTATGCTTACGCACTTTAACTTCCCGATCCATAATCTCAATAGGTTCTTCAACAAACTGTAACTTGTCATCTATTTTCAGCTCTTGAAATGGTACAACTAGTGTTTCGTCAACCAAACACTTCTTTAACTACGACACGTGAAATACATCGTGAACATTACCCAACTCAGCAGGTAATTCCAACCTGTAAGCTACCTTTCCAATTCGTTCCAGAATTTTGAAGGGTCCTACGTAACGAGGGTTTAGTTTGCCGCGTTTCCCAAAACGCACCACACCCTTCCAGGGTGAGACCTTTAACATGACGCGATCATTAACTTCAAATTCCAAAGGTTTACTACGCTTGTCAGCGTAGCTTTTCTGGCGGTCGCGAGCTGCGGCCATACGGTTTCGGATCTGCACAATGCTTTCTGACGCCTCAAGCACAAACTCAGGGCCTGTGATCTGACTATCACCCACCTCAAGCCAACAGAGAGGTGAACGACATTTCCGTCCGTACAGTGCTTCGAACGGAGCTGCCTTAATACTTGTATGGTAGCTGTTGTTGTAGGAGAACTCTATCAATGGCAAGTGTTTCTCCCACCCCTTCCCAAAATCAATCACACACGCTCGCAACATGTCTTCAAGTGTCTGGATGGTGCGCTCGCTTTGACCATCCGTCTGCGGGTGATAAGCGGTACTCATGTCGAGTTGGGCACCGAACGATTTATGCATTGACTGCCATAACTCTGAAGTGAAATGCGGATCTCGATCTGAGATGATAGAAGTTGGTACCCCATGCCTAGAGACGACCTCTTTAAGATAAACCGCTGCTAGATGCAAGAACTTGTCTGTCTCCTTGATTGCTAAGAAATGTGCTGACTTCGTGAGACGATCAACAATCACCCAAACCCAAATGGTATCGTTTCCGGCCTGAGTTCTTGGTAGTCCTGTCATGAAATCCATGGCGATCTGTTCCCACTTCCATGTGGGTATCTCTGGTTGCTGCAGTAGACCCGAGGGCTTTTGATGTACGGCTTTGACTTTAGCACAAGTCAAACATTTGCTGACGTAGGTTGCTATGTGAGCTTTCATGTTAGGCCACCAGTAGGTAGTTTTTAAGTCGTGGTACATCTTATCTGATCCAGGATGTACGGAGTATCGTGACTTATGTGCCTCCTCCATTACAAGTTCTCGTAAGTTGCCATAGAGTGGGACCCAGATGCGTCCGGTTACGTAGTAAGCACCGTCTCCCTTTTGTTCTAGTCGTTACCTTGAGCCGCGTAAAGCTTCAGCTCGAACGTTCTTTGGTTTCAACGCTTCTAACTGAGCGTTTCGTATCTGTGAAGGAAGTTTGGATTGGATCGTGAGTTGCAACGCTCGCACGCGCCTAGGTGCATTATTCTTTCTGCTGAGGGCGTAAGCTACGACGTTCGCTTTGCCCGGATGGTACTTGATGGCACATTCATAATCATTCAATAATTCAACCCATCGCCGTTGTCGCATATTTAACTCTCTCTGGTCGAAGATATGCTGAAGACTCCTATGGTCGGTGTAGATGGTGCATTTGGTACCGTACAGATAGTGCCTCCAGATTTTCAACGCAAATACCACCGCCCCTAACTCCAAGTCGTGTGTCGTGTAGTTTTTCTCGTGAACTTCAATTGTCGCGAGGCATAGGCTATCACCTTCTCGCGTTGCATTAATACACAGCCGAGACCTTGAATCGACGCATCACAGTAGACCACAAAATCTTTGGAACCCTCTGGCAAGGACAAGATCGGTGCACTGCAAAGTTTCTGCTTTAACAACTGGAAGGCCTCTTACTACTTCGTTCCCCAAGAGTATACCGTGTTCTTCTATGTCAGCGAAGTGAGGGGTTGTGCGATCTTCGAGAAATCTCTAATAAACCTTCGATAATATCCAGCGAGACCAAGAAATTGTCGCACCTCAGAAGGAGTCTTTGGTGCCGCCCAATTCTTAACTGCGTCCACTTTCGCAGGATCCACATGTATCCCTTTCTCGTTAACAACGTGCCCAAGGAAATGCACTTCTTGAATCCAAAAATCGCACTTAGAAAACTTCGCATACAGCTGTTCCCTTCTCAAAAGTTCTAAGATGAGACGTAGATGACGCTCGTGATCCTCCTTGTTCTTTGAATAAACCAAGATGTCCTCAATAAACACTATAACAAACTCGTCGAGATATGGCTTACATACGCGGTTCATGAGATCCATGAAGACCGCTGGTGCATTTGTCAATCCAAACGGCATGACCAAAAACTCGTAGTGTCCGTAGCGCGTTCGAAAAGCAGTCTTGGGAACATCCTCTTCTCTAACCCTTACCTGGTGGTAACCCGACCTTAAGTCGATCTTTGAATAAAAACTTGACCCTTGCAGCTGGTCAAACAAGTCGTCGATGCGTGGTAACGGGTAGCGGTTCTTAATGGTTACCTTGTTGAGCTCTCGATAATCGATACACATACGGAATGACCCGTCTTTCTTCTTTACAAACAGAACTGGGGCTCCCCAAGGCGAAGAACTGGGTCGAATGAAACCCCTATCCAACAATTCCTGTAGCTGATTAGACAATTCCTGTAGCTCCCCAGGAGCTAACCGGTATGGAGCTCGAGCAATTGGGGCCGCTCCTGGCGCCAGATCAACCTGAAATTCTACTTGACGGTGAGGAGGTAACCTTGGTAACTCCTCTAGGAACACATCAGCGAACTCCCGCACCACTGGCAGATCCTCGATCCTTCTTTCCTCAGACTGAGCGTTTGTAACTAAAGCTAACATTGCAGGATACCCCTTTTGCAGATACTTCTGCGCATGCATAGCCGAGATAATACCAACCATCGTCCCACTACGATGCCCTTGAACCAATAATGACTCCCCATCAGGGAGAGGGATACGCACCACCTTCTCCTTACACAAAATTTCTGCTTGGTGCTTGGACAGCCAATCCATGCCTACCACTACATTGAAACTACCGAGCGTAACGGGAAGGAGATCAATATCAAACACTTGACCCACGAGATCTAGCTTGCACCCGAAAAGGACATTCGAGGCTTCTAACGTTTTACCGTCTGCTAGTTCTACTACTTGCTTAACTTCTAAAGGGTTGGGGTTATCCCCAATCGTTGACTAAACTCTAGGGACACGTAACTCCAGTCGGCACCAGAATCAAATAACACAGAAGCAATATGATTGTTTACAGGAAACGTACCGGTGACAACATTGCCGTCATTCCTAGCATCTCTTGCCCCAAGCTGGAACACCCTTCCTCGAGCACCACTACCGTTACCCCCATTGTTGCCATTGTTGTTGTTGTTCCCAGCATTGTTGTTATTCGGGCGGTTGTTGTCGTTAGCGTTTTGATTCAACTGAGGGCAATCCCGCTTAAAGTGACTCTCGTCTCCACACTGATAGCACCCCTTCCTGAAGCCCTGATTCTGCTGGGGTGGTTGTCCCTGCTGTCTCTGGTTCTGTTGGTTCTGTTGCTGCTGGTGTTTGGGCTGTGGGGCCCTACAATCCCTGGCCTCATGGCCCGCCTTACCACACCTGTTACATATCCGACCACACGGCCCGAAATGATGATAGCCACACTTGTTACACCGTGGCTTCCTCCCCGCGTACTGACCTTGGCTTTGGCTACCCCCTTGGCCTTGATTGACAGAAGACGACTGGATAATGCTGCGGTTGTTGTTATTATCTAGTCTTTTCTGTGTCTGACTCGCGCTAGAGGCTTTATCATAGTCACTCCACTTCCTTTTGTTATCATTAGCGGACGCAGTGGCAGTGGGTGCAGCAGCAGTAGTGGTTGAAACACGCGGTGGTAACGAGTTACTCTCTACCTCTTGATCCACAATCTTGTGGGTCAATCGAACAATCTGCGTCAAATCATTGAGATGGGCTGCAGTGACCAAACTCTTCACACGCGGAGGCAACCCCTTGATGAATAACTCAATCCTCCGAGACATAGGCCGGGACAAGTTCGGGCACATGTCCGCCAATTCATACGATCGCTTCACATACGCTTCGACTTCAGATCCAACCATCTTCAAGTCATAGTACTCGTTTTCCAGCTTCTGAACCTCATCCCGAGGGCAATACTCCTCTCATATCAGTTCTTTAAAATCATCCCAAGTTGTAGCATTTGCTGCCTCGATGCCCAACAACTGCACTTGGGCATTCCACCACGTTAGGGCACCATCCGCCAAGGTACCCGCAGCATATTTCACCCTGTCCCCAGCGGGACAGTTACAAATAGCAAACACAGACTCTGCTTTCTCGAACCATCTCAGAAGTCCCACAGCCCCTTCAGTCCCGGTGAAGGTCTGTGGCTTACAGTCCATAAACATTTTGAACGTACACGCAGGCTGGTTGGGTTGAGGTTGCACTTGCTGACCTAAATGACGAAAGGAAACACGTTACAGGAGTGAAAAGACGTGTACGCGATATAAGAGTAAAGAGTACTTGGTACATTCCGTACCAGCTTGATAGGCTGCTAAAGCCTCAGCCACACGGGTATTGATTAGGTCAGTCAACTCAGCCTGAGTCATGTTGATGTTACCACGTCCGTGTCCTCGTCCACTCATGATTCTATAGATAGAGATGAACCGATTCAGGAAATCGAAACGAGATGGATATCAAGTATCATGTTGATATCTACGTACTACCAAGTTCACACATAATAAGGCAGAACCCTTCTCACGCTCGATAAGCCTCACGGAGACTTGCATGCACCCCACGTTATTATTAAGTGTGCACCCATAATAATAAGGCAATTTGCATGCTTATCCCAGTGCCTCTTAGCTTGCGCTCGAAGTTTCCCCCGTTCACACAACACAACGAATGGTATCACAGGTTTACTATTCACATAAGTTGAAGAGTAGTGTCTCACTATCAAGTCACCGTAGTATCGAGTGTATCGTGTCATGCAAGTTATGAGTGTGTGACTACTAAAGAAGTAATGCATAAACTAAACAGGAGACGAACCTTGCGATCTGGAGCTGAGTGTCATGATCGATTCTTCGAAGGTATTTGGTTATAGTCTGGTTTTATAAAACGTTTTAAAACCTAGTTCACTATAACCAGTGGCTCTGATACCAAACTGTAACACCCCCAAGATACCACATGCGGAAGCTCCGCGAGGCGTGTTACACATCAGAGTCTGAGCCACCAATCACATTGAACCAATGATAAATATTTAAATAAAACATGCCATTAATTGCCAAGATTAAATGTCAAACATAATTTCAATTCCCAAAGAGTTATATAGCGGAAGCATGTGATAAGTAGTTTAGCAATTGTTTCATAACAAAACTCAAAACCAATGTATCAATTATAAGTAATCCAATAGCTTCGATCCATGACCACTCCAGCACTCCCAGATAGCAAGTCCATGTCTTGTATTCTAACGACCTGCAAGCATGCAGACAAGTGTGTCAGACGACGCTGGTGAGTTCAAAGTTTAGTTAACGTGTTTTGTTACCAGATGTATGTTAATGCGATTCAACGTTGCGATACGATGTTGCTCATAACATGCTAGATACCCTAGGGAGTGTGCCCATATGTATCCGGGGAGTGTGCCCCTTAACAACCCCAATGCTCCTAACCAAGCATTGGTAATGATCGATCCCATGTACAATAACCAAGACCCAATACATTGTTTACCCAAGATCCCATTTCCAAACGTTTACTAGTTGTCCCAAACCACCGGGACGCATGCTTGGGAAATGCAGTGAACTCACCTTGGTTTGCTCGGTAAGATTAACTACTCGCTCACACTTAATCAGTCAAGTCCTAAAGTAGGCACGTATACATAATCAGTTTATAGTCACGAAGTTGGCACGTAGGTATAATCATAGTGAACATCGCATCAATAAGCACCGAGTATCACATTGCATGTATTCAAGATCATACAAGTATTGGTTTATACTTGACGACAGTTAATTATTCCAGTTAACTTCTAACAGAGTCTAACTAGGTTACTGTGTAAGTTACCCAATTCGGCGAAACACAACGTTGGCGAATCACAGGTTTGGCGAAACACATTCTGTTTCGTCAAACATCCTTTGGCGAAACACATTTTCTAATTCGTCGATGATCCTTGGTGAAACACAAATCCTGTTTCGCCGATTACTCTTGGCGAAACACAATCTTGTTTCGTCAAGGATTCCATCTCGTCAAACATTCAAATTCGTCAAGGCAGCAGTTACGTCAACATGTCAGTTACGTCAAACATTATCATTAGTTACAGAATTATCACAGAACCCTAATCTCAGCAACAGCCGTTACACCCTAACAATGAACAACCAGTTATCATACGAAAACATGAACCAATGATTATCACGTATACAACCTGAAGTCTATGCGCAACAGTTTCAACACATCCCTAAAACGTACATCATCAAACCACATGCTCACTTGTTTTGCAAAGATCGGTTGGTTATTATCACATGTATCATACGAAGATAATTAATCAGATCCTATTCTAGCAATCGCTAGCATGTACAATTGTTGTAAGATTCATGAAACCCTAGTCTTCATCATATGATCACGACTACTAGAACTCAATCAAAAACAAATGACAAATCATATATATATACACAGTCGTTTCATAATTCAGACATACACACACAAGTATCGATCAATCAAACAATCATGAAACCGACATGACAAACACGCACTAACCGAGATATTAGCAAAGATGAGTCGGATCGTTCGAGGGGCTAGGGAAACGCAGCTGCCGTCACACAAAAGAGAGTTCTAGGGTTTTTCTGTTTTGCTAAATGTGACAACTGATCGGTTCCGTATAACTTATACGTGTATATGGTTCTGGGCCCTTAATGGGCTTGGCGAATCAACGGGCCGGCGAATCACATTTGGTTCGTCGAGATAGGATTGACGAAACAGGTCTCCTGTTTCGTCGAGCTATATTTTGGCGAATCACTCTCTTGTTTCGTCGGGTTGTTCAAGTGTTACCAGTTTAAGTTTAACAACCGACTTCAAGTTATACAATCAAACACATAATCATGCAATCACAAACACTTTCATTTATCACAACGTGTACATTACAAGTCAATCAAGTCAAACACTTAAACAGCCAAAGTCAACGTGCATTCAATGCGAAGGTGAAAGTCGAAAACTCGAGTTGTCACATTACTGGCATGTGATCTCACTTGTCAAACCATCGTGTCCGCAAGTATGTATGAATGTCTTAACATGACAGCAAGTCCATGCAGCGGGCGTTACTGCTATAGCGCTACACAAGCGCTATATATGTTAAGGTGAGGCTTCATCCGAAGTTAATGAAAAAATGTCAACCCAACGTTTAACGCAAACATCATCTAATTATAGCACATGTCATCATTTCGTTGCTATGAAAAGATCCGTTAAAGTTTAACTTAACATGACCCCAAGTCCATGAGGCGGTGCGCTACTCCTATAGTGCTTCACAAGCACTATATATGTTAAGGTGAGGCCTGAACAAATCGAACCAACGTGTCCGCTAGTATCATCTCTATAGCACATGTCATCATTTCATTGCTATAAAGACCGTAAAAGTTAAACTTAACGTAACCACAAATCCATGTGGCGGTGTGCTACTCCTATAGTGCTTCACAAGCACTATATACGTTAAGGTGTGGCTTCTTACGAAGCTAATGACCAGTTCATCACATAAAGAATGTCCAGTAATCCCGAATCAAGTATAACGTATCAGTATGCATGTATTAATTTGTTATGTAAAACGATGATTAGGTAACAAGTATTAAATTGCATAAAAGTTAAGTTAATATAAAAGAGAGGCTTGATAAGTATTGGAGTGCTTCGGGTTTAGAAACTTCGACTAATCCAAAGTGAATCGCAAGTCCTTCTGAATTAGGGAGACATGCTTTAGCCTAATAGGTATAATACTCTCGTTGCCAGGCGATTAACGGTATTTTACCCTTCCAGTTAATACACGTTCCTGATTTGATGGGAGATACGAAACTTTGGCGAGATCGAAAATTGAAGAGTGGGACAAGTCATCAAGGTGTGGATATCAATCCTAGCTTGACAATTTCGTCCTCAAAATATGGTTTATTGAACGAACAAGATAAAATCTCGAGTCTTCAATAAGGATCCACTAGAATATGAAATGGAAAATTCCCATCAAGATATGGATATCACTCCTGACTTGATGGTGAAATTTCGTGCAAATAACATGGAAGGTGGATTGAAATTCGTCACCAAAGGCGGATCACCCCTATTTTGATGAGTTATTTCCATTGTGGAATATGAGTGTCTTCAAGCTATTTATTGCGTAAAATGTCTTAGAAAAGGCACATTGTATATTTAGACAAAACAAAGAGGGAGAAGCAAATAGGGAGAATTTCATATTAAGCAAGAATCAGAAATGGTCAAGTTTTGGTACTTAGACTATAGACTAGGTCGAACATGGCAATTCTATCTAATTCTCTATAGTTATGGCTCTGATACCAATCTGTCACACCCCAACCGATGACGGAAACATCGGAGTGAGACGAAATAGATTGCACGAGACTTCATAACACTAATTGTGACGAGTATTTAATAGTTACTTTTACGTTGTTTGAACTAGAAATACCACAAGTTTTAAATAAATAAAATACAACAAGTATTCAAGTAATTAAGTTTCATTTCATTGATTATTGGTCTCATACAAAGATTGAAAACAAATTACAACATGTTTGAAAATAAAATATAGTACAACAAGTATTAGAGTTTAAATGCGTTTCTAGGCAATCCTACTAGATTCCTTGCATCATCCAAATCCTGCAATACATGTTAAAGCATAGTTCAATACAAAAAGTATTGGCGAGCATACAAGTTTGAGTGTAAATGTAAAAATGTTTTAAACAGATTTTTCATAGCAATGATTAAGTACAAACATATGAATTTTAACACGTATGATTGCAGGTATAACACATATGAATTCAAGTATAACACGTATGAGCAAATATAAGCGTAAAAGAAAGCTAGCATGTTTGTGTAATTGATTCAAGGTACACGTATTGCATCCCAAATGTAATAAAGCGTAAAAGGGATCGAGTATGCTCACTGTGGTTGCGTATGAAGATTCCTCGAAATAACGTGCGAGTAAAGATTTGATTCCAAGAGAATGAACGAGAACGATTAACCTAAGTATGAAATACCGCACGAGAAGTGATTACTAGAAGTTAAATATCCTAATGTTTTATGAATTGCGTAATAGTGATCTATGTTTTAACTCGTTATTAATTACTAAAGTTATAAAATAAATAAAGAAAAGATAGGATTATAACCGATTGCTAGTTGTTTCGTGTCCCAAATAATTTTAAAGATTTTATTAGATAAACGAATTTAAATAGTTTAGTTACTTTTAAAGTTTAAAAGAGAAAAAGAGGATATTTGTTTTATAATTCGACATGTTTCGTTTTACGGATTTTAACGAAAAACAGGCAGAGTTTCCTCTGTTTTGGACGATCCCGACAACACAAGTTGTCGATTCATATGCTCAAAATTCAACAATTAACAAAGCATTATATATATACGAATTATGTAACGAAATATGCATATTTAGTCAAGTTTCAAAGACACGATTTATGAACAAATTCAAGTAACTAATTTTTCTCGATTTAAAATAGTAATTATATATATATATATACATATATATATATATACATATATATATATATACATATATATATATATACACATATATATATATATATATCGTAGGATCGGTTTCGGCCCTGATTGAGTCGATCAGAAGAATTCCTATCCAAAACAAGAGGCGGAAACTAATGCTTTGGTGCGATTACAGCTGTATTCACTTTAAACTGTTGTTGTATTGATCACGGATGCGATTACAAGCCCTGACAACACTTCGGCAGCACTTCGTGGCTCACCGGAAGACAACACCTACAACTATCATGATGATTTCGCTCATACAACTATTTATAGGAGATCAGGTTTCGCTCATTCATACACAGTCCATATGAGCGAAACCTCACATTGACATATAAGTGAAATCTATTTCTTGACATATAAGCGAAACCCTAGCTTGACACATGAGCGAAATCACTAACTAACACATGTTTCTTGGATTTCGTGCCCTGTTCTAACCTATACAACACTAGACTCGATACAAGACGTAGTTGACAGACGGATGCACCAACAAACTCCCCCTCGGATGTTGACGGAGTCTTCAGTGTCGAGTCTTCGATTGTCAACTTTCTGTCGTTATCAGTCTCCGATCTGCCTCTGAAGTATTTGTCATTGCAAGAATCCTCATTCTCTATATTCATTATCAACAAACTCCTCTTTCTTGGATGTTGACACGGTGTCTTCAGACTCCCCCTCTCAATCTGCTGGGATCGTAGTCTGGAATTCACTCTGAGATCATGATCAGGCTCTCATCTGGTTCAGGATTGTCACCTGACACACATTTACCTGCACAATATCTACCTACACATAAGTTTCTTTAAAGATTATACTTTCAAACTTTTAGAAACTATGTCAGACATTTTTTTAAAAAGATTTGATCTCTGAAAACCACTTGTAGATACAAAACATTTTCACACTCTCTTCCCAAACCTGTTCTTCATGTTTAGCACTTAGAATTTTAAACATCAGCTTCTCAACACCAGTTGTGGAAAATCTTTTTGACTTTTTCAAAAATTTAAGCTAAAACACTCTATAATCTTTTTGGATTTTCTGAAAAAAATAACTGACACCACTTGTAAACAACATAATGTAGAAATAGAATATTTACAAACAATATTTTTGAGAGTTTGTGCAAGAGGATCATATCAGTTTCTGAAACATATCACCAACACCGTTAAGCTTGATTTCATTTTAAGTTCTAAACAATTCACCTAGATTATCAGTATGTTCGTCCACTTAAATTTTCACACAAAGTTCATCTGTTTCGAGATACGCAATTATTGTTTTAATTACTTAAACTTATTCGTGTGTCCCACCACTTGAATATACTTCCGTATCTAGATCCCAATATTCAGTCTTACAGGTGAGTATACCACAGATGATATCTGTAAAGGGGTTATGTGCGAGGGCCGTGATAGCTCAGGTCGATACTTCCGTATACGCAAAGAGATGATGGCTTCGACTTTCGGTGTGTCCACTTTAGAGGATCTTTTGATTACAACAGCAGCGACTATCAATTTTATTTTTTCGTCAGCTTGCTGGGGGCGAGCTTATATTTCAAAGCTTTTGCGGAAAGCATTATCCGGGGACTAGATCAGTACTTCCATACAGCAGAAGTCCCGGGATAATACCCCAGATATCACTGAGCATAAAGACCTAGTATCCCAGAATACGGGACCTTTCAAACAATATTTCAGGGGTTACCTATATATCCAAGAAGTTGTTAACCCACAGAATAAGCAAGTTTGTATTTAGGTTTATATCTCATTATAGTTTACTAAATGTGTAAAAACCTACTGACACATCCACAGTAAGATTGTTTATCACATTTTGACTTTACATTTCTTTAGCATGCTGTGATAGTCCACTGATGTACTATCATTTCCTCTTTTATACAACAAAACTCATTTTTGAATTTTATCATGTTTTTGGCTTTTTCAAATTTTCTAATGTTTTTGGATTTTCTGAATTTCTTACTCCCCCTAAAATGCAAACACATTAAAGAAAATGAAAACAAACTATACAGAACATGACAACTGATATCGAATCGCTTCAATTCCCCATCCATTTGGCTTAAACAATCAGTATTAACAATTAAGAGTGATATCCATATCTTGTAATTTGCACGAAATTTCACCATCAAGTCAGGAGTGATATCCATATCTTGTAAAATCAACAATCATACATACCACTTGTAAGATTAACAATTAAGCATTTCAAACCTGTTTTTCAACCAATTACCCTCTGTTGGTTGAATTCTCAAGGTGCGGATTCCTACTCCTCGCTTACAAACCTGGGAGTTCCGGCAAGTCCTGCAACTACTCAAACATGGTTTTAAAAAAGATGCCGATTCATGATCCGCGATTACCAACTTGGGATCTCCTGCAAGTCAGGTTTTTATTCTTTGAAAAATATATCCACCCAAGCCTGACCTTCCTTGGGTGTAACAACATTTTCTTCTTCATCTTTTCTTTCAACAGATTTGTGAACATGTCTTTTAGAATCATAAAAATCTTTGACACTTTTGGCCTTACCATTGACCATTTGTCCAAAGATGCGTTTCACATTTCCGTCAAAAGTCTTTTCAAAATCAATTTTCTTCTTGTCAGAATAAAATTGATTTGAAATTTCAACTTTTCCAACTTTCATCATAAAATTTTCAGCACGCAATGGTGGAAAATTTTCATCGTTCATAGTTGGAACTGATTTTTCAACCCTTTTCTCAACACGTAGCTCCTCTGATTTTGTGAAATTAGATTCATCACCAGACTTTTTACCTAAACCTTTCACAACCCACTTTTGATTTATTACATTTTCTTTTCTTTTTAAAGCACTCTTTGAACATTCTCCTTTTTCAAAAGTTGAATTTTCAAAGCCAGTAAACTTTTGGGTTTTCAGTTCAGTGTTCTCAACTACTTTCTCTTTTAGGTTACCAGAGACTTCCTGTTTTGGTTTGAATGTCTTCGGACAATCCTTAGCAACATGACCAACAATTTTACACTGAAAACAGATTCTCTTTTCAATCCTTTTCTGAACATCATTTTTCTTCAACTCTTCTTGCTTCTTAGCAAGTAATTCTCGGTTTGTCTGCTTTCTGAATGCTTGTTCTTTCTCAGCTTCTGATGTTTTACCTGAAACAAACACATTTTTTGGTTTATAAACTTTTTCATTTTTATAGTTTTTCGGTTGAATAAAACCTAATCCTTTCTTTTATTACGATTATGGTTTGGTTTCTTTTGGAAACTATAACCACAATTGCAACCCATTTTCTTGTTAATTCTTTGTTGTTCTCTTGAAGTGTATTGTTTAGGTTTTCCGATAAGATTTAAATCTTTTATTTCAGAAATATTAATTTCTTTTATTTTGAAAACCTTTTGAATCATTTCAAATCTGACACTTCTTATTGGAAAAGCTTCATCAGAATATAATTTGTCAGAATCTTTCAAAGTATATGCCACTTTGAATGATTCATCATTCAAATTAGATTTTGATAGCAAAAACTCTTTATCATAAACCTGTTTGTCCTTTTTGACTGTTGACTTTGACGTATCGGACTCGGATTTGGACTCCGTATTTGACTCCTCACTTTCATCTTTATCTAACACCTGATCAACCACACTTTTTATCAACTTTGACTCATGATCAGTGTCGGATGACGTATATGTGACATCAATATTTTCTGGCAAGTTATCCAACGGTCCAGACTCCCATTGTAAGTTTATTGCCTTTTCGACTCTTTCGGAATTTGGATTTCGAGGTGAATATCCATTTTCGACCGGGGGCGGACATCTATTGTAGACCACACTTGGTTTCCTACCAGAAATCTTCACTTTATCTTCGTCTTTTGTCACAGATTTCTTCTCTTCTGAAATCCTTACTTCTTCAAAAGTCTTCAAATTCTCCACAACCGGATAGATCCTATCAACAACAAAAGTAGAACATGAGTAACTTTCTAATAACTTGTTGACTCTTTCAGTTTCGATTCCTTGTGTTTCTAGCTTTAATTCTAGTTCAGCACACTTCTTTATGTGAAAATTAACATCATCAAGCTGCCTCAGGTATGCTCTCTTCAGTGTATTCATTGCCACAACTTGTTCACCGTTTGAATCAGTATACTTGTTGATTTCTCTGTTCATTGTATCATAGGATTCTTTCAATCTGTTTATGTTATGCAGCAACTCATTATTCTGCTTGATTAAAGATTCACAGTTTATGCACTTTTCAGGAACTTTGACAGGTTCTGCATCAACTTTGACTTCAAATTCAGGAACATCCTTGACTATTCTGTTTGATCACAAAAATTCAGCTCTTCTCTTTTTCTTAGCTTCAACTTCATCCTTTAATCTCTCTTCCTCTTCTTCCTCCTCTTCAAGCTTTCTCCGTCTTGCTTCAGCAGCTTCCATTACTTTTCTGCACTTTTCGGCACATTTCAAATCGTAAGCATTTGCAATGAAAGCGTTAACATTTGAAGTGTTTTTGGACATTTCTTTGGCCATAAGCTCTTGACCTGGGCAAAAATTGTCCCAACAGAAACCTTCAGCCAACTTTTCATCATCTTGTTCTGCCAAACACACTTTGCTGTTTGTTGGAAGATATTTATCCCAGGTAAAATTATCATATTTTCCCTGATTAACTAGGCATGCTCTTTTTGAACCTTCAATCACATCTCTTCCGTGTGCAGTTTGTGCCTGATGCGGTGCTGGTGGTGTGACTTGATGATAAATCGCCTTTTTGTGATAATCGTTGTTTCCAAAAGGATTCTGGGCTCCACTAGCTTCACGATTTTTGCACTCCCTCTTGAAATGCCCCTTTTCCCTGCAACGAAAACATGTAACTTTAGATTTATCAAAGCCTAAAGTTGAAACGTTTGCATCACGAAAATCATCTCTTCCCGTAATTTGTTTAAACTTCTCAGCTCGTCTCAACACACTAGCCATGCACCATTTAATATCCATAAGTTCCATTTCTTCAGCATCAATTTGATCGTAATCCTCTTTTGTGAGCATTGGATTACCGATCTTTCCTACCACAAAACTACTATAGGACTCAAGAACCATTCCCAACAAAGACATTTTATTTTTGGCAACTTCTTCAGAATAATCTTGATTACTTTCAAGATTTAATACAATATTGCATTGAAGTTTTCTTCTGTTCTTTGTTGCAGAAATGTTTGGATCGAATGATGAAAATCTTGTGCTGCTTGATCCCTGGGATGATTTCTTTTCAGAAGAATCTTTCACACTAAAAGCAGTTTCAATTTTTGGAGAATGATTTGTTGTTCCAGTAACACTACTCTTGTAATACAAGCTGATGTCCTGTTCTCCCTCATAATTCTTCATCCTGGCAATCTTTCTATGTTCCATCTCTTGAGCTTCCAGGTGTTTGATGAAATCTCCCAGTGTCATCTTTTTAAAATCTTTTTTGTTCGATTTCAGCATCATCAGAAAAGTTCCCCAAGTTTCATGAGGTAGTGCATCTGCAAGTTTTTCAATCAATTCATCGGTATCCTTTTTAATTCCAAGTTTTGTCATATTTCTCACCAAATTACAATATCTATCAATTATTTGCTTGGTGTTTTCAGATTTCAAACCACGGAATAAATCAAATTCTTTCTTCATGAGAGACATTTTGTTTTTGAGCATATCATCACTTCCAACAAATTTTGCTTCCAATTCTGTCCAAATTGAATAAGCAGTTCCATCATGTTGAAGCAGTATCAGAATGTCTTCTTTTATCGCTTGCTGAAGCAGACTCACCATCAGTTTCTCATCCCTATATTTCTTTTTATCTTCCGTACTCATTTCTCTAATTGTTTGTTGCACACCATTTGTTGTGGGTCTAACATATGGTTCTTCAGTATGTTCCCACGCATCCAAATGATAAGCTTCAACCCAATTCCCAAACCGTTCGGACCATGCATTGTAATCATCAATATCCATGAGTTTAGGCGGTTTCTGGGACGTCCCGGTTTCACTTTCAAGTAAAGCATTCTGAGTGATTGTGATTGGGCTAGCAAAAGCGTTATAGAATTCAGTGTCCATTGTTCAAACTTCACAAGTTCACAAATTTCCAAGCTTAGGCAAAATTGATCCTTGGAGCAAAACACTAAATGTCATAATGAGCGAAACCCTAGTTGTCACAATAAGCGAAACCTAAGTGTCACAAGAGCGAAATCTTGAGTGTCACAAGAGCGAAATCCCAAGTGGCCACAAAAGCGAAATCCCAAAGTTATCACAAAAGCGAAATCAAGTAGTGTACTTTGGAGCGAAACCTTATAGTGACACTAGAGCGAAATTCCAAGTTGTCACTAAAAGCGAAATCTGTCCTTGAACCCTTGGAGCGAAATCAGACGAAAGATGTCCGTGTGAGCGAAATCAAGAGTGAACTATGAGCGAAATCAGTTGATGACATCATCATTTTCACGAGTCCTTATGAGCGAAACCTCTAAAATCCTAAGTTTTAGGTCGATTTTAGCTTTGAAACTTTCAAGGGTTTATTAATACATGATTACGAGTGCAGTGTGTGAATTTGAGCTGGTTTTACTGAGAAAAATTTTGTAATTTTGAAGAAAGTGTAGAAAATCAGAATAAATGCAGCTGAAATGGCAAGAACTCTTCCTCCTTGTAACATTCGTGCTTGTAATCATTGTGAACAGTTCAATTATCAATAAAGCAATGTTATTTTATCCCAATGTTTGTTTAGTTGTGTTTTACGTTTTTCATGTTTTGACTTTTGTTCGATTTTAAACTCTACATTGCTTTCTTGAGAGTTATACGCTAACTGGTGCTTAAACGTACTCATTTTAATGCGACAAATACTTCGGAACATCAACATATACTCAACATATCTTAAATAACCTTTACATAACTTTGAAATAAGTTTTGAAGGCTTTGGTATGGCAAAAACAAGTAAATTCGCTTACAGGGACTAAACTTGAAAAACTGCGAAAGTATGCCAATTTGAACTGTTACGAACATTCCGGAACATGTCCATAAGTTAAACATACCATAAATATCCTTTACATAGCTTAGAAATAGGCTTTGAGGGGTTTGGTATGCTAAAATAAACTTTTGGATCATTCAGGGACTAAAAGTGTCAAAAAGTGCACAAGTTTGCACTTTTAGCATGAGAAAAATCCATTCGTCGCGTCATTTGGATCGTCTTTCTCGCTTATGCGCATTCCGTCGTAACTAAGCGAACATCGCGATCGTACGGCCAAACGAACCAACATCCGACATGTTTTTGAGCATGTTTCATGTCCACAATGTTTAGGCATCATTTTAGGGCCTTAAAGTTGGCTTTACGGGCCTTAGAAGTGTCGGAAATAGCTTAAATACGCAACAGGGACCAAAACTGCCAAAACTGAAACTTGTTGCCTGATCTGCACCTCCAGGCGGCCCGCCTGGGTTTTGTGCACATCCTGAAGCGGGCCGCATGGCCTCTTCAGTAACCAAATTTTTTGTTTTTTTTTTTTTTTTGCAATTTGGCCTTTCAAACACACCAAGGGGCAATGCCCTTTCACCCAATCAAGAGCCAAGGGCCATTTTCAGTAACCACAACATTTTGACAAGTGGACGCTTAGGATCGTGGCACGAAAATCAAGAAACGATCCTAACGGCTCTACTTTTCCTATAAATACCCCCCCTTGTTGCTAAAAACTCACACAATCTGATCAAAATGCTCTAAGTTGATGCCATTGCTTCATACCTGAGCTCTTTGATCTAGATTAGCATTCGGGGACCCTCCGTTGTCTTCTTTCGTTCTTTTATTCGCTTTTCGAGTCCGAAAGTCAAGGTTTTGTTGACTTTCTGCATTGACCAGCCTATGGTCAACACGAAGTTCTTGGAACTTCATAACGTGAGCGTGATCACGATGGTTATAGTCCATGGCGACTATACCTACTGATCACCACGTTATCTAGGCTCAGTGACGAGTCGTAGTTTCGGCGAAAATGTGCATTTTTGCATATTTTGTAACCAAACTACTCGTGAGCATCAAAGCCGTTTGTTTTGATGCCAAACCTGTTTTCTAATCTTAGTTAAGCATGTTCTAACATGCTTAACTCGTCACTTTTAGTTTAGTGCTTATATAGGGTCGTAAGGTAAGCGATCTAAACCATCGCTTATAATTTCGAACCCGACCCATTTGGTCGATCGTTAGGATCCGACCAAACACATTAGGTGACCATAGCTATAACCTTCCGAGGTTATGCCTTGTGGTCACGATGTTAGGCGTTCCAGACGCGTTTTACGCGAACGACGCGTAAGGTAGCATAAGCTACCTAAACGGGTCGTAATGGGTCGCAAGCACTTAGGTTAGGTTTCATTTTAGTATGTAGGCTTTGTTTAACCATATTACACGAGTCTCCATACTCGTTTGGTTTACGAACCCGCATACTATCCGATCCATCCGATTTGGTCCGGTATATTAACATAGCTACCTATTAGGTGCCGTTTTGATATCCCGTGATCTTTAGCATTATCTGATTATTATACAAGGAATTCAAAGCAATCTCAAGTGAGTACATTGAACCCCTCTTTTACTGTTTTCTAAACTGTTTTGGGGTGAAACACATGTGCCTATCTGTTACATTCATGCTTTCCATGTTTTCACATCATATGCCTGCTATGTTGTTAGTACATTATAATACACGATTTCATTACATTTCATGCTATGTATGCCCATTGTGTGCGTACTTAGTACATTGATTTACATTACATTCATGTTGCATATGTTTACTCAGCATATGGACACATTGATTTACATTACATTCCTGTTGCATATGTTTACTCAGCATATGAACACATTGATTTACATGAACATTTCTGTTGCATATGTTTACTCAGCATATGGACACATTGATTTACATGAACATTTCTGTTGCATATGTTTACTCAGCATATGGACACATTGATTTACATGAACATTTCTGCTGCATATGTTTACTCAGCATATGGGCACATTGATTTACATGAACATTTCTGCTTCGTATGTTTACTTAGCATACTTAATACAATTATTTACATCACATGCCTTCATTTTGCTATGACATTTGGTTTGTTTAACATGGGACAATACATTCATTAACATTAGCTACGCCGTTCGTTAGTAGGTAGTGGTACCATGGGAATTGACAACTCCCGTTCCTGAAATCCTGGGTTTGATAGGATTGTAAGGAATGACCGAATTCGATATACATAACTTAGATAAACCTTTAATTTGTTTAAGGGTTTATCACCACAGCCTCAAGGCTTGGATGTATGCATATTTCACAATACCGCATAAATGTTAATATCAATAGAGTATGCATTTTTCCACAGAACATAACGTTGATTTAAACCACGTTTTACTTCAACGACTTGTTTTGTGCATTTTACATATGGTTTAAGTTGATACATTTCGCTTACCGTACATGATACATTTTGGGATACACATTACATGATTTACATTGAACATAAACACGTTGACATTGACATACACATTTGGTGGTTTACATTGAACATAGACATTTGACATGGTTTACACAATAACACTTGACAATTGAGTTATACAAGAACAATCTTACATGGTGGATGGTTTGGGTAAATGGTTTGAGTAACGTGGAGTGTGTAATATGATGCAAACATGGTGGATACGCCGCTGGTACTTCCTATATATAAATGTTTGTATAATATTACATATCCTAGCGTTATCTAAATCATTTCAGTTTAGACATATAACATTTTATACAAATAACATACCTTTCATAAAACATTGTCTTACAAAACAACTTATCTTATTCAACTCATTTTACTAGGTTATTCATTTAACCTTACGTTCATCTATACATATCATTTGATATTATCGTTTTTCAAATGGTTTACAAAGCGAGACAAATTACAAGGTTCATGACTGACTGTTATTAAACATTTCTTTAAAACTCAAGTCATGAATCCCACTTTCACAAAACCTATGTATCTCACAGGCATTTTTATGCTGGCGTACCTACTTTCACATGTGTTTTCAGGAGCTGTTCCATAAGATGTTGATCACGATACTAGGGCGGACCTGTGCCTTAGAGACTAAAAGTGAAGATAGAACTAGTATAACTATGTTTTGAATTCTGTACTTCCTTTTAAGACAATGTAACACCCGTGTTTGATAAATAAAATGTAACTTTAATTTCCATGGTTGTATAACAATTAATTCTGTCCACAACACTCCCCGACGTTTTCCGCTGCGGTTGCATGTTATACGCGGTCGGGGTGTGACAGAAGAGTTGGTATCAGAGCCAATGGTTATAGGGAATTAGGTTATTAGTAATGCTTTGACCTAGACTATAACTTTCTAGGACCCTAACACAAGTTATCTTGTGTTTAGAGTTTAAAACATGCACATCACCTATCCTTAGGTGATAACCACAACGGGAACTTCGATTCCGAATCCGCTTTGAAAATTAATCATCTGTTCTAGGATGATTGATTACTAGGTTTTGAACCCTCTGTTATAAGGTTTTGAACCCCTTTGGATTTTCAAAAATCTCGTCAAGGTTTTCGGGATTTAATAGTGTGAACACGTGCGAACTGGAAGAGTGAATGCCTGTACCCTGAGTTTTCTGTCTAAGGCTAGAGTGTTTGTACAAATCCACATAATCGGACCAGTCACTCTTACCTGGGAGCTATTGGGGTGAGTGTTCACTTATAGGCGAGCATGTCTTCGCGATACACTAATTCTGACCTATTTACTTTGACTAGACATTTCATGTCGCTTGTTTGCTTTGCGATGCATAACCGCCATCTTTGCTTTTGTTGATTTTGCTTCATCTCATTCTCTTCATCCATGTTGATTTTGCTTCATCACACTCGTTTCATTTCATGTTTTTCTCTTCTAGAATGCCTCCTCGACGCAACAACCAGATAGCTATTGCCGAGCTGGCAGAAATTATTGCGCAGCAGATGGCTGCTCAATTCCCAAATCTCTTTGCTCAATGGAACCAGGCCAACAACAACAACAATGGTACATGCAAATACAAGGATTTTAACTCGGCTAAGCCACTCAAGTTTAGTGGTTCTGAAGGAGCAACTGGGCTTCTTCAGTGGTTCGAGAGCATCGAGAACACTTTCCGTCATCTGCAGTGTCCTGACAATCGCAAGGTCGAGTTTTCTTCGAGTGTGTTTCAGAAAAGGGCTCTTACGTGGTGGAACGGGTTTATGAGAGATCAAGGTGCAGAAGTTGCTCTAGCTCAGACATGGGCTGAACTAAGAGCTCTTATGATGAGGGAGTTTTGTCCTCGTCATGAACAACGAGCGTTGGAGAAAGAATTTGATGTTTTGAAGCAAGATAGTGGTGAGCACAGGGCTTATACTGATAGGTTTGAGGAGTTGAGTCTGCTTTGCCCGACTATGGTTACCCCACTCGATAAGGCCATCGAAAGGTACATCGACGGTCTACCTGACTCAGTACAAGACATCCTTACTGGTAGCAACCCTACCAAACTCCGTCAGGCAATCGAGTTATCAGCGACACTGACTGAGTCGCAGATTCGGAAGAATAAATTACACAGGAAGGGTGACAAGGGCAAGAAGCAGTCGACTGACAAGGAAGATAGCAAGAAAGGTCAAAACAAGAAAGGAAAGGAGTCTGGTTCATCGAAAAGGTCAAAGAAGCGTAAGGATTCCCAAAACTATGCTGTCACTGCCCAAGCTAACCAGGCAGCTCCCAACCAGCCTCCAGCAAAGAAGCCCTATTCAGGAAGCGCACCTTTGTGCAATCGATGCAACAGTCACCATCAGCCGCAATATCAGTGCCGTTTCTGTACTAACTGTGGGAAGTCGGGTCATCTTGCCGATGTTTGTCGGTTTGCTCAGAATCGCGCAGTTCAGAACCCTGCTCAACAAGTTGCTCAGCAACAGGGTCAGGCTGCACGACCAAACTACCCACCAGGTGCTTGTTATAACTGTGGGGATCTGACCCACTACAGAAATCGGTGTCCAAGACTAGCCAACCAGAACCAGAATGCAAACTAGAATCAGGCTCAGGCTCGAGGGCGAGTCTTCAACATGAATGCTCAAGAGGCACAAGCAGACAACGAAGTGGTGAACGGTACGTTCTTTATTAATAATCAGCCAGCATCTGTTCTTTTTGATTCGGGTGCCGACAAGAGTTTTGTGTCATTGACTTTTGTTGGTGCACTACATCTGCTGATTACGTCTTGTATTGATTCATAAGTCTTAGATGTTAGATCTGGGCACAATATTCGAGAAAATGTTAAATTGTATAGGTTTTAGACTATTGGATCGCTCATATGATCAATTAGGTTTTAGGGTCTCTCGAGTGACAGAGTTATGGACAGCTCATAGGTTAATGTCTTGGACCGCTCGTATGACAAGTGTGGGCCGCTTATTGGGCCTGTCCAATAAGCGGTTCCAGCTGTCTATATATACCTCAAGAGCGATCTCATTTGTAATGTTGGTTGAATCTCGTACCGAAGTGCTGCCGGATCGAGAACTGGTTGTATATACCGTCAAATCAATATAGAAAGAGTTTAAAAGTGAATTACAAGCTATTCCTACGTTGATTACTTGTTTTCCGCACCTGTAATTGACGAAAACGCCTCTGATCGACTCATTCGGGTCGCCAAACGATCCTACAAGTGGTATCAGAGCTTCAGGAGGAGGAGTTCTACAGGAAATAGCTGGAAATCGTCAAAAATTCTGTCTTCTACTCATTCTTTTTCAGATTCAGACTTTTTAAACGGTCGAAATTTGCTGAAAATCTCAGGGATTGTGCGCATTAGTACAGAGACAAATCCTTGAAAGTTTGGTATTGAAATTCAAAGAAAAAGTAGGTCAAAATGATGTCCGAAGTCTGATCGCTTATCTGAACGTTTCTGGACCGCTCAAAATTTCATTGTTTGAGGATCGCTCATTTGATCATTTGACCCTGGTTCGCTCAAAATTCACCTAGTGGACCGCTCGTACAACACTTCTTGAACCGCTCGTTCGGATAATATTTGGACCGCTCATATAGCATCATCTCTGGATCGCTTATCTGGAATACAGTTGGACCGTTCATTTGAACACCGCTTATTTGGACTCACCCGGTCCGCTTATTTGAACAATTAGATCACTTTTGTGTAAAATTGATATTCTGGATCGCTTTTAAGGACTGTTTGAAATATTTTTTGAAAATTTGAAAATGGACGAGGATTTCTATAACGCGTTCGCTACTCCAAGTACTTCAATCACCGCTATTCAAACAACAATGCTAGAAAATGAAACCGGGACGATGCAAAAACCTCCCAAGTTAATGAATATCGAAGAATATAAAGGTTGGGAAGGTTGGTTTGAAAATTGGGTGCAAGCGAATTATCTTGACGCTTGGGAATGCATGGAAACAAAATATGTGAGACCATTGAACGATGATGAAGAACCAGTTCCAATCAAAGATCTTAGAGATGATGAGAGGAAGAAGTACAAAAATGAGAAAATGATGCTAAGTCTTCTTCAACAGGCAGTCAAAGAAGATATCATGGTTCTTTTACAGCACAATGGAACGTCGTACTCGATCTGGAAAGCGTTACGTTCGAAGTTTAGGGGAAGTGAAGAGATGGTTAAAAGCAAGAAGTCGCTTCTAAAGAAAGAATTTGATCTTTTTCGTGGGTTAAAGAATGAGAGTACACGAGAAATTATTGAACGATACTGTAACTTGCTTGCAAATATGAAAAGGTTGAGTATTGAAAAGAGTAATGAAGAGTTGATCGACAAACTTGCTGATGCGTTGCCATACGAAAGTTGGGGCACATACCTGATGATGCTCAGAAACAAGAAAGGTTTTAGCAATCTGACGCTCAGTAAGTTCATCGAAAAGATTAAGGCTCAAGAAATGGAGCAGAGAAAAGTGATTAGAATGAAAGGTTTCGATGGTGAACAAGATATCGGATTGTATTATAAAGCTGGGGTAAATGAGAAATCGTCGAATTCATCTCCAAAGGTTGTTACTGGTATGAGTGCTAAAAGTGTATGAGTGCTAAAAGTGTATCTGAAAGTCCATCATCTGGATCAAGCAGCAAAACCAGCTTTACATCATTTCCATCATTTGATCCAAACATCTCAGCAACTAAAAACGGGAGAAAGTTACAGTGCAACATTGTATTGAATCTTGAGAATGATCAAGATTATTCTGAAGAAATTGCCAAAAACCAAATGTCTTTATTAGGAATGGTTTTGGAATCTTACACTTGTTTTGTTGCAGGTCGTATCGGCAATCCAATGCTAACCAAAGAAGACTACGACCAGATAGATGCTGAAGAGATGGAGCTGATGGACATAAAGTGGTGTCTGGCTAGTGTTTTACGGAGAGCTGAGAAGTTCAAACAAATCACGGGGAGAGATGATCTTCGTGATGCGAACGTTTCTACTTTAGGTTTTGACAAATCTAAAGTTACTTGTTTTTGGTGCAGGGAAAAAGGACACTTCAAGAGAGAGTGCACAAACCGAGAAGCAAGTGGAGCTCAAAATCCGTTTAACAACAACAACGATTACTATCGCAAAGCCATCTATCACCAAGTTGGTCAATCATCTCAGCAACAAAAACATCAAGCTCAGACTGCACACGGAAGAGATGTGATTGAAGATACAGGAAAGAGAGCTTGTGTGGTTAATCCAAATCAGAAGCAATCATTTACCTGGGATAATTACATTCCAGAAAATGGAAAAGCTTGTTTGATTGATCAAGAAGATGAAAAGCTAGCAGAAGGTTTTAGCTGGGCAAATTTTACTTGGGATGATTATGTTCCTGAACAAACCACAGCTTACACTGCATTTACAGCAAAGATTGTAGATGATAGTGATGATGATACAGAGTATTGGGCGAGAAAATACAGAGAAGATATGAAGTTGCTTGCTGAGAGTGATAGCGAAGATGAAAAAGTCAAGAAGGAGAAGAAAAAGAAGAAGATTAAAACACCGGTGAGTAGTGATGATGAAGAAGTGCCGGTGGTGAGAAGGCAAAATGTGAAAGAAGTGCCTAAGTTCAAGGTTGTTGAAGGTGTTGATGCGAAAGAGGTTCCGGTAAAGTGTGAAAACTGTAAGATTGTGAAAAAGCAGAACAGCACGTTGATTTACAACTTAAACAGACTGAAGGAGTCATATGACGTGCTGAACAAGACAATGAATCAGTACAATCAAACAAGTGAAGAACAAGCTGTAGCAATGAAGACTCTTCAGGGAGCGTTTATGACTAAGCAGAAAGTTGTAAACAACTATATTGAGAAGTGTGCTGTTTTAGAACAGAAGCTTGAGTTGCAACGAATCGAAACGGAGAGAGTGAATCGTTTATTAAAAAGTTACTCATGTACTTCCTATGTGATTGACAGGATTTATCCTACTGTTGAGAGCATGAAGATCTGGGAAGAAGATGAAGTAACTGAAGAAAAAGCAGCTGAAGTTAGTATTGAAGAAAAGATTGCTGACAAGAGGAAGAGTGACAAGAAAAAGGATACTGAAAAGACGTCATCTGGTAAGAAGAAAGGTGTCAGTTATAACAGATGTCCACCTCCACTGGAAAACGGATATTTGCCTAGACATCCTAACGATGAAAGAGTCAAAAAGGCTACAAATTTACAGTGGGAGTCAGAGTCGTCGGTCAATCTTCCTGAAAGTATTGATGTTGTGTTTACATCATCTGACACTGATCAACAGTCTCAATTGATGAAGAAAGTTGTGGATCATGTGTTAGATAGTGATGACAGTGATGAGTCAAAGCCGGTGTCCGCGTCAGAGTCAAAATCTGAGTCAAAAGCTCCGAGTCAAACAGAAAAACAGGGAAAATTAGTCTATGATAGAAAATTCTTGTTATCAAAATCTAATTTGGATGATGGGTTGTTTAAAGTTGCTTATACTTTAAAGAATTCGGACAAATTATATTCTGATGAGGAATTTCCATTAAGAGGTGTTAAAACTGAATTGATAAACAAGGTTTTCAAACTCACAGAAATTAATATTTCTGAAATTAAAGACTTATTTCTTAATGAAAAACCTAAAAAATACACCTCAAGAGTACAACAGAGATTAAACAAGAAAAAGAATTACAGTTCTGGTTCAGATTTCCAAAAGAGATCAAACCATAGCGGTAATTTCAAAAAGAAAGGATTAGGTTTTACTCCTACAGAAAAACAGAAAAATGAAAAATATGTTCGTGATTTTAAATCCAAAATGTCCTTTGTTTCAGGTACATCAACTGATGAAGAAGAAAAGAAAAATTTCTGGAGGGAAAGGAACAGTGAGTTTTTGAAAAAGAAACAAGCTGAACTGAAGAAAGACTCGAGAACCTGTTTCAAGTGCAACAATGTTGGACATATCGCCAAAGATTGTTCTCAGACGATACAATCAAAACAGGGAGTTTTTCGCAAAATCTCAGAAAAGGTGTTTGCGTTCGAATCACCACTTGATAGAACAAAATTGTTCAAAAATTCTATTTTTGAAATTGGTGAGAGTTCGAACAAGTTTTACAAGAAGAAAGCCAAATCTAACAACCAGAAGTGGATTGTGAAGAAGGGTGGTGAAAGCTCTAGCAATGATTCTGATAGGTCGAAATCAGAGGAGCTATCTTCAGGCGATGAAACTGATTCCACAAAGTCAGTGGAGCCACAAGTTATTTCAAAATGTGAAGCTGATGTAAAAGTTGAGAATTCAGTTATGAGTGCTAATGATGATGAGTTTCCATCACTTCGGGCTGAGAATTATAAAAAGAAAATTGGTAAAGTTGAAATTTCTAACCAATTTTATCATGATGAACAGGAATTTGATGCTGAAAAGGTCTTTAACCCCAAGGTGAAACATATCTTTGGCAAGATGATTGATCGAAAAGTCAAAGGGGTTAAAGAATTTTATGAGAAGAAAACAAAGAAAGAAAAGGTTGAACCATCCCAGGTTGGTAAGCGTGGAGCATGAATCGGCATCTTTCTTGAATTTTATTCGGTAACGTCAATCATACAAATGGTAAAGAGGTTTGTTTATGTTTGTTGATGTTTTATAATTGGTACAGAGGTTTCTGAACTGAAAATGGTAAATCAAGGACATTAATTTGTACTTGTATTTTCCTACATTGGTCGAAAGACAAGATGATGAACCACAACCCCGAACATTTGTTGGATATTTCTACAAATGGTAATCTACAATTGGTAAAATCAATCAAACTTATTTTCCGGAAATACCATTTTGATTAAAACAAACTTAAGTGTTTTGAAATCTAAATGGGAAAATAGTTTGTTGATAGGGGGAGTTCTGATTGTTTATGCCTAGTGAATGGCGAATTGAGGAGATTCGATATCAGTTGTCATATTTTGTACAGTTTGTTTTAAATTTTCATTAGATGTATTTGAATTTTAGGGGGAGTAAGTATTTTTAGAAAATCCAAAAACATCAGAAAATTTGAAAAAGCCAAAAACATGATAAAATCAAAAATGAGTTCTTGTTGCGAAAAAGAGGAAATGATAGTACATCAGTGGACTATCACGGCATGCTAAAGAATTGGAAAGTCAAAATGTGATAAACGATCTTACTGCGGATGTGTCAGTAGATTTTCGCACATTTAGTAAATTGAAACGAGATATAAACCTAAATCAAACTTGCTTGATTCGTGGGTAACTATTCTTGGATATATGGGTAACCCCCGAAATCTTGTTTGAAAGGTCCCGTATTCTGAGATACTAGGTCTTTATGCTCAGTGATATCTGGGGTATTATCCCGGGACTTCTGCTGTATGGAAGTACTGACCTAGTCCCCGGATAATACTTTCTGCTAAAGCTTTGAAACATAAGCTTCGCCCTCAGCATGCTGATGAAACAATAAAATTAATAGTTGCTGCTGTTGAAATGCAAAAAGATCCTCTAAAGGGGACCCACCAAAAGTCGAAGCCGTCATCTCTTCGTATACGGAAGTATCGACCTGAGCTCTCACAGCCCTCGCACATAACCCCTTTACAGATATCATCTGTGGTATACTCACCTGTAAGACTAAATATTTGGGATCTGGATACAGGAGTATATTCAAGTGGAGTGATACACAATTAAGTTCAAGTCTCTCAAACATTAATATCGTATCTCGAATCGATTGAAATTTGTGTTGAAAATTTAAGTGGACAAACATACTGACAATCTAGGTAAATTGTTTATAACTGAGAATGTTTAAAGCTTAACGGTGTTGGTTATTTGTCTCAAAACTGATATGATCCTCTTGCACGAGCTTACAAAAATATTGTCTGTAAATAGTTTATTTCTGCATTTTATTTTCTTTCAGAAAATCCAAAAAGATTTTTGGTGTGTTTTAGCAAAAATTTTGAAAATTCAAAAAGATTTTTGACAACTGATGTTGGATAGCTGATTTTCAAAATTCCGAGTGCTAAACATGATGAGCAATACTTGAGAGGGAGTGTTTGTATGAAATTAAATGTTTTTATAATCTAACCTTTTCAAGTGGTTCATCAAAATCTGTGTTTGTTTTGAAAGAGAGTCTGAATTGGTGCAGTAATATATGTTTGAGATATATGTGAATGAAATTTACTTTGAGGTAGAGTTTATGCAGGATAGCCAGGCGTCGATCCTGAAGATGTTGCTGAAGATCAAAGGAATGCCAGGAAATCGAGAGGGGGAGTCTGAAGCTAGAGAGAGAAGAGCCTAAAGACTGATCAAGACTGAAGATGTGAAGACACAGCATTGTTGTGACTCGATAGTCGACTCCATCAACATCTGAGGGGGAGTCTGTTGGTGCACTACATCTGCTGATTACGTCTTGTATCGAGTCATAAGTCTTAGATGTTAGATCTGGGCACAATATTCGAGAAAATGTTAAATTGTATAGGTTTTAGACTATTGGATCGCTCATATGATCAATTAGGTTTTAGGGTCTCTCGAGTGACAGAGTTATGGACCGCTCATAGGTTAATGTCTTGGACCGCTCGTATAACAAGTGTGGGCCGCTTATTGGGCCTGTCCAATAAGCGGTTCCAGCTGTCTATATATACCTCAAGAGCGATCTCATTTGTAATGTTGGTTGAATCTCGTACCGAAGTGCTTCCGGATCGAGAACTGGTTGTATTTACCGTCAAATCAATATAGAAAGAGTTTAAAAGTGAATTACAAGCTATTCCTACGTTGATTACTTGTTTTCCGCACCTGTAATTGACAAAAACGCCTCTGATCGACTCATTCGGGTCGCCAAACGATCCTACAACTTTTGAGCCAATGCTTCGTGTGTCTAGAACGAAACTAGGTAAACCTTTGACGGTAGAGGTTGCCAGTGGTGAACCCATTGTTCTTAGTTCTGTTCTACGCAACTGCCAGTTGAACCTTAACGACCATATTTTTCCTATTGACCTCACGCCAATGCAACTTGGAAGCTTCGACGTTGTTGTGGGTATGGATTGGTTATCTAAGCATCGCGCAGAGATAGTTTGTTCTGAGAAGATTGTTCGTGTGCCGCTGTCGACAGGCGAGATCCTACAGGTTCGTGGCGAGAAGCCTGCCGGTGGTCTCAAACTCATGTCTTGTTTTAAAGCACGGAAGTATCTACGGAAGAAATATGTGGCTTTCTTAGCACATGTTACAACAGATAAAGGCAAAGGTAAGTCTATTTCAGATATTCCTGTCGTTCGGGATTATTCTGAAGTTTTCCCTGAAGAGTTACCTGGTCTACCTCCAGCACGCCAAGTCGAGTTCCGTATTGATCTCGTACCTGGTGCAAATCCCATTGCCAGAGCTCCATACCGTCTTGCACCGTCTGAGATGCAAGAATTATCTAAACAGCTTCAGGAGCTCTCCGACAAAGGTTTTATCCGTCCTAGCTTTTCACCTTGGGGTGCTCCCGTTCTTTTTGTAAAGAAGAAGGATGGATCTTTCAGGATGTGTATCGATTATCGTGAGCTTAACAAGCTCACCGTCAAGAATCGATATCCCCTACCTCGCATTGATGATCTCTTTGATCAATTGCAAGGCGCTTCTTATTTTTCAAAGATTGATCTACGATCTGGATATCATCAACTTCGAGTGCATGAGGAAGATATTCCCAAGACAGCGTTCCGGACTCACTATGGGCATTATGAGTTCACAGTCATGCCGTTCGGTTTGACTAATGCTCCTGCTATTTTCATGGACTTAATGAATAGGGTCTGCAAACCTTATTTGGATAAGTTCATCATCGTTTTTATTGATGACATCTTGATATATTCTAAGACGCGAGCCGACCATGAGCAACATCTCCGTCTCACTTTGGAACTCCTAAAGAAAGATCAACTTTTCGCCAAATTCTCCAAGTGTGAATTCTGGCTTAAAGAAGTTCAATTCTTAGGACATATTGTCAACGAACAAGGTATTCATGTAGATCCCTCCAAGATCAGTGCGATTAGGGATTGGGATACACCTACTACCCCTACTGAGGTTCGTTCTTTTCTTGGTCTAGCGGGTTATTACCGCCGCTTCATTGAGAACTTCTCAAAGATTGCAGTTCCTCTAACTGCTCTAACTCAGAAGAACAAGCCCTTTGATTGGGGATTCAAGCAAGAGGGAGCTTTTCAACACTTGAAGCAGAAACTTTGTGACGCGCCTGTCCTAACTTTGCCCGGGGGTAATGATGATTTCGTCGTTTATTCTGATGCATCTAAATTGGGTCTTGGTTGCGTCCTGATGCAAAGGAACAAAGTCATAGAATACGCATCGAGACAGTTGAAGATTCATGAGAAGAACTACACCACTCATGATCTTGAGTTGGGTGCAGTTGTCTTCGCTCTTAAGATTTGGAGACACTACTTGTACGGTACAAAGTGTGTGGTTTTCACTGACCACAAGAGTCTTCAACACATCTTCAATCAGAAAGAGCTCAACATGAGACAACGATGTTGGGTTGAACTTCTAAACGACTACGACTGCGAGATTCGCTACCATCCTGGTAAGGCGAATGTCGTAGCCGATGCTTTGAGTCGCAAGGAACGTACTAAGCTTCATTGTGTTCGTGTCCAATCTGTTATCCAAGCTCAAACCGATATCCAAGCCCGTATTTCTCAGGCTCAGCAATCTTGTGTTTCACAAGGTTTGATGGATAAGGAATTTCCTTATCACATAACACCTGCTCTTGAACTGAAGGACAATGGATCGTATTACTTCATGGACCGTTTGTGGGTCCCAAGCCAAGATAATCTTCGTACCTTGCTTATGGATGAAGCCCATAAGTCTCGTTATTCCATTCATCCTGGCTCAGATAAGATGCATAAGGATCTTCGTATTCAGTATTGGTGGCCTGGTATGAAGAAAGACATTGCCTTATACGTATCAAAATGCCTTACTTGTCTTAAGGTTAAGGCTGAACATCAGCGTCCTTCCGGTTTATTGGAGCAACCAGAGATCCCAGTTTGGAAATGGGAAAACATTACTATGGATCTCATTACTAAACTCCCGCGCACAAAGAAGGGTCACGATGCCATCTGGGTAGTCGTTGATCGTCTTACCAAGTCAGCGCATTTCTTGCCAATCCGTGAGGATTTTTCGGCTGACAAACTTGCTCAAATCTACGTGGATGAAATTGTAGCTCGACATGGTGTTCCTTTGAACATCATTTCTGACAGAGATGCTCGTTTCACTTCTCATTTTTGGAGAACCATGCAATCTGCTATGGGGTCCCAACTTAATCTGAGCACAGCCTATCATCCGCAAACGGATGGTCAATCTGAAAGAACAATCCAGACACTGGAGGATATGCTTAGAGCTTGTGTGATCGATTTTGGTGGTAGTTGGGATTCACATCTTCCATTGATTGAATTCTCCTACAACAACAGTTATCACTCCAGCATCAACATGGCTCCTTTCAAGGCTCTCTATGGTCGAAAATGTCGTTCACC